>NC_133975.1:98345896-99090896 GCF_047716275.1 Strix uralensis | reverse complement strand
ATAGCCATCCTGGAGCTATTAAGACATTTGAAAATTGGTACACACAAGATCAACAAACACTTAAAAGCCGAGATCTTATCAAAATTCACCTTGCACAGATGGCTTTTATTATTTCTAATTAAGAGTGAGGGACAATAGCACAACAACTCTAACTTATTTAAATAATGTTCTACATTTTGGGGAAGAGAGAGAGAGAACTGGTGATGTTTTCTGTTGATTTTTCCCCCCCTTCAACATCAGTGATTCTACGGCTTTTAAATGTGAAGTGGACTGTTTATCTGAAAGTGTGCTGGCAGACTGCCACCATATTTCTAAGATTAAAGAAAGGATTGAAAACAATCAGCTTTCCAAGGAACTGAAACCACAACAATATGTTTCTGATTAATTTACAAATATATGTATATATTTAAGGCTAAACTACAGAACCAGAAAATTCCTACTAGTTAGTCTATCACAGGCATTCTTACACTTTATTAGAACAGACATCATATTGAAATAATAAGCATGGGAGGCCTTCGTTTCTGCTTTGATCTATATTACTAAATGTCTGACTGGCTCAGATTTAAAATAAACTTTGGTATGTTTGCACTTGAAAACTGGAAAAAGACCACAAGTAATAATTTGTTGTCAGTTTCCATATTCTCTAACTAAAAAGTATAGTTTAGTCTCTACACTGCTGGATGCCAGGCAATGTTAGTCCAGTCACCCCTGCAGTGGCTAAACTTTCTTGTAGGAATACATGCTCTGGTATGGTAGCAATGATGATAGATCACTTCATCAGTGTGGAACTAGCTGAGAGGACTTAAAGGTACAGGTCACAGTTTTACCTGCTTTCTGAATGTCTTGCAGGCTAGTGTCATTACAGCCTTAAATACACAGGCATGTACTGGAGAAGGGTACCACAGAACTTCTTTTTCTTTGAACATCTAAGGATTGTGATGCATCACAAATGTGAAGGTAAGATTTTAAGCTGTTTAATGATGTCTCTTCAGTGTTGTCCTGTTTAATTTTAAAGTATTTTTTCTGTATAAATATTGTCAATTTGCTTCCAATAAATGAAATTATAATAAACAGTGGTGTTTAAGTGCCAACTATGCCCAGCGTAGTTGGATTTGGTTTTAGGCTTGGGAGTTTGTATATAGGTAGGTAATAATTTTACTCAGACTGAGGTACAGGTAATAAAATTTCATATAAGATTAGTTTATTTTCTTATTTAGAAAGCTGAATTCAGAGGAAGGAACACAGAAGGGAGTTTCTGATCAGGAGGTGAATCTAAATTATTCACCCTTAAAAAGCATAATGAGTACAAAATGCTATGGATTGTTATAAATGGCAGGATTAAAGAATACACTGACATCCTTTAACTTTTCTCAGCCTATTAAAAGCATTCCTTAATTGTCTGTTTAAACATGAATCTCAGTAACAAATGAGTTAACGCTCATAAAAAAGGAAAGAGCTTTGAAAATCTCACCACCTCTAAAAATTCCCATTCTACTGAGCATCTCATCACTTTATTGCCAAGGTAACCATGGGTATCTCATGAACTCTTCAGTGCTACTGGATGGTCAAATACCAGTGCCGCAAAATGCCTAGTTCTCTATCTACAGATGATAAGGCCATGCTTTAGACACAGGACTGAGCTCCAAAATGGCTGCACTTCTGATTCTATGTGATGACTGCAACTCATTTAGGAAGAAGAGAAACCACTCACATTCCAGAAGTTTCAAAATTCAACAGCAACAGAAAGTGCTATGAGCATATTCCCCTGACAGACTATGCATTGGTCAGGGCTCCATTTAAATTGTGGACCTAGCTACCTAAGATATAACTCATCACATCACAACATTTTCAATCTCTTCGCTATATAATGCCACCCTAAGTGGTGAAGGAGAAGAGGGACCTTCACTGCAGAACCAAGATTACTAAGCATGCATTTTGAAAAGATTAAGGTATCTCCTGAACCAAAAGCTTTTCAAACTTTAATTAAAGCTTACCTGTTTGATCTAGCCCTCCTAGAATAAATATCCTCTCTGTTATACACATACATCCTGCCTTCGTTCTCAAGCACTGATGTTAACTTTCTGAGATGAAAGCCTGTTGATATGTCTCTTAATTCTTAGAGAAGACCACCCATATTAAAAACAGTGAGCACCAAATAAAGCACCTAGACAGACAGACTGAGCTGGAGAAACTCAGTTGCCATAGATGATCTAACACCAAACACATGAGCGCTCAGTAGCCCTAGGGCTTCCCTATTGATAAAGGGTAGCCATACTTACTACTGGATAGTGTAGAGCTGATTTGAGCCATATTCTGCTAGTTGAACTGAAGCAAAGAGAAATTAAAAAGCAAAGCTAAGATATGGCCCAAGGGTCTAAACACCCCATCTCTACCATATTCCTGACTCTTGCTGGTCTGATGAACAAAGGACCAGCAGGACCCACTTTTCTGTGTTTTGCCACTTTGAAGACATCAGGCAACACATTCAAAGAGTCAAGCTGATGTGCTAAGGAAGTTCAATATACATGAGAGAGTTGCTGATGACATATGGCTGGTTTTAGACAAAACAAAAGAGAAAGATGACCAGCTGTGTGGATTGCAGAATGAAAGCTTGTGAAGCACATTTACAGGAAAAAAAATAGGCATTTTAAGGAAGGGAAGAAGGATGATTAATAAAGTAATAAAATGCACTATTGTGGTAAAAAAGTTCCCATTGCATTGGAAACAGAACAATGACAGAGAACCATATTCTCCAGTGCTATAAGAAGAAAAACATTTTGTAATCTTTTGTACAAAATTTTCCCCCAGGAAATTTTCCCTCAAGTACATTAAAGGGATGATGAGTGGTCTGTACAGTGATTTTGAAAATAGTGAGTATCCACATAGACAAGAACGGTGACAATGAGCATTATCACTCATCAAATACATTTTGGCTCTATTTTCTGGGAAGAAATGGGGTTTCTGGAGAAAATGTTAATATATTACTGTATTCCCAATTTCCATCAAAGCTATTGAAAATTTCAGGGTTTGGATACATAAGAATAAACAGACACTTTGGCTCTGGTCTTTCAACTCAGAATTTTCAGGTAGTGAGTTCCCTGAAAGTAGGCTAAATAATGGGATGGTCTGTCATAAGGAATGGAGAAGAGAATCTATGGAGAAAACAGAAGAATATCTGACAGAGATGGTAGGAAATTTAATGGTGTACTTTGTAGCTAGCAACTATTTAAAAAACAAACAAACAAACACCAAAAAAGAAAATACAACCATTAGTGCTCTATAGGAAAATATTAAGGTTGCTACTCAGAAGACTATAAAGTTAGCTGAGATAACTGGAAATAGTTCTGTTGCAGTGGTGTGACAGAATGAATTACAGAAGAGAGAGATGCTCAAAGTTAGTCTTAAATTTTGCCCATAGATTAAAAAGAGGTAAATTTAGTAGCTATAGAAAAGATGAAATGATAGAAAAGATTTTTAAAATGCATTCTAGATAATGAGGAAGTACTGGAGAGAGGAACAGTGATATTGGAAAGATGGTTTTCAGGTCAGTCTCCAGGCATAAAGCACAATGCCTAGTAATAAAACCAAACAGTATTACAGCTATTTTCTTCTCCTAGATATTATATGATACCTCCTGATGGTTGGATATAAAATCCTATTTCCATTGAGTCAGTGAGAGTTTTGCCATTATCTTCTTTAGAATTTGATTTGGAGCCTAATTTAAGAAACTTAACCTTTGAGTAAACATACGGAAATGTTACTTTAATCTTCTGAAATACAAAATCTGTATTACAGACAAATATTGAAGAGTTTTCTGTAATATTTTATAACTATTGTAGAAAAAGACTGAAAAGACAACATGGAATGCATCTGTAGAATAAATTGATATACCCCAACAGGGACTAAAATTAAAGACACTAGTTGAAGACCAAAATCTGTAATGAAGCCAACACAGAGAGAGTCTTTCAAACCACCAACCAATCAGCACGGTAAAGTAGTCTCAGAAGTAATGAAGGCAGAAAAAAATTACTGTAAATTCTGAAGTAAAAATCATATTGAAAAGGTCCTAAAGTGATGAACAGAATTAAGCTATAAGACAGAAATAATACTTTTAAATAGTTCTCTTTCTTATTTAGAATGAAGTGTCTCATCAAGTTCTGCTTCGTTAATCCCTTAAGAGAGAGCTGGAGCAAACATGGGGGATGAGAACACCTTACTTAATGCAAGCCAAGAAAATAATCAGCACTACTAAAAATAGTGTCCCTTTCATTAATATCAAGATGCAGAGCTGGGTCCCTTTTAATGGCATAACATAATGGCACTGTCTGGTGAGCCCTAGATTTTTCTTCTCCAAAATGTGAACCTTTACCTGTTGGCAGGCTTATCAAAAATCTTTGTTTATGCTAAAGATCATCCCCACCAGCACAATTTGGAGGCAAATATCCATTCCTGACTCTATACAGTTACTGGGTTTGAGGTAAGTTACTCCAAAAAAAAGGGTTGTTGTAAATATCAGATTCAGGTATGTGACAGTTCTCAAATTTTGAATATATTCATCTCCACAATGTTTTTTCAGGCTCACCTAGATTACTGGCTATGACTGAGGCAGATGATCATTTCATATCAGATCTTTTTACTTAGCCTTTCCAATTTGGAGTAGGAATTTGTGAGTCATATGGACACGTTTAGGAATGGAACCAACATTAAATATTAAACAGTGGTACCCACACAGTACAGTTATAGCTGTCTTTGAAGGTTCAGCCATCTCACTGACTAATTCTTTTTTCAAGATTTGATAAACTGAAGAACCTCAGATTATGTGTTTGAAAAATTCAGGACCACATAAGGATTTTTACAAATCTGGTCCCAAACAATCCCAGTGCCCTGTCTTGCAATACACCCAGGGAATCGGTTCCTACAGGTCTGATTTAATTGAATTTGAACCTATATCTAACCTACTGGAGCTGGTTCTTTGTGATTGCCCTAAACCAAATTTTTACAGAAAATAGTTTATAAATGCATCATGAAAGAATACAGGGTTCAGAAACTGTAAAGATAAAACTCAGTTTCAATTTTTCTGCTCTATAGACAGGATTTACAATTGATAGGGAAAAAAAAAAAGTCCACTATGAACGATAATGTACAAGTGACTAGTATATTCATTCAGTAGCTGACTTCTGTTAGCTGGGATAGAGAACTGCATAAATCAAGGATTCAAGGAAACACAGAAAAGGGATTATATAACATGTAGACGAGAACATGGCTGTAAAAAGATTAGATACCTTAAATACCCAAGAAACAAATATATTTTCTTAATGATTTCAAAGGAAAGGAAGATTCAAAATTAATCAACTATAAACATGTGAAACTCCAGAAGAAGTATGAGTGTTAAATACTTTTCCATCCTGTAAAAGAGTATGTAACATATTGTGAACTATTTAGTGAAGTATCCGTTGCTGAATGTCCAGAACAAGTTTCTGAACTTCACCAATGCATTGAAAAGCCTAACTTAATGAGGAAGGCAACATGGATTTATGACAGCAAGGTCTTTCTTAATTAACTTGCTAGTGTTGTTAAATAATGTTATCACCGGAGCAGAGGAATGGAAATGCCATAGATATTATCTCTTTCAGTTTTATTACAGCACTTGATATAATTTCAGATTAAAGACTATAAAGTAGAAAAATGTCTCATAAACAAGTAACAACAAGTGATGGGTTAAGCTGACTAGTGAGGAGACTCTTCTTACTTTTATATGTAATTGAGTTAGGCAACAATATCAGATAAAGCTAGAAATACAAAAGATTCATGCACTGTTAGGCATGAAAGGTATGCTAAAGGGCCAACCTATTACCCCACAAAGGCAACAGAAGTTCTCTGCAGACTTCAATGGGAGCTGGATTGTAAATTTATTAGCCTTTACTGATTAATATAGAAAATCCATTTTCTTGATATGCAGATGCTGTTATGTAAATTCTGAAAAAATGGTGCAGAAAGATGTAATTAATGTTTTGGGAAACAGTTTGGTATAATACATGAGTGAAAGTATCAACAGGCACAAAAACATTTATCATTATCTCCCTCACCATCACCTTGCTGGATCATAGTTTAACAAGATCTGTTAGGGGTCTTTAGTTTAAATCATAATTCTTCAGTTTCTGCTACTTTGTGGATCTCAGGCTCATGTTTTGCTTCTGCTTTAATTCAGAGTTATTGTGCACCCACCAGGCTAAAAAAAATCAACTGAGTTCAATAGGACATCTTATATTTCTTACTTTAACACACATGTGGAGTAGGCAGGACCAATCATATCACAAATGTTATGCTAAATACTCTGAAGTCTGTAGACTATAGGTACAAGTCAAGTCACAAGTACAGAGATTAAAATCTACTCTGCATTTGATGTGAATTAGGTGTTGATACTGCAGAAACTGCAATACATCAATAAGGAAAAGCTAAGATACCCAGAACTGATCTTTTCAGCATCAAAATTTATAATCCAGGAGAATGATGCAACTGTCTTGGAAAACTAATGCTATGATTTAATCCATGTTGTGCTAGAAATTAAAAGTTAGATTATTTTAACATATTTGGTGCCATGTCCTGGCAGTAATACTTACACTGCACTATTGAGCAGCACTTTCTTCCATGTGAGAACCCTTTGAGTTTCATTGGGTTACGCACAGAATAAAACACTAATCAGTACAAGTAAGGTCTGGCTCTGAGTCTGGCTCATAGACAGAGGACCGGAGAGAGAACTTTGTTTTGGTTATTCTCTAAGTAGGAGACTTTGAATTTCCTTTTTACCTAAGCTACATCTGCTGAGCTAGTTTATTACAAAAGAAATGGGAACTATGGCAATACATAGCTCCAAGAGTCTCCCATTCATACCATAAATATGTGAGGCCATGGCTCTGGGCAAGCTTTTCAACACATTCAGTAGCAGGATTTGATAGAATGCAACAGCTAGCTCTCATTGCACCTCTTAATTTGCTTGCTGGAACTTGGCAATTTACCTTTCAAGAGCCACAGACCAAGTGGATATCTGTTTGGCACACACAAAAGTTCTTTTCAGGGATCTAGTGAAAGGGTAAGGTATGGCCTGCAGCTTAATGAAGTTATAAGCTAGTGACATGTCTTGCCAGAAAATATTCATGACCTAGTAAAAGGAAAGAAAAGTAGTCATCACAAAATAAGGGATTATGTTTTAATTTTTAATATACATAGTTTAATTTGTACTTAGCTGGTTTTATATATTTTTATATATATATGTTGAATTTGCAAAGCAAAGGCAATGGCTGCAAGAACTTTTGTAGTACAAAGACATCACGTTAATAACAAAACCCTGAACCATTCATAGTTAAGGCCAGGTTTGTTGAAGAGTTCATTCGAGTTTTGGCAAATGTTGTAAGACTTTCGGGTGCAGTGCTGCAATTGATGTTTTCATGTGGCAACTAGGTGAAACTGCTGTGGTTCAGGCTAAGTCTCACACCAAGTCTCAACTCAAAACCTCAAAGACGAACTCTAAGCCCTGAATTTACACAGATTTACGAATATTTCCAAAAGAAAATTCTGCAAAGGGAAACTGCAGCTCAGTTCTTCAAAGTATATCCACTTTCCAAAGTATACATAGATTTTGTTTTGCTGTTCTCCCAGTGAGGCCAGAAGAGAAGACTATATGCTATTTTCTTCCTGGAAAGTCCTCTTTTCTGCCTCTAGGTCCTACACAAGTTGGTTATTTCTACACTGGCAACTTATCTGCAGGATTTCAAAATTCCTGACAGAGGCAAGACCTGGAGCCTTGTCTCTTTGAGGAGACAAGAACTGAATTTGGCCAGCTTTTAATAGGTAATGAAAGTAAGAAGGGAATGTTAGTAGCCAATATTGAAATATCAAGCTAGTGGTCACTGCTATGAGGTTTAGAGCAGAAGTGATGAGGTTTTAAGGTTTGGGGGGTGAAGTGAAGGGCTCTGAATTGAAATAGTCTTCTTGGACAAGGGGCAGTAGAACATGGGTCTAAAAAGAATGAAAGTCTCTGAGAAAGCATTATGTCTGATTTGAAAGCATTTATTAGTGCATATTCCTCTCATTTAATGTGCTATGATTATGATTACACATAAATTTAATCAGCTTCTGAAGAGCAGCTCAGATATGTGGTGTGACAGGGCAAACATGGAAAAGGGAGCAACTCTGCAAGGTGCTCCTTGTATTTTTTTTTCACATTTCTCTTTTTATTTCCACAACTTGACAGTAGTCTTAGGTGTAACAATATATACTACCCGTCAATGTTCTGCTTATCACTACCACTGAGAACAACATGCCCATTTCCACAGGCTTAAAAAGGAAGAAGAATGAAAACACACATGCACACACAAAAGCCAGTACATACGTGCTTAGGAAGTGGATAGCAACATCTGCCATAGATCTGTAACATTTTAAAAATATTTACTAGGAAAATGTTAAAAGAATGTACAACGTTTACACATGAGAAGGCCTTGATCCAAAGTGCTTTCCTCAGAAGGGTGTACTGTTTTTCTCTGTGGTAGGTGCCCTGAGCTGCTGTTAATCTGAAAAGAAGCAAGAAGTATTCTGTGTCACCACAGAAACATTTAAGCACCTACAGATGCAGGCAAGTACGATGCAACAGAATAAGAGGTAGGTGGTTAATTCACCTGACTTCAGTGGGAGCTAGGCATGCAATGTATTTAGTTACTTTTAAAAATTTGACAAGGTGCTCATCTGCATTTTTAGTGACCTAAATGTGTTTAAAATCTGATCTTAATGGAGACTGTTGACCCTTCCACACATATGGGATTCCTTCCCCTGAGATCATCATTTTGCTGAACATCCAGTGCACAACTGTCCACTATCCCTAGAAGAGATTAACCTGTGCCAGTGTTTTGGGAGCTTGTGGAGCCCCCGTAAACCCTCAAGAGATTAGGCAACCTAAAATGAAAGCCAAGTAATTTACTTGATCTTTTACTGCCCATTTCTTCTGGGTAGCTTTTTAATAAAATCTCCTTACAATCAATAAAATATATTTATAACAAAGTACCACACTCCTACCAACAATCTGCGAGCTCGTACATACACTTCGCGGCTTATAAACTGACACACTGTAATAGCTGCACAGTTTTTAGCAGCTGTCTCTCACACCATGTGTCCTGCCCAAGTGGAGACTGAGATTCAGACATGGTGTTCAAAAACTGGGATTATCCTGTAATTTTCAGAATAGATGGCAACCATATAATAATTAATTCCCTAAAACCAAACAGGGAGAAACAGCTGAAGAGAAGGTTTTTTTCATTGCAGAGAAGATGTAACACCCAGGGGGCTCTTAGATATACCAGAGGTGGATATAGGATAAGAACCTCAGTAGTAAACAGATAAATTGATATTGTGTTCCTACCTACACTCCAGTTTTGGAAATGGATGTCTGACTTCCATAACAAACAGCGGGTGAATCTGCACATCCACCATTATACATGACTCTAAATGTATTTATAAAAAAGAGGAGTCCAGAAATCTGAATTCTACCTAGATTTTAAAGAATTAATCCTCTTCTTTCTTTTTAACTGAATGAGGTTAAAAAATATCGTCTCCTGCAAACTGCAGACAGATTTTTTACAGCCTGGCCTTCTACCTCAATCCATTCCACATAGGAATAGTGGCATCCTTTTAAAATTAATTTTTCAGCCTTCAAAAGCCCATCTTTTCCATCTTTGTGATAAACATGCCTCTACTGGATCTGCAAAGTAAGTTACACGACAGGAGGCCACTCATCCCAACTGCAATCACTGAAAGCTATTGCAGACCTTGTTACATGTTAAGAAGAAGCTACAAAGTCAAATATGGATACCTATTGCATTTTAGAGCTCTATTTTTTTTAGCCATGTGTCTTAAATGGGGGTGAGGAAGCAAGATTTGGGCCTTTACTCATAAGCAACACTAAAATGGTGCAATTTGCATCTCTTTTAAATAATGCAGGAACAAAAGTTTTGAGTAATCTTAATCTATATGCTGTTTTCTTGGCTTTCTAGCCACAGTTGAGTTGGCTCATCTAGTTATTGGAAGTAAGAACTGACTTTCAGTAAATCACTTGATTTGCATAACATACCTGCTTCTTACAAACAATGATTTCCTCACCAAAATGCTAACAAGATGGCTTATTTTTTATTAATTAAAAAAAAAAATAAAAAGAAGCAGCCAAGACTGATTCCTTCTTTTATTCCGCTTTTTGATAGTACATAGTGATGAAGTTGGCAGATCTCCTTTACAGGTTTTAAAATTTTCAGATCCTGTTGGAATTCAGAAGAAAAGTTTCAAAGTGCTCTGTAGTGTTATGAAAGACTTGTGCCATTTTCATCTGTTAGTTTGAGCAACTTGCCAGTAAATAAACATGAAGAATTACAAGAACTTAAAATAATATTTTTGTGTATTTAGAATACTTTCCAGACAGCGATCTCAAGTTGCTTCATAAATGTTAGGGGATACAAGCAATGAAAACCTTACCACATCACTCCCTGGAAAAAGAAAGCAAGAAAGAAAAAAGCTGTTTTGGAGTGGAGAAAGGGAGGAGTAGAGATACCTAGTGCCCAACCCAAGTTCATATGGGAGTAAAAATGCATAGGTGACAACAGAACTCAGGGATGAGCTTACAGAAAATAGCAGTAGGTTTCCACATCAAGAAAAGACACTTCAATCAGCAATCAGATTTCTAAGAGCACAGGGAGAATAGTCAAAATCCTCTATTTAATAAGAAAGGCATTTAAGATCTATGAATGATGATATTTTCCTACTACATAAAGTAGTACCTGCATTTCTCTTGAGTGCAGAGTAATTCCTGGAATAATTAAACAAACAAACAGAAAGGACACTTTGGAAGGACTGACATTATGGCTGATTTTCAAAGTTTTAGGTTTAGGGGTGCTAATCCCATCAAAACAAAATAAGAAATGGGTGCCAAACTCCCTGGGGCCTCATTGAAATTCTCAGCTCATATCACTGTAATTGATTGTATATAAGCACAAATTAGCGTTAAAATAGAATTTAATTCTATCATGTACATATGTTCATTTTTTTCCTGCCGTCATTCATTCATTGCTGCTTTTTTTTAAATGCACCTTTCATTGAGTGATTTACAGTCATAAAACAGCAACCACAGAGAAAACAAGCTTCCTTCCATACCCCCCAAAATCCTAAAATATTAAAAAGCAATAATAAACAATGGACCATAACATCAACTGCCTTGAATTGACACCATTTCTCTGCCAATTTAAACTAGCTGAGTACATGGCCTCCTGCATTTTTGTGTTTTCCAAGGTTATTCTCAGCAGCACCTGCACAGTAAATAAAGGTAAAAGTGCAACAAAATAGATGCAGACGTATCAGTGAATGAGGAGCTCTGCTTCCATATACATTAGTGAACTTTTCTCCTGACAAACAGGCTATCACCGTATAATGGGCTTTTCCTGAAGTTTACTGCGGCACTGTTTATAATAACATTGCATCCAGCCTGCCTTGTTGGTACTTTTGCATTGCAGGGTAACAGTTCTGAGGTGGCAGCAAACAGCTTCCGTGCTTGTGTCAGGAGAAATAAAACTGTTATTATTTCATACACTTCAGAGGCCACACTCGAACTCAGCAGCTCTGCAGAGCTGTTGTGAACAGAAAGCTCTGCTGTAGAACACCGGGCTGCCCCCTCAACAATAAACCGTCTTCTCTCCCCTCCATGTTTGGCTTCCTGCCAGTTGCCCATTTGCTTTACACCATCAATTTATATTCACTGAGATGGTGTAAGGTTCTAGAACAGCACTGATTATCAAATCTGCCTGCCAAACATATGAGCAGTAAAAGCTGGTCTTCCAGAGTCCTACATGTATCATCCAAGGGCCCGATCCTGCGAGCTCGCCCTACAAGGAGCAGCGCTCATATCAGCCGAAGTCAACAGAGCGCTTCACAGCAGCAAAAGCCGTTGCTGGGAACAAGAGCTCGTGGGACGAGGTCCTCGGCGGCCCGGCTTCCTTGCACAGAGCTTTAAAGGAGTGCTTTTCAATCACACCACAATGGCATAAGCCCTGCCAGAGTCGGTTGAGAGAGCTCGTAGCTTTTGTCACATCTTTTGATTACTATTTCATACAGCAGCAATTTGCCAGCTGATACTATCTCTTCCAGTGTATGTGAAGCAGTTTTTTAAAAGACTTTAGAATAGCCATGTAGCCAATCATTTCTTGCTAATCCCAAATATTGAAAAGCCAAAAAGCTCTTGTCCTCTTACCCCTCCCCTCATCCAAAACAATCCAACGTCAAAGTTCAAAAAAAGTTAAAAATCGTGAGGCTTTAGGAAAGGACTTTAAAAATAATACAGGCTGATTTTTATTTGCCTTTACTGTCTAAGGAGCATGTAAATCCAACTTCCAAACATTCTGTTTAATCATGAGGTCTAGGAATTTACTTCTTCTTTAAATGGAAGTTTAGATTCTCAGAGGAAAGGAGAAAAGATGTTTACAGCTGGGATGGTTCTTTAGAAAGACACCAAATGTCATGAGAGCAGCATTCAGGAGAACTGAAAACACCGCATTAACAATGGATTTTAGCAAATTAATTAGCCTTGCCCATTTTAATTTTTCTTTCACAATGCTTTAAGCTTGTGAGAATCAGCCACAATGGGTTTTGTTCATAAGTTACTTTGCATCTAAAAAGAATTAGAATATTTCATGCTTCCTTTTCCATGCGGTCATATATATTGGTAATCCTAATTTGAATCCTTTCGCCTCGTGTGCAATTAGTTCTCACTGAAGCCAATAGACGTCATCCATACGTAAGGAAAGCAGGATGGAGCTTTAATGAGTGGGAAGTAAATGTAACAATGAAACAGCAAATGAAGAGGTTCTGCTGAAATACAGCTTTCTGGATGTGAAACAAACCTGTAGAAATAAATACATCTACCTACTCTTTGCTTAAGAGCTATAATATTGGGCTCACTTAATGCATTCAAAAGTGCGCATGCATTTTCCAAATGTTTCTCAGCTATATTAATCATATCTCAATCCTAAAATGAACCCTGTGCAAGAAGACTTATGCACATCCATAGTGTTATCTGCAAGATTACAGCCTTTATTGCCGACTATTTGTAAATAAGGATAAAAGTCAGCCTAGGCATCTCTTCAAATGCAACTTTAAAATACCATATGTCCTTATGCTTGTGTTATGTGATGAAACCTGACAGATCAAAGGACCAGATTTCCCACTCTACATTGATTATTTACTATCATTCATTTTCATGCATTTTAATATGTGGTATCTACATTTAGGTTCTTGAGAGCCAGAGAGAATTCAAGCTGCAATACTTGGATCCAGACTCTGAACTTCACATAGCTTGGGGATCTGGCATTTTGGTTCAGCTTTTCCTCCATGTAAACAACAATGAATCTCAGATGAAGTCCACGCTGCCTTCAAACATGTTCAAGCTGTCTTACCCCTTTCCTCTTCTCTAATCTATTCACCTTTTCCCCTCAAATAATGAAAAAAAAAAATCAGTTCATAGCTAGAAATTCATAATAGATTTTGACTGCAAGCATCAATCCTTCAATTCACTAAGTCAGTGGAAGTGCTCGTGTTGTCTTACTAAACATAAACTGAGTGACCCACAGAGATGACAACAGGGCTTCTGACACTTCTCTTTATTGCCCAGTCATAAATTCATAAAAAGAAGTATACTATCACCAATTGCTAAGTTTGCTAGATAAACATCAACACCAATTTAATGACTTGTGTACACATTGTAAACCAGGAAATCTTTATACAAAGAAATCAGATAAATCAAACATGAGTCGAGGCTTAGAGGAAAGCAATTAAAGCTTTAAGGTAAGGTTGCTGAGGGAGGACCCTGTATCACATTATAGTGTATAATAGAAAATGTGTTAATATGGAGTACAGTATGTGAAATTAAATTAATTAGTAATATAAAACACTTCTAAAGCAGCATGTCCATTGACAGATAAATAGATTAAACATAAGAGATAAATAACCCATTCAGAGATCTCAGCTTTTTTTTATCAAAGAGAAGAAATGAAAAAAGAAATCAAACTTCCTAAAAGACAGAGGTGATAAAAGCATAGCTAAAATAGACATTTTAAAGCCGACTTGTTCGCCCCAGGCTAGTGATTGAAAAGAAAAAGCATAGCCGGACCATAAAAAACCTATTGGACCATATTTCATTTGCTATAGTATATTTAAATGTTTCACTGCACACCAATTTAAATCTAGTGCCTTATAGGCTGGTATAAAATACCTTAAGCTGTACTACTTTCTGAGCAACTGTAAGGAACCTTTCTTCGAGACAGACTTCTTATAGTTACCTCACATAGCCTTTCTTAAGGTTAGTAATATACTTAAGGCTATATGGGCAAATCTTTTCTGATACAGACATCAACATGAATTACAGATCCTTCTCCGTAACAAAATAAACATGTAATCTTCCGTTAGGATTAAGGACTATTAGCACAATAGAGTGGGACAGGAAGAGCTCCTGGAGTCCACATACAAAAGCTTAACATGTTCCCTAAACTCCAGACAAGACATTTGTATCATGTACAGCTCTCCACATAAAGTCGAAGCTGGCGGTCCCTACTTGTTCTTTCTGGCATGCAACTGACACAATTTAAGGAACCATTCCATTAATTGCATACAAAATCCACACCCGCCTGTTACTCTTCATTGATTGGTTCTGTGTATCTTTCTTCTAAGCTTCTACCAGTTTCCTGAATAACTTTTCCAGTTCCACCTGTGATGGTAACATACTGCTGACAGAAGCTGGTGGAGCACTTCCCTCATTCTGCTTTGTCAGATGAAAGAATCTGATAGCACAGAAACCGGGACAACTACTACTTCCCACAGGTTATATTACAGTCCCTTCCCAGCTGAAGATCTCTACTTTCTGAGGTCAATGGCTTAGCCAGTTTTCTGAGATTCCAATGGACACACTGAGCATTTGCCAATTTCAGGCATGCCTTTGGTGATCCAGACTGTAATTCAAGGATCTCAGGTTTATGTCTACGGCATCCAGTATGCAGAAGTGTCCTTTGCTCCCCACCACCTGAATTAGGTGAGTAACGCAGAAGTTCCTGTGTGAATTCACAGTCACATTGATGCCTATTCTAATCTGGAACTCACTACCCAGAGGAAAGTAAGTTTTGTTTTGGGAAAGTAGGCTTTCATTTATTCATCTCCACAGTGATAGGAGCCTACATGTTAGCCATCATAATACAAAATGCTTTTAAATCCTCCCTAAGGGAAATGTATTATCCACCATTTCTGTAAAAAAGGCGTGGGGGATGGGACGTAAAGGTAAGTATTCTATCTGTAGGTCAAAAAAGCAATGTTTCTCCAGCAGCCTCAACAGTGTGCATCAATGCTTTAATACAGATGGTTAGAATTTGTATTAGTTAGATTTATCTGGGTGCAACAGAAAAATAATAACATGTAGATCTTTTGTAAACATGGATGCAAAGCCAGTATTCACCTCCTGACAATGCAGAGGAGCACTTGGCCAGTATGTTATGAAAAAACAGAAGTTAGTAACACATCCAAGGGTGAAGAGAGAAGGGATGGGACATACTTTGAATGAGTAAATCAGGCCAACTCTACAATACAAAGTTTAGAAATATTTTGAGCAAGTTAGGTACACAAATTAAAGCTGCCCTGAGGCAACTTTAGTTTACGTAACTGGGTGATTTGTTATCACTATGTAACTGCCAAAGCCTCACTGCATTTGGCAACATCACAGAATTAACCTTTCCATACAGGCAAATCACTCACTAGTAATATCTGCACTGAATTAACCCGTGTAAGCATTTTGATCAATGTGAGGTGTGTGTTTAAAGACAAATTCTGTCGTTATGAGGACTGCTGCAAATTCACAGTAACTTACTACCAGTCCCTCTCTTCCTAGTTTCTGGGAAAGGACTCCTAAAATTTGCCCTTTCAGTTTATTATAGGCAGAACAGGTAGGTATTCCTCTTGTAAGACAGTATTTCATTTGCTAAACTTCGCTTTCCAAATTGATATTTACTCCACAGAATGTTTGCCCAAGCCTCAATTATTTTGGAAAGTTTTAGCAAAAATGATTCAGCCATTTCTGAAAATGAAATTAAAGAAAAATATTGGTATGTTGTTTCTCGCTATATTTAATTGAGGAGAGCGTGCTTTGGAACAGAAGCATAACATTTGGAGAAGGGATGGCCCTGCTCTCGGGGATGTGCCTTTTGCCATCTCTTTGAAAATCCACCCACATTTGGCCAAGCTATAAACCTTTGAAAATTTTCAATTAGCACTAGTTCAGTAAAGACATTTAAGAGTTTGTCAGCTAAATTCTTCAAAGACTCCATCTGTACTGAACATGCTCCAGCCTGTACGTGCTGGCATCTGCAGCACCCCCCACAGAACAAGGGAGCATGCGTTGCTCCAGCTCCGGGCAGGACTTCCTCTGAAACACTCCTTCTCCATTGTGGTGGACCTTCCTATGCCAGGGACTGAGCACAGGTTGCTGTCACCTGTATCCTCCACATCCCACACCTATGTGGCAAGAAGGATGACGGGGAGTAATGTAAAGCTGGCTAGCATTTTTCTTTTAATGTTTCCCTCCAATGTCTGTCATTACAAAAAGGCTTCAAAAGAGTGCATCAGTGTGTGGTGCCTCTTTTGCAGTGAAATGGAAATTGTCAGGTCCCAGCTCTTCATCCAATCTCCATCATCCACCTCACTGACCCCGATGTTTCTTCTTCCCTCGTCATTTCTCTCATACCACTCCAGTCCCAGAGTCAAGTCACAGCAGCTGCCTCCTTCCTTCCAGTCCACTCCTAGCCCTATTAATTCTCAGTCACCTTCTCCCAGTGCTCCAGCTCCACTCCTTTACAGTCAGAGTTGCCTTAATTCTCAGTGCAGTGCCAGCCTCCTTACTCAGCCAGCAACCCCTTCATCACCTCCTTTGCTTTGTGATATCTCAGTCAGTGTGACACAAACTCCATCTTTCTGTCTTGGACAGCTTTGGTCCCCTCTACATTTAGCTCTGGCAGTTTCCTCCACCACAGACCTGGGTTTCAGAAAGAATAGTAGGTATGGAATTTGTTTGGTTTGTTGTTTCAATGCCTGGCTGTGACTGTCATCTCAGGCACATTGAGGCAGCCTTGCAATAGTATGCACAGTCCCTCTATAGCATGAGTGCAGCCTCATCAGCACAAGGTGGTGTGGGATTCATGATTATGGCTATTTAAGACAGAATTTCTGGAGGTTTAGCTATCAAAACCCAGGAAGTCTTCAATAAGCATCTGTGAACTGTGATTTTTGCTAAGACTTAAACTGTGGCCAAATTGTTACATTTTTATAAGGGAAGCAAAAGCACACTCCTAACATTCACCTGCCAAATTTCAAATCCCCTCCTTTCACGAATGGGAGCACTAAAGCTGTTCAAAGAAAAGGTCTCCAGAATTAGTTAACACTGTTAAATAATGTGCACCATGCTTCTTTTTTTTTTTTTTTTTTTTTTTTTCCTGATCTAGTATGCCTGAAATTTTTCTTGGTATTTTAACTGTCTTTTAAAGGTCCTGAACAGGACGTTGAAACTGAGCCTATGCTGCTATTCTGCAGTTATTGGTACACACTGTATCTTAGGATCAGAAACTAAATATTTAAATCCTAAGATTGGTAGTTTCTATAGACCTTGGCTTTTTTTTTTCAAGAAATTTACTTATTATGAGCTCATTAAATATGTAATGTAAATATGTAATATATTAGATACCTGTAGGACCTTTTAACTGGATCGAGTATTTTCTGTTCTGTATATCTTTAGAATATTTCTAAGCTGTCTGAAAAGTTTAGCTTGTTTATCTAACATGGTATAATTTTTGTGAACTGATACAGTTTTCTCTATTTACTTTCCCTGCTTTTCCATCAGCTACTCACTAGGGTTGACTCTGAACAAGAATTTGTTAACCCAGGATCTCTAATAGGAGCCTGGATCTACAGGGCAGGTCAAATGCCAAGTAATATTAGTCAAAGCAGTTAAAAAACTTCTTAACCATTGGATAATTTTCTGTCAGTAAGAAGAATATTGTTACTTTAAAAGTCTAACACAATACTTTGTCTCAGAGGTATCGTTTCCATTGCACTGCGTTTCATAGATCACTAGGTAGCATTAACTGAAGCCCCATTCCCTCAATCTGACCATAGGAGGACTATGCATAAACAGGGGTTTTCTGTTGAAGGAAAGCGAAAACGGAAACTAAAAGAACAATACAAATGCATTTTGCAAAATTACAATATTCCATTTTTGCAGTTCATGACAACTTGGAGAGTTTGAAAGTTGAGCTTTTGCACTCCACAAGTGTGCAAGTTTCTGGTCTCTCTGTCTTCTACCTGGATGAATCAACAAACGCTCATCACCTGAAATGGCCTAACTGATCTGAAAATGTCAAGGAAAAAGTGTAATAAGTTTTAATTTTGGTGGATTGAACTGCCTGGACACATGAGTAAAGTCATGTAGCATTTAATCTTCTCTCATTTTTCTGGGTTGAGTTTATAACACGGATTCTGGGAAAGTCTTCCTGACTTCCTTCCTGGAAAGCTGGGTAGCATCTGATCGCAGGAAAGAAGCCATTAGACTAGGACTGAAAGGTTTGACAGAACTGAAGAGTTTGCTGCCGGATCAACTTGTGGGTTGTAAGTAGGACAGGGTAATGCAGTAATGCACAGCAAAATGTTCTCAAGTTTCAGACCTAGTGGGCTGTATAAGCTGATAGCAAAGTAGCTGTTAAGATTTTATTTCTCTCCAGGCCTGGTATGCTTACAAGATGGGATCAACGCTGTACATTAGAGTTAGTTTGTCCACTCTGAATACTCTGCTTTTCATACACCTACATTTTGAGAAATTCCAGAAAAATGAAAGAAACATAAACCAAGAAAACAAGATGCTTTACTGAGAGATTAAGATTTTAAAAAGAAAAAAAAAAAAAAAACCAAACAAACCAGCAAACAGATCTCTCAAACTTAATGAAAAAAAGAAAACTAAGGAAGCCAATTCATCACAAATGGAACAATAGTTCTATCGGAAATTTTGTTTTCCAAGAAAACTTTTGTAGAAATTTTTATACAGTCTTTGTAATTAAAAGTACCAAATCAGTATCCTATTCTGGTAAAACACTGAATTCGCTTTTTAGGCATGACATTCCTTCAAAATTCTCTGTATGTGTGTTTTTAAGAAAGGAAGCCACCTTCACTGTAATATAAGGCCTTTTTGCTTAGAACCATAATCTTTTTGACACTTGGGGGATAAAAACTGCCTGCTGTAGAAAATGGTTTGAATATTGAACACTGTAAGAGAAGTAACAAAATGTTCCTTTTAAAAGTGCAGTTTGGTAATTCTTGTAATCTCTCCGTTGCATGTCTGCATGGAAATCTCCAGCTTTTTTAGCATCTTGGAAAAAAATTATAAAAAGTCATACAAAATGATACTAAGAAAAGTCAAGGTCTGAGGCCCCATCTTCCTCCCATTAGATTCAATAGAAAATAAAAATATATCCCATTGTTTCTCCATTTGTCTAAGACCAGGCTGTGAATGAGGTGTGGAAACTAAACTACATTCTCAAGCTTAAAGGTGGTCCCTTTAGGTCAGGGCTCTGGCACACCAGAAAGTCATTGTAGGAAATGCAAACTGCCACTTCTCATTGCGGTAACCTTTCTGTTGATAGGGGACTTCTGTCTCCAGGGCTGTTGACCTGGCAAATTTCACACACATTTTAAAAAAAATCACACAAAAATTAAACAAAACCAGAGTCTAAGAAAAACACATCAATGTAGAGACTCTATTTAAAGAGGAATTTGGAACTGGACTTCTGTGATGTTTCCTGTACTTTAAACGCCTTTCTTTTTCCACTCAATACATTAAAGGGACACGATCAAGGCTAAAGAACCTAAAATTAGACCTGCCAGCTGTGTTTTGGTTTGTGAGTATTTGCAGGTCATGCTGTCCCTGTGCACTGCCTGTCTGGTCCATTCCCTGAAGGCGGCAAAACACTAGAACGTAAAGGAATTCTGAAATCCCTTATACATTGCAGTACAGTCTCTGCTCTCCTCACAGTAAATTAGAGAGACAGAAAGAAGACAATATGCAAATACCTCTGATCTTGGAAATAACATGGGGCCCTGGGTTTCTTATTTTATACTTAGCATCTATGTTTCATCTTGCATTTTGGGAACCTAATAGGTTTTAAAAGGTCACACAGGAAAAAATACATGAATATTCTCAAGTATATTTGATTTTGGGTCAGCTGTGTGAGTTTTTACCTATTCTGAAAATATCTAAACCTTCCATAATCCTGCCAATGCAAACCAAGCTTTTAGTGTCTCAAATTACTCATTAGTGTGCCAATTTTCCACCCAATAACTCATTTAATTACTGAAATCAGCTCTAGATAGTTTGCAATTGCACTATAAAACTTACTACTAAAATTTTGAGGGGCAGTTTATCCAAGAGGCCTCTATCTGACCTCTAATTTTCAGGTGGTACCATCCTAACTAATTTGTTTTTATAGGTCAAGTAGTCAAACATATAACTGCATAGTTTGCATTTCTTTATGATCTTTGCATGTGCAAATCAGAGTTTTGAGTTGAGGAGCTCAAAATTAGAGGTACTTTTGGATAGTTAGGCCTTATAAACCTGCCAGATAAGTTCTGCTTTTGTCAGAACAATCATCCAAATGAGTCAGTCAAAGACATGGGTGTGTTATTGCCCTGTAACTGGAAGTTGACAAAAATCTGTAATTTTCAAAATAATAATTGAAAATGCATGCGGAAATGTTACATAGAATGCTACCCTTAATAATGTTAAAAGCAGCACTCTCTTCAGAAAGAGGTACAGATTTTGAACTAAAGTCTCCAGAAAAGCCAACATTTTTTTCTACAAATATAGCATTTTAAGCTCACAATAGCACATAACCCTGCTCAGGAAAACCTGGAAAACACCAGTTTAGGAGTAGCAGTGTTAACAGAACTCTTTAAATTGTCTCTTTCCCACAACCCCAAGATGGAAAAAGGAGTGGCACAGAACCAGAACAGCTCCAGCTCCCTCCCCACTGGACCCACTGTCTCAGTACTTTCTTCTGTAAATATGGCACACAGGTGACAACACTGCAGAAATGGATCATACCCTCCAAATGCACCTAATTAAATTCTGAGGGGGCACTGTAACATGCAATACTCCTCCCCTAGCCCCTTCCAACTCCCCCTCAGTCTTTTGTCCATCTAAGAATGTCTCACACTACGCAGATAGACCTCTGGCATCAAAGAATATGGAGGTCATTATGTGAGTTGATCAAGGGAATACTTCATTGCAGAACAGAAAAGGAACAAACAAAGATATATCACAGACAAAAAAAGAAATTTTTAAGGTAATGTAGCAACTTTCTTTATTGATTTGCTTCCCTATGCTGTCCTCTGTTTAAGTTTAAAATGTATGTACCAAGGCAAAAGGATATTCAGCTCAGTTACTAAAAACATTTGCAAATCATGCACACTCAGAAAGAGAAAAGCTCAAAGTTCTTAAATCAGAATGTACTTGGAAGAAAGAGAAGACAACCATATTATCAAAAAACAGATAAGAATCCCTCTGCCACCATATGATCTTTTCCATCCCAGGGTCTAACTCTTTGGAGTCCAGAGAAGAAAGTGGTCAGAGCCCATGGGGCTGGTGGGAGCTCATTCTGTATGGCCTTAGGGAGTTGCACATGAGACTCTTTCCATTCTCAAAGGTTTAGGGAAATCCATGGTAACATCCAGGTGATCACCCTACAGTCATAGAATCACTACATTTCATAATACTAGAAAGCCACAGGACAAATATAATTTAAACACAGATTAAGGAAACAATAAGATTAAATTAAATCTATGGAGTCTAGCCTATTTGTACTATCTATACTGTGTTATGCAAGTTGTATATAAGGGAAAGCTTTTATGATATGCTCTTGCCATTTTTTCAATTTTCAATTCTACAGCTATAAAGTTTTTGAGACAGTCAATTCTTCATTAGTGTGCAGTGATGATGAAAAATTCTAAGCGTGAATTAGGGCAACTTATTCATGCACTTATCAGAAATCATAATACACAATTCTAGTAGCAACTATTCAGCCACTGGAGTGACCTCACTGGTTTAATATGCTCAGAGTTGCTGTATAAAGTGAGAAAACAAGTGTATCAGCATTGCATTAACAATGTTTTGCTGTAATCATAAGCGAGCTTTGCTAATACGTAATAACACAAGACATCTTAAAAAAATTGTAGATGCTAAGTGTAAAAATGTTGATATAAAATGTATATTACAAAGTAGTAGTAGTAAAATGAGATCTAGCGTTTCGTCTTTCCCTAGATTAATTTTCTAATCAGATTAAAAAAAAGAAAAACACACAGCAAAAAGCCCTTATTTTGGCTATTCAGTTGTTAGTATGATTTCTGTGTAACTGTACATATGCTAATGTACACATTCACTGTGTGCATGTTTCTGTGCATATACCTACACACACACACACTCACAAAAAATATAGCAAATATTTTTATATACACATATATTGTCACATACAAACACATATGCTCCAGAGCTTTCCTTTTAGTGTTTTTCTTGAATCTTTACATGAATAATATCCAGCATCATGGACCTTGAACACTGATGACTCTGGTTAACGCTTTTATCCTTTGCTTGAAATTACAGGATCAGCCTAGCCAGAATTTATGAGAACCAGACCCCAGACCTCACATAGCTCACATATTAGACCATTAGGCATCTAACTACCTCTGAACAATTTCAATGCATTATCTTGCCTTCTCCCTGGGGCACAAACTTCACTCGTCCATACTTTTAATATATTTTGTCTGCATGAAGCAGATCGAGTTATTACATGCCAGCAGATCACGACTTACAGAAATCTCATTGCTCTACAGCGATGCAACTAATATCTCTCCCTTCTCCATGCTGAGACAGTGCAGTAAAGAAATGGTCAACGGTGCAATTTTCGGTAAATTAATTGATAACATATTCAGTGCAGATTTGCTGTTTATGCTTATAGACAGCTTAATTAAATATTTCCACCTTGAAATATATTTGTGTGTGCCTATATACTCTGATATATCCCCATACATATTCACATAGCTCAACAGAAGAATTTTTCAAATTGTTTAGAACACTCACTGCTGCACTTTACATAAATATAGTGTCCCTCTGTTGTGAGAGGTTTTACACCTACTTTTCAAAGGCAATATAAAAGCAGGGTGTTGTTGCCAAACATACATTTGCATTATGACACTGGAATGTTTTTGGTTTGGGTTGGGGTTTTTTTGATTGAAATATAACATAAAATAAGATTAGAAATCAATTGACCTGTGAACTCTCCTGAACCTTTTACCTGGGTTGCAAGGCCACTGCATTCTTTTCTTTCATTAGCTTTTTGCTGGAGCAATGCTGAACAGGAAACAAGGGTGATCCTGTCTCCTCCCTAGAGGCTGTTCATCAGCTGGCTCAGTTTACAGCAATAAAAAAAAAAAAAAAATTGGAAACGTATAACAACTCAGAAACCTTATATTTTTCTTTATGCCTTATGATCGTTATTACAATACTAATATTAATAGCAGAGGACAATCAGGGAATTGCACTCTTTTTGGAATTTCTTTTCTGCAGAATGATATGCATGTATTTTCCCTGCATTTAAGTACCTGCCTTTATAACCCAGTTCTAGCTAATGAAGTGATTTTGTTTTGGATCTGCTAAATGAGTTTCCTTTATAGTTTGCATTCCTGATGAACAGAGGATCACTCATAATAATTCTGTATTTCAAATTTAAATTCATTGTTAAAAAAACAGAAGTGAAAACCTTGTTTCTCCTTTCAAAAGCAGTTTGAAGCCTTATTCTGAGAAGAAGCAGAGATGCTTAGCGCCAGAGCAACTGCAGGAGAAAATAGGGATACTCGGCACCTCAGAGAAGGCGCTTCACACTATACAGGATTGGACACTTAATTCCTGACTAAAACAAACTCCATCAAAAGGTCATCAGTCCCAGAGACTAAAACAGTTTTGATGAAGTCCAGTCTCCCCCTCTGTTGACAAGCGTCTCAATTATTTTCAACAGCTCTTGGTGTCTACATCGGAAGAATGCAGAGCAATCATCAGGCTGAGGTAACCACAGGTCCCTCGGTGAGAATCTGCAGAACATGCACATTGAGCAGCACTTTAAGACAGCTATTTTTTTTCCACCTGAGGTAGGAATAACTAATGATGTAACCAAGTTATCAGCTACACGTTTTGACATACCGGCAGTGCATGAACTAATGCCTTGTAACTGCAATGCACGAAGAAATAGCCCCTCAGGATAAATTCTTTGGAAGTATATGCGAGTAAAGCGATGAAATGTCTGGATGGAAAAATCTAGAACTTTTAAATAGGACTGTATAGGACCTAACCCTGATGGATTTTCCCGTGTGCTATAGGACTTGAACAAGGTAAAGCTCATCTGGCACTGATTGGTTCTATCAGTCTTTGCTGATTTGCCCTAACATTTAGGTTAATTTAAGATGCAAGCTGTAGAGAAGAAAGTATCATACTCGTCTTTGCACTCCCTTGCTCTTGATGACCAATAGCACATACTGCGTGCACAATATACGCACACCTATGCTCAGACTTCAACCTTATCTTTGGACCAGGTGATTTTTCAATAGGTGCTTTCCTCCACAGCTCCCTTGCCCAAAGCTTTTCAGAAAGTTGCCAGGTAGAGTCTCAGCAGTAAATAGGCCTTTCAGAAATCCAGCTGTCATCCTTTCCAACCTTTCTCTCCAGCTGCCTCCCCAATACTTCTCTGCAGCTGCCACCAACCACACAGATTTTGGGGTAACTGCTACCCAAAATTCCCATTTTTCCCAGTACCTTTGCATTCACTAGAATGCCCCTGAATAACTGGACTATTGCTAACAAGGGATTCCAAATGACATACATTGCTTTTGCATTTACAGCTTAACTCATGTTGCTGTGATGGGAGGCAGATCTCTTGGTTTCTTGAAAGCAGCGTACTAACATTAAAGAGATGCAGTGCACCTCTTTGAAGAATCTGCTGAGCTCTTCTAAGCTTGCAGAACATGCAACAGTTAGGTGGCCTTTAAACACAGCTATGGTGTTCCCTTTCTGAAATTAAATTGATTACTTCTAGAACATAGTTTCAAAAAAACCCCTACCAAACACCAACCTACCCCACAAAAGTAAAGCATAATGAACGAGAGAATAACAAATGAAATTAAGACACACAAAAAAAATATAATTCACAGAATCACAGAATGATTGAGGTCGGAAGGGACATGCGGAGGTCATCTGGTCTAACCACCCTGCTCAAGCAGGGCCAACCTAGAGCTGGTTGCCCAGAACCATGTCCGGATGACTTTTGAATATCTCCAAGGATGGACATTCTACAACCTCTCTGGACAACCTGTGCCAGTGCTCAGTCACCCTCACAAAGTGTTTCCTGATGTTAAGATGGCATCTTGTGTGTTTCAGTTGGTGCCCTTTGCCTCTTGTCCTGTCACTGGGCACCACTGAAAAGAGCCCGGCTCTGTCCTTTTTGCACCCTCCCTTCAGGTATTCATATACATTGATGAGATTGCCCCCGCCAAACCTTTTCTTCTCCAGGCTAAATAGTCTCAGCTTTCTCAGCCTTTCCTTGTATGCAAGATGCTCCAGTCCCTTAATCATCTTCATGGCCCTTCATTGGACTCTCCAGTATGTCCTGGAAACACAGCTCAAAATGTGTTCCAGGAAACAGCTCAAAATGTGTTAGGTACTGTGGTATTTTCACCATCTCTCATGCTTTCAAAAGAGAGAATGGGTCCTTGTAATGTTGCTTTCAATGTAGTGTCTAAAGGAAGGTGTGGAAAGTTCAGTAAATGACCTCAATTGGCTAGACTCAATATTCCACACCAGCAAAAAAATTTTTTGTAGCATTGTTCTTCACAGATTTTTCTAGTACTTGCAGTTGAGTAGGTGTAAAATTATTTTCAAGTTTTTTGCACAGCTATACCACTAATGCGAACTTTTCACAGCTGGGCAATTTCTGTATATTTTGTCTTTGCTAACATTCATTTTAAGCTCAGAAGACTCATTGGACACCACAAAAGAGGACATGAATGAAGGACACAAAGACAGACTCGGGAAAAAATGAGATGACCATATTAGATGCTTGATAATTTATTTCTACTATTTTCAGTGCTACGTCCACTGCTTATGGTCTGTGCTCGGGAGATGTCAGAGGATTGTGATGGATAGCAGCATCCATGAGAGCTCTCAGAAACTTAACCTAGAAAGACTATTTCCCCTCTAGACCATGGCAAGAGAGACTGATAACAAGAAAATTAAATGAAGTCTTGAAGCTAACTCTCAGGACCTGCTTCTAGCTGCAGAAGGTTGTCTGCAGTCTATTTATACTTACTTGAGGTCAGGTTTAGTGCTTTTTGAAAGCACAGGAATGTATCCTATACCTGTGGTCATAATATTTATATAAGAAGCATACTCTTCCCAGCTATATAGTGGCTTTGTAGACCTTTCAACTTTTCAAGGCCCCAGTGCATGTGACCCTACATGTCAGGTCACTGCAGAACAAGAAAAAGGGGAAGAGTTGTGTGGGAGGCACATATCCTCTCACATAATGGCAGAGAGTCCATGTTTCAGATATGTCTCTGTCAGGGCCCTTTTGATTGCTGGATTTACACTTCTAAAGAGCAGCCCAGTGCAGCAGTTTCTCTCCCACTCCATGATTTCCCATGGCCCAGACTATAGCTGACTGACAGATTACAGATCAGACTGCTTAGGTCTGTCTGGCACAAGGGATCATGAAGCAGAACAGAAATTGTGGGGCCCAAAAGTAAAGCTGCAAGTGCATGACTTGTTTTCTGAAAATACATGGGACAGTGTGAGAGAAGTCAGACAAATGTCTCTTTCTCAGTGTTTAAGACTTGGCAGGTCTGCTAGCTGTAGAGCTCAGCAGCCTATATAGAAACTTCTCTATGCCGTCCAAGTTCAGCTGATTATTCACTGCAAGGCGGCCAAAAAAAAGAATGGCGGTAGAGGGCAATGAAGTCATATTGCTCCCCCTCCAGCAGACTTCAAATTGTTCTCCCATATCCATATTTGGATTTTAATGGGACTCTACAGGGGCTGTGGATTCTGATATACAACTGCAGACAGGCTTTTCTACATTTAAATTTGTTGTGCAAAAAACAAAGGCAACAAAAAGAGCTACTTTCATTTATTGAAATGTAAATAGACAAATATAACAACATCTATATAAATGGTAAAAAATGTACATTTACTTTAGTATTTTATTTGTTCATATGATGTACTTTTCTATATGTGTACAATTTATTATCATCAGTATTCCCAGCTATTTCCAAACTGAGGCTTTGCAGAGGAGTTTGGAAGGTCGGGACTTTGTGTTCTATATTAATATTAAGGCCCTTTAGGAGCTAATGAAATTGTTTCAATTACTTTTGCCCATTGTTATCATAGTCATTATACAGCTAATAATAATTCCAGTTTATTTCAGAATTTCTGGGTTTCATAATAGTAAGTTTGTTCTGCATAGATTTTGCCCCACCTAACAGGTCAGATCATGACCTAATCCGGTATTTCTGATAGGACTGGAGGCTGCAGGATAAAGGAATTCACATGGGCTGCCCACAGTATTTTTCAGTTTCTGTTCTGTTCTTTCTTGCCATTGCAATGCACGTATTTTGATGATCTACCCTTGGAAGTTAATGGAGCCTGTGAACTTCCAGATGGCTGTGGAAAAGAAGGCTGTGTAGTCAGCAGACCTCTATACTGACAGCCTGATGAGACTTTCTATTGATCTCTTATCCTGAGACATCAATTCACAATTCCTCAGTGATCTCTTATCACATGATTTGTTTCCATCGGTCACTTGGTTTACACAACACCATTGGTGAATAATATCCCAAATCATATTTCATTTACACTTGCTTATACTAAAAAAAACCCCAAAACTATGCTGGTGGAACTCTCATCAACTGCATGCAAGTAGGAGGAGGGAATCTAGTAATTCTGAAATTAGTGATTCTTTTGAGAAGCAAACATTTTTGAAAGTAGAAACAACATTTTGATGGATGAAGGTGCAAAGGAAAAATTAGACACAGGAGAATCTGCAGAAGTGCTGGTGGCAGAAAAGGACAGATACTTCTGGGACCCACAAAACAAACTGAAGAGAAAGAAATTAAGAAAAACTGTTGATTTGGGGGGAAGAAGAACAATGTACAAAGAGAAAAGCAATTGTAGTCTATTGCCCAGTTTCCTCAATTCATGACATGTCAGTCCAGAAAAAATGTTATTAATATTCTTCCTTTTTTTAATGTGGTGGTAGAAAGTCAGCATGACATTTCCTCTCAATAGTGCCTAAAATCAGGCACCTTAATCCATCTTTGATCATTCATTATTCTCAATCAATTCTTAATTCAAGGCCCCAACCAAGATTCATCATTACACTCAGTGCTGCACAAATCTGTGTGAAGACAAAGACTTAACAACAACATGTGATCTGATTTTTTTAGTTATTAGGCACTCAAATATCTTATGGATTTAGTGAGGCACAGGGACTGAGCCTTAAGGAAATCGGGTGGGGGATTTTGCAATTTTATTTTTTTTTCCAAACAAAATTTAAAAAATATTTTTCCCACCTTATCTGACGAAGCAGGTGTTAAGGGACAACATTCTGATTACTGTCATTCACTTTGTAAAGTCTGCAAAACACTTAGAAAATTATAGAGCATGAATGTTAACCTTAGTGTCCTCACCAAGTTCCCATTGCTTAAGTTTCCTCCTGCAACTTCAGTGGGGTGTCATCATGCTTACCCTTACTTTCTGTGCTACATTGTTTTGTATTTTTTGTGCTTTGTTAAGAGACTGAGAAGTATAACCACAGAAGTATCTGCACGTGAGTGATGAGTGAAATGATTCCTGCACTATTGTAAGAGGACACGTTGGTGATTCCTGCAGTTAGGTAAGCTAACAAGATTTAAAATTTCATCGCTTTCTTTTTTAATGTGTTGTTTGTGGTAGGCCTAAAAATCAGCAGCAAGCACATCACTGGACTAGGGAAATGCCTTTTCTTTGCCCCAGGAAAATACCCATTGTATATACATATCATGATGCAGTCTTTAATTGTATGAATGCATACAATTTTCTCTCTCCTCCAGTGAAAGGATACAGGCTTCATTCACCACAAAGCTGATACATAGAGAGTGGAACTGAGAATGAAGAAAATATCTGGCATTCTCTAACTTCAAAGTCCTTCACTTAGCAACCTATGAAGTGTCCTTTGAGCCTAGCTATTGTTTGTACATGAGGTCATAACACTACATCAGGCAAATCTGAAGTTGTATTTAGTTTTTGAATACGCAAAAGTAATATAGCTGGTTTATGACAGAACTTTGTTGTTGTCTCTCAGTGGTCTCAGAGAACATCACTTGGATTATTTCTGTCACAAAAAGTTGTATTTTGAAATTTATACTGCTGTCATAGCCCAAACTCCCTAAATGTTCAGTCTTAGTAGATCCCTAATTTTGGCCACTGCCTTCAGGGATCCAGTATCTGAAATATCTGCTGGCCTAACAAAAACTTCAAAATAAAAGACTGAGCTATCTTGCCACTGCATGTGGTATGCAACTGAAGTATAAATATTTCACTTGATATTTGTTATCTTATTTGATGACTTAGAAACTTCAAGACAAGTTATCTAAATACTTCCAGTGTTACATTCCTATCTCAAGTTTTACGTCTCTAATGCCTATCACACTGAACACTCCACAGCTTTCCATCCCTCCCTTCATCCAGAGGAACATTTATCTCTACTTCTCACCAAAAAAAGTCTCCCCTCAAAATAGCAATATGTCTGTTCAATATATACAATAAAAATAGCCTTTGTAGAAACCTAACATACTACATGTTGATACAGTGCTGATCGAGACTTTCATTAAGAAGAGCTTCCCCATTCCCTTCCCATGTAAATATTTGAAAACAGAGCCATCTTATAAATTTGTCAACAGACTTCTAAAGCCATGCTGCACTGCATGTCCACATGTCTCTATCTCCTTGTATTTCTGATCTGACACTGACTTGAATTTGAATCAAACCAGTGAACCTATCACTCAGTGGCTGCACTGAGTGACCTATGTGAAAATAATTTCAAATCTGCTCCAATGGCTAGGTTTAGAACAAACCACGATGTCAAGGGATGACTTTTCAACAATGCTCACCATCTTCACTGAGCTCTTTTAAAAACCTGGGCCCCACACACAAATGTTCGCCTCACATAACCTACCCACACTCCTGCTGACACATTTGCTGTCTGTCTTAGCCGAAAGCACTGAAGAGCATTTCAACTGAGCAACTTGCAAGACAGGTTTGATGCTACACCCTGTGGAAAGGCCTGGATCCCTCTTCCCTTTGAATGACTCTGTTGGTGTTTAAGCAGAGAGATGTCAATCGTTAGGCATCTCTGACAATCTTCAAGGGCAATTTAATTAAAATATTTATCTGTTAAACCAAAAAACCCCAGCCAAAATCCAAGCCTACCCTCTCCATACTGAGAGCTTGTGACGATCTTTGTTCGCTCCAGCTCTCAGAGACAACTCTCCATTAGTTTCTCTGGGACTTGGATCAAGTCCTAAGTGTATAAATCATGTCAAAAGACTGCACAACATATTTTATTTATATGAGATATGCATGAAGGGTCACATCAGTAAACTCCCCCATTAATGAATCACACATGTGTGACTATATATATATCTGGTCAAGCTTAGCCTGTGAACCAATGGACGCACCAATTCTGAAATCCCTGCCAACTGCACACATAGTTTCCATAGGTCTGACTTTGTTCCTTCCCATTAGGAAGTGAGCAGAAACTCCTGAAGTGCTAAACAACTTTTAAACTGCTCTGAGAAACGTAAACCAAAGCAATACTGGTGAAAGCAAAAGATCTGACAACATTAAATTCAGTGTAAGTGCTGCCCTGTTGTTTTGGGTTCTTCCCCCTGCAGCTCATACACCAACCTTAGTCCTTTTCATTTACACTTTGTAGTATCTGCACAGATACTCTGGTTTGTTGTCTTCTAATATAGGCTAAAAAAAGAAAGTTAATGTTTCAGTATAGGAAAAAGCCCTCAACCAATGATGCATGTAAAGTGCTGTTATGCTGATTGAGCAGCTGGTTTTTTTGGTATGTATCCCAGATGTTTCATCAGTATGGCAACACCTTACATTATACTGTCTCTGAAGATCTTGGACCAGTCCCACCTGGTCATATCCTTAGCCTGGAGATCTCAGCCTTAAAGTACCTCTCATTACACAAAGAACCTTAATGATTTTATGACCTAACATTTTTCCCTTTGCATAATTTAAGCAAGGTGCATAGGCAAACTGCTAACATCTGTTATCAATACACTGTATTTAGGGACTTGGATTTATCAGATATATAACTTCTCTAACAGTACACATTGAGGTATTTCTAATAGCTTACAGTTAACAGCAGTTATTTAAGCTACATACACAGAGAAATATTCACATCTAACTATCATTTGTACAGCTGTGAATTAGTTTCAGAATAGTCTACAGAAAGAATGCTAAGAAGGAACAATCTCCTCAGTGTGAACAAAAAATATTCTGTTTCTTTAATTATTGTCAATTTTGTTTCCATCTGCCTGAAAATGACATTTTGCACAACTTGAGTAAACAAAGAGGATGTTTTCCTGTTCTAAACATTTACAGAGCAAATTCATCTGAATTCATACCCCAAACTGGTCAAGCAGAAGGATGTAGGACAGTGGCGCCCAACCAAAGGGTCACAACCCCAATCAGGTCATGGCATTTATGAGATTGGGTCACGGACCTAGAGGAAATTCAATCGCAGAAATGGGGTTTTCAACCAGAAGTAAGATCATGAGCCTAGAAGACCAACTGAAAGGGTACTGATGTCACCTATAACAGTGAAGTCATACTATTGCTGGACCTCCTCTCTCTGATACTCATTCAACAGTTAAAAATCTAGCTGGTTTACAAACAATAAACAGGAAAGAAAGGGATTCTCAAATATAAGAATGATTACTGGCCTCAGCTATTAATATTGAACCTGGTTTTTAGAAACACAACCAAAAGAAAGAGGAAAATTAATAATCATCTTTAAACCCTTTTGTGTAATATTCCTTTCTATCAGAAAGTTTATTCACATATCTACTTATTTCTGTAATAAGCCACAGAAACAATTTTCTGGTAATATTTTAAGTGCTTCAGAAAGTCGAGTGGGATCTTTAAAGAATTTCACTCATGCTAACACACCATCAAAAGTAATTTTAAATATTTTTTCAAGTTTTTAACTGTTGAAAGACAAAGTTTGCCCTTTGCTGGAAAATTACAAAAACTATTTTAGTTTATTTAGTACAGGCATTACAGATACAGATTCAAAAAAACCCCAACCTGATGGTTTGGGTAATTTATATGAAAAAACTTGTAACTACAAAATAACATGATAAGAATTAGCATCTGGAAAGGTATTACATTCTTTCTTCTTAGATGATATGGATTTTTTTTTTTTTAAGTTTGATTTCTGGATGTTGGCTATAAGCCAAAAAACAAACCTTGAATTGTTCTGCATGGTTGGTTTCTGGAGATGTCACCTAAGCATCAATCAGTGTCAGAGGAAATCAAAGGATTTCTATTTCAGAAAAATTGGTTCCAAAAATTGTTCTTAAGGCATGAGCATGGTAAAGACAGGGTGACTGTAAGCTACTTTTGTCATTCCCTGATTCCAGGATCTGTCAGAGGCTACAACAGCCTCAGTCTAAACAGTGTAAACTGGAGGACTCTCAGAGCTGCTGTAAATCTGATAAAAGACTTAGAAAGTTCAGCTAGAAATCAATGGAGCACATATGTGCTCTGGATATAGCCTGATGTGTTGTATGCCCAATTTAGGGAACTTTACAAACCTTAGTGCAATTGTTCACCATACACTGAGCATTGCAGTGTGCCAACATAGGGCCCACTTTTTTTTTTGAGGTTCAGTTTGAAACAGATTCTAAAAGTGCATCAGAAAATTTTGTAGGGACATCTGTGAATGTATACATAGCCATCAAGGAAAACAGTATTCCTATGTAACCACTGCTGATTCCTTCAGAGTTAAATTCAGTAAAGATGGAAATCAATGCTTTAAAGGTGCCTTTCATGGCATTCAAAAAATGCAGATCATGAATTTCTGTACTGCACAGAAGTAGGGGCCTAGTCCTAACATGCCAGCATAAAAAGTCTATGCTCTTAAGTCTACACATTTGATATGCCATAAATACTTGGTAAGCACATACTGGCAAAAGCTGGATTTTAATGGAGCTGCCATTTGTGCCAGCTGAAGACCTTCCCCTCAAACCTTCCTGTGGCCAGTGCACAGGGGTAGAGGACATGGATGCTTTGCTGACTGGGAGGCGGCACTGGAAGAGGCTGCTCAATAGCAGTAATGACGTTTGCAGGGAGAGGAAAGGCATCTGGCTCATGCAACATGAGGTGGTGGCAGCATAGAGGAGGTAAAAGAAGCCCCATTCCCTCGGGACAAAAAAAGGGTCAGTCATGCTTCCTTCTGGGAATGCTTCCGGACTGCACAACAGGATACTTCCACATTAATAAACACAAAATGTGCTTATCAGGTATCGCAAAGCATATGCCAACTTCATTTTTAATCTTTCCTAGATGTCTGTCCCTATATCTACAGCACCAAGATTCATAAATGATAAAGACAGAAAAGATCTCATTCATCTGCACATATTTATTAACACTAGGATTTTACCTTAGGCTATTGGCTGAAAACCTGTTTGGTAATTTTTATTCAAGACAGATTCATATGACCACTACAGTGTGCTCTGCTCATTGATGTAGTCTTGGGGCATCTACACAATTAACTATCTCTCACTGCACATCAGTGGCATGTTAAGCTTTTCCTAACAACCTCTGTGGATGCAAATAATTTCACCACAATATATGAAGCATGTCCAATAAAAGGAACATTGATGGGTACTTTAGTTCTACACTGCATCAAGATTTTATATAGGCTGGACCAAAGAGAAATATAATTTGATCATTAAAGCAACTATATCCCCCAAGCCTTTCCCAACAGACTATATCCATAGTGAAAACAGAAAAATCAAAATAAATTAAATCTGAAAGGTGATGCACGGGACAGGGAGTGAAAGAAAACAAGATGCTTGCCATATTATGTATTTACATATGCTTACCATATCAGCTGCATTGCAATGCAGTTGTTTGTAGGGCTGAAAGCAAGGATGGCCAAGTTTTCCAAAGATTTTGGTAGAAACTTAGAGATCAACACACCCCCCGAGATTGCATCATCTGTGTAGCCTAGATTTCTCAGTTTGAGGTGACATTGATACATGCTTGAAAAATGTAACTGTTCCATAATTACATGAAATCTGGTAAATAGATCTCAAATCAAAACGCCATTTTCTTTTTACTGTTCTCCCTTCCCTCAGGGCCAGGAGCATTAACCACTGCTGAAAACAGCCCTGGGACCCAGTACCCTGCAATTCCACCACCTTGCAATTCCAAAAACCCACCAGTTCCAAAGGTTAGTCTTTTAGGTTTAAAATGAGGTAGATGTGGATGAGGCAGCTCCAGTGCCCCAATTCCTAGCATGCTAATATTCTATTTTTTAAAACCAGCCAAAACCAAGCTTACTTTACTCTCCTGCACTTTAAAAGAAGCACAAAAAGCACTGGCACTTTGACAAATGACAAATCCTGTTACAGCAGTTCTTAAAAGCCAGGTGAACAAAATTTGACATCTTAACTTAAACTGCTGATGAAGATGAGCTCAAAGTGAGAAATTAGGTGGGTAAAGGCTTTGCAACTCCTTTCTGACAACTCTTTTGTGGGAACGTAATTTAAAACATTTCAGCAACTCACTTTCCTGTAAAAGACCACAATAAACACACGGAAATTTAAAGACAGCACATGGAAGCCAGAAATATCCAAAGAAAGACACTCCTAGAGGCCAAGTTCTGCATATTAAAATGCCCTGGTTCAATAAAACACAAAAGAGTACAATATAGCAAACAGGTTTTCATTCTCACGTCTCTCCATCATTGATCACATTACTTTCTACATTCTTTGAAAAATTAATGTAATATTAAAGAATTTCCCAACTTTTAAATAGTAACATAACATCTTTCAGGCATTTAATAAAATAAAAAAGAAAAATTAATAAGGTAGAAATAAGAGGAGTTATTTGCTATGTAATACTGCAAGCGTTGATTTTAGTATACACTTCAGTGATTCATGAACTCCATAATGCATAATAGAATAAACCTAAAACAGTTCACTCACACAACTCTGTTGTCACCACATATGACCTTCGCTCCGCTTTCATTTATAGACTATCACAGAAAACTGTTAGTCCATGTTATAATCTCCCTTGCACCAACTTTGTATCTAATCTGATCTTAGTGGTGTAAATTCCATCTATATCAGACTCCATGTACAATTTTTATTCACCAGCCATAAAAAGCTTTTTCTAGTTATATGCACTACTACCTAAAAACAGTACCTAAGTTATACCCATAAGATCTTCACTGTCCTCACTGAACATACAGTAGCCAATAGAGATAAAAAAATGCTGTGACAAGGCTTTGTTTTAAGTTTATATGACATTTACCTGAATGAGTCAAATTCTTTATCACCAGCCTCTATCAGAGGACATAGCGTTGTGGAGGACATCATAGATGCACACAGCCACTTGCACAGGCAGTGCAATGGCATATGCAAATGACATTTTCCTCTGTGATTTGTACATGCAATATGAATCTCTTTCATATGCAAGTGACATTGTGCAAAAAATGAGCTTGTGCATTCACTTACAGAACACTTGTGCCAGCTTCTGTTATACTGCTACTCTTCCTCACCACTAAAATGGTCTAACAGGATCAGAAAGCAGAGAGACTTACTCAACTGGAGGAGAGCCAGCAGTGCTAGATCTACACCATCCCAGTGCAGTGGCATGTCAAAGAAAAAGGAGAGCTGATCAGATCACTGTTGCTTTCTGACACCTCCAGCTACCTCTCATCTACACCAGAGATGCTGTAGAAACAGCATCTGTGTCAAGGTGCCATAGCCAGATGTTTTGTGGTCATTCTGCTGTGTCTTAGCGACAGCTGAGAATCTAAGCCCATTAGGTAAAGTGCCTTTATATGTTAAGGAGACTACTCACAATTTGTAGCTGGTGCACCCCCAAATAAACCTCAGATGAGCCACCCCTAAGGGAGGAAAGTTAGGTACCATTTCAAACTACTTGTGTGTACTGGTCATACCACAGTCCTGTTGCAGTGGAGCAAAGAGTTGCAGCTAACATAGCTGAAGGGAAGTAATGATTACACAAAAGCTACTTTTCAGGTTTCATTGTTGTATAACAGTATAGCTACTCCCTGCATCAATTCCTTTGCTACCTGAAGAGTCAAGACCTGTTCACCTTGCCTACGTGAGTAACCACAGTAACTTCAGTGGGTGGAGATAAATGAACCGAGTAGAACTTGGCCTTAAAGCAGAATGTAAAAGCATCTTTAAACAGTTCGGTATCAAAGAGACAGAGTACCATGATAAAGGTAAGGGAACCCTTTCTAACAAACAGAAAATGTTCCTCTTCTGCTGTCAGAAGTATAGATGGGCTTGATGTACACAGCTCTTTTAGAGTCTATAGCATGTCTCTGCCAGGAGGAACCACATTGACTTAAAATGTCTTGGGATAGTCAGCAAACTATGGATAAAGTAATATATCCAGCCTCAGCCTCTGATACTGTACATGTACAAGTATTTACAATGTCTCAAAAAAATATTATGTTGACTCAGTGCAGGGGAGGGGGAGGTTGGTCAGGTACAATAAAAGTAATCTTTTTCAAGAATGACTGTTTGACCTGCAAACTGGTTATGTGGGGAAAAAAAAAAAAAAAAAAGGGGAATTCAAGAGGTTTAGAAGTATCATAACAGATTAAAAAGGAGTTTCTGGCCAAAACTTTGCTTTTAAAAACTCAAGTGCCTTGAAGTTTGGATTATTGTTAGTTAAATACACATATATATGAATTAACGGCAGTAATAGTGATGCTAGTGAGAATAAAATATCATATATTAGACAGCATCAGTCTCTGAACCTTCCTAACACCAAAAGAAAATGCATATATCACAGGGCCACTGAGATAAAGTAACGCTCAGCCCTAGAGGGCACAGATTTCGTCTTTATGTAAATCAGTGCCTGTCACTGCATGCATGATTCACTGCTCAGAGTGTACTCTTCTGTGACGAATGAGTCCCGCTTAATTTGGCAGTGATTATGCGGGTTGCTGGCCCTCTAAACCCCTTTGAACTTGTAATTGCTGCTGGTTTAAATAATGAACATTAAGGGGAGGTGGATTCATAAAACTGTGGATAATTACAATTTTTTTCTTTTTTCCTTTGTTTTTTTTTTAATGGAAATAAAAGGCTTCTGAGGCCGCTGATAACTGTAACATACTAGGCTGTTACCGAAATAAAACTGCAGTCTTGTTCAGTCTTGAGGAAGGAAAGGGAATGGAAAGGAGAAGAGGAAAAAAGAGAGGGAGAGGGAGATCAGAATGGCTTGGATGCCAGTAGAAAAGGAGGAGCAATGGCATTCATGAATATTCATAGCTAGTCACATCTGTAGCAGGCTTGCTTTCCACCTTTTTTTCTTTGCAGTTCAACATGGACAAGAAGTGCTAACAAAAGAAGGTGATTGTGCAGTTCTATCAGGCTCCAGGTTTAATCTTTACAGAGCATATGGGTGAACTTTTTTTTTTTTTAATTTTCAAAGACTCCCATTTTTTAAAAATTGCAAATGCCTTTAACCAAAGGAAGTGTTCTCTCTCCCTCCCCCCGCCCGTGCTGCTTTTTAAAAATTATGTTCCTGTAATTATGAATGTGAGGGAATCAGTTGCCAAGGAAGCATGATGTGTAACATGCAGCAAATTTGTTCCTCCTCCCCTTTACGAGCACTTTACTAAATCCTCCAATATTCTTTGATCCAGTAAAATTTTGATTTGCGTGTGTAATGTATTGCAACAACGACAACAACAAAAATTGTTATTGAGGAGGGGACAGAAACCAAAGTCAGCCAAGTCAGGCAGCTACTACCCAGAAACAACAAAGAATGAATGATAAATTTAGCAGCCTCATGTTCAATTTTCAAACAACACAGCAGAGATTTATAGCTTTGCTGCTCCCATGGTAAACGAAGCAGCACACAGAAAGCGTGTCTGGTTTTGATTTTGCTATGTTTTCCTCCTTTTTTTGTTCTTTGCCTATTTGCAGTTTTTTTTTTTTTTTAAACTCTACATTTTCTTTATCCTGGTGTGAGATGAATATCAAAGGCCTAGTGCTGTTGGTAAGCCTCCAGCATACAACGGCAGCTCAATGGGATGTTATTAGAACCTGCGTCACAACATGGCAGACTGTGATTAATAGCAACTGTATCAACGGTAGCAACTTCTCAACAACGCCCTCCAGCAGCTCTAAAGGGGCCATGTGAAGAAGGAGGAAGAAAAAAAAGAAAAAAAAAAATGTCTGCAAGAACTAGCTACTAAAGGTTCAGCTTTGTACATGATTAGGATATGTCAAAACTGTGTGACTGCTTTCAACCAGAACACAGTGGGGATATTTATTTAAAAGCATGATACCAAATGCATGGGCTGATCAGTGTTTTATTTTGCCAGAGCCAATCATGTGAAGAACAGGACCAGAGTGATAGAGAATGGGATACTGAAAGACCTGGACTGGTGTTAGAGGTATAATCAGGGTTCCCTCCAAATGAAGAAGAAAAGATCTTCCCAACACTGCCTGAAAATTTCTAAGAAAACTGCAGGCCTGCTAAGTTTTTCCTGTTGCTACATGAAAGAAAGCAGGTTTAATTTTAAACCAAGTGTAAACTGCTAACATTGTGCTCTCTTCTTCTTTTTTTAATTACAGTTTAGAAACTTAGGTCCATGCATTAAGAATTGTGAAGCTTATTCAAACATCCCATTCCACATCAGAAATTATTCTAACAAATGTCCCCAAAGACTCAAATAGTCCAAAATTAAGCTGTTCCAACTGTAGCTCATGAATATATGGTTTGGTCCATAGCAGGCCCGAGGAGAAAATGTAGGTGCATCAATGGCTCTTAAACATTACGTTCTGGATAGAAACTTCCAACTCAGAAAGTCTTTAAACTTCTACTTGCCAGAAGCTTGGAGAAGATACTGGGCCTTCTAGGATCATCCTATACTTGCACCATTTCTGGGCCCCATCACCACCTACTGCTGACACTTATCTGGCTCAGTGGACCATCAGTCTGGCCAATAGAGTGGATTTTATTTAGTCAAAACCAAGACAAAAACACTTGTTAAAATGCTTTTAAAATATTTAATATCACCTGCTCCTTCTCACAAAACTTTTCTGCTGCTAAGTGTTTTTAATTTCTGTTAACAGCATTTTAAAAATGCTAATCATTCTGCCATCTTCTGTCTGTCAGATAACAGAAGAGGGGGAACGGAACATTCATCTACAGATGTAAATGATGTTAGTAATCTCAGTCACAAATTAGGGTGTTGGCATAGTATTTACACTGAAAAAAGTATGCAAAACTATTTAAAATGTATATATTAGCATTGCAACAGATTTAATCCATATCTCAGTGAGAGAAGCAGCAGAAGAGTAAGACCTGGAAGACTTGTGGTAGGGTTGATTAGGAGAAAAATATCAGGTGAAAAGAAAAAAACAAAACCAAAAACAATTGAATAGCTCTGCAAATTTGATTAAAAGGTAAGGAGTGAATAGGAAGGCTGGGGAACATAGGATACTGTACTGTTCTCCCTGAGGACAGGGAGACATTAGAATGACATAGTCCAAGTGCTCTGCTGTTGGCCAGTTGTCTTTATCTAATGCTCCTCGCATCCTTAATTGTCACATAGCTAGTTCTACTGAGAGAGCAGGGGTTATCCAGAGTACTGAAATCCAGAGGCAAAGGAGTGTATACACAATGCTGAAAATCAACACCTGTTGAACTATAAATAAAAATTAATAAATTTTAACTACATTAAAAAATACAAGCAACTTTTTATTTCTTTCTCAAAAACACATAACTTGCTCAACAAAGCACTGAAATATGCTGTATTTGTGCCAAAGACTGTAACACTCCCTTCAACCTGTTTATCTTTGAAGACCATAATTAAGGAGGACAAACTGGTTTATAGTCAACACAAGTTAGAAAAGAATTGCACTCACAATTTTTCTCAAACACTAATTTTCCTTATCTAAGAATCTTGCTTGATTAAAATCATGGAGCAATTAGCAGTTGAGTGAAGAGATTACTTTGTGTTGCAAAAAGACAGACAGCCTTTACGAGTTCTACAAATGAATAATTTGGGCTCAGTTCTCAGCTGTGTCCAAGCATGAGAAAACCAACTCCTGCTTGTGGATTTCTGATCCTGGGGCTGGCCAGGGACTAGTTCAGCGCCTAATACTATTTAGTGATGGCTCTCAGATTTGTTGGAGCACTCTTGTCAAACCTTTTCCGTGCAGGAATCACTCCAGCACCTTCACAACTGCCCAGCCACTCTCTTTCACTCAGAAATGAGTGGCAGAATGTGGTAAGATGACAACCCGTTTTTAACAACACACACCCCCCAACCTATCACAGTTGCCTCCACTAAGAAATACATGACGGTGGCCTTGCTACACTATTCTCACTGTTTCTTACAATGGAGCAATATCTGCACAGCGAAAACCTGACTTCTTAACCCCTTAAGACACAATTCCACAGACTCAGATAAGTATTTTTCTTTCGCAGCAGAAAGGACTAATTGAAGATAACCTATGAAAAATTGGCAAAGTGGAACAGAGCATCTATAGAATAACTATCACAGTGACACAGTACCATAGCCACTTTTTATACAGGTGGGGAGAGTGAGTGGAGGGAGAAATAACAAGTTTATTCCTAATCCTTTTACTGAGATTTAGCCAAATACACCAAGATCTGTGAACAGTGCACATGGCATAGCAAGAAGCAGAGCCATCACTGAAAGCTCACCACTAAAGATAAGAAAACAGTGCAGGGCACAGCCCTCTAGCAGAACTGCGACAGACCCACAAGTGTCCTCTGAGTTCCCTGGGTAGGTAGAGGGCCACAAAGCTATGGCAATATAGTTGGGAAAGGTCGATGCCTTCGATAACGGCTTTTCCATCAGTCTCTTATCAGCATTTCCAACTGCAGAAGTTTGCGTGGCACTTGAGGATTCTAGGGTGGATGAATTAAGACTGATGAGAGAGAGGGAAAGGAGATGTGGAAACCCTCAATTCCCTAAACTTTCATCCCCTGAACCTTTTGTTTTACTGAGCAATAAATAAATAATCAGTACTAATGTCATTAAAACAATTTTGCTATCTCAGGGTCAAATTCTGATAACAATGCATGGCCTGATTGGCTTGCAGAAACACATTTGAGGACAGTTTGATCCAATATGGAATACTGGTGATCTGTAACCAAAATTATTATTTCTGCTAGGAACATGGGAAAAGCTGGCATAAAGAAAAAGCTGTGACATGAAGCATTTGTTTGGATCAAGTACAACTTACTCCTGTCTTCTGTATCCTCAAGTGTGATTTTCAGAAATAATCAAAACAAAAGTGACAAAACCCAAAAACCACAATGAGCAAACAGCAGCTTTTAAGTGCTGTGGGAACAGAGACATTTGTTTAAGTAACCACTGTTTAAAAAATGCATACATAGTAACACCAAAATAAACAGCTTGCAATGTTGTTTATTTTAAGATACACAATAGTAATGTAAAGTGCCGCATGCACTGAATTCAGGGTGTACTAACATTATTTACAGTTCTGAAGAGCAGTAGGAAAACTCAGCTCCATGCCAGAAGACTCCCTGTTCAGAGAGCAAAGGTCAGTACTCACAGCGTTTGCAGCTAGGAGGATTTCAACATGCAGCCATAGAAAGCTTCCGCTCCCGTTTCTCATGCAGGTAACTCAACTGTATGTCAAAATCCTACAAAAGGCACTTCATGCGAATGGCACCTTTAAAATGGATACACAAGCCCATTCCTGGTAAGGATAATTAAGCGGAAGAAAAAGAGATCTTTGCCCTGTCACTTCACTTCTTTAAAAATCTTCCAAACAGGCCTGACTCACTGAACTACATTGAGCCAAACAGAAAAAAATCTCCAAAAAGAGAAGAATACTAACAAAACTAAGCAGCGGTGTTCTGAAAAGAGACTGACTTACTGAACAGATTCATGTCCCTGTGTGTCTGAATTGCATTTGATTGTCTGCTGACAAAAAATGCCATTGACTTCAAACCATAATAGAAGTTTGTGCTATTTTTCTTCATAAAGCCAGCCTAGCTATAGGCAAGAAAACTGGACTTTATTCTGGCCACTCCATCATCTATTTATTATTGTAATTGCATAGATTTACTATTGTAATTGCAACATTACTGTTATTGTATAATCCTTGTGACTGCCAATAAATGAGCCAGAAAGAATCCAACTTGGATCTCAGATCCCAGGCTAAATTTGCAATTCTGGCAACGAGGAAAAAAAAAAAAAAAAAAAAAAAAGCAAGCACTTTTCTGCCGTGCAAACTGAGCTCATTTGATCTGGAAGTCATTGAGACAAACGTGGAACCCCACAGTTACATTATTATAAAGTAATGTTCAAGAGCAAAATTTCATTTTAAATTCAAAATACAATCTCTTTCTTCTTGATGCTTTTGAGGAAAGCCGTGTGTGAAACTCAGCAGTTTGAGTCAGCAGGCACTCAGTCAATATTTTCTTGGGGTCATTCAGCCTCTCTGAGGGCCCAAGCTTTGTTTTGAATCCTGGAGTTGAACTCCTGTAAAAGTCTGTAAGTGAAAAACAGGTGAAAAGGCCATGTTTTTCACCTGTCTTGGCATTTGAATTTCTGTGTAAATCCATAAACTACATTTTGCATTAAATTTGCATTGGATCCATGTCCTTAAAAATCAACATGGATTTTGAATGCTTCAACAACTTTTGGTGTTTTGGGTTGACGTTTCATAGAGCTAATGTTGGAGCAGATGCCACAAATATTGGGGAACACTAAGCTGTGTAAGGGTTGATTTCAGACCTATACCTTACCCAAATATTTGTGAAACTTCGCATGCTGTGAATGGAGAGCAGCATATGTATCATGACAGTCTCTGTCTCTGAAAGGGAGGTGTTTTTAACATAAGGTCCTCAATACAAACTTGCTTCCTTTGTTGGTCTGACAGAGCCCAAGCCTGGCTGACCTTCAGCATCCACTCAAACTCCCAACGACTGAAGAAACAGTAATTAAATATTTCTCTTAAGCTTAATCCTTCATTTTAGGTCTCAAGCCCATTTCTAGTTTGACTTTGTAAATTAATTTTGCAATAATTTTTCCACTGACAGATAAATGAAATGTCATGAAAAAAGTTGAAACAAATACAACAAAAACTTAAATCTGAGGGAAGCTAAATTTGGGAAGGTTTCCTTCTGAAAACAGCTCTAATTTCAAGATATTTTTCAGTTTTCACTCATTAATAAGAAAACGTGGAAATATGAGAAATGCTTTAGGCAATACTACTTTAGTGTAACCCCAGGAATGCAAGATGTTTCTCAGCAGTATTTTTTCAAATGTTTTTTTGGAGTCTAGTTTTAAAAGTGCTAAGCAAAGGCACTTCTACAGATTGTTCTACAGTCTCAACAACTGGGGGTTTTTTTTGGTTGTTGAATTCCATTATTCCTGCAAGGCGTTTTGCTCCCCCTCAGTAATTTCTCCTCTTGTCTGTTTGTATCCTGTGCTTATTCACTGATTCAGTACGCACATTCTGTGTCTATGGCTAGATCTTATATTTTTGGGATGGATGGGGAGAGCACTGGAAATAACAATACAGCTCTCATTTCTCTCATCTTTCGGCCTCTGTTACACTTTTTTGGGAATAAGGGCCCTGATAGTCCAGGCTCTCCAAACATCCTTCTATATCTTTCTCAGACTCTCACCAGACTGGCCCCAGGCTAGTTTCACAATCATCAAGGAAAAAAACCAGTCCTGATGTTCAGCATGAGATCATAACACAGTGATCTCACTCTGAACATTACCTTTCACTACAGCAGCTCTATTGACTTCTTTGCTTAGAACAGTTTGAATTTCCCACCAGGTCAGTTGTGTGATATTTGGCCTCTTTTAGGCAAGACACCTTTTCGAAGAGTGAGCCTACAGGGCACTGAGTAGAAAGCTCATGAGCCCCCAGGCCTTCTTTGAAAGAGTTTTCAGTCTCAGCAAGAAGTTTGCTGCAGCGCTTGTTCAGAAGGCAGTAGAGCATGTTACAGCATTACCAAGTTGGAGAGTGCAGTATCATGTATTTTCAGGTGGGACTTTGAGTAGGATTCAGATCCCAGGAGCTAAACTTGGGATAGTTTAACAGTTCTAGGGTTACATTTATTTGTACCCATGCTGGCAAAACACCAGAGTCTTGTTTGTTTGTAGACATTTTATTTTCCTGCTGCACATATAGGTTTGCACTGGTTCATAGTGGGATTTAATCTCCTTTGCAAGCATTATTGCTCTCTAAATGGACAGCTTTTGGGGAAGAAAAGAGAGAGAAAAAGACAAGAGCTTTTTTTCTGTGAAGTTTGTTTGCATCCAAGAGCACTGTGGGATATAAGTTCAGGTTTCACAGAGCTGGGACAGCTAAGATTAATTATAGCAGTGAATTGTCTCCAAATGCCTAGGGTAGATATGCACTAAGTAGTGGGATTTTTCTGGTCTGAGAAGTGTTTGCTTGACATTTAATGGCCACCATACAACATACGCATACAAAGTAGGCCATTTAAAATTGAGACTTTAATTAGGTATACTATGTGGAACGACATGGGCTTCTTAGGATTGTCCTAAAACTCTGCAGCTCATCCCACCATGCACGGGGAAGTTCATACCAACTCAGGAAGCACCTCTCTTTGCTAAGAGACATTAAAGTGTCCATGTGGAACTGGAAGAAGCAGAACTGAAAAGAGACAGACCAAATAACACACCTCTTGGAACAGTCTGCCAAAACAGTAAAGGGTGGAAGGGAGAAGTAAATTAAATAATTTTGCCCCTTTTTGTTGTTCACAACAATTAACCTGTTTTCACATATGTTTCCATTTAATTTCGTACTTTATATCTGAAAGAGATCATCAAAATATCCCTTTACGGTTGAAATTAAAGCATCATCACAATATGCCTTTATAGTTGAAATTCAAGCACCCTTTAAACATTTAGATTTGGAAGTGATCCGTCAAGTTAATCAATTTTTCCTTGCCATTTAGGAGGGCCACCATTCCTATGCACCTATGCATTCCTATGCACCATTCCTTTGCTGACTCCCCAAGTACACACACCACTTTTCTGACCACATAATGCTCCTTTTCCCTGTTGTTATCACACATATCATGACCTTTCTCACCATTCACATTCTGTATCCCTGAGTAGTCCATTTCTGGACTATCAAAACAGCTGTCAGCTGTCTGCATGTGCTCCTCAATAAGCAGGGAGCTTCCCAACATGAATCAGGGACCTTGCAGTAGCCTTTCTGTCCCTTACTCTTTACTCTAGGTCACCCTCCTGCTTCCCATTTCTTCATTCAAGCACAAGTGGGATGCACAAGTGAGAAGCACCTGGATGAATCCAAAGCAGCAGCAGAAGGATCAGGACTGGCTGGAAAGCTGCCAAAGTTCTATTTCACATCAGGGAACTCCCTGGGCTGTTGAGGAGGGGAATATCCACTAGTGACTTCTTGAAGTACAAAGATGCATTTGTTAATACTATTGCACTCCCTTTATGCTGACTCTTGCCCCTGGGCCCAAGCAGTTGATGCCCAAGGTTTTTTTTCTTGCTGCTTTCTGGGAAAGATATTTGATACCATTTGCATGCAATAATCACCACTTCAGGTCACCAGCAAGGAAAGGACTTGACAAACAAAAATAACTTAAGCCTTAGTCACTTGAGCTAAAGTAGCTTGCAGCAATCAAATGCCGTCATCTTCAGTGTAGACCAGAAAGAACATAACACTTAATTTTATATTAAATGTTCCCTCATAAAGAGAAAATCATCCTGAACTTTCAAAGTCCACAGAAGTTCAAGTATTTGTACAACCATTGCATGACTGTCATGCTAGTTCAGCAGCAGGATAAAACCACAATAGAAGTGCAGGCCTCTCTAATTCAGCAGATGCTAAGTATAAGACACAGATCTCATGCAGAGTTTTTCATCTGTAAATATCAAATGCACTCTGAAAAGCGGCCACCATCATTATGCCATACTGTTTAAACAGGGAAACTGAGGCACAGTGTCTTGCCATAGTCACAGCTAGAAACAGAACTGAAATCTCCCCATGCCTGCCAGAGCTCGCTTGTGCTAAAGCATCCTGGGGACAGTAGTGAAGGCTCAGACACAAGAGAATGTGACAAATAGCTCTCAAAAAATTTGTCTTTCTATCATAAAACAGGGGATCCTTGAAAGACTTGTTAAGTATAATTTGTGGATAAAGTGGCCACAGCATTTAACGCTTATTAAGACATAAAATTGTCTGTCTGTTTCCCGTTATGATTTCACTGCTTCATCTTGTCTGGCTTTTTCAAAGGGATCAGAGTTCTACTGGAAGTAATGGAAGCAGGACTGAGAGGTGCACACTGTTAGGCACTAATCTGTGAATTATCTGCAAATATTTGAACACAGAGAAAGTAAACCTGCATTTTTTACCTTACCTGGGAGGAAAAAGAACCACTTTTATAAAGATCCACGTACGTTCACAGAATATCAACTAACAATGCAGCTTACATCATCTTTGGGGTTTTTTTAATTGGATAACAAGCTTCAAAGTAGTCTAGACTAGGCCATGATCTTACAAAAACCTACTCCTTTTATATACATAGTATACATTAAGAAAGTGAACAGGAGCTTTCCTATTGTTATGCAGTTTAGTCAGATAGTATTTCCACAGTATATCCACTTCAGAATATCAAGCTGCCACTTTGAAGTGTACCTCGGACCAAATACAAGTTTGATAGCCAATTTCTATAGCATTAAACAAATTAATATATGCAGATTTTTTTTGAACACGAAACTAAAAAATTTGCTGCTGTTTTTACACGGCTACTCTGATTCATTGTGCTGAGATTGCAAGAGTATGTCGTGAGATGTTAAACATTTTATGGACATAAGTAGTCCACTGTTACAAATAAAATACATGTTTTGAACTGCCATCACAAAAAGGTAAAACCAAGATTTAAAGAAATCTTTATGGCATTATACAGTGAGTTGACAACCTATCATCCAGTATTAGACAAAGCAACTGAAATTAGTTCTGGCAGATTTGGGGCTAGCAGTTAAAAATAAAAATAGTAAATGTAAAAGCATGAAAACTGTATTGCCATTATGCTTAAAACCAATAATAAATCTTTAAAGATGCCAATGATTGCTTTGGATACTACAAATGACTGCTGCCAATCAACTCTAAAATATGTAATGCATGGTATTCTAAGTATCCTAACTAAAGGCAAACTCCACAACACCACAAGTAATATTGTCTGCCATAAACTATTCTCTTCATTAGGCAACAATAAGAACTGACATCTCCATTTATTGGCCATTGTGGAACTGTTGGCAGAAACACACTCTTTTTTTTTACAGTATAACTCTAATTTTACAGAAAACTTCTTTGAAACCAATTACTCTGCTCATGGATCTTGAAAGGAAGGTCTTAAACACGTCTTGAGGCAAAACTGAGAGGCAGTATAACTTTGCACAAACAACAGCAATTGCTTTTTCCCTAAAAATATATTTTATATATACATATACTCACGCACACACTATAGAGAAAGGGAGAAACTATGTGTTTTCTGATGACAACTGTTAGGTAGTGGAACTTGAAGATACTCAAAAGAATTCTCACCTCTAGTTGACTGTGATCTTGATTTTCAAAAGCTGCAGTGCACAACATTTATTAGTGAAACATTCTTGAAGTGTTTAAACACTATTTATATTTGCATATGCTTTAGTTAAATCCCCTTTTACCTTGCGAGCCTTGAAGCCACAGCTCTATATAAATGAATTCTTGTCACTACTACTTCCTTGTTTCAATTACTTTAAGGAATTCATTACTTGGACTTTGGTATTTTTTCTTCTTTTCTTTTCACTTAATTCCTGTACTGACTCTGCAAAGCTTTGTAATCTGACAATAACAACCAGAAAACACCGGTGACTGATCCTATCTTTTGGTAGGCCACATTCAGCTTGCTCAGTTGAGGCTTTTTAATCAAGCCTCAACTAAAATCATGCACATGTTTTTCATTACACTCTGTTCTCAGTAATTCCCTGTTTGAAAATGGTGGGTAAAATATTAAATTGGGGAGTAATATTTAGCCACCTTATCTGATGGTTTGGCATTGGTGACCTCATATGCCACATGAATGAAATTCACCTCGCTGCAATCCTGACACATTGTGTTGCCTGTTGATGAAGAGGAGGAGGCAAAAACAGACATGGTGGTGAAAAAAAAAAAAAAAAAAAAAAAAAGGAGAGGCAAAGGTAAAGCATAACTAGCCAACATCAGACAGGGTAGTGTGAAAAACTATTATAGCAGGCCTGGAAAAGGACCACTAGGTAGGCTCAAGAGCCTAAATCATCCTGGTAGTGCTGTGAAAGGACTTTGCTGCAGTCCCTCAGCCTGCCAGGGATTTGGGGAGGGAAAGGAGATGAAGGGGAAGGGAGAGCCAGAGGGGAAGGGTAGTGCGTTTCATTTGCTTGTCCCTTGTGGGATTCACAATTCGGGGATTGTTTGGGGGGTGTGTGTGTATGTGTGCGAATTTCACCCTATATATAACTTGGAATCTTATTAGATAACAACTCGGTGACACTGCAAATCCAGTATTTCTCAGAATGCTATTTTTGAAGCTGAAACTCACAACATATTTTGATCTCCAAAGAAGTACAATAAAGATCCCCCCTTCAAAATAAAATGAAAAGTCAAAAAAAAAAAAACAAAACGAATGCACATGTAATAATTTCCAGGCGGGCTTCCTGTGATTGTATCCGATTATTTAAATTTCGGACTGTCTCTTTAATTTGAGGAGCGGGGAGAGAGGCGACAGATGGCAGACAGAATTGACTTATGTCCTCTATTCTTCTGCAGAAGAAGGGGGAGTGCAGAAAGTTTGATCGAGGCAGAAGCTACAGTACGCAGGCCTGGCTATAACTATCTAATAGGTCTTTTGACCGATCGGTTTGGAATATTTAGGTTTTTTTCTCCCCCAGACAGGCTTTGTAGCAAACCCACGGGCCTGGAGGTTGCCATGGGTGACAAGAGCGCTGACATCCAGTCCCAACTACAAATAAGCACATGACAAATGGGCCTGGAGCCCTCCGACAGCCCTGAACCTTGGTGACCCCCTAAAATACCCAGCTTCCCCATACCCACGCCCAAAAAAAAAAGCATTACTGAGTATATTTTTTAAAACCGAAAGCTTGCACTTAATTGGAAACACTGCCATGTAACTGAAATGCTTAGGACAGCATGTACAAGTAAAAATAAATCACGCAGCATTGTTATTTAATGCGCTGTGACATCATTTCCTGAAATTAAACAGAGATGACACAGATTCAGACAGTCCCTGCTAAGGTTCAGTTCAAACAATTCACAGATGTTTTCCTCCAGCCAGCAGAAAACAATGCGGGGCTTAAAGCACTCCTCTCCCTCTCCCCCTCTCCCTCTCCCCAGCCTTTTCGCTGCTACAAGGAGGTATGGCAGTTTTATAATACATGCTCCCGCAAAAATATTCTTTTTTTAATTTAATTACTCAGGCTGTTGTACTAAATAGATGGATCATTGTGTCACAAAAGCATCAATTTTTCAGAAGAAATAACAGATGTCTATGTAACAATGATTAGATTAACCACTCCCAGACAAAGCTAGCTTTTGAGGCCCACACACCCCATGACCCCGGGTTCCCTCTTCTGTAGGGGGTGGATGTAGAAATGTCAGATCTAATCTCAGATTCCATTTTTAAAACAAACAAAGCCCCACCCCCACCCCATTTCAGCTCTTTTCTTTTAAGATTGTGGTGTTTAAAAGGTATGTGAACGTTCAGTTTGTTGCTAAATCTTTGGGACTGATTTCGTGGCTGAGGACTAGAAGTACTCAGAGGATGAAACCTTTCATCCTGGGATCAGAAGTGGCATTTTGAGAAAGATTTCCAGTTTCATTCTGTCCAGGCTGGTGACGCCATAGCGCAAGCAGGCAGGACAGGAGGGGGATGCCGGTGACATTAGGCAGGGCTATGCTACTGCCAGCAATAACAACAAATGCTAATGGCAGTGGCCAGCTCTTCTGGTGAGGAACCAGAGCAGATTTGGGGTACAAAGATGCACAGCTCCATCACCTTGAGGACTATAGGACCACAGGTCATGGGAGTTTAATGTTCAGATACTGTTTTTTTCTTTAGCACTAGGGTGAAATCATTTAATCTCTCCTCACAAAGTTTACCCAGATGAAAAATGAGCAAAATATTATTTTGCAGGACGTGCTTCCAACTGGGCAGTGTTTGTACAGTCTGAGAGGTCTGTCCTACACCAGCAGGCAACTTATTACCTGGCTGCAGACTCAGCACACAATCAGCCCTGCCTAAAAAGCAGACCTGGAATAAAACTGTACCTTAGGCTCCTCCAACTCTCTGACTACATGGTGCACTGAAGTGGAAATGGCAGCCATGCGAATCCACATGCAGGTCATTTTACAGGAGAATCAGAGGACATTGTCTATCTCCTCGGTGTACCCTGGGAGCGTATAGCACATTACAATGTGGCCAACGCAAGCACTAAAATTCACCAGAATGTCTTCACATTCCTGTATTTTCTTGAATCTCCCAGCCTTCTTGTCATCATTTTAACTGGACAAAGGTCTGTTGTATTTTCAGCTTTGTTTTTATTTTTTTAAAGTACAGCAAAAACAGCAATATGAAGGATGTTTCTCCTGGATCAGGACTCTGAGGAAAGCTGTTCTTCTACTGTTTGATATGAAAGTAAGCTGTTCAGTATGGAGCGCAATAGCCAGCTATGTTCCTAACCCTCCTTTAGGTATTATTCCTACAATCATGATATGAGAGGAGATATTTATGAAGGTGGGATGGTTTCAACTGTTTTGAAATCTTGCTCCGAGATTGGCTTTGGTTGACGACATTCATCTCTAGAATCAAATCTAATGAATAAATAAAATAGCTGCCCTGTACAAAAGGCTTGGTAAGCCATTCATCAAAGTATGATAAAGATACATTATATTTTCAGATACACCCACATAAATACAGGGCGGGGAAAAGGTCTGTTTCAGTAAGACTATTCATATTATCCAATCTGGCCACCTGAATATGGGAAGTTAAGGAAATTAGTTCAGGTAAGTACAAAAGCTGTGGCTGGTTCATTTTAACACATTCCAGCAGAAGTTACCTAGCCTGACACCAAGGCCGATGAAACCAAAATCTACTCTACAAGAGACTGTGTAAGGAGCAAGATTTTCAGTCAGATTGTGGAAGTCAAGCTAAAATGACACTGTTCAAACAAATGTTAAGACAGAACTTCAGCTAGCTCGACTCCACTGACTTCAGGAGAGCCATCCCAAATACCATCAACTGGGAATCTGGCACTGTCATAGAAAAGGTTTAGTTTGCAGGCTACCACTGGTATATCTGGTACTTTCAGTTAAGATATACATCTTCTTACAGACTGTAACAATGGAAACACCCAAAATAGAATTTTAACAAAGGGCATCACTCCAGGTAAGTGTCAAAGAATAAATGCATCTCTGTTCTACCAGCTCTGTAAAGGAAAGGGAAAAAACGTTGGCTGAAGCAGAAGTGTAGTCCTTGATACACTGTGCTGCAGAAAGGGATGAACTACCAGAGGTACAAGTCCATAGAATTGTATAATTACTTCCTTTATAACTTTGCTCTCTTTTGATTATGTACGTACATTTTAAAGGTCCTCCATCCTTCAAAAGGGCACGGGAGGAGGGGGGCCGGCTCTGTATAGCTGCTGGTAAGAAATCCTAATCTCAACATTGGTGTAAACTAGAGGTGTCTATACATTTGAGCACTTCCTGTTTTCACTTCGTGATCAAATATGTTCTTTGCAGGGCAAATAGGGGAGCACTTGAGGGAGGAAAGCAGAGATGTCTGAGAGGCTAATTGAGTGTACTAAAGACTCCTTGGCATAGAGGAAAAGGAGTCTTCCAAAGCTATGAATAAACTCTCGGCTTGGGTCAGATTTCTTGCTGTTTCTTTTCTTTAACCACCTTTGAACTCAAATAAAAACAGCCTCAATGTCAGGTTTACCTTTCTGATGTCGTAATCTTTATGTACTATTGAAAAGCTTATACTACCAGACTAGGATTTCCTCTACTTTCTTAAACACTGGATATTATCCAGAAAAAGCATACACATTTCCAACCAATTCATCCTCAGATCTTTCATCTTCTGGTACTGTTGTAATTCCAAATGTAAGACAGAGCTCAGTAAGTGAACAAGAACATGACAGAAGCTCCTACTCCTTGCATTTGATTTTCATGCATGTGTGTCCTATTTCAAATATAATTAAAGTTACTGCAAAATGGAAGCTGTGATGGGGGTTAGAAATTGTTTTGAAAGACACAGCCTGTCACATACATTCATTCTACATCAGAGTTCAAGTGCCTATCTCTTCAAAAAAGCCACTTAGGCAATTCAGTTTTTAAAATCAGCTACCTTAGGAGTTTGCAAACTGATTGAATAAAGGAAAAAAATAGCATTTTATTTAAAATAATAAGTAAACACAATTAGTCAGAACTGAGTTACTCTCTTTGAATTTGACAGTCTAAAGGAATTTCAAGTTTAATCCATGCCGTAAGAGACGGCCTGCCACTGCCTCTCCTTCCAGGGAAACCAGAGGTTAATGATTTTTGTCATATTGAGACTAACAGCTAACAATTGTTACAGTTGGCCTTTAGTATTTTATTTGTCCTTTTGAGGTATTCAGAATAGGTGACAATGGCTTGCAGTTGAGAACATATGTAGAGAGACCCCTGTGGCTTATGGAAAAGTTGCTCCATGCTGGTTGGGTGTTTGAAAAAAAATACAACCAGAGCTCTTTTATGTTCCTCTCCTTAATGAATGCATGAATGTCAAAATGTACCAATGGCCCATTCAGGGGGCAAAGCCTAAGCAGCTCCTTCTTTAAGAACACATCCTGAGATGTAAAATACATTTGCTTAACAAATTAAAATAATGAGATAATTCAATTAGTTTCTTTTTTTTTAAAAAAAAAGAGAAAGAAAAAAGGGTACATCAGGGGATTATTGTAATACAAGAACAGGTCATACAGCACAAAAGAGGAACAAACCAATTTGAAATAAGGTTAGAGTAGTAACGAAGGAATGTACATTGAACCATGGACCGCCATTGTGAAGATATTTACTTGAAACAATAAAATTGTACATCACAGATTCCCCCGTTCTGGCTCAGCCAGCGTTGCACTTTGAATGGACAAGCTAATTTGAGAAAAAGTGCGAGATCTTTATAAGAAAGGAGTTCTCTTCCTTCCCTGCATGTGTTTATGGCAAGAACCTTTCTGAATTTACATTGCACTGGTCAGGGGTCTCCATTATCAGTTTGCAGGTCTGAGAATTACAGCACAGTAAATCTTTCAACACCTGCAAACTGATTAAAGCTTGGATGGTAAAAGGTTTGGGGCTTTTTGGTGTTCATTTAATTTGATTTTTGCAAGGCCATCCTCACCAGTGATGGCAAATTTCCTCAATTCATGCAGGATGGAGAGGGTCAGGAGAGAGAGGATAGAAACAAGGGAAAGGGATTTCAAAAAGCCAGGAGGACTTTCCTCAAGAGAAGCAAGAGGCAGTTGACTGTTTAATAAGCATGTGTCAAATGCTTTCAAGGAGCACGTGAGACAGGAAGGCAGGGAGAAAAAAAAAAACAAGATATCACAAATTTCATAAGAGGAAATGGAGTTAACACGGAGACATGTACAAAACAAACTGGTTTATTTGTGGCCCTGCTTTTTGCTGTCTGCCTGTACTACTCTAAAGATACCCTACAGCTAAATGAAAAACCCTCCACTCACACTCACTCGACTTCCAAATTAAAAACATTTTACAGGTTAGTAAATCTCCAGCTGAGGTGATGTAGCAAAGAACAGCTGTGAAGTAATTTTGATAATGATGAGAATAATAAGCACATGGCAAGGTTCAGGGCTTTGCTGTTGCAGCTTCAGTGCTCCTGAATAGATAAAAGTGATTAAATACTCCTGATTATCCCTGACCAATATGTAATGGATTTACAGCCCTTTCAATTAGTCAGTATTTGCTTAGGACTCATTATTTTGTCTTTGGTTAAGTAATCAGCCCAGAGACTCATGTTCTGTCTAATTCCTCTGAGCCAAGTGGGTACAGGGCACCTGACCTTTGAAATGGCCATAGCTGGAAGGCAGGAATAACCACTACTCCAGCAGAGACACTGGCTATTCCAGCTAATCCTGACCCCACAGGCCAGATCAATGCACCTTAGTTTGCTACTAATGTCCTTACATCAAAATGATGGTTTAGAAATGTGGATCTATTGCTCCCCCCCTTTAGCTGTGCTGCTAGCAGAGCAGTTCGATAGTCCTATCATAAATAAATTGGGTACCTTGTCCTGAAATCATTACACTGTAACCAACACCGGCTACCGTGGAAATTTATAAAACTTTGGTAGAAGGAGAGGTAGTTAATAACAGTTAGCATTTTAAGCCTTATAAAGTGAGAAACAATTTTACAGTGAGAGGAAGAGGAAAATCAATTGATAATTTTACCAGTTTCCATTATTTCCCATATGAAGTAAACTACAAAGAGTGTTACTAGGTTTTCTGTGGAACCATGTTTTGATGCCTAAGTGAAGCTATAATAGTCAACAGAACGCTAACACATACAACCAACTGCAATCAGGAGGATAAAGATAGCCCATGGAAAGCATTGCTTTTTCACATATTTAATCTCTCTCCCCGAAATGTGAATATGGCTATCTTTTAACATAATGGACTTGAAGAGAAGCTAAAAAGGTGCTTATTCTCTCTGTTACAGAACTGAAGAATTAGGGAACCTGTAAGCCTTCTGTATTTCTCACAAAAAGTAACAATGACAAGTTTGCAAGCTGCTGCTTTGACTCCTCTACCATCCACAGTGTATGTCAGCACACACAGACTGGGGCTCTCTCTTCCACCACATACATATGAAGTTTGTGTAAACAGAGGCCAGCAATAAAGAATCCAGAAGGCAGAGCTTTATAGATGCTAAAGCAAGAACCCCCTTTTTTTTGTCCTTAGGAACATTTTGAATAGTTCAAAGCAAAAAAAATGTTATTTTATATGTAGGTGTTGTTCCACGCTACGGCTTTGTACTCTCTTTCTCTCTGTATAGGCATGTATGTGTGTATATATATATACATATACATATATATATGTGTATATATATATACATATACATATATATAGGTTTCTTTCAGACTTGTCATGATTCCAAGAGCCAAGAAAAAAAATCTAGAAAAAAAAAAAAAAGGCAACATAATTGAGTCCTAATAATGGTCCAAAAAATTATGGGGACAATTGATTTCTAATAACTATGAATAAACCTCATTAAGCACATGAATAGAAATCTATTTTGGTTTTGGGCACCACTTACTGTGAGATGCTGGAAAAGCCACGCTCTCATGATATTTGTTGCTACTTTGGGGAAAATGCCTCTTTTCTTCTGACGTTTTTTGTCCTTGTCTGGGTCATCGTCATCCCCTGTACCAGGTGAGGCTACACTGTTGTCTAAACCATCTCCTACAACAAAGAGAAAAACAGGAAGGAGGAGAAATTTAATGAACAAAATATAGAAGCCAGAAAGTATCATTAATTACGAAGACACTACCACAGTTTTATTTTGATTTGCTAGATCAGGCACATACAGTTTCTCATTATATATGAGTGCTGATACAACTATGTAAAAATTAGAAACCATGTCTCTCCAAATACTAATTTTGCGTTTCACACATGCATATATCATTAATTCAATTATAACTGTGTGCTTGACATAGTGCAATAGCTCTTTGTCAATTACGGGATTCAATGTGGGAAAACCTGCCACAAGAAAACCCATTCACTGTAAATGCATCCCTACAACCATTCTGAATACGTACTATAAGTAATCAAGTTAAATGTTCTGTAGTCTATATATTTGAGGCCCTCTGCAGAGGTGGCAGTAACCATGTCACCGTTCAGTGCACATAACACACTGTCAGATGAGCCCCTCCCCGTAACCATCACCTCCCAACACACATACATACGCACGCACAAACACGTACACCTAGTATGACCCTGCATATAGCATTTGCATGACATGAAAACTTCTACATCTCTGCATCACTGATTATTATCATTAAAAAAAAAGATGCACATCAAGGTAGAGCTCTCACTTAATCAGAACTTTCCATCAACATCTTTCTCTTCTGTGCTTTTCCCTGGCATTAATTGTGCATTAGCAAAAATCATTTACTTTTAACAGTCATAGTTATTTTTTCTTGCCCTCCAGCAAAAATGCCTTGAAAGCCTGCCTGGAGGGCATCTAAATTATGTATCTGAAAAACTCTTCTGGCAAGGCATTGCAGGACCCCTACTTTCTTAAAATTCATACGAGCACGTCTTCCTGTTTTTGGGAAGGCATCAATCAAGAGCAGCAATATATGCCATATTCCTACATTAATATTTGAACTAATAACTTTAAAAAAAGGAAAGAAACAAGATCCGACTTGTGGCATAATCAAATGCAAAATAAATGAAGAATACTGGGACAGCACTGAGACTTTATAGATTGCTGTGTTTTCCTTACACATCATTAGCCCGGAGCCACACGAAAGAGGAAAACAGAGAAGTGGAGAGTTTATGCTCCCTGCTGGTGTTTAAGAAGCCGAGGTCCTGGAAGGACATCTGGGAATTGTGCTGAGACGGTGGTTTTTGTAATTTAAGAATAGACATTCATTAGCAGTAAATGCCATAAATCCCATGCTAAGTAAAAACCTTGTCCAAGAAAGCCTAAAACAATAAACTCTGTGCTCAATGTAGCCTGAGCTAGACGCTCCATAGCTTCCTGAGGAATGCTATAGATTCACGAGCTAATTCCTATAGCCTTGTCTAGTTCTGTAGTGCTACTAAACGAAATACGTTGCTGCAACATACAGTCCATTTGCTTCAAAACTTGCATTTCAGCTCCATCTTCCCTCCTGTGCCAGATCACCCTTCTTCCACTGCCTCCCCTCTGAAAAACCAACCCTTTTGGACCGGAGAGACAGAAAAAGCCACAGCAAAGAGCTGGCAGATTAATTTTATTGACATTTCCATTTTCACTGCAATGTGATACCCTCCATCACATGGAAGAGATGACCCTCACTATTTACAGACTGACAGGCCACTTCATTACAACCACCCTGCCCCAAGGCAGAGCAGCTCCCTTCCATCTGCCCAAACACCAGAGCAAGACCCTGAAGTCGCTGCTCTCTTTCTCATGCTCCTTTTTTTTGTTTGTTTGTTTCTGTTAACGATAGAGAAAAGAGAGTTGAATCACAGCAAACTAATCTAAGAGATTATGGAAGCCCTAAACACTGTAACCAACTGTTCACTTTTGTAAGATGTTGGTTATTTAGAAAGTGCTCCTTTCCATTGCTCTTTCCCCCCATATATTTCACCCTACCCCTCTCTCTCTCTCTCTCCCTCTCTCTCTCTCTCAAACACACACACACACGCACACGTGCGCACGCGCGCGCGCGCGCACACACACACACACACTTTCCACTATGCCAAGGAACTGCTGCAAGGCAAATTCTCACAAACACTAATGGCTTCTGACTGCTCCTTGGCAACCCCAGCATTTTAACCTGGGTGGATATGCTCTCCAAAATACAGACACTGGAGCTATCTCATCAGCTGTTCATGTGACACAGATGGAGAGTGGCTATTAGGAGCCAGGCAATGGGCCTTGGGGATCTGAGGTGCTGTACTGTAGCCTCAGGCAATTTTGAAAAGCAGTACCCGGAGATGGGGGGAAAAAAAATCCCTACTGAAAGTGCAAGTTTGAAGTCAGTCAGTCTGTTTGTCTATCTGTCGTGTGGATAAAGATATCTTTGTCTCTTTATGTAAAAGCTATGTGTGTATGCACAGGATGCGTGGAGCTGTAAAACTTCCGCTCTGCACCATCCTTTCACACCACAGAAGCACCAGTTCACTCTCTGTATGGACAAATTCCTGTTTGTCTGCATATACATACTCTCCTGTTTGTGAGCATCCTCAGAAGGAGTCACCTAGATGCTAAATCAGTGTTTAGACCCTTTGGAGAAGCTGTTAATATCCTGGTTTTAAAAGGCTAATAGCAGCCCAGGAGAGGAAAGTTCAGCTGAAGCTCCCATTGCCTTCCCACCTTAATCAGCAGTCGAAACGGTAAGAGGCAGTGCTTCTCTATCTGTACTGTAACCTCATGAAAGGAAATGCAAGTATCATACCTCCAAATGACATCAGAAGATGAATACAGCAAGATTTGTTGCTCCTGGTGAACTACAGGCCCAGTCCTGTTAAGCTGTATTGTCATATCTTTAATAGGACTATAACTGCTCACATTAGTGGATACTGTTTCTAGTGGCAAGAAATCATAGAAGTAGCCCATAACTGACTTTTCTAAAATGGAATGGAAATGGATATGGAGAGCCTGATCCTAGTTTGCTGTATCCAAATAAACATGAGTTACTTTAAATGAAAAAAAAAAAATTATCAAAAGTGAAATAAAATTAAAAGATGAAAGTCACTCTGTGGCAGACTGGATTAACTATATTTTTAACTGCTGTATAAAGGAATCCAAATTTAAGTAATTTAAACCATCATTACAAATGATTCTGCTTATGAGAACTGTTCATATCCTGATTTGGGTGGTAATTTGTAAGAAGAGTAAAGTCCTAACTTGTATAGAAATTGCAACTATATAAGTATAGTTATCCCAATTTTCTAGTGAGGAAATCAAATCTTGAATTTGGCCCACTGACTCTCACACAGCAGCAAAAAAAAAATGAAGGGTGACTTTCTCCTGCTTTGCACACTGTTCACTTATTTATTCTTGTGCAAAGAGTACCAGTGATTGCAAAATCCTATCACTGTTCTAGGAAAGTGGAGAATTCTTAAGTGGCACTCTCTTTGTGGAGGTGTCAGTGACTACGCAGGATTCAAGCCAGTACCAAATTAGGCATATTACCAAGCTTGTTTAAGATTATATCAATGCTATGTAATAGTCTCAATAACCCTTATAAAAGATGGAGAGAGTTTACAAGAAACTTTACAGTGACCCACACGGGGTTCCTTAGAGTTCTCTTCTAGGGAAAGGGTTGGTGGAGGAAGCTGAAGATGGAAGTCGTCTTTACACAGTGGGAAGTTAGGCTTCCACACTAGCTTTGTGTGCAGACACTCTTAGCATGTGCTGAGGGCTTCTTCCCACAAGAAAAATTATTTTGCATTGAGAGCAAAGGAGACTAGCTCTTATTTAAAAAATACTGAGTTTCCACTGCACCACAATTTCAAACTTGCTGCAAACTGATTTCCTTGGACAGACTAGCTTGCTGACCCCAATGCTCATACAGCTAAGGACTCCTCAGGAAACAGATTCCAGTCCTACAGAAGGCCTGTCCAACCTTATTGTATCAATTAATTCCTCTTTGACAGTCCTCCACACTATCAGTATTGTTTCAGCCCTAGTCCTTGTTTGTGACCCAGCAAGAGATGAAGTGAGTGCTGTTTAGAAGTTGCTCATCTAGTCTTTTCACCATTTGAGAACAGGATGAATAACAAATTCACAATCTACACAAAATGGTAACTGAAAATCATAACAAGCAGAGCACTAAGAAAAGTGATTTCTGGAAAAATACATTTCAGGACCCAGTGTTTGAGTTTCTTCACCATCAGAAGTGCCTTACAGCTTTATGGTTTGCATGCTAAAGGAAAAGAGAGAAGAGCAAGGATATCTAAGGCAGAGGGAAGACAAGACACTTCACCAAAATAGTGGAAGCAATATGAAAACCAAGTTAAAGGATTTTGAAAAGGAAAGCTGCAGTGCACTATGCTGATTTTAAGTAAACTACTCTACAATCTTTCAGTCCAGTATTTTGATGGAGTAGAATACATAGATATAAATGCAAAACAAAAAGAAGAATGTGAATGCAACTTATATTCACAATGTGCAATTATTTGTACTTATAATGTGTCTATCTGGACACATAAGTATTGTAAGCCATTATTAATAAGGATGTTCAACTTAGTAATATGATCCACATCACCACCAGAGAAAAGTCTTAAAAATTTGGTTAATTACAACTGCTGAAAACCTGGAAAGAGAAGTGTTTGAATATGTTTTGAAGATAAGACAGTCTGTGCTGTAGGGAGGACTAATAGAGAGGGAAGGTCAGCTCCAGAATCAAAGACCCTTCAGGAGAACTCCTTATCTCCATTCTACCCTGTTAAAATCATCAGGCTTTTAGCCTTACAGCTTCAGCAGATCACAGCTCTCTGAATGAAGTGCTGGCTGTGGGGGGTTTTTTCTCCTCCTCTTAATGATCACTGTTCATGAAAGTTGACTTAGTCTCCTCACACCACAGAAACAATACTTATGTACTGCATCTTATTGCATAGGGAAACTGAGTTCGGATAGGTTAAGGGGGGCAAACCTGAGACTTTGAAAACCACAAACAGTTCAAGTGGGCATCCCAGTTTAGCGCTGTGCCATCATCATCAGTGCTCTGTCAGTACGTGTGCTAGTTTTGCTGAATTACTTGACTGCAGGAGGAAAGGAGTCATCAGAAACTGTTCAGGCTTAACACAGGCATCCTAGGTTGACCTGCATGCTCAGCCACCACTTGCCCCATCCTGGAGTGGGGTATCCTCAAGTGAGCTGCTGTAATCAACCCCCTGCGTTCCCTCCCCCTTTTGTGTCTCTGAGACACCAGACACATGTCTCATGGCGCTATGTCATATGTTTCAGTGAGCATCTTTGAGAGAAAGAAAGGTTGGACACTGGTGCACTAGAAGGAACAGGATGACTTCAGGCATACAGCACTACCATCTCTCTTACTACAGAAGATGTTATTCTTTTGCGCTTCTAAGCAGCAGGGAGGAGATGAAGAGCTGGCCTTCTCTCTGCTGTTCTTTTGGAAGATCTTTTGCTTTCCAGAATATAACCCAGCAATTCCACTAGGCTGTTACTGTAAAGATGACATGCACAAATTTCACACAATCTGGGCATTAATAACTACTGCAAATTCTAATAGGAAGAAAAGGAAGAGAACTTAAACCACTATCAGATCTCACCTACAAAGCTATTCTACTTGGTCTAATCACATTTTAGCATAGTTTGTCAGTCAGGAGCAAGTCCCTGTTGCCATCTGGCAGTATGTGCTAAAGGCTTAAAGAGTTGCATGATATCTGGTATCTAAAGTGTATTTACAAGAGACAGAATAAAAACTGTTCCTTTTCTATTTCTGGATAGGCACCCTTCTATAATCACTGATTTATTTTATTTTCAAAAAAGCATTTACAAATGTTTTATTATTTATTCAAAGGTAGAAATGACATTCCAGCTATGTTATTGTTATAGCCATGCATGCTATAAAATCAGAGATTCAAATCTTTTGAAATTATTTGCAGAACGGTAATGTTTCACATTTCCCCTTTTATTATTTTTCTGTCCAAAAATAAGAAAAAAGACTGGCTTTTTTGCGCCCTTAATTGTCTGTATTTAAATCTCGTGTTTATTTGTGAAGTGAATCAAGAATTCTTAGATATTCTATTCAAAAGCCAACAACATATTTTTCTAGCTTTTTAAAGAGAAAACTAATAAACACTGGTTTAAATTTTCAGCTCTTTGATACAGCCAGTAGGTTTGTGGTTCGTTCATTATAATCCAACATTTTTTCACATCAGGTGAAAAAAGTGTTCCAATGCAGACAAGGGGAACAGTAAAGCAACCTGCTAATTACTGATCTCTCTTACGTTCCTGCTGTGCTAAACTGTCCAGACATGTTGAAGTGAAATTTTTCTGCGATTTTCAAGTGACTAGTTCATGGCCCACTGCCGTGGAGTGCAGGAGAAGGGATGAAATGCTTTAGTTTACATGCAACATTTACTAACTGTGTGGGTTTTCCGACATTAAAGAGGGGACAGTGACCCATGCCACCTTTTTCACACTCAAAAGAGCACTGAAAAAACAGTCTTCATAGGCTTACCTCAGGCTTCCCTGGCCCTTAACACCCTCCCCCCAGGGTAGGAGCAGAAAGAGAAAAAAGAAGGGATTTTATGCTCCTTTCTCTTCAACTTTTCAGGCGGTATAAGCAGCATTTAGCAAATTCAGCCTCCAAATGGCTCCAAATGCTCTGAGCTGCAGGGGCTCATCCTTTGTTAGCCTCCCTCTATTTACACAGGATTTACGCAGGCTCTCCACTGAAGAGACCACATGTTTCTGACAGAAAGCACTTCCATTCACACTGCATCAGGCAACAGGATTGTAACCACTGCAGCTTCACGCTGACCTGAGATTAGGGATTTCAGCAACATTGAGATGGTAACAATCTGCTAACTAACGAAAATTATCCATGGAGAACTCTGCTGCTTACTCCAGTTAAAACTACCGTAGCCAGATAGATTAGGTTACTTAAAAGGACAATTAAAAACTAGCTACTGTCAAGAATACACATGTCCATCTACAAATAACATACACACAGAGAAACATATCAGCAGAAAAAAAAAGAAAAAAAATCAGACTGCAGCTTGGATTAAAACAATTTCACCCACTGGCTGAAGACATAAAGTGTAAAAACAGACAGATGGACACATATGTAAATGTGGCTGCATTTGTTTCTCTGGAGCTGGCAAGTTAGTAATAACAGTATATTTTAATAATTTATTTTCCATGGTATTTTCATACTGGTTAACTGGGCAGCAGCAACATCCATGCAGAACTTCAGGAGCAGAACTCCTTCAATCTAATTGCTATTGGGGCAAACAAACTGAACTAAGCGACCTCTCTTGGCTCTACCTACAAGGACTCAGTCCTGGAACCCGATATCAGTCTGGGGATTTTTTAAATTTAGTATTTTTTTTTAAACTCAGTTCGGCCAGTCAGGATTTCTGCACTGAGATTTTTTCCAGATTTAGTATTTGTGTCAGGGTTTTTCAAAATGGATTACACACGCACAAGCACAACAAACGTTGCTAGTTGGAGCCTGCGGTTTTTTGCTCAATAGCCTTTCATGGGGCAAAAGAAAATTAGATGGGAACACAGGGCCAGAAAGGACCACACAGATCCAGTTTTTGATGAGTTTTATTTTGACGTTTTAATCTGGCAAATTATTTTGCTTCTGCAGCAATGGACAAAACAATTTACTTCTGTAATAGTAACACATACATGCATCCGATAAGCATGTGAAAAGTACACGGTATATTCTAAAGTTCTCCATAGTATATCATAATAAAGCTCTTCTGGGCACTCAATGATTCATTTTTAGTGATCTCTCAAATGCCCTTATCTACAGTTAACACTCAGATTTTATTAAGGAAGAAAGCAGGGACAAATGTCCACTTAAGTCCCAGCTCTCAAATTCAACTCTGCTTGCACTGCAGTACCTAAAGCTAAAGCTTTTTTAATGTTCTATTCACCTCCCCTGTGTGGCATTTCTGCTAACACAGAGTTCACAATCTTTCAGCCCCAAACACAGAAGGCTGCTATCTTCAAGTCATCCAAGGAATGTGCCAGATACTATCATCTCCCCTGCAATACAAAGAACCAGAAAGAGGCAAAGACCAAAAGGAGACCATACTGATCAGGTTACTAAAGTCCAGAAAGTCTTTCCCAGAATGCTAAACGTTAATCTTTGAACCAGCAAATGTTATAATTAAGATCGTTGTAGTTGGAGGAAATGCTAGCTTGAGAAGTCAAAGGTACAGCCATTTGAAGTTGTACTTTTTTGCACCTTTATCCTAATCTTGCACCCCTCATGCTGGCATAACTGCCATCAAGCACTTTGTTCTATTCAAGCAAAATTATCATTAACGTCAGTGGCAGTTTTGCCTGAGTAAGGAGTGTAAGACCAGATCCTTGTCTTGTTCACACAGAATTGCAAGCACTGCACAATTCCAGAGGAGATATACTCATTAAAACTTGTGGTTTATGCTGATTTATGATGCTCTTCTGTTTAAAAGTGAAACTCACTTTGTACCTCACCAGGAAAGTGTTCAATGCACTTGTCTCTACACGGTTTTAACTTCAATTCCCCCCTTCCCCATCTCAGCACAAGCTGGGAAGTTTACTCCCAGGTTTTGGCACCTAGGCTGAAGGAAAGCATTATTAAATTCGGTTTAAGTATTTTGGCTGCTTCTGTAATTACTTTGCAGCATGAATGTAAATAGCTGTTACTCTGTTTAAATTTTTCATCCTACTAAATGCTGTCACACAAAATGTCCTTGTGCTGCAGTCTAAATGGAGTTCTTTTTAAATCGCTTTTGTATATATTTTTAGAGAAATATTTTTAGCATTCTGGTAGTAATTCTGTTAAGAATACCAGCTGCAGACTTTGGCTACAGCTGAGACAACAACAAGTCATTAAAGAAATCAGGAGACAAAAACTTTTTTTTTTTCCCCTAAAGCACATCATCTTTAAGACACCATTTTCTTTTTTTTAGGTCTCTATCTCTGTCGGAGTAAGTGGGATACTGTTTTTAGTTTTCTCAATCAACTGTACCAAAGTTAATATATATTAAAAAACTATATTTTATTTTACATACAATTTCTTATTTGCTATCCTGTTATTTTTGTCATTAGAGTAATATCAAATGTGGGCAAAATAGCCAAGTTCAATTAAAATTCTACCTGCTGTTGAAGTTAAGTAATTAAGTTCAATAGTATCTCATCAATATTTAACCTTTAACATTTTGCAGTTGTTTATATACAGCAGAGTGTGAAGAACTTAAAGTAGATGATGGCTAACATCCTGTATTAAATAATTAATGTAGTTTCTTTAAGAATAAAAATGGCTTTTTTTTTAAAAGGAAAATAGCCATCAGAGCATCTCAATTTTCCTTACAGTTGTTACACACTTATAAACTGTGAGATATTTTAATGTCTTGCAGTTCCCCTTAGACAACATGCTGTTGGACACAACTGCTTGTTCAGGAGACATCCCTTAAAATGATGCCCACTAATACAGCAAGAGTCTAAGTACTGTCTACCCTTTTCAGGGTTATTTAGATATTAAAAGTATGCCAGCTGAAATATTGCATACAAATACATGTTCATAGGATTTTTTTTGTAATTTCCAAAAAAAAAAAAGTTAGGACTAGAAATGTAAGAAACATCTATTCCTGACAGATACTAACTTAAAAGCTTCAGTTATTAAAAAGGACGTTAGGCCACAAGTCCAAAAGGCACATTAGTCTAAGACGTAAAAAAAAAAAAAAATGGAGGATGGCTGAATGCTTAAAAAAACCATGTTTTAATAGAAAAGGGTCAAAATGTACCATAAAAGCTTTTCCAGGTGATAAAATGTACACAAATGTGTATGTTACATAAAACACAAATAAGAGTACCATCTTGATATGCATTCACAAACAGCTGAGCAGCATCAGAAAAGATGCTTGCTGTGAATGCATAGTCCAGAAAAAAAAAAAAAAAAACAACCAAAAAATGAAACAACTTCAAACTTGGCAAATCTTACATACCATAAGAGCTCCAACACCTATGCACAGTAGGTTGGATTAACCCGCTGGGTGCTGCGGACATATATATGCACCTCCTCCTAAAGTGTTCATTTGGCTGGCAGTCTGGAAAATGCCAGAATGTGAAGGGTTACGTGGGAACACTGACAGTCTGCTCCTGTAGGTTTAAGTTAAAGCCCATACTTTAAATATAGTGTGCTAGGTATTTGGAAACATAACTAATACTGTTTATAAGTGGTATGCTCTTTGGTGCTCACAACAAAGGGCTTGATCCGGTGCTCACTCCCACTGGTGAATCATATTCCAGATGACAACCACATGCTTTGGATCTGCCTGTATTTACTTTCAGAGTAACATTTTTCAGCAGTCTTTTCCTCCAAGAAGCCTTGTAAAGGTAAAGTGTAAACCATCTATACCTCATCTGCTATATATATTGGATGCTTAAAAGCAGTTACTGGAAAGGCCTGAAATGTTTTGTCTTTCAAGTTCAGCAGACAGATTATAAGAGCAAGCATTTAAGAGCCGAAGCCCCTAGTTAGTCCCTGCTAGTTTCTTAGAGTCTGGCTTCAGCCACAAGAGAAGACACAGTTAAGAATCTCTAAATGCGTCAAACTGGAAGAAGCAGCAAGCATACAGACATGTGAACTATGGTCAGAAAATTTCAACTGGTTGACAAAAAAACAAAAATATTTTTATGATATCAGAAAGGCTGACAAGCAACTTATTTTCTCCCATCATATAGTTTTACCGAATTGTTTCAGGATATAATTAAAAAGTGAAAAGGAAGGCCAGGCCATGGCTGACTCCTCTCTCTGTACCCAAACTATCCCATAAGATGCTTTGGACCTGCTTTAAATGATCAAAAGAACTGACAGAGCAACACATAATTTCATAGAAACATGGCGAAAAGCTTTAGACAAAAGCTTCGATGAATTGGATTTAGAAAATAAGGAAGCATAAAAATAGCAAAACCACAGGGTACTGTCTTGTTATAACACTATTTGCTTAAAAGTTTACAGCACAAAACTAAAAAGCACAGACCCCCACTCTGACACGTGATACTTTGCTTTTCCGTTCATAAGCCTGTAATTTCATTTCAAGTCTTTCATTGTAGCAGAAAGTGTTGCAAAAGACAAATATCCAGTGCCTACAAAGTCTTCCCAGACTGGTTTGTGTCTCCCTGAGCTCTTCCTAGGGAAGGAGCTCACAAGTTGGGCTCCAGAGAACTTCCATCACCCTGCTCTCCCCTTCAGAGGAGATAGGGTTGGCTATAGGCAGGAACCCCGAGCGAAAACCTGGCAGGTTATGAGACTTCTCTTCATTCAGATGGGTAAAACTGAGCTTCCCCCTGGACAGGCTGTTCACCTAGCCAGTTAGAGAACTGACATGTATGCCATAAGATCAAATCTAAGCCCCACCAATCAAGTAGCAGTCTGGGCTAAACGTGCTGATGCAGCAAATTTCCAGATCTTGATCACACTAGGCAGGGGAGTCATTCTTCTCAGTGATAAAGTCACTGAATGCACTCTTGAGGAGATAAAAAATTAAGAACTGGCTGACTTTGCACCATTTGAGTGAGGTATTCACTGCTGACCCAGAACAACAGAATTGTCACCAGCTAGGAATCACCGTAGACATGGTCATCTCTGACTCCTTACTGCAAGGCTGTTCACAGGAATTGTTTCTCATCTAGTTAGTGACATCAGTCTGAAAACTACACTGTTTAAATGCATTATGCATTGGAAGAAACGTCATGCAGTCCCTCTATCTCTCTCCTTCTCCCCTTCTCTTAAAAACGCTGTGAAACGATGCCAATGAGAGGGCTCAGTAGTCAAAAAAAGGCAAATAGGATTCCAGCAATTAAGATTTGTCTCAAAGAATTAACCCTCTTTGCAGTTTTATAGTTAAGATATTTTTACCTGTGTTTTACTATGTCAGCTTTTAAAACTTACCACAGATTTATGCAGCAGCTAAGAACTGAGATGCTAATAGTGTTGGAGCATTATCTAACACATGATATTCTATTCCCTTTTCTGTTATTGGTTCAGAAAGTGACCTTCAGCAAACTTGAGGGATAAGGATTTTCAAAAGTGCTCAAGTAAACAAGGAACACAGCTTTCAATTAAAACTGCTTTAAAAGTAATACATAATATTCCTTTTGATAGTAATTCCTCTTAGATAAGTGAATATTATCTATTACTACTTTTAAAGACAAACATATCAGTGCACTCCTTTGCTCTTTTGAGCATTACTTTTTTTTCAAGTCTGAGTATGGTTAATTTTTTTACTAAGTCTTCTTCATCTCTAAATGCATATATTAAAGAGAACATGATTTCTGTACATCCTGAAATACTCTGTTAGAAGGCAGGTTCTTGGACATAAGTACCTGTGATCAAAAAAGATGCACAAGGACATCTTATTTCTTTTCTCCTTCAGCTAAATAGGACTATTTCCATTTACGTTACTAGGAGCAAAAGCAAGTCAGTGCTGCAACTTCAGTAAAGAGACTACACAGGTTTTTATATTGGTGGCTGATCAAAATTGTGAAGTATGAACAGTATTGTCATCTAGTCTTTATCCATCTCTGGTTCCTGTGGCATACATGAGAATTTGTTCTGAGAGAAAAACTAAGATTTGGCATTTCCCATGTCTACCTCCAATAAACTCAATGACAAAACACTCTCTGGACCTCACTCTTCACCTGCCACACACGCATGGATGATATACACAGTGAGCCAGCTTTCCCAGGGAGGAGAAGTGCTCTGAGGGACCGGGACCTGACCATGCTACTGGTCTCTCCACAATGAGGACACTTACATGAGCACCAGCCCTGTGTATTTGGCTGGAGATAACTTCTCCCTAGCTCTTGAAGTGTAGGAAATAATTCTCATATGGAGTGCAGGTCTAGGGCCATTTTTCCGAAATAAGAAACACCAGTGTTTGTAATTCATTTACAAAGCACTAATGGGGCCCCTTTTTCAACCCTGTTTATTTCTTACAGAACAGATTCATTTGGACAATGGCAACAGAAACTAAATCGAGGAGATGAGCAGGCCACCAGTGCTACTTTCTGGTACTCATGGTGTTTTTTTCCATATGTGATAAAGGTTTGGTGAATAATGCACGCCTGGGCCCTGGCCATTGATGGTTCACAGATTGTATGTCCTTAGCAGCACCACCCCATCTATTACTGTGGAATTAGTTGGCAATACTACTAGTTGTACCAAAAAAATAAACTAATTGGTCCCTGAGGATAGCTAGGTGCTTTGGAAGTCTTTTTAGCAAAAAGAAAAAAATTATCTCCCATAGTGATTTGCCAGCCTTCCTATACTCTATCCAGCACATTGGGACTTCTAAATTACATACTATAATTGACATCAAATATCTGTCCCATCAGTGAATATCTTTATTAGCATCAAAATCACTCACAACTAGTGTTCCTCAATGTTATTAAACAGAACTTGTTCTAGGTGTTGCCTTACTAATTAGTCAGGATGAGCCCGAGGAAGAAAATCTGGGTCATGTTAAATTAATTGGAATGAGCATGAAAATTAGCAGAGCAAACTGCATCAATTTTCTATAGAGAGCCTTTCTTCATGTTGAGAATAAAAATGGATATTATGAGGCATTAACCAAACTGCCTTCTGTGACTGCCAAGAGGTGTGTTACAGTAGCCCAAAAATATCATGCTCACAGATTTTCAGAAGTTAATGAGACATTTCCAGGAATGGTAAATACATGGTATTAAAATGGGTGTGCCTCTTATGGGAAAATGCCAAGTCATTTCATGTTTATTCAGGCATAACAAGCTCCTCAAAATGAGCATAATTTAAGAGGTGAATAGTGCAAAGAGGGCTAACATTCAACTAATTTTCCTTAAGAAAGAAAAGATTAAATTGAACAAAAAATGAATTAAGAGGTTTACAAATCAACAAGTCAACCATCAGATTGCAGCCTCTGCTCAGTATATTCTCATCAGCCCCTGCCATGAAGTTTTCAAAAAATGTCCCGAAGGCAGGGAACAAAGCGAGCAGAACTGATTACAGCCACACTCACCGCCTTGCTGTCTAAACTCTGTTTGGCTTCCTAATGAGCTCACTAAAAACCTAATTCATCTCCCATAACCCTTCTCAGCCCTCCTTGAAATTCACCATTATGGAAATTACAGATGAAACATTTACAGGCTGTGTTCAAATTACTGCTTCTTCAACAGGCAGGTCCCTGACCCTCACAATGAACACAATAGAGGTATGTCCGGCATGAAACCACTCGAGCCACAGCCTATAGAATAAAGAGGCTCAGGAAGGTTAAGACTTTTTCTCATGGTGACAATGATTTCCGCATTAATGCTTTCAGTTCCATGAATATGGGAATTTTGTGGGTTTGACAGTATATCAAATACAAATTGTAATTCAGAAGGGGAGAAATGAGTTGTACTGATGACAAATAGCTGAAATAGGCTAATGTGAATTCCCAGCCTGTTCATGAGGAAACTCCCTCAGTTCCTCATTACATGAAGTCAAAATGATCCTCACGGCACCTAGCCTGTAACTGGAAGATTACTGAATTGATGGATCCTTAGTTTAAAATGCAGCTGTTTTATTCTGCTTTAGTAATTAATTCTTTTTCCAATACCATATTGATTAAGCGTAGACCCTGATAAAGTTCAAACTGAGAAGAATCTCTAGTGGCTTCCTTAGTTGCTCCAGAGACTCAATGAAAACTTCCTACAATTCCACCTGCCTCCTCAGAGTGCTGATCCAATGAACAGAACAGTTTTTTTCTCATAAATTAGTTAGGCCATGTGGAGCTGTATTAGCTGATCGTTGCTTTTGTCTCTCTACTTGCTGACTTGCTTTTCACTTTTGCTGTCCTTTGTGCTGTCACACAGAAAGTCGGAGTGCAGCTGCCATGCTGAACCCAAACCAAGGTAAAGAACAATTCGTACAAACTACTTTCCGACCCCACCCCCCCCCCCCTCCACTTCATACAGCTGCAACTCCCTGAGCAGTGCTGCACTCAATAAGGCCTCCTGGGATCCAACTAGCAGAGAAATCCGTGCTGAAGCATGCAGTTGTTCTGTGGGACTAAAGGGTGTTGGGGGGGAAGTAACCTGTTTTCTTCAAGACTGCTCCACCTTTTGGGATAGAATATTTGCTGCTCTGTTTTTAACATCCAAAGATCTTTGTACTATCTGCTTTTTACTTTAAAGAAAACAATGACAACAAAAACCCCCAAACCCAAACCACACACCTAAAACAGTACAACCACTTGAGACAAGAGATCACCACTTCACCTATAACAAGTGGGATGCAGGTCCTGTTGACTAACAGTCAGTCGGTGGCTGTCTATGAATGACCACTGCAAACACAGCAGCATATTACAAGGCAGCAGCAATCACCAACATGATGCTGCTTTTCAGAGTCACCTGTACCTAGAAATCCAGACTTGTGAATTAAAAAGAGCATGATAACAGAAAGTTTCTCAGATTACAGCCAGTACAATGGATTTCCTTTTCTACAAAAATCAGAAATACATTGGTCTGAAAACATTCCCAGCACTTTAATTCTTCCCCAACCTACACCACCCCTTCTACTCCTCCTTCCCTTTCCCACCACTTGAAAAAGAAACAGGTGATGCCTTCTGTGTCTGCACACTACAATTCATAATTTGAACCTGTGTGTCTGGAGGGTAACGTGCTGTACATACTGGTTTCCACAACACTGGTAACAAGTGATCTACAGAAGCAAAGGATCTGAGAGAGTGGCCAACACATCAGATATTAGCAATCCTTCTTCAGGTGACCTATTAGTTAATAAGACTACCTAAAGGCTAAGGGTCTCATTCTAATATCATACTGTCTGAGGCCCCTGACTTAATCTCTGCCTTCCCACCAAGGTGAAAGCAAGTTGGCTTTCAATATTTCTTCAGGAGAATCTGCTCAGTTTTGGCTCATCCTATTTGTATCTGAAGAGCTACGTTACCAGGCAGGTGCATGAACGGCAGTGGGCAGCCTCTGTGCGTGGTGGGCCAGGACAGATAATGGTATTCCCCACCTTCAGAGCATTCTTCCTTAGGGCGAAAGGTCACCCTTCACAGATGTCTCCAGCAGACACTCAGTTGTCAAAAGGTTGCATCATGCGATTCATGCAGTCATTGCTAACAATGCACTGTTTTCATCCAGATACGTAAACACGTTGCACTTCTAAATAATTTCCTTGTTAAGGACAACTTGTTTTTCTCCCGAGTTTTGTTCAGTTATCAAAAAAAATGTAAGGAACACTGAGAAAAAAAAAACAGTCTGACCCCCCTTTGCCAATTTCGCAGCTTACATATTCTATTTCCCTTTTCTGTCAGGCTATTCAGCACAAGAAGATGCTTCTGGTTTATTCCCAAAAAAAGAGAAATAAAACTACCATATCCCAAACTGTCTAACAGTAAAGCATATAGTTTGGAGGCAAAACAACCTGCACACTGGTGAAATGGAAGGTAGTAAGCTTTTTGTCAGAAAAGTTACACAGCCAAAAAAATTCAGTGAAGAAAATTCTGTTCAGCTTAATTATAGCCAATTCTAATTTCTTCCATTTAAAAGTGACAAACAAACATGCACCCTGGGTGGATGAGTGCAAAAAGGAAAATTATGTGTATTCACGTATTTGTTACGAATTCACATTTGCCTGGTGCAGAAACTTTATTTCTCAAGGAGCACTTCAGAAATAATAGGTCTTAGTTGCTACAGTAGCTCAGATTTTTAATTTCCAGTGCCTCCAGATGAATAGTATAACAAAGATTTCTTCTTTGTTGAGGACAGTTACTCTAAAGCAGCTTGAAGCTATCACACACTATACAAAACAAGTAATTTCATTCTAGAATGGATTCAAACAAGCTTGTCAGGATTTTTATCTATTTATAAATTATATATTTAACAGTAAAGTAAGACAGACATGGCTGGAATGTTACACATGGGGAAACACGATTAGAGATATGCCAAATAACTCAACCTAATCCCAAGCAATAGAATCTTAAGGGCACTGGGAATTTCTAGAAGAATTAAGCATTGTATGCTGCAGAAAGCTCAATTAAATACCCTTAGAAACCAAGCAGAAATTCTTTCAGATCTGCCTGCAATGTGTAGTCCTCCCAAATGCAGAATGTTTGTATCTCCAAGCATCCCTTTTCTGATCATTCCTTTAGACACTGAAGCTATGGAAAGCACACTTTCAAAAAAAAAAAAAAAATCTTCTTCAGTGCTTTCATGTCTCGTATTTCATACACTTGGCCATCTTGAATTAATAGGAGTCAATGAAGATACACATACTTAAAAACGGCTCCAGCTTCATTGGTCTAATCTATGAACTTTAAAGACCTTCATTTTATGAGCTTTCCTCGGGGTAGGTATTTCAATGTTCTAAAAACAGGGTTATGGACTGTTAAGTTAAGCACATGTTCTGCATCAACATTTTAGTTTCAGCAGGTTATTTGGTGCCAAGTTTGCCAGTTAGTATCATCAGTTCCTGAAATATGTGCTTATTTGTTTTAACAGGTGTTTTGAGAACAGCACAGGACAGGAGAAAAGCACTGTTAATATATTCATTTAGTATCCATCTATCCTTAATTCTGAAAATCCCCTTACCCTTCCCCCTGAAACATGACAAAATTTCACCCCAGGTGTTTAAGATGCAAAGAGATGGCATTGAAACGGAGTGCAAATGAGTATTTCTTGTTATTTCACCAGTCTGACAATTTGTTTGCTCATTTCTATTGTACATTATTTTTCATCTAGTAATCACAGATCTGGGTTTACATATTGTATGACACATCTACTTACAGAAAACTACCTTTTATTGTGCTACTGATGTTAATTGTAGAACTAAAAAAGTAAGGCTGAAGCAAAAAACCCAATACCCTTTAGATAATGAAACATAACCGGGGACTTTCACTTCTTCTGAAGACCGTTTGTTAGCATTTGCATCAGAGGATGTAGAGGGAGAAGAAATGCAAACAATCTAAAACCAAAATTGGCTTACCCACATCAGTTGTTCCACAGAACCAAAATAATAGTTTGCTCTTAAAAATGAATAGCAGCGAAACGTAACAATAAGATTTACACACACACACACACACAGTGCTGTCACATTTGTGGGTCAGTTGAGATGGTGCACCACAATTTTCACAAAATCCAAACGCACAGATACACACTTCTTGCAGGTGTTATCTCAGACTTGGTCTGCTGAGAAGCGAAGTGAATCCCCACAGCGATGTTTGAAGGTTTAAAAGCTCAGTTTTTTGTTTCTAAATGCCTATGAAAACATTGCCTATGCTCAGAGGCCTTTTAAAACAAAACCAAAGCTTTTAAAGCTTCAAAAGCGGTCATGGGAATTTGCTCATCAGGAGGGAATCCTAAATGAAGACCAAGATTCAGTGGATTCCCCTGTACATGACAAAAGCCATAGCCTGTCTGCAGATCTACCGTTTCTTGTAACAGATGTGGGCTGATTCAAGCAAAACCTGACAAACCTTTGTGCATGCCCTACATTTTACAAAATCTACTTCTAAAAGGTTTAATCCTCCCCAGTTATGCCCTCCTAATTTCTGCCATGCTATTAAAAAACAAACACACACATACGCCACCACCAAAAAAACCCTACCTTTATGGATACTTAATGTAACTAAGAGAAAGACCACCCCCCAAAGTCATCAACTTAAAGGAAAAAAAAAAAAGGGAGGAAAAAAAAAGCTAAGCTTAGAACTTTTATTGTTATAACCTCAAATATGTACAAGACAGGAAGGAAACCAACTGACAGTTGCTTTTTAATATATGGGAGATGATTTACAGAAGGAAATATTCTAATGCTGTGTTAAAGGCCTAGACTACTTGAAAAACTTTTTTTTTAGTCAGTGTTTTCTACCTATAGCAGTCTAAAAATAAGGTAAGAAGTTCCTAACAAGTTGTTTAAAGGACTGTTATAAAAAGGCAGCAAGAAAGTAACATTTGAGTAGATCAAGGCTGCTGAATCAGTTATTTAAAGCATAAGAAGCCTGGTGTAAATTAAGTCTTTCTTCTGAAAGTGTGAGATATATCTTTTACTCAGTTTTAAGGTGAAGCACACAAGTAAAAAAACCTACTGTTTCACCTGAATTTAACGGCAGCATTCCTGTCCACCATGTAACTGAGATTCTCTGTTTTCCTTTGGATGAAACAATCTCATTTTGTTCATAGAAGTTATACCCCGCTCCCATGAAATAAGACAGACAACTCAAGAATAGCTAATCATCATGGAGAAGGCATAAGAGCAGAGGGCATTATATTTTTGTGTTCAGAAACAATATCCTTCTCAAATTATTTAAAATAAAATGAATCATGCTATAACAAACAGCTGTTTGAAGGAAGACTGGAACAGAAGACCAATACATGGTTCCTCCACTGGACATCTGGCCATGTATGGGCATATCCTCCTCATTACAGCCACAGTTTGAACTAGGAGCCTTACATCCAAGAGTACTACAGTGGCAAGCAGAGCAGGTCCAAGTGAATTGTTCTAGGGTTTGCCTCAGCTGGAGGGTGCTTTTTGCATAGTTTACAAATTATGCGCTAGACAAGTTCTCAGTCTCTTAAGAACAACTGAACCTTACAAAGAAATTCTCAAAGGAAGCATGTAAAATGTTTATATGTGAATTAAAAAAATATATACACACACATCCCTACTAAGAACATAAGCAGCTCCTCTGAGCTCATGTAAGGCCGTCATAGAAAATAACATGAGAAACAAACTCAAATCTATAGTCTCTGATTATATGAAGACAAATTATATAGAGATAAGATTTTTTTGCTGCACAGGCACACCAAGATTGAATCAATTCTGCTTTCAAATATACAGACTGTGCTCCCATCAACTCCCACTGAAGTCAGAATTTGACCTAGTGTGTACTTTACATTCACATCAATGAAGTCAGTAAGAATGCAGAAAATTGCTTTAGAAAGATGTAAAATTTACTAGTTCTAAAATAAAAGGACATCTTATTTCTTGTAAAGAAACCAGATTGATAGCCATTTGGAAGAGCTTAAAGGAGGGTTAATTGGCATACAGTAAGACTGAATTCTGACAGTGTGGACTTCTAGCTAAAATGACATTCTCAATGGTGGTCCTAGCTGTAGGATTAGTTTACAAGAAAGCAGAGAGGGGTTTGAAACCAAACCCTGAATGTCACTGATGAATTACCAGATTAGAAAGGCCTGACTATATGTAACATATTCCTGCCCAAATTCAGATTCAGAAGAGAAAACAAAACAATTAAAAAAAGGGGCAAATCTGGAGTTGAGCCTGAGTTATAGATTAATAGAATGAATGAAAGATCTTAAAAAAAAAAAAAAATCAATAAAGCCCTTCTTTCATAAAATCTTGCTCATAGACAGAACTTTATGCCAAACTATGCTCAAAGCTGGCAATATGAACTGCTAATAAGATCTAACTCAGGGAAATAATTAGGATAACCAGTTCACAGCTAAATGAAAGTGTTTCATCTATCATTGCAGCTATGCACTACAGAAGATTTTCTAGAAATGGATAAGGTAGGATGAATTTCATTATTCTGAGACAGAGAAAAAACAGAAAGAAGAAAACAGGCCCATATACAATGGTTAGCTATCAGCTATGTCTAACTCAAGTCACTAAAGTAAGTTTGTGAAGTTCCAGTGTGGTCCCTTCAACACACTGAAAGCAAGCAGTAAAATCTATAAGTAATTAAAATCTAAGAAACATTCAACACTAATAAGATAGTCTTTGTTATGCCTTTTTTAACTGGAAAACTGCATTGTTACTTCTCCCTTGGACTGAAGTCCAAGTATGAGTACTGAAGTCATCTTTCTCTTTTTAAATCTTTGCACATGAAAAGGGCAGAAAACCCAAAACTGTAAGTCAGCTGAGATGATAGCACAGATCAGCCTATCTCTGTTTCCCTAAAATGAAAGTTATCTATACGCATTAATCATTTTGGTAACCTCTAAATCAAAATTTAATTTTGTAATACTTTAAACTTATGGAATCTACCATTTTACACAAGATGAGTAAAACACCATTGAAGAAAAAAAAAAATGTTATGTATCAGGAGTTTTTTCTTAGTCAAATACGCTTTCACATGGTGACATGTTTTGCACAAAATATACTAAGTATCTGGATACACAAAGTGAATGAACTCAGAAGCACATGAAATCTAATCAAAAGTTTAAAAAAAATCCAAAACTTACCAACTTTATTTTTAAGGAAAATATTTGTAGTTTAGGACTAGAATGAAAGTGTCAATTGAGAATACAATTAGGAACTTTTCCTTTTAGTAGTTTTTGAGAAAGAACTTGTAGTATTTCTACATATTACATAGCTGAAATGCTGACAGAGAACACAGTTCCTAGAATGACTTTCAGCTGGGTTATTCACATTTGTATGAACTGTCTGCTTCCTTGTACCTGGTATTTCATCATTTAAGCACAAATCCCAGAGAGGCTGAGGTAGTCAATATTAAACCTACTGTGAGCCTCTTTATTTCAGAAGGAGGACTTGCAATATACAGAATTAAGCAATGTATAGATGTCTTTGCCAGACTGAGTTCCTACTTTGTTGTTGTAGGCACTTCTGAGAATGGAAAGGTATATACTGATGTACATATAGGATCTTTTCATCCTTTGCCATTTCTTGTCTAAAAATATTTGCCATCTCCACGATGCTAATTATTACATTAAAATCTTTAACAAGTGGCAAATTATAATTTGGACTTCAGTTTAACACTGAGAAATAAAAATAAAAGGTAGTAATGAAGAAATAATAAAAAGGTAACAGCCTTTTGACTGTAGAGAAGACATGGGGCTTTAATAATTTTCTCAAGGCAGTAAGATGACAGTAAAAGTTACACTCATTGGGTTTTACACGTTCTATGGACTAAGTATTTTTCATTCACAACAGCCTTCTTTACAATCTGATAGCACAGAAATATAAACAAAAAATAATTCCTGGTATAAAAACTGTCACCCTTTCTTTTTACTTTTTGCAAGAGATTTCTTGATATAAAATGCTAGAAGTCTGAAATAATGCTTCGGCACAAGGTGGGTGCACAGCATACACGGTTGTTTTAAACAACTGAATTATGTACCCAGCTGAATGGGAGTCCACGAACACCAAGTAATGTAATCAAGTCAAAATTGTTGTTGTCTCAATGAAGCACTTGGGAGCACTGTTTGAACACCAGGACCTCAGTGTGTTAGGTACTGTACAAATAAAGCAGAAGGACAATCCCTCTCCCTTTTTTTTACTGGCAGAAGCCCAATGTAGCTCCATTGATTTCAGATGTATTAGCAAGGAAGGGCCTGATCCAAAGCTCACTGAAGTCAACCAAAATCTTTCTGTTGATTTAACAGGCTTTGGATTAGTCCCTAAATAAGAACAGATTTTGGCTCAGCTAAAGGATTTCACTTAAGCCCTCTGCTTGTTCAAGCATCTAGTAGGAGCTAAGAGAACACTGCGGTCCTACTGAGTAGGAGGCTGGGTTCATCCTGAACTATCCCCTCTAACAGATGTAGAGGGTCAGGAGTCCTATGAAATAGAGAACCGTCAGTAAGTGGTAAATCTGAGGTGGGAGGAATTAGGAAGGAAGCTCCAAGCTGAAAAATTCTGATTTGTGCTGTTTAAGCGTTGTTCCATCCTATTTAGGCAGGAGTGTAAAATTAGACAGGGAGTTCATGCGAATTTCTGAATTTTACGCTCGTAAATAATTTAAAACCTTAGCACCAAGTTCTGCAATAGAATTCTATGCATGTATTTGTCATACTGACTTCTGCTGAACTCTCGGCAAACAGGGGCTGCCTTAAATCTAGGTATGACCAACTTACAGCTGCATGTGGAGAGGCCCAAGGAAAGTTTAAACAAATGTAATTGTTTAAACAAGTGTAGCCACAGTAAGCTGGTGGGCATAATGCAAGATTATAAGGAAAAGAGCACTCTTCACTTATTTAAGAATTAAACGCTGGGCTTGTCAAAAAATTTCATGGTACAAATCACATCTTAATAGAGAATTTGCTGAATTCCCCCCTCTCACTTTCATGGCTGCACCACCCATCCTTGTCAGTTACAGCAAATGCTCTGTTTACACAAGAAAGTAGAAGACCCCAATCCTAGCCTGTGCATGAGGAATGTATAGTGCCAAGGGTGTACAAAGGTAACCATCCATAAAACAATTTGAGCTCTTTCCACAAGTTATGCAGCCAGCAGTCTAGGATAGCACTCGGTGCAAGTTTGAGCATCTGGAGTTAGCAATGAACTTGAGACTCAGAGCAGTTGGGAAGTCAGTGTAGCACAGGGAAACCACTTTGCCTTGCTCTTTCCTGCGCTCACTACCCCAGCTGTAGGTAGGAATAAGGGCACCAAACCCATTGTGCCAACTCTGCCACTGGATCATGTCCCTGTGTTTGCTCCTTACTCTGGGGTAAAGATGGCTTCACAAGTAACCCAAAACACAGCCAAGCTTTGGAGCTGTCACTCATAAGCCACCTGTATGTAACAGTAGAAAATGAAGACTCATTTACTTCTTCCAACTCTACACATATCTGCACACGAGGTGAATTACTATATTGAGTACAGTCAAACAGCAGCAGTCAAATTCCTTAAAAGTAATTTTGAGTTTACTGCATAAGTTTATTCTCTCCAACAGATTTGAAAAAGTGTTAGTATTTCAAGAAATGAACCAAACTAAAAGCACAAATTTATTTTTCTCTGAAGCTCACTTTAACATTTAAAAACCACCAGAGGAAAAAAGTGATTCAAAACTCTCCTGTGCAAATAGAAAAAGCTAGTGTTTATTATTAGTTGTCCTCTAAAATGTAAGGCATGATGAAATTTTGTTCAGAAATATTAGGAAGTAATAGACCTTTATCGCTGTCTTTTTGTAGATCCTACGTGTCTTAATGGCAGTAGTTTCTATGGGAATTGTCAAAAAAATAGTAGGTTTTTTTTGTGCATTTGTTTTTTAAGATAAGAGAATCATGCTTTGCTTTCATTTTTTTGGATGTGTTTGACCCAAACTTTGCATATCTGAAAGCATCAGTGCCCCTGTTATTGCTACTGATTTCACACAAAAAGGATCAGGATCTTTTGTGGAGAGTGTCTTCCTCTTCTCTCCTCTAAGGAGGAAGAACTGCTTTTAACAGATTCCCACCTTCTTCCTTCAAACCTTGGGACAGTTCACCACTGACTCATAAACAAAAGACAGATATTTCACAAGTACTATAACTGTGATCATGACACCTAGTTGGTGCATTTCAAAATGTTATTCTAAGCTCTGTAGAAATGCAGGTTACTAGACTAGATCTATATTGGCATGTTTATTAAGACTGAAAGCAGCAATAAACAATGGTAAGATAGTTACACAAAATGTTATAAATTCTTCCCCCCCACACCCCGATATGCTGTATTTCATAGTTAACAAAAACCCTCTAAATATGAAGCAGATTCTTCATGATACTGCTTGCCAGTTCTGATGCCCTAAGCCTTCATTCTTAGTCACCACTGCCTGTGTACATGCTGAAGACTCTTAGGCCACAGAGCAGGGGGTACCCTAGATCTTCTCATGCCAGGATGAGAAAAATCAATGTCCCTGTTTAGAAGACATAACTACTGATGTGCCAGGTCACTAAAAATCACAACCTGTTATACAGCTCTAGAGTACTAAGGAAATGCTAGATAAAAAAAAAACAAAAAAAACAAAACCAAACCACAACGACAATGCATTGGACAATCTTGTTCTGAGCCAACATTACCCTTAGATGCCTAAGACCTAAATATGAACACAGAACCAAGTTTTCCTTGGTCTATGTTTACTATGCTTGTTCAGGGAGAGAGAAAAAAACAAAACAAAAACTAAACAAATAATTGGAAACATTACTTTAGACTTCTCATCTTTATGCAAATATCACTAAAGAACTGGTGATATGATCCATATCATCTTTTATTGCTCATTTCATAAATCTTATTAATTAAAAACAGTACGAAGTTAAAGATCAAGGCTATTTCATTCACCCTTTTTCACCTTTGTTGAAAAAAAGGGGAAATGTTAAAATAAGCAATGTTAAAATAAGCAATACAATTTACAAATGCAGTATATCCAGTGCTTCTTTTATAAAATTCAGAGAGGTAAATACAAGAATGCACTTGAATTTTCTACATAACCCTACATTCCTGGAATATCAGAGCAGTCCACTGACAACAGATGACCATTTCATAACATTCATGCAACATTTATGTACTCTTGTGCCCATTGTACAGATGGGGAAGAACACACATCAAAGAGGGCACGTACCTTACAAAAGGTCCTATTGGATTCGGTTCTGCAGTTAGTTTCTCCTGGGGACACAGCCATATCCTTACCTCATGGCAACAAACTGAGGAGCTACAGGTAGGCCATCAAAATAAGAGATGCCTTCCCAGGGACCATACTTTTTATTTGGATCGTGCCTGCAGCTAGCAGGGTAGTTAAGGTGGCTATCCCTGTTTCCTGGTAGCATCCTATCCTTACGACTATATTGCTTTCTTATAGTTTCCATAACACCAGAAAGTTGCAAGTCTAAGTTTCCACATGTGTTTTCACAAGTACATTTTTATTCTTGTAAACATTTTAAAATATTCATTTACATCTTCTACTGCATGCACAAAAACTTACACAAGTCGGTAGAAACCACTGGCTTCAAAATGGTAAGCATTTATTTGAAGATGATAGCCTAAATATATAGACACTCATCTGATTTTAAAAATCCTCCGCTTATCAAGACTTCCATGTAGATGGCTTGATATTTTAGTGAATGAAAAACCTACTGGAGTGATACAATAGTTTAACTGAAGAAAGGAGAAGGTAGAAGATAGGAGAAATTACTCACTTCAGCCTATATAGAAAGCTTCCTGCAACCTCAGCTCCAACTTTAGCAACCTCTAGTACCAGCTACTTAAAGGAATCTTACAGCAAGCTTGAGAAAGAAGAAAGTATATTTAGACACCAGACCTGGGTTTATTAGTACCCTGCAATCAGTTACTTAAATGAAAAGTAATTTTATAAATTAAAAGCAATGTTTTATGGTAATTCAAAACCAGATTGGTTTGAAAATTGAGAACAAGTGCATCAAATCACTTTAAGAGCCAACTAAAGATGGCAGTCAAATTTCCTTCACCTGTCCTACTCCCCCTGATATAAAAGCTGCTCAGAAGCTAGAGCAATCATGGAGTGGTTAGTATGCTTCTTCTCAGGCAAAGTAAAGACAGTAAGACAAAAGACCCACATATTATAATGTGTAGTGCCATAATGCAGTGTTTGATGCTCTAGAGGGCCTTCAACAAGTACTGTACAGCCAAAAATCAATTGAAAATCAGCATGATAACAGAGCATGAGTTGCCCTGTAATAGCCTTAAGCCCCCCAAGGCTATGTGGGTCCCTTTCATCTGCCAGGCTGCACTAAGGCTAGGGGAGCCTGTCCCCCCCCTCCCCAAGCACTCTGGACATGTTGCCTTTTACCTACTGCTTTCACCTTCCACAGTAAGGAGAGCTGACAGCCTCAGTGGATCTTTTAGGTTTTTCAAAAGGGGAATTTGATTTTTCTTGGCATAGGTTTGGAGGCTTTAAATTTTCACCTTTTTTTCTTTTTACATAAATTTCTCCTCTAAGTAAACCTACTGATTTTATACTGTAAACATTCTCAGCATGAAGAAGATTCCTCTGATCCTATGGCTGAATACACAGAGGTGATTCTTCTGTCGTGTTTAACAAAGTTCAACTCAAGAAGTAAAAAGAGAAAGAAACACTGTTCAATTCCACACAAATTGTTACGCATGCAACAAAGTGGGCCTACAAATATTTCACTCATATGGTAGGTTTAATTTCAATATTTCTTTAATTACTTTCCAACAATGTCTGGTTTCTGTTGAATTTACACTCGTACTTGGCATTTGGTGCAACCCCAAAAAGATAAGATACATATGTCCCCTATTCACAGTCTTGGCATTTTTACCTTAACTCAGGCATTGAAGTGATTGGTTTGAAAAATTACCTTGCTGATTAGCTGGGTTTTCTGGTAAATATATAGCATTAATCCTTAAATTCTGAACATGACATAAGGTATACAAATGTTCTGTCTGACTCAACGGCAACATATCATGGCTTAAGGAGGACATGTACACTGATCTCTGTGAGCAAAGAAAGAGCTAATTGGGAGTTAGATTCAGTGTGATTATCAGCTTGTTTATGATAAGGGAGTACTCTTCTGAATAGCACTGTAAATTCATCCCTGATTGTGGTGTTAAACCACGGCTCATTCCCCTCCCCCCCCCCCCCCCCATTTTTTTTTGTTTGGTTAGAAGGGGCTTTAAACTATTTTTAGCAGATGACAGTGTCATGCTTTGATTTTCTTCTGTCTTAAAAAAATAAATCAGCCACATGAGCCTGATGTCAAATTTCACTTTCTAATAGGAGAAAGGCACATTTTAAGTGTTTACTATAAGAACACATTTGGGTAATTTTTCCCCATGTCATTATGAACATTAGACTGACCCAATTAATATGAAATGTTTCTATGCTGCTGGAACAGACCGTGTTACAGAAAGAGCCATTTGCACAACCTGTTCATGATTATGGGCCATAAGGACACAAAGATGGCATAGACATTTGTGGACCATCTGAATTCTTACAGGGGAAGGGGAAAGAAGAAAAAAAAAAAATGATGTTAGCTGACTGTTGTGGGTCATGTTTTTTAATCCAGAGTATTGGACATGTAACACAGCAACAAGAGCTGATCATTTTGTTTAATCACCTTTTGGATCTTTGCCAGATGGTCTCTATTGAGAGCGCTGCAAACAGAGAGAGATGAACTGCGTCTAACATGCCACTAGAGCTTTCCCGTAAATGTCTGAGAACTGAATCCAACAAGAATTTAGTCTCAGAGCAGAAAGGGATACATTTAAAAACTATGTGCATTAACTATACTTTTCCCCATAGAATCCTCACTTGGCATGAATAATTTACCCTCTCTTATGCTAATGGGATCATGAAAGTATCCCTGTGTCTTTAGTGCAGCTATTCTCAGCTTTCAGTAATTACCCCACCCAGTGAAAATAACATGGCTTCTGCAGCTGAACGGCCTACTAGTACCTGGCAATTAGAAAGATCATGGCTGACAGAGGAGCGGTCCAGAGATGGACACACAAGCTCCGGCAGCCTAAGGAGCAGTCTGAAAAATTAAAAGCCTTCCACTGTGAACATTTCCTCAGTTGCTTAGGATCAACATGGAGAGAGCAGCTCCTGCAAGGGCATTATAGTTTAAGGGTGACAGAGGATTCAAATGGACTGTCCGGGCACCCTAATGTTAAGAAATAGTGACATTCCTTGGCCATCAACAGTTAAAAGAAAGTTTGTGGGATTTTTTTAAATTAGTGCTGTCTTGTTAAACAAGAGGGAGATAATTAAAAAGTCAATTAATGAGTGTCCTTCAGTATCTGACAATTTTACCAGCTACACAAGAGGAAAATTCTGTAGTATTTCATTAATAAAAAGTTTTTTAAAACCCATTACAAAGAACCAGGCTTTGACCTCTGTCCATAGCACTCCATGCTAGGTAGTTCACTATGTAAAAATTATCAGGCTAAAACATCTGGGAAAGAAAGCTATGAAACAGCAGGGAACGTGGCTGGTTTATTGTTTATCTTTTGTTTATGAGGCAGTATTCAAGTTTAATTACTACTCTAAATTAAACTCTAACAGGCATCAGGAGACATCCCTTTACACGACTAAGTTAAAAAAAAAAAATCCAGAGATTCCAACACTAGATCTTTCAAATAAGTTAGCATATATAGGAAGAAATTAGTCAGCCTGTAACAACGCAGGAAGACATTTAAGCACTTGCTACTGTATGTTTGAATGTGTTGTATTATGAAACCATTAATACTGTAACAAACATACAATTATAATTTAGCAAATGGGATGTTATCTAACATTTGGAGGCAAATTGGGTTAGGCTGAGTAGGATCTGAGAAGGAAAGAATGGCCTAAGGGGGAATCCTACCTTTTTCATTTTGAAATACAAATATATAAATATATATATGCACATATACACATACATATATTTAAAAACACCCAGAAACATGAAGTTAAAGGCAAAACTCTCAACAGTAACAATCTCTTAAGTAAAATTGTTTAGTTATTTTCTCTGATCATTCACATACAAAAGAGAGGAAAAGGTTCACTATGTTTAACATAATGGTGAGTGACCAGTTTTAGGTGAACGTAACTGTAGGAAAAAATAAAAGTTGAAAGGAACTAGCAAAAGATTATTCCAGATGGCATCTGTCATACTGTATTTAGGGTTATTTTAAAGAGATTACTGCCACTATGAAAACATTCCATTGACAGAGTTTTCCTAGGCTGCATTTGAAACCCCAGCACAACATACTTCAAATATGAAAGTAAATGTTTTCTAATGCATATATATTTTTTATCTATATCTAAATATAAAAATGTACATGAATTAAAAGCTAAGAGTGAGGTCTGAATCTTAAATACAAGTATAATGTTTTAAATCCCTCCCCCCCATTCTAAGCTTTAATTTAATAAAAGGTGAGGAATCTGCAGTTGCCACCAGGCTGATTAGTAGAAAACTGTATAGTGAAGCAAAGGCTCACTGTGAAATTTTAATGCTACTTATTGAATAGTGGGTAGGGACATAAATGTTCACCGACTCCAGCAATCAAAAAAAAATTGCAAAAAGATGTATTTGTTCACGCAATAGATGTAAAGAAAAGAAAGGATGGGAGGGTATTAAAATGTGACTATATTTAGCTAAGCTGGTTCTGGCATCATTATGGTTAATGTGCATGTGGTGTGCAGTGTGAGCTCAGCAGTTACTGGGCCAACTGTCTCAGTATTTCTGGGAATTCTGCCTATTCACAGTGCAGGGATTGTTCAATTGCTGCAAAATGTACAAAATGAATTTTACAAAAATGAATTGTAAGGAAGGCCCCATTACAACGATTTTACAGCAAAGATGTCAACATCAATTTTTCTTTCATGCATAGCTAATGATTAAAACAGCATATTCCATTTGCCTAAGACAATTTATTTCATATTGGCACATCAAAATATTGAAATACAAAGTTATCTTTACTCTACCCTTATTATTCATTGCTGCTGAACCCACACCATTGTTCAAACCATGAAAAAATAAAGCAAACTTGGCAAGAAATACTTAAAACAAAGGCTCATCAATATTCTCCAATTTGTCAACATCTCAATTACAGCAATGGAAAAAATGTAAATTTCATGTGCTTTGAACACTAAGGGGTCTATTCTTCTGTCAGTGCACATGCGTAACTCCCATCACCATTAATGGGAATTACTCATACATATCAACACAAGGACGGGCCCCTCAAACTTGAAAGGAAAAGATGAATTAATAAGGGCTACTCTCTTCCTGTATCTTCCTCAGCTGAAAAAAGTCATTGTTCTTTAAGAGTTTTTCATACTTCATACAGTTCACCTTTATGAGAGCTGTGCCTTCTGAAATAATACATCTCCAGTGAAGCATTATTTATTAGCAAGTTTGATTTTTCACAGTCTGGATGTTTGAGCCTTTCTATTAGGAATTTCCTTTCTTATAAAAGACAGCTCTCTTCCAATAAAACCATACCCTATAGCCTTATAGGTAAAAATACAAAGGAATAAAAATATGTTATGAATCCTTATGATGAATATTCATACTAGCCTCAGCAGGCTTACCTATACATACAGAACTAGGAAAAAGAAGTTGTAGCATTAGCTTTTGGATATTAAACTTCTAAAGACTTTGCATGAATGTGTTATTTTTTTATTATTATTCACATCAAAACATCCTTCTTTTTCTGACTACTGGAGTTTGGTTCAAAGCTTTGTGTAGTTTCAGTAGAGTTTTGATACTGGGACAGGCCTTTGGGCATTATCAGCTAGTTTTGTAAACAGCTAGTTTTGTAAACAAATTTGATTTGTATACAAGATTTTATTACAAGATATAATGAATAAGAAATATACTGCCTAATTTTTCCAACATGTGTCAATCCAGAGACGTAACCTGGGATGAACATGTAATTTCAGCTAACACCTTAGCTGACTTTGCCCTGAACCAGGTAAGTCTTTGCCACAGAAAGCTGTTGTGGACAAATTTGTGGGACAAATATCAAGCTGTCACAAAAGTGTTTTAAACCTACTTTAAGATATTGCCCTAGAGAGTAGCCTCAGATATTATTTATAAAGGGACAGATCTTCTTCATTCAGCACAAGTAGTTCCATCAAAAAAACCCCCCACCAAACCAAAAAAAACCCCACACACTGATGAACTTCTCACATGGGTAAAGCAAAGTGGATGTGATTCCCATTTATATTTTTACTGCTGTATAACCTAGAAGAAGTTTCTTGTCTCTGGCTTCTCACTTATGGCCAAGTTTATCACCCCAGGCCTAATTTTAAAAAGATGCTGAACTTCCTGAAAGGTCCTGAAGAAACACAGCCTCCATCTGACTCAGCTGGATCAGGCCCTTTGAGTGACTGAACTAAGAATATGACAAATCAGGTATACAATCCTGGTATCATAAAATACGAAACTGAAATTATTCCCTGGTGCTTTCCTGTAGACCACATGTTTTTAAACCTTAGAAAGATTTATTTCCCACTTTTCATACATGATCTGCCATATTCATTATTTGAAATATCCCATAAAGAGATTAAATAGGAATTAAAGTCTGGGAGCATCATATCCATCACTGTGGTACAAACTGATGCTGAATTCCAGAAGTCATTTAGCCTTGTATGTAAAGGCAGTGCCCATTTTTACTTTGTTTCACAAAGAATAAGGAAAATGTAATACCCCAGAAGACTTTCAGATGTACTTTTTCCCCTCCAAAGAAAAGAGTGGATGATAAAGCTACACACACCTTTTAATCTTCCACTTAGGGTTTTTACACATATATTCTCTGGCAAAAACCCCAGGGTCTTCTCTCTCCCCTCCCCTTCTCTCAGCCCCTTTCCTGCCATCTCCCTTGCTATAACTCAGCTAACCCAACAGAACCAGTCAGTTTTAAATTTCAGTTGGGACCCCGGTGACCTGTTAATGAATCTACAGAGAGGAGAAAAACTCACAGTGTTGAGTTATGCCTGGTGTTGCTAGCTGACTTGGAGTCAGAAATGCTTGAAGCGTTAACGTAATTGCAAGAATGTGAAAAATGAAGCGTTGGGCTCCTGAGCAAAGCGAAAGGTCAAAGCAAGCCCTACACAAAACAAGTCTCTGGAAGATGGCCTCATTAGACCATTAAATCAGCTTCTTCTTTTTCTCCTCTGTAAGATGTTTAATGTTTTATTTTTATTATTGGATATATTTAACTCTTTCACTTTCCAGGGCAGGGGGAAAGTTGATCAGACTGACTACATAATTACTAATCTCTAAAATAGTATTACACAGCATTGATTTGCATTTGTGGATCTGAACTGGGATAAAGTCAATAAATGCTTGGTAGATTACAGGTCACTAGTACTTTGGTTTGCTAGATGATCAATATGTTGTATAGCTTAGTTTTCTGTTGAACAAGTGAGGTGACATGTTAAGAACAACATAGACACTCACCACTAATAAAATTAGGATAATCTTTCAACATTTACTGCCTGAAGGCCCTTTCCTTAACTCTTTCAATGCCAGCATGTTTCTAATACCAAACATTGACTAGATTAACCCTTTTGATGCCAAAGGGCAGTCATGCACTGTCGTGGAGAGACTGTCCACAAACAGACAAAATGCCTACAGCTTTTTTGTTTGGTTCCAAATTTAAGCATTATGGGTGGATTCTTCTGTGTAATAAATAGATCTACCTCCTGCAGTGAAAGTCTGCAAAAATAATGTCATCACTCATCTAACTCCTTTCCATCTCCCACGCCCCCCCCCTCCCCCCCCCCCAAAAAAAAAAAAAAAAAAAATCACAAGCTGCACTTAAGACAAAAGCAGAGACCCCTGGAAGGAGTGCTCCCAAGAGCCAGAAGAGACTGACTCTGGTTTGAATCAATCTCTGCTGCCATCAGACATCAGTGGAGGAGACCATAAGTTGCTAATATAACCCAAGACTCTCTAATGAGCTCCCGTTCCCAAGAAATCCTTTGGGCCAAGTAGAATACTTGAAGCAGCATTTGTGGAAGGTCTTGACAAAACTGCAGGGAAACCAAGTTGACCCAAATAAGTAACTGCACCGGAACAGCTCAAGAGGGCATCTACCCATCTTGGCATTGCCTGGGACCGACTGACTGCCAGTTCACGAGTTATAAAGTAAACCCTGCCCCCCTCAAGGAAGCATAAGGAAAATTCAGTACAGGCCTTCCTCTCTTTAGTCTTTCCCAGGGTTGAGAGGGGGAGAGCAATCCAAAGCTGTCTCCAATGGGAATTTTGCTGGTGCTGTAGGATCATACATCTTTCAGCTGCCAGCAGCTGAGTGGAATGCTGATTTGCCACTGGACGACTGCTTCCCTTTAAAAGGCCCAACTGAGCACAAAGGGAAGCATACTAGCAATGTTTTACCCTGCTGGACTGGGCAGCACTAGTGACTGATTTGGCCCTTCAGCAATTGTTCCCCTTCTGCAGAAATTAGTATAACAGGTTTGTTTAAATCATATATATTACCAGAAAACTCAGTCTCCATTGGGAAGTTGGTATACTTATCATCAACTACTTTTTCTTATGCTTAGCAATATTTCTCGACTACCCTGAGTTACGTGACAAGGAATCAGAGATTAGTGAAATGCAAGCTCCCTGGATGTCAATACAAGGGACTTCTTGACATCAAGCATGGCTCAATGAAGAAACTCTTCTTGTTTCTAAGGGGTTGCTGGGGCAGAGTGGAGATACAGGTGTGAGGAAATTTCTTACCTAGGGGTGGAATGAACACGCTGTGGCAGATGACTCAGAGGAATCATTTTTAAGTATGCAAATGATCATCTGCTATGCCAAGCATTTTAACCACAATATACAATGTAAACATTTGATCAACAGTAAAGTCTATGGCCAGCTAATAGATGTAACATGGTTTTGCTGCTTAGCAGTCAAGCTCTCCCTTTCATTAGCTGCTGAACCTGTAATAGTTCATGCTGGGCCTTGTACAGCTCTGATCCAACCACATATTAAAAATACTGTGTGACTCGTGTTAGAGTTGGATCACACCCTGTGCCATGGCTGCTTTCTATCAGCAATAAGATTACAAACGTATAAACAATTCATACAAATAGGAGACAAACCCAAACCACTCTACCAGAAACAAACTTTGCAAGTTCCTAGAATCGCAACGGGTACGTTACCAGATCGTGAGACAGACGAAGGGATCTATCTCTGTGCCAAGCAGTGGGCCACGTGAGAGACATGAAATCATATCTGCTCCACAGCCTAAGCATGGCGAAAATCGTGGTGGGAAGTGGCCCACAGCACGAGACTAGTCATGGCAGCTCTAGCCCTGAAGGCTGCTCCCCTCCCCAGTTTCAGAATCCTGCTTTGCTAGTTGGATGGCAGACCTGTCAGTTGGCTCTGTTGGGTATGTGTAATTCCCAGGTGCACAAGATGGAGGGAGCAGCATATCATAAGGTCTTATAGACGTAATGTCTCACTCACTAGCTGAGTCTTATCATGTTTACAAAGCTAAACAAGAACAGAGCCCGCCTTTAACTTTGGTCTTAAAAAAAAAAATCAATTCTGAGTCAAGATCCAAGAGTGACAGTAGACCAACGTTACCCAACTCTTAGCACTGGAGTCTTGACTCTTACACCTTCTGGAGTCACTTATACTTCTAATGAGCAAGTGTAAAACACTATCATATCAGAATGACAGCCTTTGACACTCACTCAGCATGGATGCAGATGACCACACACAAGGTGCAATGCAGTAGGAAATAAAACAAAAAACCCTGAAATAATAATCAAACCTCCTGAACCTTTGAGAAGGCTTCACTGTATAGATCCAGAAGAGGTTTTGCAGGTCAAATACATCTCTATTTACCATTCTGAATTCACATTTTCAGCAGCAGAAACAAGTCTGTACAAGCAAACATTGCAAGAAACATTTTTCTGCCCAATTTGGGTTTTGCTTCTACTTTATGTAATTCAGCAGCTTCATAACTTCATAGAGGAGTCTCTGCCCCAGCTAAAACTACAGGTTAGATTCTCTGTCCATAACCCAGCTCAAACAACTGCATCACAGCTGGAGAGTATGTCTGTCATTATATTTACTTACACCACACAAAAATAAACTGTAGATAACCAAATTTGTAAAGGAATTGGCAGAACTAATCAATTGTTATTACAAAGCTTGTTTGAAGATTAGATATTTCACTTTGAAATAATAATAAAATGCAGCTAAGTGGGTTAGGAAAAGGAAATACCGTCTCCCTAAGTTACAGCTGATTATACTGCAAGTCTGCCACTCCATGTTTACTCTAAGGCAGATGTACTGATATAGTAAAAAAAGCTGGAGTTATTTTAGTCATGCCTACTTTGCAGAGGGAAAAAGTTTGACCTTTTACCTTGCTCGCTGCTGTTGTCTCCGCTCTGGGAAGCATGGCCCCCACTGGAGGGCCCCGGTGTGCCTGCCGAGTGCGTTGAGGTTGCATCATCGTGGTCTCTCCAAGATGAAGGATTCTGGTGTCAGAGTGCCAAGGAATTTTTTCCACAGTTCCCATTCCAATAGCAAATGAAGAACAGAAAGAAAACCGGGAGAAGAGGGGAGGAGGGGGGGGAAAAGTATACACATTAGCATTTGTGAAATGTGCCAAACACCGATACTGTTTGCACAGTGTAATAATTCTTCAGCAAAGACAAGCAGAGGAGGTACAAAGATTTACTTGGTAAAATAAAGGACAGATTTTTTTCTGTTTTAAACTTTCCAAAGAGTTGTCTGGATTTAATAGTTTGAATAGTACTGCAGAAGAATATTTCAGGGGAGAAAAATAAAATTAAGTTTCTTAATGAGCTATACCGGAGGGCAGGGGGGGAGAGAATCGACCTGCACAGTTTATGATACTAGGTGTTCACATTAGGATCAGGACAGTTGGTATGCAAACTACCTCCCCACACGTTGTTTTTCCAGACTGACTAGAGATGGGAGGGGAGAGAAAGAAGAGGGAAACTGTTTCAAGAAGTAGAGGAGAACGTGCATGGGAGAGGAACGTGTCCTCACACCCTACCCTCTCTCATCCATTTGAATGCTAGAAAAACTTCAAGTAAATGCAAAGTTGTGAGGGGAAAAGCAAGCTTTCTCTGAAAGACTCTATATACCAGAAAAGATGCTTCCTCACCCCCCACCACCACCTTGATATGACACATTTCAAAAGACTTTCTAGATTTATCACTCTAACAGTTCGCTTACAAGTATTGTCAAGAATAACCACCAGGTGATTATATAAAATAACATGTATAGTGATTTTTATGTAATTCTTTCTACATTACTATGCATAAAACACAACAAAAGGGAACACAGAAGACAGACATACAAAGTTTGCAAAACTTGGCTAAGTAAGACCTCAACTACTCTACTTTAGTCACATAATTCATGCGAGCTTTCCAATTTATTGAGTATTGGCTTTCTCAGAGTGAGGAGCTGCTATTTAAAAGGGTAAGTGAGGAAAACTTAATGTTACAGTTTAGTGCTACTTTGTGGAGTGTATTCTCCTCCTGTCCTCCTCCCCTTTCCTGATCATTCCCAATACCCTGCTGTTGCTTAAAGGAAAACAGGAATTCTACTGTACAGGAAGAGCTTTATCAGCACCACATGAAGGCAGGCAAGAGATGGAATTTCCTCTGGCAGAAAAGGAGAGCAAGAACACATGAAACAGATCAGACTAGGGGCTGGACCTGCATTTCTTGTCACCTGTATGTGACAAATTAAGCACATTATAATAATTCAACAACAAAACAAACAAAAAATCCCCCCTCAAAAGAAAAAAAAAAAAAAGATAGCTTCTTAGGTTTGATTGTGCTTTAAATCTGTATTGTGAAATAACAGTGGACTATTAAAGCACAAGATCCTGAAAGCAGCAAATGACAAGTTTGGATAAATTCTTTGAGCAGGACAGATTCTGACCTCATCTACCCCCATGTGTAGCAGGAATAAGTTCAACAAAATCAACTGATTTACCCATTGTAGAATTCAGTGTAAATGTGATTGGAATCAGGTCCCAAAATATATATTGAAACATCTCAAAGTAATCTCCTAGCACTGATTAGTACCACATGCTATATAGCAACGCAAAATAGAACTGCCAAATAACGGCTTGCTACAGTACCCAGTAACATAAATCTAACAGGCCTGACCCAGATCGCAACAGAGACAAAGGGAAGAGCCCGTGACTTCAAAAGGTTCCCAGTAAAGCCCTAGGTGACCAAAGGGTAAGAGGGATCCAAATCCCCTTCACCTTACACAGACACACACGTGCACCCACATACATGGTTCTGTGGCAGAAAGGTATGAGCAAAATCAGAAGACAGGCCAGGATCTGAAATTCACCTAACCTGTCAGCACAACAGACAGCACAAAACCACCACCCCCTCCAAAACCTAGAAGACTGGTCTACTTTTCCTCGCACAGAACTGCAACGGGGGAAAAAAACCCACAACACAAAATAGTAGTATTTTATCTTCATTGAGGTTGTTGTATTAATTCGGTCTCAGAAACTGCTATTAATACTGTAGCCCCCCATAATTTAATTTTATAAAAAAAACCCAAATTTTTTACCATCCTTTTACAGTCAGGTGGAAAGAAACACAAAAAGAAAGATGAAAAGCCTTGAAAGTTCAATCAGCCCAGATGTTATTAAAAAAACCAAAAAGTTGAAAATAAGGTTAGCAGAAAGTTCAAATGGAAATAAACTGCAAAAATTGAGCAAGTTTCTTTACAGCCTGGATTAAAACACAGTTGTGCCTATGAGCTTCTCTTTTTATCTCTGAGTTAGGAAGCCACTCAAATAGCTTCAAGCTGAAGGCAAACAGCAGACAGGAGCTCTTCAGCCCTCTGCAGCCTCTTAGCGTCAGCTGTTTGCCGGATGGTAATCAGATAAAGAGCTAGAAGAAATACATGAAAAAGGAAAGAAACAATAGCATAGCATGAGTTTAGCCCTCCAACAACATCAGGCTGGAACCTTCTTTTAGAAAATGTAATAATTGCAACATGTTCACCTAGGCTAAACTTTTCAGGGAACACAGTGAGTTATGTTAATTTTATGCACTGCAGGCTCTCTTAAGCTGGCTGCTGTTGGAGCTCCTTATCACACATATGAAAATTACAATAATTAACTGGTAACACCTCAGCTATGTTTTAAGGCAAATGTCATCCAAAACCTATCATACAGTATTTCAAAAGCTAGACCGGCCTTTCTGTTTCAAAACCGTAACAATTTGGAAAGGATCACTGAATAAGACTTCCTGCAGCTGAAAACACTTGCTGTCTCTACCAGGCTGAGTTGCTCTTGACCTCAGTTTGTAGATCCTGTTTTAGAAAGACAGACTGTATTGATTGGGAATTCAATGTTTTTCTTGTGACACAGTTTTCTCGAGGAAGCAATTTGGCAGAATTTTGTTGAAGGACAGAAATAATAAGATGGGATATTCAGAAGATGCGACAGTAGAATGTTGGAGGAATTTGAAAGGGAGGGAAATAGCTAGGCTTTAATATTATAAAAAATGACAAATAACTCTAGGGGTGGAGTTTACAGCCTCATAAAAAGGCAGCATTCTTTTTCTTTGGACTACGATCATTGTACGTGTCAGTGAACTTCTCTTTTTCTCCCCTAGACTGTTTCCAACTTTGCATCCCTCAAGAAAAACTTCTTGGCCAAATGTCGAATCATCAGGACTTATTTTATGTATGTCTTTACAAAAAAAAAAAAAAAAAAGCACCAAATGACACATCTAAAGTTACTTCACTGAAAACACTTTATCAGTATAATTTAGGTACCTAAAGAGATCCTGATCTAAAGCCCACTAACATTAATTGCAATTTTCTATTAATTTCAATGAAATTTGTATTAAGCTATCACGCCATAAAAAAAAAAAAAAAAAAAAAAAAACACAAAAAACCAGAAACCCAGATAGCTTTAGATAAATTACACAAACTGTTAGCATGGCTTCTCATATCTTCTTGCAAGTTTAGTAATATACTTTGCAGAAACACATTGAGGAGTGTGGATGATGTCTGACAAAATGCAACTGCCTGATTTGTGTACGTGCACATACTATAAAATTTTCACACACATATGACCTAAACTAATGCCAGATACCATAGAAGGTAAACAGCACACATGTATCTATTCCCAGTAGTTTTTATAATTGGGAGTCAAATATGGTGCTCCTCTTGCTCTTACCTAATTGTGTTAAAGAGCAGTGTTACCAGGAGAAAAGCAGTGAATACTGAGTAGAGCACAATAGAAGGAGATGGAAAATAGATACAAGAAGCTAGGTCTCCAGGGGCAGTATTTTCTATTTGCTGGGCTACAGACTCGCAGCTGATAATGCAAGTTGTAATTAATATAAAAGCAGGAGACAATATGGGGAAAGCTTGTACTAGCAGGGCCACAGGAGATCACTCCGCTGCTATCCACTGTTTCTCATTTACACACACAGCCTTCCCTAGAAAACACAATTTTGCCGGTGTTTTTTCCCTTGAAAGTTAAAAAAAAATTGATTTAGCACCACCACTGAATTTTGCTAAATCTAGAAAAGAGCAACAGAAAGGACAAGAGTCTCCTGGTATACAAAGCAAATCTGACGCATTACTCTTTTGTCGATGCTGCAAATCTGGTGGAAACTGGAGTTTTTAACTGCTACAGGATTTCTTGAACAGAGATGTTGTAATAGAGAAATTTGATATAGGATAACCTTCTGTTAAATTGCAATTCTTACTTTGTATGACCAGAATTTCCACTGGGCAAACTCTAGCTAATTTTTTGTGAGTGTATGTAGTCTCGCTAGGGCTGATTCTGATCTCACACTGCTTTTTGTGGTGATATTAAGGACCCAATTAACCATAAGGAATTTGCTTCTTATTTATAACTGGGAAGTAAAATCAATCAGGCCAGCTGATACCCATGTGAGTAAGTTGAGCAGGATTTGGCTTACAGACATTAACTGAAGTTTTAAGTACACAACTGTGACAGGATCAGGCCCTTACATTTTATCAGATGAAATGGGCAAAGCCATTGATCTTGCAGGAACAAATAAAACACAAATTACTTTCATAAATTAAACTACAATGGCTGTAGACCTCGTTCTCTGTGAAGGTGTTTGGACTCAAAGGTCTGGAGGTTGCTCGGTAAATTAATTTTGCAAACACAAAACTGAACTGAACTACTGATACGGATGGCATTTTCCCACCCAAATACAAGCCAAATCCTGCTCACCTTGTTCTTACAAGTAACACTTGCAAACACAGTTGAACGACTGACGTGATTAATACCACAAAAATCTGTATCTAGGTACCACCATATATCGAAAGATGCTATACTGTGCCAGACATAGAAAGCTATACACATACGTGCACATGCGTTTCTGTGTGTGCATCTGTCTAAGTTTTGTATGTATGAAGTTCATGATGGTATCTTGGAGACTTTTGTGGAGTATATTAATAATAAACTTACTGTGTAAAGAAACTTTCGATAAGTAAATGAGCCAAGAAAAACTCTAATTTGACATGATATGTATGTTTTCTACAAAAGACCACTCCTGATACTACTAAGGTTTATTTTCTTATGGATGCATATTTAATATGACAACTTTTTTTGTATCAGAATTACACAATTTAACCAAAACACAAGGCATTGTGATCTATCAGATATTTGTTGAAGTATGTATACATATATATATACAAGTTTTGATTCTTATCCCTTGACTTTGCATTTGAGGAAAGTGTCAGGCGGAATTTTTAACACTCCTAGAACATGGCACCGTTCTGAAAAGCTGCGTGCTTTGTATTTTCCAATTAAGATTGAAATCAGACATGTAATCCACCTGTCAGCAAGGAACAGAGACTTGAAAAAGGGGGGTTTAGTGTTTTTTCTAGTTGTCCTTCTACATAATTCTGTGTGGCTATACCTCATCTAGACTGATAGACAACTCAAACCAAAGAGGGAACACTGGCATCAAACAAATAGTGAAATACATTATCGGTTCAGTTTAAGAGAACGCAGTTTAAAACTAAAACACTCTAATTTGAGCTGTAGATTACCTTTGACTGTAGAGCACCTTGTCCCGTCAAAAAGAGGAAATACACAACATTCTCTACAGTCTCAGGAAGTTCCTGATGCTCCTTGCCCCTTCAGAAAGCACAGAGCCTACCATAACGTCCTAAGTCTTGAGCCACATACCACGAAATCTGATCATTAAAGAAAAAAGTTTGCCATACTATTGTTGCAGTTAGGTACTTAGTTTCCCTTCTGACACACAACAAACAGAAAGGGCACCTCTGGGGTCTGATCCTTCATTTCTGGCGTACTCAAAACTCTCACTGAAGTCCATCAAAGTGTGGTGTACCTAGAGACTGCAGCATCAGGCCCCCAATTACTTCCTCATTACTCAGAGAAATCTTATCTAAAGGTTTAATTATATAACTGGAACAGATATATTTTACCCTATTTTTATTTTTTTTCTCATCTGCAAGATGTCAGGAATTTGCACAGACCATTCCTCAAGAAGAAATATGAAAGAAATGTGAAATGTCTGAATGTCCAAAAGTACAAAATAAAAGCATCTCCTCATTTGAGAGCTGAAAGGTTTAATGTTGAGACTAATATTTCTCTTCTACAGCTAAGGCATTGGATTTCTAATCTGTCAACAGTCCTTTTATAAAAAAGAGATGTATGTATATTTCTATCAATTTTAAATTATATTTTATAAATGATGATCTGTATATTATTACCTCTCAGCTGTAAATTGACTAGAATATATAAACAAATATAAAAAATACTGAGGCCCTGATCCTGCTCCCACGAAAGGCAGTGGAAGGAGAACCGTAAATTTCTATGGGAGAATTACTAGGCTTCAAAGTAGGTTTCTGCTAAAGGAAGACTTGTGTGGCACCAGGTGAAGCCAGGTACAAAAGAAATGTAATTAAAGTACAAAATGTTATCATATGCTTGAAAGAGTTTTAAAATCTCTAAATTTTACAAGCATTAAGTTTTTGAGATTTGAATAGCTTGAAAGGAAAAAAAAAGATTTGTTGGCAATCTCAACAGATATTTTAGGCTGAGCACAGAATGCAGGATAGGGCCCAGAATGTTTATATTGAACAATAATAAATTTTCATCTGTGCTGGGAAACTCAACTTGAACTGCAGCTGGAAAGGTTTCTTTCCTCTTTTCTTTTCTTTTCTTTTTTTTTTTCCTTTTTCCCCCCTAACTGATCTGGTTCAGCCAGGGCATAGCTGTAATTACCTTCTTCCCATCTACAGCTAATACCTCAGAGCAATAAAAAAATATGAGGGTGTTAAAAATTCAAACGCTAATTATGGGCTGTTATATTTACTAAACACAGCAGAGTAATAACAAAAGTTTCAGCTTCTTGTGGCCAGCGCTGCACTATTTGATCTACCAAGTCCCTGGACCCTTTACACTTACTGTATTACATAACAGTTAATAGCGCACTAAAATAAAATTCGATAAACACATTTATTACCAAACACGTATAGCACAACCGCTTACAGCTGTCTCCTTTTTCCAGCACAGGTATATCTCTGAAGAGTTCATTCCTTTGTTGATTTTGGTTTTGGTTTCCAATTAAGTTATATAAATAGTAGAGCAGTAGATTTTGAAAAGGGAAGCATGCGCTATTTGAGTACCCCATTTAAAGTCTTATGGTAAATATTGGCTAATCCTACAATTTTTTCTGTTACTTTCTCTTATGCCTGTTTTCAGGTCTAGCAAAGGAATAAAATTGAGAGCTGCCTTAGTTCCTAGTTCAGCACTGCCACTGTCACCGCTACCAACCCCTGGCATTCACATTAAACACACACAGTGTAGCTTTTTACCACTTAATAAGAATAGAGGTGTATGGATTTTTGGGGTGTCAAACAGCTGTCACAAACTGTCATGTCCACAAGAGAAACCTTGGCACACAACAAATTAACCTACACTTCTTTTTGGCTATCATTATTCATAGCCAATCAGTTGAAATGCTCCTAGTATTTCATGTGCAAATAAAACCATGAGGGGAAGACCCATGGATCAGAATAGTGGGCCAATACATAAAACAGAGGAAACAACATGCTGTCTCTGTCCTTCTGAAGTGGCTCATCATCACCCCTGCACCAACTTTCACCAAATGAGATCTAGCCTGAGGCTATATATTAAATATGCATATCAAAGCAAATGAAAAAAATAAACCTGGAGAGTCAAATTGGACAAATTTGCATGCTTGAACTACTACATTTTCAGGTAGATGCTCACAAATGATAGCTCAGGTTTTGATACTCCTGCATGTTTATAATAGCCATTTTTTAATGCTTTTCTTTCTTTATGGATAAAAGTGGATTTCTTCCTGCTGGAATCTTGTACAGTGCAAATATAAATGTGTACACACACGGTAGTTTGACTAAGCTATAAAAGAGTGTTAAAGTTTTGTTGGGAAAACAAGCTAATATACAAAAAAAAAAAAATCCAATAAGGAGACACATTTCCCAAAACGCATGAATAAAATGTAACTATGTGATACAACTCTTCATTTCCCAGTTGGTGTTCTGGTTGCACAAATTATTGCTTCCTTTCAAAACAAATAGCAGGGGGCTAAAGTAAAAATGTTATAGCTCAAATCTCCAGGAAATAAAAGGCTTTAAATTATAATACCCAATGAAGTGGTAAACCCTAACGGGTGCAAGATAAATGGGTTGTCATATTTATTTGAGTTTGGGTTTGGGGCCACAAAAGCAAGAGGAGACTCTTCTTAGGGAAGATAATAGTTATCAAATTATCAAAATGCTAACCCCCTCCACCCCTGTCCTATCATTGTGTGTGAATTTAAATATTATAATGGAGCACTGCAAATTGGCTTGAGCATTCGCCATCTGCCAGAACCCTAAACAGGCTAGTTTATCTAATCTCTTCAATATAAACATAAGCATGCTCCATTTCTACACTTCCACTTGAAACACACTCTTGTAAAGAAACTGTACTGGAGAAACATGTACTTTTCTGTTTCTCTGAATTATACACAATGACCCCCTATCTTTCAGGTTGCCACTCATTTCAATTTCTTTTCTAGTAGTCTCCCAGAATACTTATGCACACGAATTTAAGGTTGTAAAATGCCATAAAACAAATATTTTTGAAATAGTGTCGTGCCTCATGGAGTTTATTATCTATGTGTGAGATAGCTGATAAGCAGAGAAACTTTCAGGAACCTCTGCATACATTTTTTCCTCTCAAAAGAATAGATTTTAAATGTAAAACATCGCAAAAGCCTTGTTCTGCAATGTTTACCGAATACAAATGAGAAAATGAAAGCTAAGGCTTGGGTCCAAAAATATTTCCCGGGCTCTGTAACTAAGCTGTGCCAGAAGGGGGGCATTTAGAAGAATTTATTATTATTTTATCTCCCAATTCAGCTTCAGTCCAGGTCTAATGTAATTATCAAATACACACACAAACAACATGTTTTCAAAGGAAACAAAAGCTCCTAGAAAGCTCATTCTCCCTGGGCTTACAGCTACTCTTCTTAACACACTGGGAAATAAAGGCAGGCGCCTGTGCAGAAAGCATGGTTAACTTCACACCGGGTGTTAAATTAATATTTCAACCGCTAAAATATTAGACTGTATCATTTAGATTATGAGTTCAATTGAATCTAAAACTGTGTTAAACCCCTTTTCCCCCCAGGGATGCGTTCCTATAAATAAACTAGAGTTCACACCCACTCTTTTTAACCAGAGCTATTCCTTCCCCTTTCTGCGGTACCAGCTGCAATCTTTCCCTTCACATCCCGAAGTCTCTCTGCGTCTACATCTTTTGAAGGATCACAAGAACCGCTCCAAAACCCGGAAAAACAAAGGCACTCTCCTTACCACGCACACCAACGTTCAGTCCTACACACATAACACTAATTCACCAACTCCTAAAGTGTTAAAATCAACCGCTAACCTACGGTTACTCAATCATCATTCTCTCCAGCTTTCTGTAATACATTGTTAATAATTGCTTCATCAAGGTTACTGTCTTTTATTATGAAGATGCTTCAGGCGTTTGGCAATAAGTCCATATTCTGACAATAAGTTGCTATAAAGCACAAGCATTGGAAACTCTAATGTGCTAACCCCTTTTTTTTAATGCAATGTAGTATTGCCAATAATTCTCATCACTTGTCATCCCCACGAGAGGGGAGGGGGGAGCGAGTCAGCAAACTTTCTCCCTAACTTTCTTGTCTCTGTTTCCTTACATTGCTGCATTGATTAGAGAGTTGGCAAAGAAGAGCAAGCACCGAGCCCCACATCAAACCGACAGTTTGCTAGCTCTCCAAGCCGCCCAGACCAGGAAACTTTACAAACCATTGCAAACTCGCTGCTTTGCACATGGAAGCAGAAGGAACCTTTTGCATTTGTACAACTTTACAAAACGAGAGGCAAGGAAGTGTAAAGATGGGATTCGAGCTTGCAAGAGGTTAAAGTGGTAGTAATAATAATAATAACAATAGACAACAGCAGCAAAACAATTAAATCAGAGACAGGTCCTCTAAGCAGGTTAAAGTCTTAAAAAGTGCCATAAAGAAATCGGAAGGACTTACATGATCAGCTAGATTTGTGGAAGATCCTGAGAGTTCTTCGTGGTCTGATTTGGAGCTGCCATCCCTTTCATCAATAACGAGGTCTATTGGCATTTTTCCTTTCAAACAACTAATGTACCGATGGCAGAAGTTATCGCACAATTCATGAACCTGAAAACAGTGACAAGAATAATAGTATCAATAATGGCAAAATATTGGATTGCAACTTTTTTTTTTTTTTTGGTAGCAAGAACAACCCTCTGATCTACTCCACAAGTAACTCTAATTAAGAGGCACAATAGTTGAAGGCAAGGAAACAATAGAGAAATTGTTGCAGCACATATTATTCTCTAGAGACTTGCCGCAGCAACAAGTTAGAGAGAGAGAGAGAGATAGTGGGCTCAGTCTGCTGTGCAGAGGAAAATCCGATTTGATGATAACATCAGAACACTGGGAGCTGGACCCAGGCGGTATCTCCGGAGCGTACACAGCCCAGACAGGTACAACTAGTCACTCGGGACGGGATCGGTTTAAACCGGGGCTAAAAAAAGGTCTAAGTGGCCGGGAGCAGTAAGACGAAGCTCCTCGCTGAGGCTGTGGGAAGAGCCGTCCTCGTCCCAGGGCACAGCCCCCTCCCCACGCCGCGCAGGGGCCCCCTGCCTCTTCCAAACATCTAGGGCTTGCTTGGGGTTAATGTGCCTGCCAGAGCTGGAGAAAGGCAGGAGTGCTCGCATTTCTCTTTTTGTTAAACATACTACTTCCGAGTCAGGAAGAGAGCTTCTACTGAGGGAAGGGATAAGAAGGATGAAAGGGGGTTAACAATGTATACTTTTAATGACTCGGTTGAAATTAGGCTGAAAACAGAAAAAAATAAGGCCGGGCCGGGCTGGTTGTCGGGTGTCACATGCTCTGATGACACAGGTTACAGTATCACACTGCCTTTCCCCTCTCTCCTCTGGCCATGTTTACAAGTCATCCCAAACACTTCGGGGGGGGCGGGGGGGGGGGGGGGGTGAGGAGGGGACAGGGAGGGAATGGCTTGCCCCCCGCCCGCCTCCGTGGCTCTTACCTTTTCTAATTCCAAAAGGTGAAACCTTAGTACTTGTATTGCTTGGATCATCTGCAAGAAAGTTTTGAGGAAGGGGTTACGTGGGAGACAGGAGCATGGGGGTTGCGCAGAGCTGCGAGCCCGAGTGGGCGAGGGGGAGAAGGGGATTGTCAGAGCTCGCGGTCATTATCCAGGATTTTAGCTCATTGGTCACGCTTGAACAATTTTGATCAACTTTAACCTAAGCACTTGATTTTTATCATATTTATTCCAGAAGCGGTGATTAGTGCTTTATTACCGCGATCTTGGAGAAAACCTCTTCCTCTTTTCCTCGCTGCCTCTCACCAGCCGGCCCTCATCCCTGAGGGTCCGCGGAGGGGTCACACACACGCTCCCACCCCGCCACCGCCCGCAGGAGAAAGGGGAGGGGGGAAAGGATGAATAGTTTGGCATCTTCTTTACAAGCGGATTTAGGCACTTTGAATATTGGAATCGCTCACATTAGCAAAAGAATTACGTTAGAAATCTCCGGCTCTCTCTTCTTAAGCAGTTATTTCCTTCACTGCAAGCTTCCCGGGGCTTTCGAGCACGGCTTTGCCATGCACCGGGGCTCGAGAGTTTGCCCCGGCTCGCTTTCAAAGTGCAGCTCTTTGAAGCCCCTCGGCGGCGGCGCCCCGGCCCCCGGCCCTGCCCGCCCTGCCCGGGCCGCACGGCGGAGGGCGCCTGCCGGCAGCGCGCGCCGGGGGCGGGAAGGGCGGGGGGGCCGCGGGGCAGAGGGGGGAGCAGGCCTTACCAAATTGTCCAACTCTGGATTTGAAGAAAAAAGTGGTTTTTCAGCGCGGACCTGCAAGAGGAAGGAAAAGCGGCGTGAATCAGTGCTTCTCCCCCCAGCCCTGTAGCCGAATCGCTCGGAGGGGGCACAGCACCCCCCGTGACACAACCAGCCGGCAGGGCCAGGCCAGAACCCGGCCGGGCGCCCCGGAGCCACCCGTGCTGTGGAGAGGAGCCTGCCCCGCTCCTGCCAGCCCGCTGCCCGCCCGGCCGCCCTTCCCACAGGAGCCTTCTCCTTCCTCTTGGTCTCCCGCCTTTCCCCCGCTCCCGCTGCCTCCACAACTCGGCCACTTTTTCCCTTTCGGTAACGCGGGAGGGCGAGGGCCGGGAGCCTCGGACCGGCGGCGTGGAGGGGCTCCCGGCGGAGGGGGGTGAGGGCCGGCCGGGCTGCCAGCCCGCACCCCCGCCGCTCCCCCCCCCCGCCCCCCCAGCGGCCGGAGAGGGGGCTCGGGGCTCGGGGCGGGGGGGCTGCCCCCTGCGAGCGCCCGGCCGTGCGGGTCGGGGAGCTGAGGAGGTGGCGGGAGTGCCGGGAAGGGCCGGGGGCGGGGGGAGAGGTGCCGGACCTGTTTGGCGAAGACGGCGATGTCCTCGTTGAAGGAGTCGGAGGAGCAGACGTCCCCGCCGGCCACGCCGGGCTCCCGGGGCGTGCAGGTCGCCAGCTCGCACTTCTCAAAGACCAGAGCTAAGAGGGGGAACAACGGGTGCCTACCGGGCAGTGGCACACAAAGAGAGGGGAGGGGGGGGGGGGGGGAGAGGGGGAAAGAAGAGCTCTAATCAACAAGTATTTTTTTTAAAACGCACGGACACACAAACACGGACACACGGACGCGGCCACACTCTGCAGCCTCTCAGTATCGCTTCGGGCAGAGCAGGGGAGAATAACATTTTGAAATAAAAATGCTGGTTTCGGTGGTGGGTTTCTTTTTGTTGTGGGTTTTAGTTGTTTGTTTGGTTTTTTTTTTCCCCCTTTTGAAATTGCACTGCCCGAGCCACATCCCCCGTGCAGTCCCCACAGATGAGGACAAAAGTGACCTCTCCTCCGAACGCACAAGGCACCAAACACGCTCACGCCGGCAGCGGCTCAGCTGGGAATCTTACACTTTTCGCCACAGCTTAAAATAACGCGAAACCTGGAAGAACCCATCCCTACCCTCCAGCTATGACCTAAAATGAGAAGCACGGCCAGGCAAACTGCAAACTACTTAATACGTAATTTTATTTTTCAAGGGGCCTTCTAACAAAAATGTGGTGAAGTTTCCTGGCTTAGGAAGCACACCCAAGTAAAATACCAGCTGTCCAGATAAGTGAGCTGGGGAGGGGGCGGAGGGAGGGAGCACTTCGCGAAATATTTTCCCATAGTTGGTGTAGTCAGGGAAAAAAAATATTTTATCTGCGTGCTAAGTAGTAAGCATGCGTTTGTCTCTTGTCCCCTTTGGTGCCTGATCAAGGCCCCACACTCTGTCATAGATGCTACTATCTCTCCTTTTAGGATCATTTAGTATTTTTTCTAAAAGGCACTGAAGGGAATCGGTGTCATTCCCCCCAAGCAATGCCCTGGCACAGGCTTGAGTTTTGTTGGGTACGTGTTTCTTTTTCCTCGTGTTCTTTCTTTCCTAAATAGAAAACTCAGCTCAGTGCCCCCAGTGTATTTAGTCCTTCTGTCTCAGGGAAGAGCTGCTTGCGAGAAGCGAATCCCTTTTATTCTTACTACCTTCCGCGATGTGAATAGCTCTTTATTTACAGTGTTGGAGGAATGTTATTATGGCACGAAGGAGAACACCAGAACAACACTTCTCCAACTCAAATCCAGAGCAATGAGATCTGCCTCTCCTGTCTGAACTCCTAACTGGGGCCTTTCCGAGAAAGACAAAAAACCCACAGGGGAAAAAATAAATAAATAAAGAAAGAAAAAAGGAAAACAGAAAAAAAAAAAACAAACCACAACAGACAGACAAGGCACCACCACCACCACCTCCCCCCAGCCCAGCCCCTCTCCCCGAGAGGTCTGATTTTCCGGGACCCGCTGCCCGTGGGTGCTGGCACCTCAGCCAGGAGTCAAGCTGGGACTGCGCTCGTCCTGAGATTGCCAGCAGCGGCAGCGGCGGTGCCACCGGGCGGGCCTCCCCCCCGGAGCGGGCGGCGGGGGGCTCCCCGGCCGCCGCCCTCCCGCCGGGCCCGCCGGGGCTCCCCCCCGTCCCGCTCCGGGGCTCGGCTCGCCGCTGCCGCCGCCCGCCGCCCCGGCCCCGCGGGAGCCCCCGCCGCCCGCCCGCCCCGCTCCTGCGCTCGCCGCTCCGCGGGCACCGGCGCTGCGGGGCCGGGCCATGGCGCCGGGCGGCCCGGCGGCACCTACCCGTAGATCGCATCCTTGTCCCGCTTCAGGGCGTCGTTGACAGCGGAGCCCATGCTGGCCGGCATGACATTGGGGTGCGGGGCGTGGGCGCCGTAGTGCTGTCCGGCATGGAGCGGCGGCCCATGGTTGAGGTGGTGCACCGGGGGGATCGGCCGGGGGGCGTGGGGGTCCCCGTACATGGACGCCGGCACCCCTACTCCGTCCATCCCGCCGTAGTGGGGCAGCTCATCGTACTGTCAAAAAACGGGCCGGAAGAGAAGAAAGAAAGAGAAAGAGGGGAAGAGAGAGAGAGAGAGAGAGAGAGGAGAATAAAAAAAAAAAAAAAAAAACAAACAAACAACAACAACAAAAGTCAGAAGAGAGTAAAGCACCCGGACAGACACAAACAGAGCAAAACAAAACGAGAACAGCCACAACAGAGAGAGAAATGTGCAAAATGAAATCAACTGGGATCGGGAGCAGAGGCTGGAGAGACTGAGGGAGGAGTGGGGGTGCGGGGAGAGGTAAAGGGGGAAAGTGTGTGTGCCTGCCTGTGTGTGCGGGGGGAGATGGTCCTCTTCAGCACGGGCAGGAGAAACCCTAACAAGGAAACGGGGATGAAAAGGAAGGAAACGGAGGAGAGAAACTAGAGTTACTCTGCATTAGAAAGGAAGAACAAAAAAATAAAATATAAATGAATAAACAAGCAGAATCAAAAGCAACTATATAAATAAATCAACACTGGGAAGGAGAGAGGAAAGGTAGGGTGCATCGGGGGGGGGGGGGGGGGGAGATAAAGGGGGAAATAATCTGAAAGTTACCAGAAACATTTTTTAGTAGCAATTCCCCTTGTCCTTGTCAAAGCCAGAGACAAAAAAAAAAAAAAAAAAGGCAGCTATATGTGTATACATATATATACGTTCGTATATACACAGACACACATATGTATTTCTTAGTCTTTCCTAGGCAGCGGCAGTAACGGCGGCAGCAGCAGCAGCAGCAGCAGCAGCAGCAGCAGCAAGCTTTCCCCTGTGAAACCCGTGCTACTGAGCAGGCAGAGAGCAGGGAAATCGCGCTGCTGGGGGAAAAGCTGGAGAGGAAAAAAGCGTGGAACAATTGCAGAGAGAGACACACACACAGAGACACTCACGCACACACACAAAAAGCTAGTGAATAATTTTTGCTGCTATTTTTTAATAGTGGCCGCCATCATCATCAGCAACAGAGGAGAGCAAATCGGACAGGCCCCTCTTAAGAGAGGATTTATATATAGGTAAGTGTTGGAGATTTAAACCTACCCTTTGCGCCATCAGTCTGCGCTCCAATAAACTCCTGGATGTGTCGTATATTTAATATCCCAGTCCAGCAAAGAAAGTGATTTAGAGTGAAGAAGATTCCTTTTTTTTTTTTTTTTTTTGCAACCCACTTATAGACTTCTCCTATCCTCCAATATGGGTAAATAATAATAACAACAACAATAACAACAGTAATATATAAAAAACAGTCAAGAACCACGATGAGTTTCTGTGTTTTCTTCTTTTTTCTCTCTCTTTCTCTCTTTCCTTTTTCTCTCTCTCTTTTTCCTTTTTTCTTTCTCTACGCAAAAAAAAAAAAAAAAAAAAAAAAAATTGTCAAGCCCCCAAACTGAAGGTTACGATCGGCCCGTCAGCAACCCACATGTAACCAAACTGTCGTGTCTCATGGCTTTTTGCCACTCCAGCTGTCAATCAAAGCCAGGGAATGTCAAGGTAGTGAATGAATGATGGTTGATGATGATGAAGAAGAGAGGAGGAATCTTTTTAACCCCGGTTTCTTCTTCCAGTAACTCCGCGCTCGGGTTTTGCCTTTTAGGATCGCTATAGGGTTGGTTTAGGTTTTTGGTTTTTTGTTGTTTTTTTTTTTTTTTTTTTTTTTTTTTTAAGTACTGTGAAGGGGGGTGGGGAAAGATGCGAAGAAAAATTGAATAGTTTGCAAAGCCCGGACTTCCCCCTCTCTCCTTTTTTTTTTTTTTTTTTTTTTTCCTCCTCCCGGCAGGTATTTTGTCTCCCTCTCTCCCTCGCTCTCTGAGATGAGTGAGTGTCAGTAAGTGTTGGCAGGTTGGCTGCTGGCTGCCTTATAGAAGAGGCTCAGTTTTGCAGCGCTGATCGGCGGGAGAATGAAGTGACGGAACCCGGAAGTAGTGGTGGCCATAGCCAGTCCTGCAGCGCGGCGGCGGCGGCGGCGGCGGCGGCGGGGAGCGGCGGCGGCGGCGGCGGGGAGCGGCGGCGGGGAGCGGCGGCGGCGGGGAGCGGCGGCGGGGCGCGGCGGCGGGGCGCGAGGCGCGGGGCGGCGGGGCGCCCCAGCCGGCGGAGCGCCGGTGATGCGCTGCGCGCCGGCGGGGCGGCCGCGGCGCCGCGCGGGGGGAGCCGCGCAGCAGCCCCTGCCCCGAGCGAAGCAACGCGTGTAGGAAGGAGCGAGCGAGCGTGCGAGAGAGAGGGAGGGAGGGAGGGAGGGAGGGAGGGAGCGCGGGAGGGAGGGGGGAGCCAGGGAGGGAGGGAGGGAGGGAGGGAGGGAGGGGAGGAAGGACAGGGAGAGTGCGTGTGTGCGAGAGGGGGGAGAGGCAGGGGAAAACTGCAGAGAGCCAGAAGAAAAGTGCGGTAGAAGCCCAGCCCCGGGTTGGTTTGCGCTAGATTATTTTAGCAACAAAATACCTTCCGATTAACCGCGATGTTTAGCGTCTGGTCTGTGCGCTGAATTGTTGGTTTAAATCGCCGGCTATCGCCGCTGCCGCGAACGGTGTGCGAGCCCGGGGGCACGGAGCGCCGCCGGGTACGGGGGGGCCGCGCAAAGTTGATCTTCCCCGGGAGGCGAGCCTGCTCCGGCCACGTACCCGCGTCTCCGCCAGCATGCTATGTTGCAAGTGTGGTTTCTTTCCTCTGACAATTCATTGTGCTTTTCTAAAAATTAATTTTCCAGGGCATGAAGAGAACGGCTCATTCAAACCGTGTTTGGCACCGCTCTTCATTAAGTGATCGCTGCTATCAAGCACGCTATGGATGTCTTGGGGGGAGAGGCGGGGGGGGGGGGGGGGGGAAGAGGGGGAAATCCCTTTTAGTTTTGCGATTAGGTTGCCAGGCTTTGAAAAGGGCTTAAAAACAAAGTCATGCCCAGCCTTTTGTAGCAGAGATCCAGATGTTATGTAGATTTTTGTTTGCATGTTCATTCTGAGCGGACCCGGCGGTGCGCGCTCTATTTACGCGTGTATGTTGCTGGACTTTGCCGTATATCGACGTTGCGCTTGTGGAATGTATGCTGAAGTATTAGCTCGGTAATGCCTTCTAATGGTAGTGCTAATTACAGTGGGGTTATTTAGCAAATTAAGTGCGATGATGCACCCCCCACCCTTGAGCACCAAATGAACTTTTCCAAATACACACACGCACACATACACACACACACACACACGTTAATTTTGGTGTGTTTCTCTCGCCCAATCACTTCGCTGGAGCTAAACCGTGCCTTACCTCAGAACAGTCAATTACCAAAGCTACCCGGGATCATCAATCATGGGGGATGCTTGAAGTTTAGGGGAGGAGCGATGGTCAAACTATCGATTGCTGCAGTTTTGTCCTCCCCAACCCCCCACCCTCGTTCACGGTCCCCTGCACATAAAATCTAAAACAGACTATCCCGTTAATAGTGGGATTTATCAATGATTATGTACCCGGTTGTGAATGTGGCCTCATACGTAGACGGCTTTTTCAAATACACGGCAGAAAAATATGATTTATTCAGTTAGGTCTGGTTTTGGTTTGTTTTGCTTTTCGTGATGATGATGGTGATTTTAAGATTTTTTTTTTTTTTTTTTTAAATTTTGAGAAAATGACTCAAGGGGTAGTTATAGATATTTGGCCTGATTTTAATAGGCGTAGGGAATGAGCTCCAGAGGTCAATAAACCCCTCCAAAATGATGAATGATTGAGTACCTGTGATGATGATAGTGATTACCGGAGCAATTAAACAGTTTGATTAAATGAGCCATCATAACAATGATGTCTGCGGGAAATCAGCCCTCACATATAAAGAAAGATAGCGTGGAGGGCTGACAAACGCCAGTGGGCATTCCTGCGTGTTCCGATAGCGCCGAGCCCTGCAGAGCAGGGTTGTATTTACAAATACGGGGGGAATGTGGAGAAAAGTCCCTCTCCTACTTTTAGCCAGAGTTGCACCCTGCTTAAAACCCGCCAGAAGCCGGAGAGCAGACCCGTTTTTTTTTTTTTCCTAGAGGATCTCCTCCAAGATTAAAGCTAGTCCTAAGAGCAACCGAATTGCTGTGACTGACTTTCACGGGACTGTAAAGAAAGGTGAGTAAAAAAGCCCTTAGTATGTAGATCTCTTTCAAGCAGTGGTTAAGTCGATTCATTTCGCAGGGAAAAAGCCAGTCTTCTTGTGCAGTATTTTATACTCTGTCGTATAAATCGGTAACGTAATTCAAGATATTCATGGTAATGAATGCTTGGCTAATCCTTTGGGTGCGCGGAGACCTACAGAGCAGTAGGTTATGCAAATCCTTTCCTACTTTTACAGCTGTAGTTTTCTAACAGATTTTTTTTTTTTTTAAGACAACTAGTCATCGGTGAATGCTATTTGTTTTTTTAACTTCCACCCCCCCGCCCCCCCCCCGCCCCAAAGATGCCAGATTTCTAAACTTGCTTGGAATCATTTGATTGTGCTACAGCCCATACAGCCAGTTTAGAGGACGTGTTTTAAATATTTGTAGTTTCCAAACTTGTTTTTTAACCGAGGCACTGCAAACCCGGAGCCTTGCCTCTTGAGATATACAAGTGTGTCTCATTTCAAATAGTTTCGGTATCACCAAAGAAGAGGTCTTTCCTTGTAACGTGGCCGTGCAAAAGTAATCTACCTCCATTGAAGGCTCCATGTATTTGCTCAGACCTCAAGCTGGGGGAGAAGTTCATCAGTTTTCTTCTCAAAAAGAAGTTTTATAGATGATTTGGCTCCCACAGAAGAAGGCGCTTCATTGCTTAGGATATAATTTTAGACATTTTTTTTTTCATAATTCTATTTTTCACAGAAGTCCCTGTAGATCTCGGTTCTCTTGACTAAGAAATTGGTAGAAAGCAACCTAAAATCAAAGCTGAAAAAAACAGCCAAAGATTTTTGCAGTGTTCCTTTCACTTGTTCCTTTCTTTTCCTTCCCCCCCCCCCCCCCCCCCCCCACCTCCCCAAAGTAATTAACCCCCTGCGTTGGCTCGCCCTGCTGTGCATGTGTGTAATCTGGGACAGGGACCAACTTTTAAAAATTATTTTAACTTGATAGAAAGTGAAATTTCATATGGTAAATGAAGGGCTTTCATGTTCCTCCTCTGTCTTTTTTCCCCCGTGAAAGGAGTTGAAGCCTTTTTCCTCTTCACTATCCCAGTGGATTAAAGCACACAGAGAACATGGTTTATAAAGCGCTACAGTTTAGCCATTAAAAAGGAATCTCAATTTAGCGCCCTTAAGTGAAAGTACTCAGCTATTAACAAAGATGCTGTTGGGAACTCGGAGGAAAATGGGATACGTGCATGCAGGGGGGTGGGGGCTTCCACACTCTTAGGTCATTTTTTATTTACTTTTTTTTTTTTTCCCCCCAGCCGGGTGACATATTTCTTTTAAAACACAGTAATTCGGGAAAATTAAATTGGCTAATTTCCATTTCTCGTGCATCATTTTCACAGAGAAGGCTGTTTCCAGGAAAAGTGTGAGAGACGAGTCGGGGTCTGTGTGTGTGTGTGTGTGTGTTTGGGCGCGCTTTTTTTGCCCCCCCCTTTTTTTTTTTCTTTTTTTTCTTTTCCTTTTTTTTTTTTTTTTTTTTTTAGATCGGCTCAAAAGTCCAAAGAGAAATGAGGTGTCCGGTATGGAAGTGCATCTCAGTCAACAGCCAGCTCCTTTTGCCGAGGCTGGAAATGGTTTTAACAGGCGGTAAAATTTCATCTTGTGGTGTCAAATTGGGGTCAGTTTGGGGTTAGCACTCTCAGTGTCCGAGCAGGAGCTGTCCAGCTGTGTGGGGATTCATTAAGGGCAAAAGATCCGTTTCAAGAAAAACAATACAAAGACAATCAGAGGGCTAAAGATCCTCTTCAAATCGCATTTTACAAGTGCACCAGAACAAATATGGACGCTGAAACCTATTCCCTTCAAACTCCCAAATCGGCTTCTTTGCCCTTGGAGGGAGTGAGAGAGAAAATCCTCTAAAACTTAAGAAGAGTCTGTTTTCAATCAGCCTTTCCGAAGTGTGGCATCTTAGTCCTTTGCTGGCTTTGAGACATGCCTCTCTCGCTCGCTCGCTCCCTCTCTCTCTCTCTCTCTCTCTTTTTCCACAGCCTTGCAAAAGCGGATGGCACAACAGGTAATATTTCAGATTTCAAGAATATATCCCACCGGGGATCTTAAACCACTGTTTTGTACGTGTGTGTGCGCCTAGCGCAAGATTTAATGTAAATAGGAAGTTTTGGGGGGGGAAATGAGCCACGCTTGCACGAAATCCTATTGGACCCCTTCGGAAATTTTCCGCGCTCCTTGTAGGCGATGCTCCGGTTTGATGGGTAATTTAGGCTAGATTTACTTTACGGTTCCTAGCATTTGTGGAAAGCACCTATTGCTAATCTGGTTTATTAAATTCGCGTGGTTTAAATCCTCTTAGCGTCCCTACATCTGTTAGAACAATTGACGCCTTGCTACAAGGACAAATAACTTGAACCTTAATCTTGTTTGTAACTTTATTCAGTGTTTGTTTGTTTGTGAGCTGCGTTCAAGTATTTTTGGATGATGCCATTGTGTTCGGAAACACCTAGGCTACATTTGCAGGCAAAACTCCCCATGGACGGGCTAAGGATATTGCAGAACAGCATGAAAATTTTTTCGTATTTGAACTGGCATTTTCTCTTGAACTATCGTTGTAGGAAACGTGTCATATTTAATGAAGAAGCAATCTGCCTGTTAAAATGTGGCTGCAGGATCACATCACCAGGACCCTGTAGTAAAATCCACGGGAATTTTTCTTTTTGTTTGGCTGGCCAGGCAAAGTGTGGGGTGTAAATAGTACCTTTTCCTTTTTATAATCGGGATTATGCCACAGTTCAAACTCCTACCTCCAAAACCGCTCTTTAGTACACTTTGCTCTGCCTTTACGGTTGGCTCTTACAACTTGAATCACTTTTTCTTCGTCTCAGCCCACTTTGATTCGCCTTCGACTTCCCGCAGCTGCCGGACTTTCGAGGTCCCATCTTGGGTGCCCCTGTGAAATCACGCACATTTTCGCTTCTGCAGATCACTGGGTTCATTTAGCTCCTCGCCCTTACCCCCCCACCGCCTGCCAAGAGCGCACTTGGCTTTTCAGTAATCTATTATTTTTTGGAAAATCTTTCCAGTCCAGAAAGTCAATGGTAGCCCATCACGGTGAACTTTTCCTGACCTCGGCTGCGGTATGAATGAGATCTTTGGGAGCTGGATTAGGAGGAGGTTCATTTACTTACCTGTTAACTTCCCTTTTAACTCTCTTTCTTCCACCCCTCCCCCTCTCCTTTTTTTTTTTTTTTTTTTTTAAAAAAAAGGGAAAATCCCCTCCGCGAAGCAACGACGATGCGGGGGCTTCCTCCCCTCTCCCCCCCTCTATCTCATCCTCCCCTCCTCGCCCCGCCCGGGGTTGCCGGGCTCTAACCCGCCGCTGGCGGGACGCCCCCGGGCTGCCGCTCCCCGCTGCCGCCGGCGCGGCGCTGCCATCCGCGGCCCTCTAGCGCTATCTGGCGGGGCTCCAGCGCGCTCCCTCCGCGCCGCTCCGCGCCGCTCCGCGCTGCTCCGCGCCGCCCCCCGCACTCCCACGCGGGTCCGGCCTGCCGGCAGGCCGGGCCCGCGTGGGAGTGCGCGGGGCGGCGCGGAGAGAGCCCCCCCCCCCCGCCTCCGCCTCCGGCGGGGCTTCGGGCTCTCGGTGCGGTGTAAAAAAATTAAAAACCCCAACCAACGTGCGTATTTCCATCATAAACCAGCAAGAGAAAAATACCTCTCAGGGCTCCCCACTAACGCCGGGCAGGCTGCTTCCACCAGGGTGGTTAAAAATCTAGTTTGCATTTGTTCGAAGAAGCCCGAAGCGTTAACAAAATCCGTCTTTCCAGTGTGACATCGGAACAAAAAGGACAGTTAGGGCAAACTAAATCGCTTTAGTGCAATATCAGAGCATCCGAGAAGGCTCCAAACTCTGCTCAGACCCCTCTGTTCTCGTTCACTCAAAGTACTCACTTTTGTTCTCCAGCTGCCTGTAAAACTCTAGAAGAGGAGCGCTCTTATTTTTACACCGGAGTTCTCGGTCCGGAGAGAACAATATCCTCCTACCTCTTTTGAAATGATACGGAAATTCTCACAACACAGAGGCGATCACTCGAAGCACGAATCCCCCCCCCCCCTTTTTTTTTTTTTTTTTTTTTTTTTTTTTCCCAAGAGCTGCTCGGCCCATTGTTTGAAGTGGGATTTAGCGCGCAGCCCAAAGAGAAAAGGAAAAAAAAAAAAATTCTTAGGAGCCCGGTTTGGTATTGCACAGAGAAAGAGCTGACAAAATATTATAGCGTGTTTCCTAGAAGTACGTGATGAGAGCCAGCGGTGTGTTCCCGAAAGAGAGGTGGTTTCCCCCCCCCCCCCCCCCCCCCCCAAAAGATTGTGGTCGCCTTTGTACGTCTTTCTTTTGATCTCACAAAGAGAATGCAATATACATATATGTGTTTGCTCTCCATACAAGAAATGCAAGGGACTGTACAATGGAATATACGGCCGGTTAGTCCTTATAATGCTTAGTTTTGCTGTAATTAATTGAAAACAGTTATTAGGTCGTCATTGGCAATAGCGTAAATAATTGCAGCAGATTTTTACTTAGAATTGACTGGTCACAGAGTGATAGATCGATTCGAGGTATAAAAATGATGTATCAAAACATCAATGTCGATTATTTGAAATATTGTAGTCGAATCTTTTTATTGCTTCATCGGTTAAGTGTCTGAAAGTGCTGTGTTCCAACATATATTTATGTTGTCAATACTGTCAAAACTGTCAGTTTTATTACAGTGGATTTGTAATACATTTCGGATTTGCTCATTTACATAAAATGTCCACCCCAGATACCCCTCCTTCTCCCCATCTCTGGAAATCTATGTCAGTTTAATAAAAGGATTCAGGACTCATAGCTGAAGCAAAAAAAAAAAAAAAAAAAAAAAAAAGTGGAGATATTGCTCCATTAAGTCCAATTTAAACATCCCTTTGGAAAGCTTGGGCTATTTCTAACTTGCCATAAGAGGGGATTCCCCCCCCCCCTCCCCCCCTTAATTTCCCCAGTAGAATTTAAACACTCTTCTACCCTCACACCCAGATGAAACCCTTCAGGAGAATTGGGAAACTGTACAGGGAGACCGAGCCGAGCCAAAGCACACCTGTGAATGCCGAAACCCTCCCAGAGAGAGCAACAGCCCCCCGAACCGCTAGATCCTGCTAGAAAGAAGGAGACAAAAGGAGCAATAAACGTGTGTGTGATCCTTTCTTAACGGTTTGGAGCCCAAAGGAAAAACGCAAATGGAAAGCAGTATTGGGCATTTGATGCCCCCCGCCCCCATTTTATCAGGGTCTGATCCGGTCTGATTATTCGCTTTAACTGTAAGCGCTGATTTTTTATTAGCATGGTCTCAGACACCTCTCTCTAATTTTCTCTGAGAGCCCAGCCGAGGAACGGAAAAACTCAGGAATAAATAAATCCATTTACACACTAAACTCTCTTCGATCGAGCAAACAGTGAAATTAGACAAGTAACTTTATTCCCCAGCCCACCCGTTTCAGAAGGACAAGGTTGTTTTACAGGCGTTGGTAAGAGGGACCTGAGGTGTGGGGTGTTCTTTTTTTTTTCTTTTTTTTTTTTTTTTTTTTTTTTTTTTCCCAGGGTTATGTATGTTTAAAGAGATGCCGAAGACATTTCTGAGTTCACGGGAAAGAAGGAAAGGTTGGTCTGGGGAACGGCGGCGCGCCTGCCAGGTATTTTAATGACCGTCCCTTCCTTTGAACACTTTCAATTTCTCTGCTTCTTTCATCCGGAATATCTTCCCCAGACCACGTATGATTTCTGTTGTAATTCTTGTGTGTGTTTGTGATCACTTCTGAGGTAAATTGAGAAGTACGCTGCGCAAAAGGAGGAAATCGCCCCTGGGGTGCTTTGTTTACTTTGGTTTGTAAAATCCTGCTAGGAGATGGTTTCCTCAGTGTGTGGCAAGTGTTTCTTGAAGAAATTCATCAGCCCTTCTACAATTACTTCGAGCTTCGAGGGAAGAGAGCTGCCATCACTTTCTCACATCCCAAGGTGTTGCATGGAGGAGAGAAGAAAGGGCTGGAGCATTTAATTATAAAGGGGGGGTGGGGGGCGGGGGGAGCGGAGGCTGCAGAAAGCCGTCCCAAGCCTCTACCTGGAAAAGAAAAACCTACAAGCGTATATGTGGGAGACGAGTGCCGTTTAGAGATGGGGAAAAGTACCCCATCTTGTGCAGTAATTAGTCTGAACAATAAACATAATTGGAATAAAATCAGTTGGAAATTCCTGCGTTTTTAATTACGTTTCATTTTGTGGTAAGCCGTAAAATTATGAATGCCTCTCAATTAAACACTATCCACTTGTAAAGCATTTAACAACAATTATTCCTTAATCAGTTGGAATGTTAGCCACAAATGATGCTGTTAAACATCAAAGGGACGCCTTAGACGTTACCTTTTAGTCATAAGTAAGAGGATTAATTTCTATAATTAGAGGGGATAAATATGTGCATAAATACATCTAATTTTTGTACACGTTCTCGTCCTGTCTGGGAGAGGCGAGGATCTTTGACATTGCCTGCACTTCCAGCTCTCCCCCGGCTCCGCGGAGGCGACCCCGGGCGCAGCCGGGCGGGAATACCCCGCCAGGGAGGCCCGATCCTGCGCGCCGCTCCGCGCCCCTCCGCGGGCGCCGGCACGTCCTCCCGCCGCCACAGCGCGGCCTCGGGATCGGGCCCGCCGCGGGCAGAGGGCTCGGGGCAAGCTGCAGCCCTCCTTGGCTTTTATTTACGGGGCTTTTTTACGGCACCTGGGGTCTACCTGGTGTTTCAGTTCCCTCGGGGACAATGCGCTTCCCCCAGACGAAGCTCCCCATTGAAGTTGAATACAGCAAATAAAATTAGCATGACCTTGATTACACCCTGTATGAATATCTCATTTACCTAATGACTTTATGTCACGTACGCAGAGGGTCAATTTCCTTTTAACCTTTTCCCATTGCTGCAGTAAGCATTCTTTTATAATCAATGGCTGTTTGAATAATCAATTCACATTTTATGATCCCTGACAAACTCAATATACGTGCGCCTTGTTTCAGCAAAGCAGCCGGCCCCTCTCTGCGCCGTTTGCACGTCCGAAGAGTTTGCGGCGCGGTTCCCCGGGGAGCCGGCCCGGGCCGCGCCCGCCAGCCGCTGCCGGGCTCCGCGGGAGGCTGCGGAGCACCGTCCGCGCCGCTTCGCTCCGCCGCCGCGGCCGCCTCCGCTCAGAGCCCCGCCGGGCAGCCGGGCCTCCGCCGGGAGCTGCGCCTCGGCGCAAAGGCGCGGGCTCGGGCACTCACGGCGGACCCCGGCGGCCCCGGCGTCTCTCCGCCGCTGGACGTGCGCTGTCACGTCTTTTTCCAACGGCTCGACCCAAAATACGCGGTTTTCCCGCTCCCCCCGCGCCCCGTCCCGCCCGGGCTCCCTCCTGTGCGTGTGCGCAGCACAGCCCGTTCGCCCGGGACTGTCGCCCCTTCCTGCGTTTGCCGGGACATCCAGGCGCGGGGCACGAAGCTGCCCTGGCTCTGAAGGCGAAGGGAGGCGGTTGCCCGGCCGCCCGCCCTCCGCAGGGACTTCGGGGGGAAGCTGGTTGTCCTCGGCCACGGCGGCACACGGGAGACCTTGAATCAATCTTTGCATTGGACTCACTGTCCCGCTGCTTGCCACCAGCCCCCGTTATCTCCTCTCCCAGCCCCCTCCACACTGGGGCTCGGGAAACTTGCCCCAGAAGCGTAGCCCCCAAGCACAGCTCGAGTGCAGAAGTGTACGCGGGAGCGGAGGGGGGTTAGGGCAAGCTGAACTTTGCAAATGTTTTTTTCTATAAGTAGCTCACACTTGCTGTGATCTATGGTGTGAGTCAGGAACTGAGACTTATTGCAACCCTGTTCCCTCTATTGGATAATTAATGCTGATTCATAGCGGTTTCTACCTACGAATGTGTGTTTCGTTTTTCTCTGCAGGGTCCATGGTTCTTTGGTATGTTGTTATTCCCTGAAAGGTAATTGCACTTGATATTCTCTCGGGGAAGGCTCATTAGCCAAGGGCAGGGTGGCGTTGCCAATCTCAGGCTCTTTCAACAATTCAATGCAAACATTTGCCCCAGAGGTTTAGTACAGCACTCCCAGCTCATGAAACAGCCCTTGGATACAGCATTTCCCCTAAGAAGCCTTAGGTCTAAAAAGAAGTACATATATATCTCTCTCTATATATTTTCTACCCAAGCAGGAAACATTTTACTTTAGGGTTTTTTAGTTTAACCCCTCACTGTAAGTGGTCAAAGCTACACAAGAAGATCAGACATGTGGCCTTGGACTGCAGGACTTTGCCCTCCCTAACAGCAGAAGAAAACCAGGACACAGTTGTGGATGAAACAGAAGAAAAGGCACCACATCTCCCACTCCTCTGTATGCACTCCTTTACGTGCTCTTAACATTTACAAAATGCACGTCAAAAACAGTTTTCCACTGCCCACCATTACAGACTTACACTTGACTTCTTTCTCACACATACCTGCTGTCATGTCTTTGGTTCCTTTCATCTCTGCTGCTAAATTAATTACCTCACTAATGCAAGGCAAAGAAACTCAGGTATAAGGTAAGTCAGGGAACACACATTAGTTAATATATACTATTTTATGAAGGTGAACCCTTCATGATTGTTCTCATTCTGTTTTTTTCCCTCTGTTGTTCATCATTTTGAAAATCTTGTTCTTCCATTTGAGTCTTGGCAGGTTGAGCAGGATGATTCACAGTAACCTTGCAGAGCATGGGAAGATCCAGTTCTCACAGGAGAAAATGGTCCCCACAGGACCGATGAAGAGGAAGCAGAGGGACAACATCTAGGTTTAACAAGTTCTTGGACATCACCAGATTTTCCATGTTAGAATAACAGAATCTGGGTATCTATTCACAGTGAATTAGATGGTATACTCTCCTTGGTAGTGGTGTTAAAGGCCAGAGACTGCTCTTAATTTCAGACAACAAATCCTATGTCTAAAGTGTACATCTAATCGTCTTACTGTGTTTACATACTTCCACTCACCATGTTTTTCCCATCACAGTTAGCCAATAAACTCAAAGAGCAAAACTCATCTGTGCTGTATCACCACTGACTTCAGTGTTAGTACATTACAAAGGAAATTGTTCTACAGCCTGTGGATACACAACAGTGCATCCAAAAGACTAGACACTGAGACGTTACCGGTTTTAATCCTCGCTCATCAGAAGGGCTGCCAATCAGTCTATAGGCTTCACCTATTTTGGGGACCAAAAGTTCACAGAAAAAAACCCCTCAATGCTGTGAATCTGTCAACACTGTTTTCCATGCTGACATCCTTCAAGATCTTCAAGCCCAAACCTGTGTCCCAAAGACCCATTGACTTTGGGACATGAATGAAGAGAAACATGTTCATGAAAGAGAACATGAATGAAGGACACGGGGCAGGATTCTGCAAGGTGGTTTTGCAGGATGCCAAGTCTGCCTGTGCAAAGTACTCAGCTTTCCAGGCCCTACTGATAGTAAATGTGGACAGTCACCACCCGTTCAGTAAGCCCTCAGCACAAGAAAACATCAGTTCTTTAATTCATACTTTGGTGATTCACAGCCATGGTTTTTGTTTGACATTTTAAGTATCTTTCATGTCATGGTGGTACATTCTGCTTTTTCAAAAGCGTTTTTCAAAATGAACAGGCTTTTCAGTGATGAAACACGATCAAGTTAATGTACTAATAGATTTCATTTTTAAAGTACATGCTAAATTTAAAACTTGTCTCTTATGCATTTATAAACCATCACTAATAGTTCTATTGATCAATGACATAAATAGCTCTAGCAGAAGCTTTTATTTGATGTAGATAAACATAAACAGCATTGAAAAAATAACACACAAGTGAATGTCCTGTACTCTTACCTTGAGGCTATATTATGATCACAATAAGACATATCTAGGCATGTGTCATACTGGATAATACTATTTCTTGGGTGTTTGAGGGCACATGACTTTACCTTGGACTTCACAACAGATGAGACACGCCATTTAGAAGCATGGTCCTGGCATTACTGAAAAAAAGCCCTACTAAGCTATATATCATTATTAACCTATATAAGAGATATTTTTAAAAAAATTGTTTCACATTAAATACTCAGATAATTTTATTTCTATTATTCATGTGCAAAGCTAAAAATAAACATTTGAAATATTTTTCTCTTTTATGGAAGAGCTGATAAAACTATTCATTTGAAATGAACTCTTGGATGAATGCAGCCATATTTTCTGGGCTCAGATCTCTTATTCCCAGTTGGGAACCCCACATCAGATCAGGGCAGTACAATCAATCCTCAGAGGGAAAGTGCTTTTTACTTCAAAATACTCACCAAGAATAGCTTAGGCAAACAGTTTCCAGCCTAAGAGTCATCCACAATATGTTCATTTCGGCTTTTCATTTCATTCCTCCTGATGTGTTACTGGTCACCTATCACACTTGCTCTGTTTTCCAATAGGTTGGTTGAAATTTTTTAAACAGGATACTAAAGGAATAATAAAAGCACCCAAGAAATATTCCTGTCTGTGTCTGCATGCTTTTGTTTTGTACAGGTATTCATCCAAAGCCTGATTCTGTCTCCATTACATTTGATAAGAGCAGGATTTGATCCATAAAGGAAATGTATTCACTTAATACTTTTTCAGAGAAAAATCCTGCTTGCTTTAATGTTCATGTACATGGTCACAAACACGATCAAAACAAGAGCCATCTGAACCCCCTAGAGCTGCTTTGTAAACAGGGTTGCAGTATGAACCCAGGAACATAACCAGTTTTGTCACTGTAGGTTAATTTCAGCTATCAAACATTATGGAAAATCATCAGTTGCCTTTCTTCCCCCCTACCCCGCTTTAGCTTCAGATCACTTCCCCTGGCAAGTGGCTTTTGATACTCAAGTAAGATGATATTGTTTGATCCAAAAGCAAATTTTTTTTTGCTGTTGTTTCCAGACTTCATTTATTGAAGAAGGTCCTGTCTGCAGCCAATATGTTCATGGTAACTGTTTGTTCCTGAAATAAACATCGAGCAAGATTCTTAGTATTTGAGAGAGGCATTGCTTTCATTACATAATCCTCCATACATGGGAAAAATGATACAAAGATCTTGGCCCTGCTTTCCTTGGGCACATCACAGTTCAACAAACTTTTTTTAGATTAATAAGCATTCAAAGAATGGGGTTTTGGACCTGCTGTGATGCAATTATTACGCTTCTAGATGGATTATTTTGTTTCCTGGAAAAGGGTGTATTATTATATCAGTATTCTTAAATTGGGGAGTTATGCTACTGGATTTACCATAGCCATAAAAATAAGTCAAATGAAGTTGTTTTTTTTTCCCTCTGATAATAAAGTGTTTTCAGTGAACACTTATAAGTCAGAGGAATGATTGTTAATTTTTATTCAGATCTGAAGATCTGAACTGTCCTAAAGCTTGAAATGTTAGAATGAGAGGGTCTAGTCTTGATATTTATTTCTGATAAAATACTAAACAAAATCATCACGATTCCAGTGAAACATGCTAAACAATGTTGATGTGAACTCAGGAACAGTGAGAAAACAGAAAGAGTTCATGGACCTCATTCCCTTCACTTAAGCAGGAAAAACTCTAGTGAAGTTAATGGAGTTACAGTGGTTTAAAACTGTAGTTAGGTGAGAACTGCACCACTTGTGTTTAACTAGATGCTATTACTTTAAAAACAGAGTTTACTTCACTAAACAATCTGCAAATAAACACAAAACAAAGGGCAAATGAGACATATTACAAGTAAGCATGCATGCAAAAAAGGTAAGTGCAAATTAGATTTGAATATTCATGAGTCACAAATCATTGACAGTTTGAAATAATGCAAAACAGCTTTATAAATGAGGTTAAGGCAAGGGACATCAAAGAAAGGCATTGCTAAATCAATAGCAATTTGATTGTGCATATACTTGTAAATTGTGGTTACAGTTTTTGTGACATTGGAGAAAAATACCGCACATGTAGTGAAGAAGGGACACATAAATATTCTTTTTGAATGTGTTATATTTTTGCAATTCAGCATGTAATTGGAGACCTGCCATGTATAAAGTGACCAGATATAATTTTTAAATTTTTTTCCCCCAAGAGAATTATAGTTTCCTTTGAGTATCCAATCTCCTGTGTTGTGTTGCTTAGTATGACAAAAAATTCAGTTGTCAACAATACCTGAACAGCAATACTGTAAAACAGAATAATTACTTTGCTTGACTTCAGTAGAAGGATTACCTGCTAATCAAAGTACTGTCATAAAATCATAGCCAGTGGAGGTTATCTACTTGTTTCAGAAAATGTAGTTCTCAGAAGTGGGAATCAGATGAGTTGCAAGTCTCGGAGCAAATTGCTGGAGCACAGGGATTTAAAAGAATGATAGCTTGAAGGATGGCCAGCCTGACCATTTAAATCAGAGCTTCTTCATTTTTCTGGCTGTAAGCATCGATAAAGTATTGGATCTTCTGTCTTATTTGTGAGTTCTGCGGATATTTGAAATGGAATAGTTTAAAATGTTGATGAGAACACAGAACCAAAAGGCAAAACTGCCAGAAGTAATCTGTCCATTTAAAAGTACTCCAGGGTGTTTGTTTTTCCTAGGGTTTTTTTCTGACTCCTTAACACTCACTTTAATATACTAACCAATTCCCTTTCTTCAATATCCTTTACATTCAGTGTGATATCCTTGCTCTTTGGCATGACAGATGAAGCTTCACTGGATCAAGTGAAGCTAAATATATACATTTATCAATACTGATAGCAAAACCAAGCAGGGATATCCATTTGGAAATGGTATAAGGTACTCTGGTTCTTTAAGAAGCAACACATGACTTCTTGAAGTGCTGCCTTTAAAAGCATCTACTCACATGAATGAAGCTGGCAATTAACTCGTGTCAAAACACTGTAGGAGGAGAAACCCAGATGTCGAATAACTTAGGAAAGGGATAACCTCATGTCCTCCCCAATCCCCTAGATGAGCTTGTCAGAAGCTGATGTGTCTTTCATGCCATCACAATATCGAAAGATACCTGTATGTGCCATGTTTAAATTCAGAGAGCTTTCTGCAATAAATTCTTTAAATCTGTGTATTCCTCAGCATGAATAAACAATAGATAAGTTAGAAAGAGCCACTCAGGAATGTAAAAGGCCAGATTACCATTTCAGGGACATTCCCTCCGACCTTCAGATTCTGTGGAGAGAGAAATGCATCTCCCTTTAGGAAGAGCAAAGGGAAAGTTACCTCGTGGGCATAGCAGAGAGCTTGAAATCAACGGTCTTAGATTTCCTTCTGGCTCTCTCACTGTGACTGGCCAGGTTTGTCAGAGGTGAATTATATGCCTCCCCCCATATCTATAAAATGAAGCTCACAATACATAGCTTTGTGGTGCCGTGACATGGAATTCATAAGAGAACATGAGATCCTCTGGTGAAGAGGTACCGGTATATGCCCAGTACATTAATTTTGTAATCCCCATTCAAATCTCCATTTTTAGATTACATAATACTGCAGGTTTTGTTTGTCTCTTTACAACCTCTTGCACCTTCAGCAAAGCACATCATCTTCATTTAAATGAAATTACCATCTCTTTACATTAGAAATGATTGCCAAAACTGTAAGTGTGAGCCTATAAACAAAGTAAATAAATACTAAACTCCTTCTATGCTTTTTAGACTTACATTGCACCCATCACCATGGAATCTGAATGCTGCTTAAAAGAAATGTAGTTCTGGATGGACTCAGCTTGGAGTAGATATTATATTACTTATGAAAATAGGTCAATGGCGTTACAGACTATTCTTCCATTCAGTAGAAGAATACCAACAGCCTGTGTCAGGTCACAGTTTCAAAGGGTTGGGTTATTTTTATTTTCTGGCAAATGCCTTTTTCTTGAAGAAGATAGGAAAAAAAAGAGCAAAAATCAATGCAGCCAAAAAGCATGAGTCTCTACAGTCCCCAGAAACCTGATTAACTTTATAAGGATTTTTATTTCCACTTCATTTCCAGATTTCTTTCTCTCCTCTGTTCTTTGTGGAATTTTCTATATCTTTCCAACAAACTACCTCTATTGGTCATTTGTACGCTCTTCTTTAAGTCTACTGATACTGATTTCTGGCCTGTGTCTGGGGATATAAATTTTTACAGACCTAATATGAACTGGGAATAAGATGAGAAGACAGCATAGCTACTTTTTATTCCCCTTTCTAAACTAACCTGTGCTGGGATTTTTCTGTGGGTCTTTGATCAGAATCCAGGAAGGAAAAAGACCAAAGTCCAAAACTGGGTCTCCTAGTCACCTCATCCATGCAATAGAGGGTGGAATGGAAATGAATGCAGCAGTCCTAACAGTCTTGTACCTGGTGAAAGCAAGGTGAGCAGAGGAGGGATGGCTCCAAACAGGTGACATCAAACAGTGTGATCAGCCAGCAAGTGAACCACTAGCGCCTAAATCCTATAATGTAGAGTCTTGGCTGACTTGTCAGTTGGAGACAAGGAAAACGATGTAAGCCATAAAATGTGAATCTTTGCGGATAATTCACCATCAGCAGTGACCTTGAGATCATGGAGGCACAGCATATCCCTGAGGCACTGAGGGCCCGAAGATAACTTTTTTTGCATGTACATAAATCCATAGTGATTTGACTGAAGACAGTGTTGTTATACTATCATTATAGTCAAAGAAATAGATTAAAAATTAATATAAAACATATAGGAAGCTCCTAGGACATCGCTTAAATTTCTAATCAACTATAATGTAAGGCAGCTTCCCTTAAATACATCATATACCCACAAGTCTTCCTTTGTTGATACAAGAAAAGAGCTCTGCTGTTGGGGTATAAGTGTCCTATAATTTTTTCCTGCTAAATTTCATCCAAAATGCTAATGCTTCTGAAATAAAAAATAATTACCTAATACATTTTCTCTTTAGAGTAAATCTGGTAATTGCCAAATCCTAGTTGTCAATACAATATTAGATCATGTGTGACCCAGACTTCACATGTGTCAACAAGTAAATTTGTCTCCTTCTGTTATTTTAAATTACAGGAGATAGAGACATAATCCTCACTGATCAATTGGAAACAAAAATGCTTTACCTTTTGTTATTTCAATGCCATCTGTTAAAATAAACCAAATGCCAAACTTACTACATACACAGGGCATGAAAATGGCTTTTTAATTTGGCTTGCATATTTCAAGGAAAGCAATGCATTTCTATATACTCTGACTTCTTTACATGAATTATTATGTACTGCAAGTGACATCTACTGGAGAAAGCAGAGCTAAATGCCTACTCCTACAAACTTTTTTTTTGCTATTAAAAAGGCCTCCCTTCCAGGAAATACAGCTGTTATTTAATAGAAACCTTGCATCTGTGCCCATCAAAATGCAGTTTAAGTGCTTTCAGGATAAAACAAAACTGTAAGACTGTCCTTTTCATAATACAGAAGGTAAAGAAGGTTTCTTTTTCTTTCTCTTTCTCTTTTTCTTCTTTTTCTTTTTCTTTTTCTTTTTCTTTTTCTTTTTCTTTTTCTTTTTCTTTTTCTTTTTCTTTTTCTTTTTCTTTTTCTTTTTCTTTTTCTTTTTCTTTTTCTTTTTCTTTTTCTTTTTCTTTTTCTTTTTTTCTTTTTCTTCTTTTTTTTTCTTTTTTTCTTTTTTTCTTTTCTTTACAGAGAAGCTGTTAATTCCATAAATTTTCCGAGTTTATAATAAAAGACTTTTGGAAAGTAACAACTCTTTGATCATGGTGTCTAGTCATCTTTGGTGCTATAAAATTACTCAGGATGTATTATATAAATATTCACCAAAAAAAATGTGACTACATGTTCAAGTTTCAAGCTTGCATTTCAACAGATGTTATACTTAAACAGAAATTTACTTGAAGACCTTATGCAGAACCATACTATTGTCAATAGTATTGACAGTATTACCTAGAAAGTCTGACAGCCCGTGCATTTTTAACACTACTTACTGGTTGATGTTATCTATTGGGACACAAATTCATAAATACCTGCACTATGTTAAAACACTTGCAATCTGTACCTATCAAATGTTGCCTGTTGGTGCCTAAGAGCATCATGTTTCAAAAAACCCTCTCTTCTTTCAGTGAAATATGATAAAAATCCCAGGAACGTTGGGAGCGATGCATAAAGCTGCAAACTCAGAGGCTCAGTGCCACTCAGAGCTCCTGGGAGTGTCATCATGTCTTATTATGGGCTCTTGAATTCTTGCTTAATAGCCAGTTCAAATCCTTGGATAGATGAAGCACCAAACAATCCAAATTGTTCTTACTTGATTCCAAAAGTGAAGCCTAAACAACAATTCCAATTACTTTTAGAACTGCATTGGCAAATCACTTCTAAAATCACTGACAATTTGGGAGAAAAAATTTCCCTAGTGTAGACCAAACCCTAGAGTTTAAATGTATATTCCTCACCAAGCGTAGGAAAGAGTTTCTGAGCCAGAGAAATCAGTTCAGAAAGTAAATCAATAGCTAGCAGCCATTTAAGGATTTGTTTATCTAATGCTGATCTTAATTTAGTTGCAATTTCCTCCATCAAATATATTGCCCTTTTATTTTATAAGGAAAATTTGATTTTGAAGGTTAGGCCTTAGCACAGTGAAGAGGGACACCCTTTTATGAAGCAATCAAAAGAAGATACATTTGTCTGTTTGGAACAAGTGCAGGAGGAAAGATACCAATAATTGTTGAAATGGGATTAAGTGGATATGTAATATATCTGGGCCTGACTGTCCCCTCTAGCAGTGAAAACCCTGGGGAAGAGTCTACAGGGATGATATTTCCCAAAGGATTTCCATATAGAAAAGGCTCCTGAATTGTTCCAGTGCAGGTGAGCCTTACCCTTTCTCTGCTGTGGCAGAATAAACTGTGGAAACAACTCTCTGACCTGCTGGTTTCCAGAGTCCAAAACCATCTGTATGGAGAAAGATCTTATGTGTTCACTTGTGCTCTAGGTTCTTGGCACCTCACTCTACCCTTTGGCAATGCTGCTACTTCCATATTCATTTCTCAAGCTTCCCCAGCCAGTGACTATCTTCTGGGATTCACGTTTTCCTCAATAGCTACGGATGGATGAGAGGAAGCTATGTCTCAGATTTTGTCCCTTCCAATAGCTTCCTCTCTACCCTTTCTTTTTAGGAGCCCTCGGATTTCCAGAGTACTCCTATGGAGTCCTGAGAAAGAAGGATGGTGCAAAAAGTGTTTGATAGGAAGAAGAATCATGATCTGAATATGTAAAGTCTTCCAGCTTTCATCTTGGAACTATAGCAAGAATTTTAGAGTTTTGGATAGAATTGAGGAGATTATGACAACACCCCAAATTGCATCGATTTTAAAGCATGAATATTGCCTGTTACAAGTGGTGTTCTCTGGACAGGTAGCATGCCAAACTGTCATGCAATGGGTTTAGCCAACTAAACTGGACCTCAAGCTTTGCTTTGGCATGTAATTCATAGTTTACAGTATCTGGTCTTGTCTAAGTTCTCATTAGTGGAAATTGCCAGAAATTAATTCCTGTTATCTGCATGATTTGAGATCTGTCCCTCACAGCAGAGGCTGAGTTCTTCAAATAGGTTTCCATTTCTGACCTAAACTAAGCTTTTCAAACGTTAAATTTCATTATCATCTTCTAAGCAGCGCTTGCCAAATGCCTTACAAATGTCTAAAATAGATATACATTTTTAGAATTTGAAAGGGGTACATATTCTAAAAAATCAGCCCTACACAATAATCTAGCTTTTTGCTGTAATAAGGCTTCAATCATTTTTGTTCAGCAATTTCATTTTTCTTATTTTCTCTAACAATTGCTAAATATAGCAGTTGCAGAAGTGAGAATGTAAATTGCCCATTGGAGAATTAGTTCTGATCAGACTCTGCTTTTACATTTTGGTGCATTTATACTGGTCTAAGTGAAGTGTAAAGTGGTCAAAAAAATAATAAGTGGGCAATAAGAAGTGAAGCAGTAATACATATCCCATTTTGGCATTAAGCACATACGCAGACTGATTGTAATGTACATGCTAGCCATCAGAAAGGAAAACGTGTCCAGAAAAGCAGCTACTTGAGGGATGAATCATAAAAACACCTCCATGATGGTGACAATGAGAAATAATTTTTACAGGTTAAAAAAAGTATTCTGTATGCTTGCTCACACATATTGTTTGACCACAGAAAACAAGCCAAAGCCTCCTGACTACACTTTATAGTAAGGGACTATATGGCACTTGATTATGTGTGTCTTGACTTCTGGTGTGAGGAACATGAGTGCTATTTCCTGTGGTTTTGCATGAGACATGTGGGAGCAAGATTACATCTTTCATAAGCTGCCAACCTGATTTCACAGTCTTGAAAAACATGTCCTCTGGGGAGAAGTATCCACAACCAGGTTGATGTTCTGGATTGCTCTTTGCTTTCTGACCTTTAGATTAGCAGAGCTATGTTAGCAGGTATTTGTAAGAGTATATATGTCTATCCATCTGCCTATTGGCTCTGCATCTAAGGTGGCTGCTGTGCATCATTTACTCTACCTGAGGGGTACAATATCTTTTCTGTCTCATGTGGCCTTACTTTCAAAAGGTTTAGGATTAAAAAAAAAAAAAAAATCTGAATTGTGATGTGGTAGATTAAAAGATAGAGAGAGCACAGCTGTTTAGAAAACTCCCGAACACCCATTTTGAAAATCCACCACTGGGAGAAACTCATTGCTGAAATGTAACATCTGGAGAAGCTGCATTGCCGTATAACAGCCAAATCTGCAGTTTGCTTCAGATTCATCTTCTTGTGTTGGTGACATCAATGTGACCAAAGATTATAACCTAGTTTCTAGTCTTCCAGCTTTAACTTTGCACGATGTGGCGTTTGAGTAAGTATGCAAAGTTCATCTGCTTACCCAGAAGCTTTTTAGAAAAAGTCCTGAAGCTCTTTAATCTGCACCTTTGGACTGAAAATTTCCCAAGCACATGCTTCCTCTTGGATCTTCTGACATTTCCATTTCTAGTTCCAGCCAAAAGTACTGTAAACACAGCCTTTCTCATGATGTTCAGTGCTCTCATACTCCTAACATAGGAGGGATCATGTTCTCTGGTGAAAAAGAGATGCAACCTCGTCTTTAAATATATCTCGGTCTCTTTTAGTCACTTATAAAAAACTCTGAAAAGCAGGCTAAGACAAAATAGGATCCTGGTGGATCCAATACAAGAGTGATCAAGTGAGTGAGCAGGTCTTCTGGATACTCTTACAGGGAAACTCTTCAATCTCTGTCACAGAGAAGTGTTGATATCTTATAATGCACAACATAAAAAGAGTCTATAGCAAGCAGATAACTGATATACCCAGGGACAGTACAACTTTTTGTTATCATAACAAAGATGAAATATTGAGATGAAAATAAGTATACAAATAACATTTCCATATGCATTTAGTTGTATAAACACATTAAAATAAAAGAAAAATATTTTAGATACGTGATTTCTTTACAAGTTTTCAGCAACAAATACACCAAACATTTCTTTGAGATATGTGTGTCTGATAGACTGTGAAATACACTGTGCTGAATCTTTCCTCTTATACTGCATATTTTTACCGCACATTATTAATGAAGCAGAATGGAACTTGCTTATATAGAGGGATCTGAGGTTCCAGTATATAAGCCAGGTTGCTTACACATTACTTCACACTTTTTGCAAGATGGCACCGCAGTCCAGAGACTCAGAAATTCCAGATGTAATTTAAAAGTAATTAAAACTATGTTTCATCAATAATGACAAATTTACATTATTTTCAGAGTTCTAACATTACAAAACCAGGTATTTGTCAAAGATTCATCATGCTGCAAGGAGGCCTGTTGCTGGAAGCCTCACATCAAGTTCTGTGGAGAGAAAAAACTGTATAAAATAAAAGCAGAATTCATAAAGTCAAAGTATGATCAAGTGGCTAAGCTGTAGACCCTGAAAAGTTTGTGTTTGTTGCTATGCCAAAAATTCTGTAAGTAGCATTAAGGTAATATTTTTACAGGTGACCACTCTGTTCGTCATTAGTTGAGTGCCTCCATTGCAGTATTTTGGTCCTGCCTTTTGGAATAACCTTCGTGATTGCTGGTGCATATAGTGAAAGCTGTCAATATGGCTACCCCTTTCCTTTTGGGAAGAAACAAATACAAGCTGAGAGCCAGGATCTCTAGGCCTGCCACTCATCTGCTTTGTGGCCCAAAACTGGACATGTTCCTTTCCTGTCTCAGTTCTCTCATTTGTGGAAAGGGAATTATAATATTTTTCTCATAAGATGCCATAAAAATAATTAATGAGTCACTATGGAAAAGCTCATGAAGACATGAATAATTTGTGTATTTTATGTAGGGTTTGGATGACAGGATTGTAAATTAGGCTGGGACCCACACATGGAGTGGAAAAGATAAAAGGAAATATACAACAGGAGCCTCATTCCAGACAACACAAAAAGTGGGGCAATAGTTTTGTGAATGTGTGGCATAATCCATGAAAATGAGACAACACAATGTTGCATTGGCAAGTTTCCTTCTTTCATTTCCTATCTTGTAAGGCACTTTCAAGTATTTGACTCTGCATGTCATTTTTGATTTCAGTATATCAAGAACTAGACAACTATAACCAGTCAAGAAAACTTGGAGCCAGAAATCAAATATGAACATACCTATCCATTCCTGTAATAAACCAGCCCAAGACATTTTTATGGTCAGATCCTCAATTGCTGTGAAAGGGTAAAACTCTGCTGAAGTCAATGGAGCTGCATTCAATTTAACCTGGCTCAGGACGTGGCCCCTAATCCTTTAACAAGATTTTAATGTTAGCCATGTGATTTCTATCTTAAAATCCCTGCAGGCGAGGCTTGGACTGAGCAGGGTTATGCTGAGGAAGAAACCTGGAGAGTTTTTCTTACTCTTTCTAATTTTTATCTGAGACTGTCATGCTGTTCTTCAGGAACTCAATATTCATTTGGAAATACAGTATAGTACTGTTGCAGAAAACCCCTTGAAGCTGTGAAATGGAAGCTAACCAGTTCTGAGCTGCATTCTTGCATCTGAAGCAGCTCTGGAACATTTCGTTTGTGCAGAATGATTCATTAACTGAGACACCTATCAACAAAAACATCAGGGTTCTGAAACCATCAGTCTTGAACTCGGGGGTTTCAGACACTTGCCTGTTGTACTTGGTCAAGGATGTGTCATGAACATCACTGCAAAAATGCCAGACCTGATAGACCCAACAGTACCTGCCAGTGCTCCTGTTTTTCCAGGTCAAGCCTTATCAGCTTGAATTGGAAAAACATTAACAAAGCAAAAGCATACCCATCTTTTTGCCAGCCTTGCAAATATAAAAAAGAATCTGAAATTTAGAAAATTAAAAGAAGCACAGCAAAACACAAACTTCTCTGAGTCTGGAACAAGTGGAAAAGATCATCGAGGTAGAATAGACCAATGCCCTACATGGAAAGCTTGTCTTCTGTAAATGCCCTCAAGGTTTTATCAAATCTCCTTTGAAGCACATGTAGACATGATGCATTACCTACCTTTAGGGTAAATTTTCCCTTCATCTCATTGTCCTTGTGACTTACATTTTGTTTTTAATTTTTACATACACACTTCTATCCCCTTTCAAGTTATTGTTCCTTAACATGCCATTTCCAGCCTCAGTTAATCATCTCTCCCTCCTTTTGGACTATTGCCATTTAAATGTTTAAAGACTGTTATCATAGCTTCTTTTCCTTAAACTCTAACCATAAAGTATCCTCAGCCTCTCACAAAATAGATCACACCTTGTAATACTTGTTTCTGTCATCATTTCCTGGATTCTCTCTAAGGCACTTGCTGTGCATACTGAACACAATAACAGATGAATTTATTTGGAGAAAGGTAATCATAGAATCAGTGAATGGTTTGGGTTGGAAGGGACCTTAATGTAACAAAAAAAAATAATTGAAGAATATGCTGTATAAATGGACTTTCCAAATAGCAGAGAATTTGGTTAATGATAAGAAATAGAACCCTACATCAACCATTAGCAATAAGAAAATCAAAATTTTAATTCATATCTCTCTGTTTTCATGAATAGATCTGCTACTTGTGCAACGTCATTAAATTGAAACCTCATGTCCAATATGTTCTTATCTCTCACCCCAAATCTTTTCCACATTGCTGTTCTTCCTATAGAATGTTCCTTTGATTTTATGCCAGATAGTATTTTCCTCCACGTGTATTATTTTACATCTATCCACATTAAATCATATTCATTTTAATGCTTTCTAAGCTCCTCTGATGTCTGCTATTTACAGTCCTTCCTATTTTGGTATCATCTCTAAATATATTCATTGTACAATTTCCGTTCTCTTTAAGATCAATAGAGTAAAATCATTACTTTAATGGTCTGATTTTCAAAGATGCCGAGCACCTGTCTCTCCCGCAGGCTCCATTTGTGTACAGAATTGAGCAAATAAAATTACTTTTTTTGATTTGATGCTTAAAAAAAATTGAAAAAATATACCTTTTGAGTCAACCCAAAGTTAAATTAATTTTTATTTTCTTTCTGAAATGCAAACTGGAAAACATTCATTTTGGATTAACCAAAAAGTTTCTTTTAATCTGAGGAAAAACATTTTGTTTCATTTTTCTTTTCTTTAAAGTTATTGCCCTCAAAAATTAAAAATAGATGCATTTTGAAGTGAAATAAGGTTTTAAATTATCTTTAGAAAATAGTTAAAATAATTAAAAGGAATAACCTTTTTCATTTTGACACTTAAGCAGGAGTCATGAATTTGACATGAATTCCCAAACTGTGTAATTTAATCTGCACACTGCAAGGGATGATACAATCTGATCTGGAAAAACTAGGCATTAAAATAATCAGGTCCTGAAATGATATATAAATAATTAACTGTAGAGGCTCTACTTCCAGCTGCTTTCCCAGGAGCTATGTCACATATACATGGCTCAGCTGGGAGCTTCTCTTCTCCCAAGCTGGGCTCCCAAACCTTTGGCCAGGTTTCTCTGCCCAGTTCTTGCCTGACCCCTGAAAATGCCTTTTTTTTTTTTTTTTTTTTTTTTTTTTTTTTAGTGAAAAAGTACGATTGAAACAATTCTAATAAGTTTTATTTGCTGTGGAAAATTTGGACTCTACTGCTACTACTGTTGCTATACAGAATTTTTCCATTGCAGCACTGGTCCCAGAGACACTGTGCCTCAAGACAGGCTGAATTTGCTGCACCCATTACCCGTGGGTACACCCATTACATCATCTGTCTGAATAGCTGGTGTAGAGGGAAGATTTCTTGAACTGGTATCTTTTGATCCAATATCCAGCGGCATGAGAATTCCATGGCCCCTTTTGAACTGGAAGTAAAGGATTGAGGTTTTTACTTGAATGCAGCTCATAGACACCAAAAATAGGTTGACAAGAGTAATTTTCTCCTGTCTTTACTTATGTAGGTGCTCCTGTTGATTGCTGAAAGCTAATCAATGAAGTATGGACCTAAATTTTGATCTGTAGAGCATACTACTTTCTACCTTATTCCAAACTCATGAAGCAGAGAAATACTAAAACCAGCTCTTAGTTTAGCAGAGAGAGAATAATCAAGACTCTCTGGCAGAAAATGTAACCTCTCTAACATATAGGTGAAAGCTGTATCACAATTGATAGGTCATTTGTGTAAAGATACTTTGGACAATGGTTACGTGGTAGAAAATTCATCTTAAGCACTATCCCAGCACTCACCTACCTACAATTAAAACATTATGCCCTTAACTTCCATGACAAGATGGGTTTTCAAAGACCTCTCATGGGAATCAAAACAGTAATTACCTGTTCATCAGGCTCGAGAAGTATGAGCGCTCATTTTTATATAGAGCTCATTAAAATAGATTTGGAAGATAAATGCAAATATATGAAGAGGTGGGAAGAATCCCTAGGTAGAGAGATTTCATTCAAACAGTGGTCTGTAATTTGGCACAGAGCAACTACTTCTTCCATAAGTATTATTAAAAGAAAGGAATGATAAAATGTTAGTTAAAGTTGTCTCTTACTTCTTCATGCACCACGAAAATACATAGAAAGTTTTCTGAGTCTGATTGAACAGGATGAAGAGAAGAATAAAAGCTTTTTTGATGTCTTTGGTAAGAACGGTCTTATAACCGAACTGATGACCCAGTATCAGCACTGAATTCTGAAGTTACAGAACTGTTGGAGTTAGAATGCCTCAGCAAACCTCTGTCAAATCTGGGGAACATTCAGTGAGAGAATAGCCATCAAACTAAATATTTTGAGTCCATTTCATTGACTAGATCTTCTGGTCTGCTAGGTCATGACACATGACTATCAGAGGATGGTAGTACAGGTAGCTACAAGTTCAGATACCAGGGTTGGTCTGCATTGACGCAGACACCTTGGCCCCTTGTTTAGCAGATATATTGCCCATTCCCTCATGCTGGTACAGGATTATACTTCATCGTATATTTTCTAGTGTTCTATTCAGAGTGGTTTTAAATTTCTTGTGCACTGGGTCTGCTTTTTTCTCTGCCTTAGAAGATATTTTTACTTCCACTAACAGGTCTTGCTGTTGAGAAGTTAGTGCTTTGTAAATAATAATGATACAAAGCCCTAAATATGGAGGCAATTTAATTTCTGAAATTAATAACTGGATTTCAAAATCCAAACTGCTCAATATTTGGCCATTAGCTTTATCTCATATAATCCTAAATGTTTATCCTTAGTCCTTATGTGAGGTTATTCATATAGAAGAACTATTCCTACTGAAGTCAATGGCAAAATTCCTTTTGATTTAATAGAAAGTTTTGCAGATTTTAGGGCCATAAGACAGGTCAATCAACAAAAGTGCCACCTAACTTTTGACCTATGCTCATAATTTCTGTTTAAGGCAGCATGTGTTTGGGAAAGATACATAGTTTTGTTTTGAAGATTGCAAATAATAAGAATTTACCATCTCCTGATAAATAGTTCCACAGTTTAATTAATATAGCTTTAGAAATACATTTCTAAGAGAAGTTTATATAACATCAGCTTCAAACTATTCATACTATGCCTTTTTGTGTTGGGCTAAAATCCTTTCTATTATTAGGAATATCTTCTTCCTGCTGTTCCTTGTAGACTGTAATCTAGTAATCTGTTATATTTTATTTTCACTAAGCAAACAGATTGATTTTTATTCTGACTACAACAGATGCAGGTATATTTAACAATCAAACCTGTAATACCATCACAAAACAAGATGAAGATTGATCGTTTTCCACACAAACACCTTCCTCTACATTATGCTATCACTTTCAATTCTTCACTGGTTACATCACATTATTACCATTACTTAATTCAGGATTCATGTCAGCAGTATAGGCTAGAGCCATGTAGACTTTTCTTTTTAAGATGTTGGCACAATATTAACTTTTTCAAGATTTGTTAAAAGTCAACAGTAGTGTTTCATGGAGTTTCTTAGCCAACTTTTTTTTGGCGTAAACTTATCCAATCCTACAGATCTAAAAATATTTAATAGCTGCTATTTAACGTCCTCCCTATTCATTACCAATGGAAAGTATTTTGTCTTTTCTATAAAATATGAGTGTATCATCTTTCCAGAATATAAATATTTGTTGAATGCTTCTTCCTCTTCTGCAGACTGATAATTTTACATTCATTGCATAGTAGACATCTGTCATTGCTAGGTACTATATTTTATGATATATTACAAAACCAACAACATTTTTATGAACACCATGGGACATAGAGTTTTTAGATCTTTCAGTTATTTGCATTATACTGTTGTTGATTTTTATTCACTATAATCAGTGTCTCATTTTTCCACCTTACTTATTTATTTCAGAATCTTTTGACTCCTGATTGGGACAGTTTTCAGTTTTGAAACAAAGTTTCTGTTTTGTTCTGTGACTAAACATATTTTATTCTTTCTCTTTTTCTTTCATTTTTTTCTCTTTTTTTCTTTTTTTCTTTTCTGGTAATTTGTAAGGTATTTTTAGACCATTCCCAATTATAATTTTAAATGTACTATTCCTCTCAAATCTGCTCAAAGCTGGTTTTGGCTGAATATATGTGTATATCTCCTGCACCAGGGGTCAGCCACCCTCAGCGTGAGTGATAAATGGAGAGGTTTTGAATGTCACATAGCAGGGCTGGTCCAGTGCCATGAGCGATGAGCCATGAGATCTTGAGAAAGGTAGTGTTTCCCTGTTCTTAGTTCCTACTGAGTTCTGAAATCAGCAAGAGCTGGGAGCTCCTAACTCAAACAGAGACAAGACAAGATGGAAAGAAAAATACAGCCTGATATATCATTGCTGAAGGGCTGCTGGCTGTTTTACTACCGGATGGGACTGCAGTTTGTTTGCACATAAAAATGAAGTTATACTGTGCCCACTACTACCTTGATAACTGTCAGCAAATCATTCATTAGCCATAAGAACAAAATCACTTCTAGAACTTTCTTGAATTTCTTTAAATAGTTTTTAATTGGAAAGTTGTCGAGAGTTTTCAGAGACTCCAAGGATATTTCACTGGGTAAAATTTCCTGCACATAACTCCTGATTAGCATCCTTCACAATGCAATTTTTCTACCTAGCCAGCTCAGATAGATTTTTAAAGAGCTGTTCATCCTCTTCCTAAATTCAATCTGGTACTGCTGCTGACTCCTGCACCAGTACTCCATCTCATGATTTATCATTTAATATGTTGATCAATAAGCATTCCAAGTCCTTTTTTTTCTACTTTGTCAATAATTTTAGAGGAGATAATGCTATCTTTAGTGTACACTATCCACTGCTTGTCCTTTAGTTTTCCTTTTTCCTAACTGGATATAGCCAGAGATTTTTAACATTCCAGTAATATGAATCATTCTATTGGATGTGTTACTAATCATATATAATTGCTCTCTATAATTTAGTGTATCTAAAACATTTTGTTTATTACTCAGACTAACATTGGCAATTAGGCAACTAATTTTTTTTTTTTTTTTAAATGTCTCTTGGTGCCTTAATTCTTTACACACATGCTGTTTTGAATGAAAGTTGCATGTTTGAGCATATACACTGTGTTCTAGCCGTGGGCAACATCCCTTTAGATGCTAACATAAAGCCTTCCCAGTTACTTCAGCTGGTGTGTCACATCATGGAAGACCATGAGTGTTTGTGTCTATATGCTCTCTGTTGGACAGGCTTCCATAAATACCCAGCTGTTTTCTAGCACGTTATTTTTAGAAGGTGGATTATTGTTATCATAATAACATCAGAGGTTTTTCATTAATTTAAGAGCTTGGAGTTTTCTTCTCTTTATCAAGAAAAAGTCATGCAGGAGTTGTGAAAGCACTATTATGTTCTGTTGGTCAACACACACCTTTCTTTTAGGTCATTTCAATTTCTATACAAACAACATAGCACTAATGAGGAGTTTGGGGTGGGATGGTGAAAGGGAAAACCAGAAATCTAATACCAAAGGCAACAATGGACTTGGCTCTTGACAGGTTGAGGGATATGCTCTGAGTTTTAGTATATTACAAGAGCAGCACAAATATGCTGAAACATGCTCAAACATATCTATAGATGAACATACAGAGCTTTTTAGCTTCCAGGCTGCCAGCATTCTCAGTAGTTGGCTCCTTCTTAAGACAGCTTTACATTGTTAAAGCTTTCCAAGTTTATAAATATCTTGGAATCCATGATGTCCTGCCAATTTCCTTCATTTTCATTCTAGACATCGGTGGTTTCTGGCATAAAATTGGGTGTATGAACTGAGGGTCTGTCTACACATATGTAGGTATCCATACCCTGCTACCATCTACCCTTATACATATCACAGTAATATGCACTAAGTCTGAGCAGACCAGCTCCCCTGAAAGTGTGGGTGAATTGTATTAGTTTTGCAGCTTAGATGTAATTTGCTAGGAGTACCTGGACCGATCTATAAATAATTCATTAGTAAACTTTTGTTTACAGTTACCTGTATCTGTACCTTCTGGCACTTCTACCTGCTTACCCTCTATTTATTTCCTTATTTTCCAGAATCTTATAGCCATGCAATTTTCTCCCTGCTTCACATTTAATCTTTCAGTTCTCATGAGCACTGTTCAAGTACAAACATAGCAAATCCCTGCTCTTTGCCAAACCAAAGATCACCTTCATACATGCAGCTGGATAACCAGAGAGGAGCATACCAGGATTCTTGCTCATTTCTGGAGGTGATATTCACATGAGTATGATTTAGCATAAAAATATCTACTATTATTAGGCCATGGGAAAGCAACTGGTGGCACTGACCCATTACTGGACCAAACTGCTTTGCTGAGTGTAGATCAAACACTTCCAGCAGCTGTACTATGAAACTGAGGATGTAAATCAAATGTTCAGCAACTTACCTGTGTATTTGGGAGTGTCTCTGCTCAGGGGTACTTGACCACAGTTTTTCAATGCCTTGATGAAGAGCTTGCAATACACATGACCTATTCTGTACTCAGCAACGTGACATGCAGAAAAAAAGATGGGATAATACTGAAGAGGAATTCCGGGAACAGACTGCATCTATCTCAGTGCAGGCTTGTTCACATCCTCATAGGCTCAGTCCCCTCGCCTGGATTATTTAGAAGATATCTGAGAACCTGTAGTTGAGCGAACTCACATAGGCAGCCACTTGCTACATCTGTAATCATCTAATTTTAAAAGGAAGGTGTTTTCCATGTTATAATTATAAAAGATGTTTAAGAGTTGAGTGTGTTCAGCTTCAGGCAGTGGCTATGCTATTCATTTTTTAAAATAATTTATCTTCTCGCTGTCTGTCCTAAATGAATGTTACAAAGTGGCCATCAAGATAGGAAAAGGTTCACATAGACAAATACTGCATATTTCAAAAGGCAATTTTACAGTGTTTAATACTCATAGCATGGCAGGCTTAACAGGTAAAGAATACAGAATTTTGTGAATAACAACAATTGTTGCTCCAGTGTTACCAACTGCTTGCCAGCAGTTGAAAAATCTCCAGGATACAAACTGTGGAGTCTCTGCTGAAGTCCACAGCCATTGACAAACTGTGGAGTCTCTGCTGAAGTCCACAGCCATTGCAACCCATGAGTCCAAAAGCTCATCTTCCCTTACTCTGTCACTTCACTGAAATCCTGTATGGCATTGGTAAAGTCACTTTTGTGCTACTGAATGCTCACTGTCTAGTTCAGCATTTCCTCAGAGTTCCTCCTTTTTCTCATCTGAGGCAGGATACTTTTCAAGTATCCAAACAGGTCCATCTCGTCATCTGGCTGGCAATCTAGATGTTCACTCCATTCATTGATGCACTGCCTCATGTCATGTATTCCTCCTGCACGCATGCTGATGCAGGCTTAGCTGCTTCTGTTTTTCATTCAGGACATCCTATTATCATTAAGTCCTTAATATGTTGGCTAATTAAAACCAACCAACCAACCAACCAAAAAACCCAGCCCAGACAGGATTGTATATTGGGAAGAGTGGGTTTGTTTGGACTTCACCTTCTTTTTGCCTCCATACCCCAAAACCCAGATGTTTTTTCCTTAATATTTTTTTTTCTTTTAATTCTCTTTTCTTGAACTGGTAGGTGCATGTTGGAGCAGCCATGAGGGTTAAGCTCAACAGTGACCTTTCTTTATGTTGAAGATGACATGACTGCAAAAGTACCAGGAAAGAAGAAGGACTAGAGATAGCTTTCTGGGCTGAAGAAATAGGTGGTATGAAACACAGAAAGGCTGCGCCCCTCACTACAAAAAGGATATTGAATTACTTGAGTGTGTCCAAAGAAGGACAACGAAGCTGGTGAAGGGTCTAGAGGACAGGTCTTTCGAGGAGCGGCTGAGGGAACTGGCGTTGTTTAGTCTGGAGAAGAGGAGGCTGAGGGGAGACCTCATCACCCTCTACAACTACCTGAAAGGAGGTTGCAGAGAGCTGGGGATAAGTCTCTTTAACCAAGTAACAAGTGATAGGATGAGAGGGAATGGCCTCAAGTTGTGCCAGGGAAGGTTTAGACTGGATATTAGGAAGCATTTCTTTACAGAACAGGTTGTTAGGCGTTGGAACGGGCTGCCCAGGGCAGTGGTGGAGTCCCCATCCCTGGAGGTGTTTAAGAGTTGGGTTGACATAGTGCTGAGGGATATGGTGTAGTTGGGAACTGTCAGTGTTAGGTTAATAGTTGGACTAGGTGATCTTCAAGGTCTTTTCCAACCTAGATGATTCTGTGATTCTGTGATGAAAATATTCCATAGACAAATACAGATTCAGGAAAGGGAGCTAGGCTGTGTTTGGATGGAGGAATACACTGAGGTTTTGCAGCTTTTCATTTATGGTCTGCTTCAGCTATTATATTGATCTGTATGCATTTGTCAAAAAAATTTTCCTTTTCTTTGTAATAATGGCCTTTCAGATGAACAGACATGCATAAATTAAGAAATTGAGTTTAATTTAAAGTGAAAACTTTCAAACACACCACTCCCTTAATACAAAGCCCATAAACAGGTAGTATCTGGATTTGGATTAACTAGTATAAAATTGCTTTCAACAGGTCTTCACGAAAGCACTCCCCAAAAATAAAAGCTTGTAATTACTAGAAACTTAAAATGCACACAGCAAAAATAAATTAAAAACAAAAAAAAGAGCACAGCAGTCAAATATAATTAATTAAGCATCACATATCTTTCCCATCTATTACTAACCATCATCAACCTGTGTTGACAGGATGTGGGCACAGATGGCAGCCAACTTATTCTTTGCTTGCCTTGAGCCTATGCCACGATGAATGCAAGTTTAAGGCAGGACACATTCAGGCTACCTGTACTGGGCTAGCAAAGTCACTGTCCTGGGTTCACCCCATGAATGGCTAGTTACCATTAACCTCACCAGTACTACATGCAGTATAGCAGGTCCCAACCATATAGAAAGTCTTTCTCACTTTGGCATTGAACAGATAATGCCAGTGGCATTGTATTCCCTTATTACCTATACATGCCTTTTTCAGACAATTTTAACACTCACACTATAAATCCTAAAATGATATAAAAATATTTCTCTTGTTTCTCTGTTCCATGAAGCAAAACTGAGTGAAGTCAATGAGAGCTCTTCATTGACTGGGATAGGTTGTGGTTCATGTCCTAAAAGAAAATTCCTGATTTTTTTTGAAAGAAGAAAAAAAATCAAAACCAAAAAACCATAGAAAAAATCTTGTTTGGACATTTGTACTTTAAAAACAGTGACCTTCACAGGTCTTTATTTGATCTGCAATATTTCAGGCATCTATTAAAAGCCACAGTTCAATATCATGGTCAGTCTAAACCTGCAGAGGTTGGTGAAGTAGATTATATAGGATGCACTTATATTTCAACAATAGCATTTCACTACTTTTTCTGATATATTTTTAGATTATGAACAGATTCCTCCATTTGGAATAATGATTTCACTAGTCTTATCCATTAGTTGTAATTTGGTATCAGAGTAAGTATATTAAACTTGTAATCAAGTGTGCTAGCATCTGTTTTAAAGCTTACATTATATATATGTAATATGCATACACATATATATGTAGAAGAAGAGTTCCTTATTATTGTCAGATTGCGTTAATGTTCAGCTAGGGATTACTCTGTTTGATGGAGAAGCAAAGAGACTTGGATGTTTAATTCTTCATTAATCTTTTCCTGGCTGTAATGAGCTGAGGTGTAAATATTAACACCTCTGATTTTCAAGCATTAGTTTAAGCTATCATCCATAAATTCACTTTCATAAAGGCAACATACTTCAAAATTGAACTACTTTGCCCTTAGTGAAAAATTTGACTTGAATTTTTGATTTACTCATATTTTGGTTTCCAAGATTTCTGTTTCTGAAATATTTTTAACCATAGCCTTTCTGATTTAGTTGCATTAATTTATAATATTTGAAATGGCATCTTCCAAATTAAAGTTAATGGATTAATTTTTGTTATTATTTGTTTGCATAGTTTTCTTTTCATAAATTATTTGTTGCAGCCTTTGTATTGTTTTTCTGCTTGTAATTGACAGCTTTATAATACCTAGGGGCATATTTGAGGTCTCTTTCTCTTTTCAAACACTCTTCTCTATCCACAGCAATGACTGTTTTTCTTTGTTTCTTTGCTGTCTGCGGAAAGCAGATCAGAGGGTGTTACTGAGTGTGGTAGAATATTACATTCTGTTGCAACTAGCAGTTTACTTAAGCTATGTAACTAAGTGTCCTGTAAAAGCAAAATGCAATTGCCCTGGCAAATCTCATGTTTTCATAAATCATGAGCAAAACTTTTAAGGTTGTGAAAACCTGAAATATTTGTATCCACTTTTTAATTGTTGATGTGCTGATGTCAAGCCACCATGCAGTGTATTTTTAGTAGCTCTCCCCATGACTAGTTATGTGTGGAAATAAGAAGTAAGGGGTATCACTTCTGGCAGAACTGGAGTGAATTAGAAATTCTTTTTTCAAGACATTTTAAAATATTCACTTTTTTAACCTCCTTTAAATCTACCTCTTGCTATATTTTGCAACTGTAGGGATTTAATGCATGATGCCTACATATGTGTACATAATATTCTCTACCTTTTGTCTTTAATATTCCTTGGTTTTTAATTATTAAAGATAAGTATTTGAATTATAAATATTCTAGTTATACAGGAATAGGCAAAGCAGGCACATACCCTCAGGCAAAATTCTTCCATTATCCATAATCCTTCTGCCTCCTGCCTCCATTTCTCTACCTCCTATCTTTATGTCGTCTCAAAAAACACAGAGGCATTCTTTTAAACTAACCTTCTCCTCCCCACTTAAACCATAGAAATCCCTTCTCAATATGTATAGGGGCCTTTTCCTTGAAGTGGGATGTCATACTTGTCCTAAATATAATAAAGTGCTATCTTCAAGGCATTTCTGCATCCAAAACACTCCCCAGAAACCTGCCTAGTCCTCCCATCTAACCATCCTGAATGTCACAAATCATAGCACAGAAGCTGCTTTATAGTGAATCATTAACATTGTCAGGAATGAGTTGGCAAGGAAAAAAAAAAGCTTTCCATTAGAGAACTGAGGGAGAATATACAAATGACAGCATTGTCATTTCTCTTACATTGTTTTATAAAGTGCACAACTGATTAGGAAGAGTTTATTATAGAATATATATGCTGTGTATGCATACATGACAATTTTGTTTTCATCCTGTACTGTTTATAAGTATGTATGGATGTGCTTTAGATTAACTGTCCTACTTTAGGTTTTTGAATTATACGAGTAACAGTTTCATTATGCGCAAAAATTGTCTAGCCTTAACAAATATATTCAGAAACAAAGAGGTTCAAAAATGCAAGATATATGTGGAAGGTGTTTTTAATCTACTTAAAGATTAATAAAGATATTACAAACTCCTGTTAGGCAGTATCTGAAAAGGTCCTTTAGGATAATATTACTTCAGTATATAGACTCTGTTATCTGATTACAACTTGGAGGTATGTAACTCCAGTGTAGATGCTTTCTTGTCAATTTTCCTGTTTGGCACAGCTTGAATGGGATAATGTACACTTATAACATGTAATACAATTAGTTCTCTTTTAAGCATCAAATATTGTAAAGAAAGTCATTTTGATCAATACATGTGATGTTTTTTATATAAAAACCTAATATATTTGTGTTGTAAATTAGGGTTTTTTTCCCTTCATATCTTAAAAGACAATTGCATGGAATTATACATGGCTTTGTTGTTCATGGAGATAAAAACGTGTCAAACCATCAGTGGCAAAAAATGTGTGAGGATATACAGTATACACCTAAAAAAAAGGGAGACTGATTTTCAAAGAACAAGTTAATTTGCTTTGACAAGACTGGTAGCTTTCTTTAAATAGTTGTAAATACTAACGCAAAGTATGCAAAGCAGACACTGCTCCTCAAAATTTCACATGCACTTACACAAATAATTTTAGTGTGCTTTTCTTTTTCTTAGATGGTCACGTGCGCAGTTAGGTCATTCTGATTACACTGGTTTGGTGTAAACCTGGAGTATTTAAGCCATTTCAGTTGAGTTTTGGATTTATGCTCATGCCACTGAGCTCAAGATCTGGCTGTATGCTGCATAGTAATTGCTAGCCAAAACCAACAGTTCCCCAAACTTTCAGTCTCCTACTGATATTTAGGTGTGGTTTGAGTGACAGCATTACACAGGCAGAGGGAATCCATTTTTTTCTCCTCTCAAATAGGTTGATTGTGCAAGAGCTCCTTCAGACAGAACAATTTGCATGGTATCCATCAACACACAAACTACTTCCTTCATAGGGGAGCTGCCAGGAATATATAGGCTCCAGAGTACTGGGAATGGTGTGATATCTAAGACATGGCAGTCTAATCATGCTAATACTTACTTGATGTTGCTCTATAATCACTACAGCTTGTCCCAAAACACATTCTGGGAGCTGGGTGAAAAGGACACTATTTTTTCTACCTCTCTGCTGGTGTGGTGGAAGATGATTTTAAAGAAAAATAAGATAGGAATGCTAACAATAATCCTAATAAAAATAATAACACAAGAGTGAGTCTCTTTGAACATCATTCACATCTTCCTTTAGGGGATCTTGGTAGATCTTTGCATAAAGTAAAGGCTTGATCCAGTGGCTAGTGCGCTTACTTCTCTGAACACTGTATGAGGCCCTAAGAATTAAGCCTTACAGAGAACTGATGTGAGGTAGCTATTTTCTACGTGTTTCTTGTACGAAGCCTTCATTTTTCTCACAGGAGATGAAACTGCTAGAGCCAGAGCCACTAAACACAGGCATTTTATCAGGCAGGGAGACTTTAAATAGAAATATACCAGAAAAGGAAAGGAGACAGAACAAGATCCCAAACTCCATCAATTCTACAAGACAGTAAGAGGCACGTGGAAGAGTTCTAACTTAAACAGGCAGTAAGATTTTTCCCTGCACTGACATTCTGTTTGCTTGATCAAGAAAAAGAAAAGAAAGGAGAAAAAAAAGAAGCCCAATGTGATTTACTGACTGTTGATAGAGAACTTTACCTGATAGGTAAAAAAATGCATGTGTATATGTTTTTTATACATGCACACAATCAGGTATAGATCATTTAATTACTGATAAATTAAAACCAAAATTAGTTGAAGGCCATTCCAATGAAATAACTGTTGCATCAATTAGAGAAAACATAGATTTTTCTTTAGAAAGTGACATTGCTAAAATGTTATTATTTTCTGTATGTGCCCAGAAGAAAGCATAAAATATTTCCCCCCAGGAAAACAGGGGAGGGTTTTTTTTCCCCTTTGAGACTGGTCCTGAGTACAAGGTGAATTTTATCAGAAAGCTGTGCAGTTATACAGTGAATGCAGTCAGGTTATCAGGAAGATAGGCAAGCTGGATATTAGAGTTTACTGCTTGGTTAATTCCTCAGAGCCTGACCCAGATAGGGTCAAACACCCCCAGCTCTCACTTAAAGACACTGTACAGGTTAAATACAATAACCTGAATTGTTTTTCATTTTGCTCACCAGAACATGTTATCAGTAGCAACTACCTAAATGTCCAAAATAAAATCTGAAGGAAATAATACCCAAGGAAGTGTGGTGTCAGTAAACAAACATTCCCTACCCCCCCTCCCCAGTAATTCTGCATCAAGGAAAAATGCAGAGCCTTGGGTTTTCATTGACAAATGTAAAATATTTCCCAGTCATCACATAACACATGGAAAGAATAACCATCCATGCCCACATCTACATGCTTACACATTCCCCTCCCCTTCTTAATGTAGTAGCATCAGTCATGAAGAGGGATATGATAAAAATGAGTAATAGGTGTCAGTAGAAAGGAGGAAAATATTGTAAACACATGAAAACATATGGCTCAGGAATCCACTGGGAAAATACACCCTGTAACTAGCATCGGACAAACTGACTAACATGTAAGAGCCACCAGCAGCACACTGGTGCAAGAAGGCAAGAGGCAGAGAACAAAAAGAAGATGATGTCAAAAAGCATGACTCCTGTCTGTGCAGTCTGGCCGTACAGCTAATCCAATGCCAGAATACCAGAACCCATACGCATGGGATAGCCTTAACTGAGACATCTTGCAGTGAAATGGAAGCACTTCTCTGCACATCAGTTACCCAGTGGTAGAAAGTCTGAATGAAACCAAAATTGGAGAATGACTTGAGAGTGAATTTAGAATTCAAAGCAGGGGAGAAATGCTGCATGGGGATGCAGACTTGAACAGAGGAGAGTGGTATGGGCAGGGATCAGAAGGCACAGGGGAAGGAACAAAGATGCATCTGTTGCCCTCCCTATCCGTCACGTTCTCTCTTTTTAGAATGCAAATTCTTCAGAAAAGCAAAGATTGTTCCTCCCTTTGCTCTCGTGTAGTGCCTAGCACTGTATTATATACAATGTAGCTTAACCAGACATCAGATACAGATCATACTTTTCCACAGAACCATTTCTAATGCAATTACAGATTTTGTTAGGAAAGCTTTTAATGAATAATTTCATTCTGATACAGTAAAATTTATTATTTTAAAAAGTGAAAATATTTGGTTTGATAAGATAATATTAGTTGCTGTAGTCATAGATTTTTAATTCATTCATGGTTTTTTTTTGTCTTGTTTTGAGGTAAAACAAGTGTTACAATTTTGGAATTTTCCACTAGAAAAGAAATCTGTTTCTTCAGAAAACCTGTCTTTGAAAAATTTCTTTCTAAAATGCCTAGCTGATTTTTTAACTACTTGAATGCCTTCATGTATGGGCTAGCAGGTGTTAGAAATATTCTTTATTTGGTACTTATTCAGTGGGGCTTTATGGGAGGATGATATGGGACATACCATTCAAACCCATATCATACCACTTATTTACCAGTTAGATATTACCTGCTGCATAGAAAAGTAATCTGAATGCAATCACAGCATATTTAGTGTACTGTGTGTTGTGCTTTCTTCTTACGGAATCAGAGAAAGAATACCTCTCTATATTTTTTATGACAAGAAACAAAGGCTCCTACTGTCCCACTTTTCTCCCTAAGGGTGAGACCAACCTAAAACACAACCAATATATTTTCACAGGGAAAGTTGCCAACTTATTGTCAGAGAGAATTAGTAAGAATAAATATGAACCTTTGCCACCAAGATTAAAAGACCGATAGAAGAACTGGAAAAAAGAAATCAAAGCCCCCAAAACCAAATGAAAATTTGATTGCCTCCTTTAATTACTGTTTTCTTCCTTTACCTAACAGAATTAATTCCTGCTCAGTTACTTTTGTGAAATTTGGTAGTTCTGCTTTTCAAAATCTGCAACCATTTTATTTTATTTTAGGTTAGTCTCCATCATTTGAGTTCCACTTTCTATTTCAAATCTAAATGATTCTAAGGATATAGAGGACCTCTTTTTCAGAATTCAACATCCTACAGGCAAGCTCTAACCCCTATTTAGTCATTTAAATAAGTATCATGAGTTTAAAAAAATTGCTGATAGTAATGCTGAACTCACTGAAATCATACAGAGCTGTAAGGGGTTTAATAATTTTGTTACAGTATACAAGAGCATAAGTGATTGTCATAATGCACAGAAATGAACAAGTAACGTTTCTGGCAATGTATTAAGTATATGCAGGAGCAAATGATCAGTTCATCATGATTTCTTACTTATCTATTATCTCTTACCCTCTATTGAGATGTCATTTCCAGTCAAGCCATAATGTTAGTCTCCATTGCCCATTTGTTATACTTTCAAGTAAAAGCTTTTGTATTGAGCTGAATTTGATTTTCTATATAAAATATCAGGATTCTGTTAGATTTGTAAGAAGGACATTTGACACTCTAGTCCCCAGTGAAATTTGATGTATTTGTGTAGATAGTACCAATTACATCGTTAGTATACTGATTAGTAGTCATTCAGAGTAAAAAATGAACACTAGTAACATAAGAATTTAGGAGCATAGACTTTCCCTTTGAACCAAAGGTGCATGGTTCAGAAAAACACATTTTTGCCTCCCCAGATAGAAGAGAAGCGCTGGCTGCTTCTTCTTCCTTTTTTTCCCCCATAGGAACAGTGAAGCAGAGCAAAGTAGGCCAGAGAATCTGGCCCATGGCATGTTGTTAGCTCAGTCAGATATGATATCAATGTCTAGTCCCTTCATTACCTCATTCCTCCTACATCAAGAAGAAGCCAATGTAAATTACTAAATGAAGAAAGCTATGTGGTCTTTCAAGTTAAACAAAACTCCTTGCATAAATGTTGCATCAGCCATTCATCCACCAGCATACATTGTGTTGTCAAACAAGACATTTTGATGAATCTCTTACCAAAATGTAAAATGCAACAAAGATTAGTAAAATCCAGAAAGTTGCATTTTGCAGAAGTTCCCTTTTCAGTCTCATTCTGGTTGCTTTATTATTTGCAAAAGGAATCTCATCTCAGATGCAGCATCTGTTTTTCAGTAAAGTCCTGCTTTTTACCCAATTTTCCAGCTGGATTGACTGAGGCAAAAGGAGGTCAAGTGACTTGCCAAGGTCAGATGGCAATCCAGTGCTTTACCAAGGATTAGAATTTAGGAACCTCCTGATTAATAGAACAAATAACCTCCATGCACCAAATCCCCATGGGATGGGCAAGTCACAGAACTGGGTAGGATTAACCAGAAAGGACTTGTCTGCTTGGGTAAGCAAAATATACCCAGCACAGAAGAAATACAAACACTTTCAAGTTGCTGAGGCATAATCCTAGGAACCATTTACATGTGTGTGCTTGTGCAGTTTGTGGAGGTCTTTAAAAGACCAGTAAAACAGGAGGTCAATATTTGAAGCCATTGCATTAAATAGCATACACACATTTTTATTTAAAAAACCCAGAACAACTCATCTCCACTATTATTTTAATTATTTAAAGAGGCTCAGCCACTTGTACTGGAGGTTTGCACCATGGTGCAACACATCACCTAACAAAAGGGCCCATGCTCAGAACAGCAAGTAAACAAACATTCCAGACATGCCTTATGTTCCAGCAGCAGCGCCTTTTAAACAGTTACAGTTTACTAGTTACAGAGCAAAAATGGAAACTGTCTGTTTTGATTTAAATCTGTCCCTGAGCAATTTCCATGAGTTAACACAGCAGAAGTACAAGTACAGGAACAAATAAACAAACAAACAAAGAAACTTGAGCTCGCCTCTAACAACTGAACTGCCACCAGTTTCCAAAATGCAATCATAGAACCGTCCATTCTTGCACCACAATTAAGAGCAGCTCACAATGGACGCGAACTGCTCCACCCCAGCAAAGGGAGAGGGCGTTGAAATGCTAATTGCACACAAAACTTCAGTGGTGCTGGTGATTAATATACTTATTGTTATTGTTAAAATTGGAATGACAAAGAGTATAATATAGCAGTGCTTTTGTGTCCTCTGGCTGTTCAAAAGTGTCTCCTTGCACTTTCTTTGGGTGCCAGAATTACTCAACTTCATTTTACGGTTTTCACTTGCATTGAAAAGACAGGAGATGTGGAAGAACAGCTATTGGAGTATTTTAAATAACGCAAAAAGGTAAGAATGCTTTTTTGTTTAGGAAACCTGTAGTGGGGAGGACAGAGGGAACCAGTAGGACACGTTCTCCTAGGTGAAAAAAGAATGGAAGAAGAGCTGGAGTTCATTCTAAACAACATGGGCCTCATTTTTCACTCTTTCAACTTTACTCAAGTCATAATCCCTTACTCATTCCTATAAAATACTGAGATTTCCAGCACAACTCCTCAAAAGACTTACATGTCTGTTTAGGAAGATGAACACCAAATTGGCTGTTACTGGCTGCGGTTATACTCTTAACTTTAAACATTTACTGAAAACATTTTTCTGAGTAAGGCAAAGATATTTTGCATCTTGCAGAATCAAGCTTTCAGAGTCTTAATTGCTACAGAAAGATTTTCAAGGGAGAGGTGGATGTTCATACCCTCATTCATTTCTGTAGGATTCATGAGAACAACCTCTGGAGTCAATATTTACAGATGCTTGCTACTGGGCTAGGGTGGGACTGCTTACAATCCTGACCCATTAGAGGTGGGGAGAACTATGTGGTGACTATGGTATCTAGTCTAAGCTAGTCTAACTTCACTACAGAGTCTAGTGTAACTTAGTGTTACCTCAAGAGTAAGTAGACTATTTCTGTACTCACATGCCTTACATTAGCATAAACTAACAATTATAAAATAATAAATATTTAAGACAAAGAAGGCTGCAACAGAGCATACGCTATTTTGGGAGTGACACTTGTTAAAAAGAGGACGCTCAGCTTCTCTGTCAGAAGACTTCAGGTTGGTCACCTCAGCCTCAAATGCCTTGATTCATTGCCCATTATAGTTGTCAGTGGCTGTTTATGGTTGACATAAAAAAATATTAACTATACTTTAAAACCAAACAAGTAAACAAATAAACAAATATTCTTATAACATAGCCAGGACACTGACAATATGGCTTCTGCAAGAAAGTTCTTGCTGGCTTTTAAATTTCAAGCAATTGCCATAAAGAGGGCAAACAACAAAGCAGGGCTAAGGAGTATTGCTACTGCTCAACTGGATGCACAGCTGTGGAGGAGCAGAAGAAGGAGGAGGAGGACGAGGAGGAGGAGGACGAGGAAGACAGTAAAGACAAAGAGCCTCTGAAGGTTCAGAAAGCTGGGCTCTGGTAGCATAACTCCAGGCAACAGCAGCAACAGGGAGCAGAGCCTGCTGGAAGTAGCCTTAAGCAGATGATTTGGAAACAATTTGTGATTTTAAAAGTTGGTTCAATCAAGCAGGACTAAACCATAACAAGCTCAGCACAGGTATGTCACAGCAGGTAATATTAATTTGTGTAAGTCAGAGTCTACTCAGAAGTTCACTTACTCTATGCAGAAAGATGTTGAGAGAATTAAATCTTTTTTTATAACTGTTACTTATTTATTTCTTCACACTACTAAATAAGAATGATGCAAAGAGCACAATAAAACATCATTATTTTTTTTCCAGGATTGTTAAATGGCAGTTTGGCTTTACACTCTTTAAAGGATGTGTACTGCCAAAAGAGACTCCCATTTGTATACAACTTTCTGAGAGTCATTTTCCTTCTTAATGTATTGTCCTACAGAATGATGCATAGAAACATGTCCTACTCAAGGGAAGAGTAAACAAGACATTCAACAGAAGACTGCTGAAGAAGGAAATTGTTACCTAAGCATGGGTTCCTAGTGCTGTTTTATATCAACTCCATAGGACTGAAAGATATGGCACAGGATCTATAGAGGAGTTGTCTTTCTGGTAAGACAGGTGGAATAAACTATGGCATCTAAAGCACAAGTAAATACATACACTATGTGTACGTACGTCACAAAAGTAACTATGAACAATGAAAAGTATTGTGAAAAGTAACTATGAACAATGAAAAGTATTGTGAAAGGTGACAGAATTATTTCAAATGTCCTTGGTACTTCTTAAGAGATATCTTTTCCCCAATGTTATAGCCTCAGCGTTAAATTTTTTAGCACATACCCTACCTTGAACAACCCTCTGTGTCTGGGAAATGCTATCTGTATGTCTTCTGTAGGAGTCTTTTATTGCAATAAAGGAAAATTTAGATGGCCCCATTCCTGTCTTTTCAACTGTTCAGCTTAATTCCCTAATAGACATGCCTTAGACTCAATTTATATATCACAAAGAGAACTACAGCTTTAAATAACAGAAGAAATTGAGCTCTACCCATGCTAACAAATTAAAATCTGTCTACTAAAATCTGACCTCTACAGTGAGGCTCTGAAGTTCCACATATCTGTTGCATTAAGAACTTTTGTCTCAGACCCAGATACAATGAGCAACAGTAGGTGCTCTTGTCCTTAAAACCACGTATATTCTTTTCTTAAATGAAAGGCACTCCATTTGTGAATCTTTTCACAAATTGAGAAACTGCACTTCTCGGCACACATGTGGATGCATATTTACATAAGACATGCCTAACCTGGGTCTGCCTGCAGGGTGGTGTGGGCTACTCAGCTTTGTGCTTGTGGTTCCACCACTTGACGTGGGAGTGCATGGTGTGTTGTCTGGTGCTAAAGGCAGGGCTACAGCTTCATTGGTTCCCCTGATAAAACTGCACTCACTTAACACAGTGTTTTTTTCCATCAATGCATTTTTCTGCTTGTGACTGGAAATAGGGGCTAATTTGCCAAAGTTGTACACTGAGCATTTAAAATGTACCCAATTTGTGATTGCAGGATCTGGGCCTGATTATGCCTGACAGGTCTTTGGTTTAGAGTGAAGGCAGGGCAAAGGACTCCTCTGTTCCAATCTACCTCCAGACTCCATGGTCCAAATCTGGTGGGCAGGATTACGGGATTGCAGCGCATGGCCTGGTAAAATTGCTGCCCTTGGGTGTTGCTGGGGGTGTGGCACCTGGAGTCAACCCAGAGACAGAGCACACCAGAAGTGGTCCCAAAGGTGCTCAGGCCATTAATGGACGCACAAAACAAAATGGCTGCACACCCATAGCTACCCATATGGAAAAAACATGAGATACGCATAGGGATTATGAGTTAATATTAAGTACATCTTTCAAAAGTGGTCCACAAATTGGAAAGCAATCCTGAGAGATTTACCTGCATTGTTCCTATGCAGATCTATATGGTAAAAAGTCCTCATGCTGGTTTCAAGGTACTACCTTTAGTGGTACAAGGGATATTTTTAGCATTTATATTCAAGCAGGAATAAATAGGGGATGGACTGAAGAAGAAATGTGAAGATTTGTCCCTTAATACAGATGTATCTTTTTAAAATATCCTGAACAATCAGAAAGGGTGAGTTCTCTTTGAGAACCTCAACACCAGAGGCAGGAAGAATGGCTTTAACCTTGACTTTCATGACATCTATAGGTTTCTGTCAGACTCTGGCTGTTATTTTAATTGTATATTTCAGTTTAGGAAATGAAATTTCATTTAGTTACTGAAATAAGAAGTCAAGACATATGGACCATGAAAAATGTGATCAGTGAGATATTCTGCATAAACATAAGATAATGATGGAGTAGAACTTCATCAAGGCTGTGTTCTCCTTTTTGTACAGTAGTGAGACAAGGAAAAATTAAAAGCAATTGTTTGCTGTGAGGGTCGGCTTATTAGTTTTTATTAATGAATAAATTATTCATCATCAGCTTGTGTTTTAGTTAAATTATAAACCCCTTTCCATTTTTATTAGGCCGATAGCTGAGATATGATTTCAAGCCTAGAAATAAGCAATCAGATGATTTAGGAGCTGCAATTCCTTAGACTTTTAATAGTAGATTTCAGTTATTCAGTTTTTTGTTATATACCACATTTCTTCTGACAATGATGTGATTATTGCTGTCATATGCATTGCTATGCTAAACAATGTGAATCTCATATTTTGTTATTTGCATTTCTTATTACACAGTGCTTTGCAACTCAGACTTTGACTTCAGGAAAATGTATTTATCATACTTTGTATATGCTGTGGTTTAAGGATCAGGACAGGCTGTACCTCAGGTAAGAGTTCAGTAGTTAGCATTAGCTCTTAGTCTGGTATGCAAGGGGGGTCAAAACATCACTATCAATGAAAACGACACTGCTGCTATTGATTATATGGTTCAAGATTTTAGAAGGTTCCTTTCATGCAAAGTGTCTCCCTAAAGGCCTTCCAGAATTAAATAATACGATTATACAGATGAATGATGGCAGAGATAGAGCCAAACTCAGATGTTTAGTCAATGAACTGAGATTTGAAAGGGACAACTGGTACAGCAAACTGGTAAAGCAAAACTGCTCCATGGGACAGATACATCAAATGGGAAGACCCTCACACACAGTATGGACAGAAACCACCTAAAGAAACTAGTGGTGAAGTGGCAATGGTAAATGACAATGCTGATGAAGTATCAGGGAAGCAATATTTCAGACCTTGTAAAGAGCTTGATTCAACTTCTACCAACAGAACTTATAATGTGTGCATCTTCCAGTGAAAACATTGTTACTGATCAGCTGAGCAAACTCTTCTCCTGGTGCAGATACCATTGTGCTGCTAAATGGCACCAGCTATGTCCTCAGATACCATGATTCCGTATCTATGGAATCCCTGCCTCACTTCAAAGCTTCTTTACCCCAAAAAGTAGCCTTTGGTAATGTTGGGCCAGTTTTTTTATTTTCCTGCTTCTGGTGACAAGTACAGGGCTTTTGATGAGACTCATGGCTGCTGGACCATTTTTCTTGGGCTATAAGTGTCTTCTACATGTTAGGGTGGTTAGAGAGCTTTATGGCATTTCACCCTTCAAACCACAAATATTTGAGTGCTACAGTTTGTGAAAGAAACAAAACTAAAAAACGTGGAAAATTTTTATGTGATTTTCAGAATCATTTTTTCCTTTCTGCACTGGGGTATACTCAGGATTTTAAAAAATTGTTCACCCACACAGACAGATTTTTAGCAGATTCAGAAGTGCTAACAGAGTCATATTTAGGGCACCTACCTGTGATGTGGGAGACTGAGAATAAAGGTTTTGACTGTCACTGCCTTGGTTATTCTGGTCTGAGTGAGTCTCCCTTTTGCTTTGATTACTTTGTCTAAAAGTAGTTTAGTTGTGTTATGCTCTGTGTATGCATCTATATTGTAAACTCAGGCACATTTAGAAAGGTCAGTTTGGCTTCCCAATGTTTGCCATGTAATGTTGTTGCAAGGCAATGCAGGATCTGGTGTGGAGGACTCAAGTGCGAAAGCACAACCAGGACTATGACTAGTCTGTCCATGTTTGTACTTGTATTAGGGATTAGAACAAACTCACATTATTTCTCCTGACATGTTTCAGCTTTGTCTCATGTTTTATACACAAAAATATAATCAATACACAGTAAATCTGGGTTCAAAACTGTGAGTAAATTACACAATTGTTGTTCTTATTTTGACCAGGAGCTCCATCTTTGGCAGTGCTGTGTTTATGTTCCTTCAGACATCCTCCAGACCGACATTTCCAGAGAAAAAGCAAAATCCTGTCCATCGTGATGGACAAGACATGAATTGATAACGGCACCTTTGCTTTGCGGATACCTTCATGCTATCTTGAAATATTTGAAAGCAGCCCCAGGGCTGTTTTTTACACTACATGGGTTGATAGTGGCTCCGGAGGGAAGATCTGTCAATAGCCAAAGAGCAGCAGAGCTGCAACCATGGCACCTCCTTCTTTTGCAGTGCTCTGGCACTGCTTCAGCTCACACTGAAGGAATGCACATCTGGGGCCGCTTGTTCAGTTTCTGGTCCTTTGGTGCCAGATGACACAAAAAATCTGGATCAGAAGAGACAAACTGATCTATTTGTAAATAGAAAAGCAACATTTCCATACCTGGTTATTTATGTGAAAGGGACAAGGATTTGTAGGTGGAGCCAGCACTGCTGCCTGCAGCCAAGTTAGTTTGATGTTTCCCTTTAGACTACCAGGTTTTCAGTTGCTTATGACTGTGTCAAAACATTAATGTGTTGGTATAATATTTTTCTTGAAGAATTGTCTCTTTCAAATTCACTTTTTCCCCCCCCAGAAGATTTGCAAGACCAGCTTGGTTGTTTCTAAGTTTGAGAAAAACTTATTCCACCATGTTTTAAAAAAATAACCTACATTTGCTTGAGAATCTAGGGAACAATAACTTGAGAGATGACTGGAGAGTATGAGAGGAAGGATGTCTGTATATAAATAGGATGAACTGATATAAAATGTGTGGGGCTGAAAAGTCAGGGCATCTGAAGGTGAAGAGACTAGGATGATGATATTGGGATGATGAAGACAGGGAAAACAGAGGTCTGGCATAGTGAAAAACAGCAGAAAACACAGCCCAAATTGGAGATTAGGCTTGGTAGTTAGGCAGAAAGGTCTGAGACCTAAAGTGCTGTGTCCTCCAAAATCTAGAAATGAATCCAGAATTCTTGAGCCTTACCAGATTTCTGTTCTCGGCAAATATTTGTTGAATAATAATCAAAGCATCTTTCAAAGAACTTACTAGTGCAGAAGAGGACCAGAGAATCACAGAGAAACTCTCATTGGTAATAGGTCATGACCCCCCATTGAACTAGTAGGTGATAAGACAGATAAGTAGGTTGAAAGCTGGCTTTCTTGTTGATAACCAGTGTTGATATCAGTATGATGCCATAGGACAAAAATTTCATTTTTCTGTTGCCTTACAAAGAAGTACCTAGAACCTCCATAAAAATTAGTCTTGTGAAGCCAGGCACTCAAAAGTTAGGAAATGCCCAAGATTAGTTATGCAATCTCAGTTGATCAGATAAGCTTCTGCTTTATGATACAGCTATTAACAGTACAGTTTTCCACTATGTTTCCATGGGGCTGTCTCGTGCAATGTACTAGCATGCTTGACTCCCAAAGAAGGGATGGGCTTAGATGTCCAAAAGGTAAGGATACCCTAAAGATGCCCTAAAGGCAGTTCTTCATATAATATATGAGAAATCATGAAGCAGAAGATCTTGGCAATACCCACCACTCCTTGATGGAGTCTAAAGAATCAAAGAAATTTAGTGTGCCAGATAGCCCTACTCTAGGGAGGTTGAGATTTATGTTATTAAGGATCCTATCTTCTGCAGAATGGTTCTTTGACTATACAGGTTGTGTGGTGAACAAGATGAGGAAAGACAAAATAAAAAAAAGATTATTTAAAAAATAAGACAACTAAGCCAAATATAATTATCTTTCTGTATGTCCTTCAGATCCAGGACATTGACTACATCACTTAACTCAGGTTTTATACAACTGGTTAATACTTGTGTTTTTTTCATTTTCTGAAGCTTACGCTGCAACTCTGGTGCTGGACTGACAAAAGTGCTGCAAGGTAAGGGAAGGGGAGCAGCGATTCTGACAGCATGAAGGGACACTCTGTGCCATATATTCTGAAACATTAAGTTGTAGACATCTCAAACTGAGCATCCAAAATAATGGATTTTTTTGAACTTTGGTTTTTGTGCCTTATTTCTATATATGTTATGAAAGGAAACTTATGGAAGCATATTCCCATCTTGCAGAGGTTTTGTAAAATAATAAATATTTGTGATTATGCGGATAGAGTTACAGAAAAACTCACAAGAAAATTAATAATTCTGTCTTCATATCTGGGTCTGAAGTGTATGCAGTAAATAAGGCCTGAGGCCATGCATTGAAGAATAAAAAAATATATTGGATCACCGCTCATTAAGTGAGCATCTGTCCATCCTGTGCACAGAATGAGGCAGAGGTCCCAGAGAAAAAATATGACAGCATCCTCTAATCAAAGCCTTTATCATAATCTACCCAAGAAAGTTGAATTAGCATAGCATACATTGCTTTAATAATTCTAGTTTTCTCATATTCAGGAGTTTGCCTATTCAACAGGAACATTCTATTACCATCGTTGTATGTGTATACTAAATAATATAGTCCAATCCAATCCAATCTGAGATACACTGCAGAAGGTGACTGTACACTACTGGTGACTTGACCATTTTATATTGTTAAGGAAAAATATTTTTGATTCTTGTGCATAGGTGTATAAGGATATGTCTAACATTTTTAGAAAGGCAAATAGTTCTGACCTCAGAGTTTGGGGATTAAAAAAATTTAGTAAGATACATGCTGCTTTTTCCTTTTCTAAGAAAAAAATCAAGCCTTAATCCTACAACTGTATATTAAATCATTTGTTCACTGTGATGGGCAGGAGAACACAGATATAGTAATCTACCAGTCTGGTATCTGGTATGCATTGGGAGTCATGAAATAGATCTCGGCAGTCTGAATGCTGTGCACCCACGCATTGTACAATGCTGTGATTACAGTAGGTAGGTGGTTCGGGTAACAGTGAATTTCAGATATGCAGGAGTCCAGTATAATGTGTGGTATGATTTGCAGGATTTTGTTAGGACACATCCTATAATTGTATGCCTGGTATAATGTCTGATTGGCTTGCCTTTTGTGCCATTGAGAATCTAGACCCCTTAGGAAAATGATGCTTTTTCTGCAAAATTTTTTGGAGAATCTATTTTAAGAGAAATAAGTTAATCAAAGCTGATTACATTGTGCACACTCCATTTCTGTAAAGAGAAAAATCAAAGCAATACACAAGTCACATATTTATTACACAAAACATTGTAAAACACCTATAGAACAAATGTTACTCCTAAGGGGACAGTTTATAACCTCACAACTACCTTCAATACAAACCAAAAAATTTTCAGTATACTACACAGGCATGATCCCCTTAATAGAATTTTCGCTGAATATTAGTGATAAAACTCTTCAGGACTGTTAATGGTGTCATCCAATGGACTGCTCTTCCCCTCATTTGGTCATACCTTGCTTCTTTCAGGTATTTGTGAGTCCATCTGTATGGTATGCTCATTATGCCTTACCTTTATGTAGCATATATTTTTAAAAAAGTTGTGTTACTTATGATGAAAAACATAGTCACTACTTTATAAATGGTAAGAAACCTTGCTAAGAAGTGCCTTCAAATGACTTGGTGGGAGCAGAGAAAGCTGAACCCTTGGTAGAATCATTCCCAATGTTGCCAGCTGGTGGCCCATACCACCTTTGCATGAAACATTCCCCATATGGATTTACTTTGAGGGGATAGTGCCACTTCCATTCTTGCCATCCTAAGGCATGAGGGGCAGGGGCAGGCTAGGCTGGATTTCCATAATTCTAGTCTAGAACTGTCAGATCAGCATTTTCTGTAGTTGGCTATATGCTGCTTGAAAAAAACTAAGTAAAAAGGATAAGCAAATCTTCTTCCTTTTAAAAGAAATCTTCTAAACTATCCTTTCCTTTAGGTTGATTATGTCTTTCAGTTAGAGGGGAATCCTCTGTGGTATGTTAGACCTGATGGCCTAGATAGTTGGACCTTTATTTGGTTGTGTGTTACAATAGTCATCCTTCACGTTTAGAAGAGACAAGTTTAGAGTCTTTTTTGAAGATGCAAATAGGCAAAATAAGCATGCACACGTGCAAGGCATCCACCTGTTTCTTTGAGTTATCCTGTGACCAGTTATGTTAGTTCTCACTGGGTTGACCAAACAGTAGATGTTTTTTCCTTTTCTTCAACAGATTGTTCAGGAGGTTTTCTTTGTGACAGGAGAGGCCCATAGCTGGTTGGTTTTGATGTCAGTTAGAACTGACAAAAGCTTAGCCCAGTATTGCAAAATCCAAAATTATTAAGAAATGGGTCAGGTGAATGTCAGAAATATTGCTACTAAGAAAAATGAAGTGTTTTCTATGCTCCCAAATTTGTCTTGCTTATTGTAGCAACTTACTAATTATTAATTGTGCATATCTTCATATGATAACTACTATCTTTTTCTTTAAGCAGTAACCAAGTAATGCTGTTGACTTTTAAAATATCACTAAATTGTAGATTTAGCATCATGTTGTGATTAGTATGGCATTTCATACCTTTCCCAGAGCTATTGTCTCAGATTGTTGCCAGATAACATTGAAACTGCTTACAAGCCATACTTGAAAGGTTATCTTTGTTGTATTTTTGTAAAGGTTGGCAACTTTCAAATTAATTACAAATAAAAACTAAGCATAAATGTATCATCCTTCTCCTGGCTGCTCTGAGCTGGCAGAATCCAGATTCTCCTATATTTTACTAGGAAGGGGTGCTATGCATGTTGGGGGCTATTTCTTCTGAAGGTCCAACATAGGACACCTCTGGTAGACTGGGACATGCTTATTGGAAACTTTTATTCTGAACTAAAAATAGTCATTGTTTTCTCTGATGAAAGATGTGAAAAGGAGCATAGCAAGACATACAGATCTGGCCAAAGGCTGGAAAGAAAAGAACAATCTCTTTCTGGCCAAAGAAAGGACCACAGCTACCTCTCCTGTAAATAGGGGTGTGCAGCAGAGGAATGCTGAGTCAGCAGCAAAGAATTAATCAGCCTTTCATCGTTTTGGCTCAGGAAAAATGGAATTGTGCTGTGGGGAACTGTGATGGAGTTCAGTAACAAAGAATTATTCTAGAAAATCACTAAAACTGCAGGCGGAAAGGAATTTATTCCTGTTTCTCTCCAGATGCACACTAGAGAGAGCCTTCCTAATTTCTTTGACTTCAAATTTGATTGAAACAAGTCATGCATTTTAAGAGTGTCTCCCACCCACTGGCTCCTCTAGGAATTTGAAAATCTGGCCACTTTGTGTGGATGTTTGAATAGGTTCCAACCTCATTCAAACACCAGACCTTATACTTCTCTACATTCATCCCCATATATTTAGTTTGTCATTGAAGCTTCTTTGCCTTCAATTCTCTATCCTTCAAAATACCATGTAAAAAGCTCCAACAAACACACAACACACAAAATTCTTTCCTGGTCCAGACTCCTTTAATAAGAGGAACTAATCCAAAAATTAAATTAAAACATTCAGAGCATCAAAAGTAAGGTGTGGATAAACACCTCAAGACTAAAGGAGAAGTCCTTTAAAATTGAGGTACCTTAACTGACTCCAGGGGACCTAGGCTAATTTACATCAACAGATAATCTGACTTGAAATGATTACATGTCTTATCTGAAATTGTTCAGCACTGGAAACACTGGAGTGGAAATCTTACAAGCTGCAACATCATTATGAGGTTTTCAGTACCTCTCTCTTCAAGTCATGCTGTTCTAAAGGAAAATATGCATGCCAGGACTGGGTAGTAACTCTGACAGATTCCCCAATTCATAACACTGAGAGCTGCAGCTGGGCCGGGTACGGAGAGAATCTCCTGCTCTAGTGAATCTTGTGATCTCCTGCCCTAGTGAATTCCCTGCCGCATGTAGCCAAAAGCCAACCTCTCCCAGAATACTAAATCCACTGAAGCAGAACCTCTGCAACAATTTATAGCAGGTTTCTAGGTGCTTAGCAGCCATAGTGCTTTTCTTGTTTATGGCCCATAGTTTCCTCAGCCATACTCTGTAATTTCCTTACTGAGGTCTTACTCTCAGGTCTGCATATATTTACATGTTTTACTCTGTAAGCTTTTAAGCAGCAAATTATACAAAATAGAGGTGAGACCTCTGCTAGTTGAGTCTTCCTTTTATTGTTTCCATTGTAGTCACGTCTAGAAAATAAATAAGTAAGAACTTGAATTGACATAAAATAAATGACAGTTCAGGTTCTATAGGTTCATGTTTATGACATGATTGGCCCACAGCCACTGGAGCTATTTCATAGTCTACAAGATGTCCTTGATTTGCACTTCCACCAGTATGATATCAAGCACATATAATCTTTGCATACGCTGCTAACAGGCTTCTAGCCTCTGCCTGATTTTACACATTCAGCTTTTACATTGTTCTTTGCAGAACTTTCTCAGCTGTCTTAAATAATCCTTACATTTTCATCTATACTGTTTTCATCTTTCAACCTAAGTTAGATGAATATAAAGAGGAAAGCAAGAAAACACGATAAATCAAGAGTCTTCAACAAAGTCTTAATTCATAAAAGGATGTAATTTTTCTTCCAACAATATACAAATTATGATAACCCAAACAGAGCTACCATAAATATTTTCTGATCTGTAAAAAAACCTTCTTCTACTGCCCTTTGAGAGTAACTACACAAAAAAGTCATACAATGATGGTAGCAATAGTGGGACTTTGGGTGCATCCATGACAGCCCTGTTAGATCTCTCATCTGCTTTCGACACATAGGTCATGAGATTTTGTTCTTCCCTTTTTATAGATCTCACAGAAATAGTCTTGGTGTCTGTGGCATAATTCTATTCCTTCCTTGCTGAGCATATACAGGAGCCTGATGAAGAAATTTTATATTCTTTCCCTCAAGGCCCATCATATAGCCTTCCAAGGGTTCTCATTTTGTTTACCCTCTTACTAGGAAGCACAGACAGCTGAAATTTCAGCCTGGTGATGGCCTCATATTTACAACTCTATTGCATCTGACCTTGCTAGGGCTACTGAATGTGCAAGCAGCTTTTGTAAAGGGGGAAGGCTTGAATAAGAGCTGGCTGGAGTTCAGTAGAAAGAGACTGAGGCAAGATCAACAAATTGGGAAAGTTATAGCAATTTTATAAAGAGAACCATGGTCTGTTTGTCAGTTCACATGAGAGCAGAATTGTTGAATTCTCGGTAGCTGATCTATAGTCAAACAGAATCTTTGTCCAGGGATTTTTTATTTCTTTTTCTTTGCCTTATCTGAGTGATGACATCCATTTCTTGCTGGTATGGATATGGTTACTCACTCCATGATTTTGCTGGTTTCTGCAGTGTGTCATATACTGAGCTGCTCTTTATCTTAACTTGAAATAGCAGCCTGCAAAATATTGTAGCTCACACCTGGAATACCTCTGAGAGCAAAACTTTGCCTAATTTTCTCTGAGCTACAGTGGATTCCTAGTTTCTAGCTAGAACTTCAACATCAGTATTGATCTGTAGGGTGATACAGTCAGAGATGGAATGAAGTGTCAAAATCCCACCGAAATTCAGTATGCTTTAACTTTTTTGCTAAACTGCTTTCAATTCCTCTGAAAAATCTCAACCAGAAGAACTTAAATAGGGATGGATAGATAGTGACTATTTCTTTTCCTACTGCAATATTGGCAAACTGAGAATGAGGCTTGTAGCATTATCATCAGTTACTGACAATCTACTTTCATTTTCTGAAAATTCTTAAGTACTTAGAATTCTATCTCTGTGCAGTAATTAAGAAGGGTGAAGGTTATTTTGCTCTTTTGATTAAAAATTGAATTTACTTTGTGTTGATGTAAAAGCAGGAAATGTAATAGCAGATTAATTTTTGTTCTTTCCATCTGCATTCAAACTTAATATTTAGTACAAATTTTCTACTTCATTTTCAGATAATCAGCATACACAAAGCTAGTAAGATTGTATTGCCACTTCTTCTCTCAAAGAATTTTTTGTAATTACATGAGAAATGAATCTATATTAACCTTCAAAAGCTACTCTTCTTAGGTGAATGGCACTAGAAACTTGAGCATTCACACGGTAGCATTATGATTGGCTTGAGAGCACATATCCAGAACATGTTGAGATTTTGAGTCAGTTCAGGTATTGGATCAGTTTAAGCATTCATAGTGCAGGGAAGCCAGTGAGGCAGGTTTTATGGAATCATATCAAGACAAAACCCCCATAATGGGCACTGGCAACTGGCAAGCATGCTGCCTTTGGGCTGTCATCCAGAGAGCACGTAGTTTCAGTAAGCAAGAAGTGGGATTGCTCTTTGATGTCCAAGTGAAAAATGAGTGGGATGAAGAGATGTCTGGATGATGCACATCTAATTATGCACTATAAGACTGGGGGATTATATATATGATTGATAATTAGATAGATAGATAGATAGATAGATAGATAGATAGATAGATAGATTGATTGATTGATTGATTGATTGATCGATCGAACTATCAAAGGGTACAGAAGCAGACATCAGACTCTAGAAACACCATATTCATCTTCAAGGCTAAACTTTATTTTCTTGAAGATTAATAGACTTTTTAGAGGGAGTTATAGCTGTACAAAGCATTAAAAGATAGACATTTTACCTTCACAAAAGTCAGGAAAATCTTGACTTTGAAGTAGAGGTAGTCAGGAAATTCACAGTCAAGTAATGATTCCACCTCTCAAAATGGTGTTAGTGAAAGGAGACACAGAAAGCTGCTGGAAAGTTTTATAATTGCTGAAAAAAAAAATAGAATGTTTAAAATTATTGTAAAAAACGCAAGTCACCTCCACAGGAAAAAAGAAAGCTGTTTCTATATTGATTCTTATAAGGTTAAAATTTAGTCCTTTGCTTGGAAATGACTCTTTAAAGACTATGCATCATGGGTTCCACTCAAATAGATGAACTCTCAAGGATACTTTTTATTTGCCTAAAAGGTGCTTAGTCTATCACTTATAAGTTGACCACTCCATTTTTTTTAAACAATATACTTCACTGCTTTAGTGACTAGGCTTAGTACTTATAGTATCACAGATATCTGAACTAGTTAAGTTATGGCAGCTGTGGATAACATTTGTCAGTATTTTCTGACTCTTACATAAGTATGTCAATAAAATTTGCATTTAAACAAGGCCTTCCCTCTTCCTTCCCCTAGAGTAAATTAAAAGGATCATAATGACATAAAATATCAATGTGTTTTGGGGGAAGAGCAAAATTACCAAGTCAGCTCATAATGCAGATTCACAAACATTGATGAAGGCTGTGAGACTGGCTTTATAAAGGATATTTTTATGTTGACAGTCCCTTAATAACAGACTCCAATGAAGATTTTGGCTTCAGCTTGTTAGATAGCAATACTCAACAAGGATGTCCTTGTTTCTTCCTGTCAGGGAACAGAAAATAATTTGGATCAACTCTGCATTAAAAAAAAGAGAATTTCCCACTGGATTCATAGTGATTAAAAAAAAATTATAAATATTGCAATAATTTGAGGTACTTTTTGGCTATTCCTTTCTGTTGCTTGTAAAGCTGGGACTGATGAATCAATACAAATAAATTATGCTAGATCATATCACAGAAAAAAGATTATGTGTTAATTTTTTCATATTAATATCTGAAGACATGAAATATATCCTCAGAAAATATGAGGGATTTGAAGCCACTGAAGGCTAAAGTTATTTGTTTTCCAAAGATTAGGTAGATATTTAAGTATAAGCTTTCACAGTCAGCATACCTTAATACTTCAACTGGAAATCTTTGGTATTTTTAAAAGATGAAAATGTAATTCACTCATTCTGGTTTAGTCAACATATTTTAACACAAAATACAGAAAAGTTTCCTGTTTTTTTTCGCAAGATTGCAAGGTACCTTGCACATGCCTCTGTAATTTGATTTAAAAGTAGTAAAGAAAACACTTGATTTACTGAATTTTGAGACATCGTGTAATTAGTAAAACTTTTTGCCATTTGATTAACAATCTAAATGTCAACCTCTAGGAAAAAATTGACAGCCATTTCGGGTCAAAGCAGAAACATTAGCCAAAATATTCTTGTCCTTAATTACTTATATCACACTCTTTGGAATACCAGAATAATGAATACAATGTATGAAACAGAACAAGTTTTGTCCTGTTGTACATCCTTGCTTGCTGAAATGAAAAAACCTTATGTCAGTGCAAAATACATTTGTGCAGGTTTGTTTCCAGCCCAATAGTGTTGTTCTATGTGAAGACAACTCTGATTTTGCAGAATTCATAAATATCCCTTTGCAAATTCATAAGTAATGTTGAACTATATCAGATAAAATAACCTAAATATTTTTTCAAGAAGATGCATTTCTGGTTAAAATTACAATCACACTTTATACAAATTTAGTCTTTATAGAAGGAATTCTTTACAATGATGTATTATTTAAAATCACCTTTAGTCTTCTGACATTATAAGCAAATTTATTTTTTCCTTTAAATTCCACTGACTATAAAAATTGTCCTCTCAGCTGGTTTTATCCAGTTATCAGTGTAAAGGTTGCCAGAAACTTCAGTGGGAATCTAATCAAACCCCAAACATGTGCCCAACTTGAATCTGAGGTGCAAAAGATTAGTTCATTCAACTAAATCCTCTGGGATGTGGCTTGTGTCTTAGCATGTGTTTGCACAGAACCCAGCACAAAATAGCATGACTGGAGCCTTTGTGTGATGAAAACTGAATGAGCACTCAATCAAGACTTTGCTTCTGAAACTTCACCCTACAGACAGAAACCACTCTGTGGTCTGTTTGCTGTCTCCTTTGCTCCTGGCACTTGGGTCCCATGTTAGCTAGGGTTTGCTGTTCTAAAAATGGTTGGTAACACCAAAAATAATTAACTATTTTACATTTTATTTTCCTGGTGAATAGCTATCTCAAAGTGTAAAATGCTGGTGTACTAATGAAGACTAAAATTCAGTGTCGATAAACCATCACTTTTCATTGTTGTACATTTCTAAAATATCTTCTATCAATCACATTAGATTTAGGCTCCATCCACATCTAAAGATGTTGAAAAATAAGGTGCAGGGTATTTGGTTACATTTTTATCGGGTAAAAATTAATGTTTTTCTTCTACTTCATTTATGTAAAACTGACAAAAATAAGACAACTAAAACCAATGGCTAATAAGCCAGACTCTTTATTAATCCTCTATCTGTTGAAATTCGTACTTCAGATCCATGTTGTATGAGCAATTTGTAGCATGAATTCTTATGGGATGTAAGTTAAAAAAAAAATGTTCTTTTTCTGTTTATTGTGGAGAAAATGAAATGTTGTTTATTAAAGTTGCATTAAAAATCAGATAAAAACAGTTTTTATCTTTATATGTCTTTGGGAAAAAAAATTCTACCTCAAGAAATTTCTTTAACAAAGAGAACATTATTTCAGACTCTAACATTTCTGTCTGCCTATTATCATTAGTCATAAGCTAAGCCCTGCACTAAATGTCTAGTGAGCACAGATAATGTTCATTTTGTCTGGAAGACAGGTTGCCGCCTGTCAAGGAGAGATGGAATAAATGACAGGTTTGGACTCTGTGCCTTGCAGGCATATTAGGCTAAGAAATCGCCAACATGATGAAAAATTATTTTGTCAAAAATTTGTAGGTCACCCATCATTGTCTAATGTATTCTGTGATTAATTGCTAGCATAGATCAGCATTATGTCTTTCCAGTGAATCGCTTAATTGTTGCCTGCTTCATGCTCTTAATGTAATGACGAGGCATCTGGTCCTTTCACATGTGCTTTTAAATGCCAGCTTTTGCATCCAGGTTACGGGAACTGTAACATTAAACTTAAAGAACTAGTTGAAATTAAAACTTCCGGAAATCCGTCTGTTCTATCTTTTTTTTTTTTTTTTTTTTTTTTATGGCTGTGTGCACGGTAGGCTGAGTGTTAGTGTTAATGTATGTAGATTTTATTTCTGATGAGTGATTATTTGACTGCTCATTTTACGAAGATTTATGGTGTGCTTTCTATCTCCTGACTGCAGTGCTACTCTTATCTTTAATAAAAGAGATGAGGACATTAATCAGCCTTTGTCAGGAGTCCTGACTAAGACATTAAATGTACTGTATGGGATAGGTAAACACGCTCCAGATCCTTCTCTACTCCAGTAGATCAGGCAAAAAAACACTCATTATATTTATCATAATTTCACATCTGCTGTTTTTGAAGCAATGTACCATGAGGCCATAAACTGTATTACAACTCTGCATAAATTCAACTGATTTGTGGCTGGAGTAACTAATTCCTAAAGTACATTTTAGAAAAACAAGCAGTGAGCCCTGAAATTGCAATTCCATAAAGGCACTAAATTACTGACTGCAGAATCAAGAATTTGCTTGATGTGATTCTGCAGTGACCGTTTTATAAAAAGTGACAGTGTGCCTGTGATTGAGTCAATAAAATAAGGACGAGTGAGCCGTACACTCAAACAAGATTAAAGAGAAAGAGAATGACAGAGGACAGACACATGGGATATAAATAGAGGAAAGTGTAATGTTTCCCCCTCCAAAAATGGCTTTAGGATGTAGCTATTAATAACAAGGACATTAATTTGTAAGTAATCATTTAACTATGTGAGAAAAATACAGATGCTTTTACCTAAGTTTTTATCAGATACAATATTTCTGTAAACAGGGATGTATTTTTTTTTTTATGGCAAAAGGGTTGTAGCTCTTATCTTAAAATACCCCATATGTTTAAAATGACTGGATTCTCTCATTTGAAAATCATATACAGTTTGGAGCAAAATGAATGGGGCTATACCAGCCTCTAACTATGGTAATCAGAAAAGCAGTCAGGACCACACCTTTCAAACTGGTTCCTTTCTAAATGGAAAGAATGTACTCTTAGGGAATCCTGAGATGTGATATTTCATCAGCAGCTGAATGGCGTCGCTTTTCCTGCTTATGTTTCAAAGAAAAATAGTGACATGAACAGCAAGATTGCACTTGGCTCACCCCAGACCTATGTTTTACTTCTCCTGGTGGCAAAGCAAAGAGATGTCAAAAGACTCAGATGCTCCCAAACTATGGGAAGTATTGTTTCAAGTACTATCAGTTCTTAACATTCTTGATGTTCATTTTTGGTCAGGCCAGACCAAAAAGTACTAGAAATTCAGTTAATGGTGCTACAAGACGGTGTTATCTTTTCAGTGATATCTGAAAGTTGACGCATAATGATCATGAGCAAAAAATAATTTCTCTTGAAGTATTGAAAAATGAAACTATTTTTGAACTCCAAGAGAACTAGCCTTCAGTAATTGTAGGCATTGCTTTCATCCTATAGGTAGATGTATAAAAACCAAAACACAGCTGTGGTATGGGATACTTTTAAACATTCTCCTCTCAGGAGTTAATGGCTGCTCATAGTGTGTCAACAGCCCCTGGTGTGTGTTGGTGGAAATATACATTATGTTCACTTTGGAAAATGAGAGTAATGTAATACCCTTTGGTGTTAATAAATGTATGTACAGCTTAGTTTTAGTACTGTTCTTGACCACAGTCTGCTAGGCTAGGTCCACTCTTGTGGTTATAAATCTGTAAGGATTATGCTGAATATCTTTGTGCTCTGTCCATGAAAGCAAGACAAAAAAGTGTTTGCTTGATGCCAATGCATAGTTTCTATCTAATAGCATCAATCTGTGCATCACTGAGCGTTTCTTTTCCTGACCTTATTACTTTACTGAAATTAAGCCTGAAACAATCTGATGTCAGATACTGTATATCTACTTTTATTGCTAGCCTTGCTGGGCCTCTCCATATTGCTAGTGCTGCATCTCATTTTAGATAGGTTGAACCACATATATATTCTCCAGTTTATTGAAAGCCTGATAGATTGTTTTCTGCGTTCCACAATGGCAGGCCAGTCTTTTTCATGAACGTTGGAGAGCAAATGTAAATTCACATGCATACAGCTGACCAAAATTCATAGGGGTTTTTTTTGACATTAAGAATAAATCCAGCATATCACTAGGTATGAGTAAGAATAGTACAGTGAAGTTGGCTTCAGTTCAGCTTTTCTGACTCAGTGGCAGTTTCAAATGTATTTGAAGAATCTGTAAAAGTTGATTATTATGATAGATCAAAAAGATTTGCTCAGAAAACAGACCCACACCAGAATGAATTGTAAGGATTGAATAAAATGCAAACTACCTTCAAACCAAGGCAAGCTTTTGCCGTCTATCCACCCCCCACCCTCTTCTCTCTCTCCCAATTACCATATAAACTTAGCAGCTTCCTGCAGAGTTCCACTGCAGTCAAATAAAATTCAATGATAAAAATCACTCAATAGCTCCATTAAAACACAACTAAAATTATTCTTAGGACCATGTCTAGGGATTAATATATTTAGAAGCTATCCAACATTTACATAGCTCTTCCTCATGTTGAGCCTGATCCTGCTCTTTGAAAAATAGTCAAGACTCAGGCAGCATGAGAGGAAAAGATTTTTCCCTAGCAATCTAACCTCCCCTATTCCATATCCTTACTGTACCAAATACCTGATCCACACAGAGCAGGTTGATCTGAAGGAAGGCTGATGCATCAACGTAAAATGTCCCTCCAACCACAGCAGATACAGGTTGACCGGGCACATGTAACCCAAACCTAGGCTGAATTCCAGTTTATTACCCCGTAGGTGATTAACCAAACTGCTTTGAATGGTATCCTGGGTGGATCTATTGACTTCCACTGATATGGTGTGTGAATGCCTTCCAATGCCGTGTGGCATTGGTACCTAGAAGGAAAGACATTGTTTAAGGGGATTGAGCCTTCAGAAATACTGGAAAATCCACTGGTCAGGCTGACATTAGGAAGCAGTCTGGGAACTGCCAGGGTGTGATGTGACTCCAGCAGTGCACGCAGCCAGCTCTGTTAGTGACATTGCTGGGAGCTGGGTTGGGATCTTAAGGGCAGGGGAAGATCCTGGTTTTAAAAAATGGCTGCTGCTCACTTGTTGTGCAGGCGAGAGCATCTGATTGCTGAAAAGATCCACCCACACTCCCTTCAAACACACCTCCCTTCTCATGAGGCTTTCATGGTAGCAAATCCAGGAAGTGTTGGGGTCAGGGGAGGTGTGAACACATGCTGAGCGAACTGCGTTTGATGCAACATATACCATCCCTGCCTGCTGAGACAGCATGAACACCTGCTCTGGAGGCCAATTCCTTTACTTAGCTACTTAAGCACTGTTTGACCCTCTGCAGGACTTCTCTCATCATGGCATGTACTGAAGAATAAAAAAGAGCACTGGTTTCAAACGAATGCTTTCTGTAGTTTTGTCATTTTGCAAAAACCTCTTTTTCCTATTTCCTTACACACCTAATTCTTTACTCTGCTCCCAAGAGAGAATAATAGCAGAATGAAAAAGAAGTGTTTACTGATAAAAATAAACAAAGCATACTTATTCATATGAAATAATGCAATCTCTGGAATATTGTGTTATCAGCAAAAGACATGCCTCAGATTTTTAACTCTGTACTTCAAGTACAAAAACCATGTTCCTCTAAACAAAGGTGCTTTTCCCCACTCTGTATTTACCCTTATTGATTTTTGTTTCTCTCCAAATGCAACAAAATATTACATTTTCTTCTCCTTGAAAAACTGGCATGTTATGAAAAGGGAGAGAGAATATAATGGCACCTGGCTATTAGAGGAGATGGACCTGTCTGCAGCAAGAGGTAACTGGACTCTACTGCGGGCATTTTATTTTAGCCTGCTATTCTCTTCTTCCTGAAGCCTGAGCTAGAGGATGATTAGCTTTAAGGAATTAAAATGCTACATGAGAGACCACTTACTGGTAGATGATGAATTCACAGGAAGCCTTGTCCCTAAACAGCTATGTTACCTGCCTCTTTTACCTTTGAAATCTGCATTGGCAGAAGGAGGGAATTTATGGGGGTTGGAATATAGGGATTTCCCCACACGATGACTATACAGGACTGTAAAAGTCCACCTGGGAATTCTTCTACTACTTCTGTGGATAATTCTTTTCAGGTAATCATCCATAAGAACACAATAACTTTTTAACATCAATATAGAATATAGATATCTATTTACAAAAGGCAGTAAATATATTCAGTTCAACATGCCCAAACACCTGCTAAGTGAAATGAATTTGACTACTCTTAGTCATGTGTTAGATTTGCCTCATGCCTAAACTATTTTTCATGAAAAAAATCTGGTTAATGTTGTCATTTACACTTAAATATGTATCTATGCATAACTTAAAAGGAGACTGATTGATAATGACCTCTGAGTTAATCAAATTTGTCCACAACTGGATGTATTTTTGACAGTCTAAACATTGACACACACATAGAGCCACTGGAACAAAGGGAGAGGCAACAGTAAAATATTGAGGTCTTCATATGAGACAATACTTTAAAAGCACTTTCAATGTCTTGCAATTTTGGTTATATCATCTTAAGCTTATCTCATTTACGGAAGCACAATGCTGAAGGAAGTGGGACCCAAAGCCTCAAGATTTAATCAGTTATTAATTAACATGTTGTGCCAGTAGCTGTTGTGAAATGGAATGTAGCATATTCATCATTGTAAATAGCTGATTAAATTTATAGCATAATGTTAGGTATTTGGATATTTCTGTCATACTGTTACTGTTCTTTGCTATGCTGACTGCAAAATATAATAACTTCTAAGCAGTGTGTAAAACAAAGTGCTCAATTCACTTTATTAAAATATCCAATAATAATTGATTTAAAGGCAATAAAATGTGTTCATTAGAGGGTTTATATTCAAGAAATATTGAAAGTATACCTAAAACTGTCACTTTTATTGTGAATGAACAGGATAATATAATTTGAAAAGAGTGTGATCATACTAAAGATTTGTCCTGCAGCATTATCTGATAGCTCGTAAAGTGCTGAAATTTAATATGATGCTTTCAGTCAGTTTAATTGAAATTTAATTGCCACTTTGGGCAGAAGGTTTAGATCTGATCAATAAAATATTAAAGATTTTGTGCTTTCACTTGGAACAATTTCTTAGCCAATGCATCAAGTGTAACCTATGTTTTAGGAAATATTTGTTTGTTATAATTCACATAATGTTCAATATCACTTGCTAATCTGACTGTTTTAACACACTGCACAGATAAATAGTGGAAATAATAAAGCTATAGTTGATCCATTTAATTACAACAAGATGAAAGAAATAACGGTCACCTTCAGATTCATGAGAAAGGCATTAATGTAAAAGAGCTATAAATATTTTGAAATGTCAAACCTCAGAAAGACAGAGTCCAACATGAGCCCAGCTGTAAATCAGGCACATAGAAGGACCTTGAAAAAAAGATGGTTCTTTGGTATTTTAGAAATAATTACTAATACAAAAAGGGTAATGATGAACCTATAAATTACATTAAAAAGGGCCATTAGAGGAGGATTAGTTTATAAAGCTGAGAGATGGTTCCTGAATATTATCCTGCTAGTTATTTCTTCTTTTCATTTCATATTATTCACGATCCCCAAAATTATCTGATTAATGATAAACTAATTGATTGCTACTTTGCAATTCAAATGCTATGGCCAACTTTGAGTCTCCCTTAATGTAATCTATACTGTGCTTTCATTTTAATTCGTCGTCTTTGGTGGCAATGTGAAGATGATTATTCTAACTTGTTCTCTATAACGTGTATGGGCAACTTCAGTCTAAGCAGCACTGCCACAAAATTCAACTGTGCAGTTGGCTCAGGCCCCTGAATGACACCTCTTCATGTCTGGAGAGAGCCCAGTGCCTCTGCTCTTCCATCCTTTTCCCACTCAGGCACTCCTACAGGACCTCGGTAAGAGTGGATATAGCTGGAGGTGACTGAAAAGCCACTCTCTTAATTTCTCCCAGGTCTTCAGCAATGCTCTTGAAACTAAAGCCCACAGAGCATCTTATCAAACCTGCAGTTTCCCGCACGAGTCAGTGACCAGATATCATTCATAAGAGTTTTAATTCTTCCAGATAATGAGTGCTGCTTCGAACAGCAATGTCTGAGTACAGCTCTGATCTGTCAGGAGTAGAGTAAGAGGCTGCGGGAGAATCTGAGGAACAGAAAACTGTCTCATAGGCATATATACTATGATGAAAATTTCATTGCAAGTTACTGCTTGTTTGAATAAACTGTAATTTCCAGTATATGATTCTTTACTTAAGATTGATACAGGCATGGATGGGGCAGAGGACAGCACTTCACAGCATGGAAAACAGCTGATTTATGCTGCTGCTGCTGACAGAAGCACAAACACAGCAGGATCACCTTTTTGGCCTAAAATCAATGGCATCTATAGTGCTACGTTCCAAGGATCATGAGAAGAGATGAAAAAGTGTAGTCATTCTCACTTCCTCTCTCACAGCACTTGACCATTAGATGGAGAATTGATGAAATAGCCAATTCAAAGCCCTCTGAAGATTAAAGTGGTCTGTTTCCCCCTTCTGTGGGGTTTCCTGCAGGAAAGGAGTTGAAGTTATCATTAATGTTTCTACTGAGTGATTGCCTACTTCCGCTGGCAGTGGAATGTCTCTGCCGTTGTGAGCGACAGTGCAAGCATTGGATGTTAGGCATAATTTAGGTCTTTGCGAATTTGATTAGCATGCAGAACAAAATATCAGCTAATCTGACAACTAATAAAACTCAGCCACATGTCTGCTAAAACAAAACATTTCCTGGCTTCTTGCCTTCAAAGAGAATTTCAGGCCTTTGGTTATAAAATTAGCAATTTTGGCTCATAAATTTGAATTACACTGGAAGCAAGAATCTTGGGAGACAAAATGGTTGGATAGGTAGAATTTGAAAGTGGAAAACAGGAGTAACATCATACTTCTATCCTTGTTGGACCATTTCCTCTATGTGTTTCTCTGTCTACAGGATGGGAAGATGATACTTCTTCACCATCCCACTTGTCTGTCTAATTGTGATTACTGGAAGACTGAATAAAATAATGCTCTCATAGACTGTGCAAGAAGTTAGGTGCTGCACAGCACATCTTTGCAGTGGCAGTAGATTTTTACTTCCCAATTTTACAATTGTTTCTTCAAGTTCCCCAGGATGCATTACTCTGGGAATGTTTATTTGGAACCTATAATTCCTTCTGAGGCTACTGAAGAGGACTGAAGATGGGGGAGAAGGAAGCAGTAATTCCACATGTTGCAAATTGGACCTGGCTATTTGACCTCTAAGCAGCAAAACTGACACTCCTCCTCACCAAACAGCAAGATGGTACAAGCTCCTTTTCTATAGTACTGAGAGAAAACATGGTTAAAACACATGATACATTTTGTCCTTTCAAAATAACAAATTTCTTTCTTAGCTCACCATCAGTAACTTAAATTTAATTTAAAAATAGAAAGGATTTTTTTAAAGTTCTGTTGACAAAAATTCAGGCAGAAACTCCCAAAATCTTTACTATGGAATCCCAAGAGTTTGGCAATGACGGATTTGATTTGGATTATTAAAAAGGTAAAGGTGACTCTGACATTCTGTTTAGATCATGATTTGGATTTTTAACTGCCCAAAATGCTTGCATTAGCCCTAGGGTTTTTTCCAGACCCTTTCTAATAAGTCCTGTGTTTCAGCTTGAATTTTATTCACTTTTTTTCAGACTAAATCACAGTCCTTAATGGACTTAAACCTCATTCTTTGAACACAATATTTTCGTATACACTCCAGTAGCATTATATTTTAGACAAAAGCGATTCCTTCATTTGTTCCTTAACTTCCTCACATTCTCACTTCAAGGGTACATTTTTCACCTGGAAGACACTAAAATTAGTGTCACCTTTCCTCTGCATTGACAGTAGAGGATTAAAATGGTTGTGCTGAAGCATCTTGTATTTTCTCTTCTTCTACTAATTTATCACAACCACATATTCCACGGGAAGTTAAGGTGGAGGGAGAGAGGGGAGGAAAGATGCCCAGCTGATAGACAGCACCTCTACCTTCCAGAAGATTCATTCCACTGCACATTTTGAATCTGCTGACAAGAAACTTGCAGCACAAGTAATCAGAGCCTTCACAAGATTGATTTTGTCCCCTGCTGGTATATGGCATATAGGGGAAAAAGGTTCTCATCTCTCAGTGTAATCTTAACTATTTAGAAACCATTATTGCAGGATTACAAATCATCTGAATACCTTTCTTGTGTAATTTAGTTATTTATTAGCAAGTACAGCAAATTAGTCAGGTAACATTATATAGTGTTCCAGTCCCGGTGCTCTTACTCAGTGTGCTGCTGGATTATTCCCTCAATTTGCAAACGCTAGTAAACCTATGAAGTTCTGTAAACAATACTGCATAGTGCTGAGTGCAAATATTTAACAATTTTTTCTATTTTTTCTAATTGCAGAGAAAGTTTAGCAAACTATATATATACAGTTTGCTTTTTAAAGTGACTCAAACAAAATTGCAGATGTATTCTCTCCTAGGTTTGTAAGAAATGCTTAAAGTCAACTTGCCATGGAGACTAAATTGAATCCACTACCTATACAGCTCTGGAAGGGAAGATGTAGGAAAAAAAAGAGAAGCATGAGATTTATCTGATGTTTGGTTGATGTATGGCTATATAAAATCTTAAGTAATACAGATAATGTCACAAAATATTGCAACATATATTTCCAGTTGAACATTATAAGACAATAAGGCATAAATGGAAATTAAAGGAAAAAAATCTGAATGGTTGTCAGGGAACACTTTTTCATTCAGAGAATCATAAACATATGGAATGGTGTGTCAGGCAAAGTTTCTGAGATAAGAAGAAGGGAGTAATTACAAAATGGATTTATATCCTGAGGAATAAAGTACAGACAATGGAAAAGAGCTTTAAGTCAAACGATTTTTAACCCTCACTAGAAAAAATGCTCATGATAATCGCATTTAATAGGTTCCATCTAATTTACTGAAGTTTGCCTTCTATTCTTTGGTCAGTAATGGAATATAAATAGACATATGTAAGTCATCCACCCATGCTCAGAGCTACCATGTACTTTTAATACATATCAGTATATCAAAACGCAAACACAGAAACTGAGATATGTTCCGTAGCTCTGTCCATACTGAAATAAATTACTTGTTGATGTGAAGATATTGAACACCCAAAGCATACAAATTTTTGATATTAGGAAATATGGCACCCAGAGTGACTCTTCTGTAGTGATGAGTAAAAATAAATAATCTCAATAGATAAAAGGCAGCCTCCAGGGCAAATAAAAGCTGCAAACATATTTTCATGTGTGAAACAAGTAATTAGAGGAAAAGTGATAGAAAAATGCAAACCAGAACATTTTCCCATTGCTATTCCAAAGCAGGGCGGGAGTGGAAAGGATGTCATTCAGCCTTTAATCCACTTCAAGAGATTCAGGTAGGAGCAAAAGCTTTTGTAGAACATTTATATTTCTCAGTCTCAACAGTAACAGTGGGTTCACAGATTCCATGTTTCTTCATAATCTCCCAGTATATATACAAATTATGTTGCCAAATTAAGCAAAGCAAACTATATTTACATTAAGACTCCAAGGAGTTATGGAAAGACATGATTTTGACTTAATTAGTTAGAAGATAAGCCCAACTATAACTCACATATCTAAGTGACAAACTCGACTAGACGTGTGTTCAGTGGACTGCCCACTCCTCTCAGTCATTCCTCTACTTTGCAATCTTACTTGCATCGTCACTGGGCTGAACTCGCTATATTTACCTCCTTTTCTTCCTTGCTTAGAAAAATAACAAGCAGAGAGAGCATACTATCTAAATGAAGTGTGCACATCTAAATCTCCTGAAAAACATATCCAAGTTTCTATAATTTTTTCTAAGCTTCCCTGGCCAGTAATGTGCATTTATATGGTACACAGCTGTTGTGCAATGAGGCTGCATCTTATTGCATCTTGGACGTGGAAGACCTACCACCAAAGTGCTACACAAATGGCTCATATATGGATGGTAAAGTCAAGACAGTCTTCTTGTCAATGTAGAAATTTTCCTACAATTCATGTACAGTAAGTATAATGTACCAAAATCATCATATGTGAAATATGGCAGTTTGTCTTGGACTCTGGGACACTGGGCACACCCACTGGAATTATCCCTTGCCCAGACAATAACTCCAGAAATCCTAACCAAATGGATAACTTTGTCATTTTCTACCTAAAAAAAATTATTAGGGTGAAATATAGAAATAGAAGGGGAATATCAGATATTCAATACTCTTATTCTAAATAATTTCATATGCTGAAGATGAAGCCAGGTGAAGCCTAACAGAAGGCTACATGTCATGGTCCTTGAGAAGAAAAATATTCCTTTCATACTTCTGAGAGGAAAGAAATTGTCCAGTAAGGCAAGTTAAATCATGTTAATGAGAAAACCCTGTGGTTATAGATAGGAAAACCTAGGTTTAACAAAGACAGCAGGAACACTGTCTATACCTATCAGTAAGAGATCATCAATCATAGCTTTCCCATAACTGTAACAAAATCCACGCTTAAAGCAGCATGGCAGGAATCAGAGACACCTATATTATCAAAATGTGACCAAATTTACTCCAACATTACCTCTCAAATATCTCCAGCAAAACAGGAGACAGACTTCAGCACTGCTTTTTCACAAATAGTGAAAGGCAGGGGTCCAACTAGTAAATTGTTGGACGTAGTTCCCTTACCATTTCTAAGACTTCATTAAGAAAAAGGATGAAACTCAACCAAGGAAGCAGCAGAGTTCAAACCTGTCTTGACTCTGCTCCACTTCATCAGTGCAGATTGAAGCATTTAAAAAAAAAAAGAAAATAGATGTGAAATGGCTTGCAGGAAGAAAATGTTAGCACTAAAATCAAGTCAAGCAAGTCACATTCACTGCAGCCTTCCATACAAATGGTTCTGCTGGACAAGAAATTGTTGTGGCTGTAGCAAAACACAGTCTTCTCACTTTCACAGTTATTGGATGGAGGGTAAAAACTTCCTAGACAACAATTTGAGTTTTTTACATCAATGGGCATTAGGATCATAAAGTGCCTTTAAAATGTTACCCATAATCAATATTTTAAAGGGTTACTGATGCTTTTCTTGCATTTTTTTGCAAATAAATGTTTTATCATAAAGGCTAGTTTTAAGTTTTGCCAAGAATATGCCATTTGTTATTTAGCAGATACAAATTAATTACCTTAATTGAAAATAAAAATTATAATAATAGCAATAAAAAGTGTAATTTTATTATTTGAAAAACAGGTACTAAAGGCAGAGGACATGTCTACACATAGAAATGATTCAATAAGACCATACGTGCTGCTAGTGAATGTGGAAAGAGGAAGAGATTATGTGAAATTTGCTCTTCAGTAGAAGTGTTTTGCTTCAGATGGAAAGCAATGAGGCTAAATGTAGAGGGGATCTAACTCAACATTTAACAAATAAAATGTCAGCAACATTGCCAGGCTTCAAAGCTGGAGAACTGAAAGTTTTAAGAGTGGTTGAGAGGCAGAGGTCCCTCACAATCCAAGAGTGGTAGAGATCTTTCTCATGTTTCAAATAAATGAAAGGAAAAAATGTGAGTCATCCAGAAACTGGGAACTAGAAATCAGAGCCCAGGCTCTAAATTTTGATTTAGCATGAGATTACTCAAATGGAGCCAAATTACAAATGGAGCCAAATGGGCATCCCGTTATCTTTGTCAGTCTCCAATATGAAAGTGGTATTTGAGTTGTGGTTTCTTTAGGAATGGTATGACCAAATCCCTCTCTTATTTAGTACTATTTCATTACATTTTTGTAAAATTGTACCAAAAGCGTACATTACTAATTTTGATTCCTTTAGAAGGTCTTTCTATCTTAAGGAGCTCGTAGGAATGATAATTTCCATATGTAAAGGTAGAACCTGCATATTGGCACTGCCAGTTTCAATCTGCTCCAGGTCAGACTTCTATTACTGAGAGCTAAAATCTCACACATGTCTGTGGAAAAATATTTGGAAATCCTATTTCTGTTTGACAGTGGGAAGTGCTTGAGTATACATCACAAAGCAGCTGTAACAATTGACTCTACCTGCACCAGTCTTGGCTCTCAGATCTCTCAGTTCCCTTGGATGATCAAGCTGCCATCTTTCATGTGATTACACTTAAAATAATATAAGAATACTTTCAGTTTTAATTTATCCAGAGAAGCATGAAAGGAAGCTGTGAAAATTGTGCCTGTATTCAGCACTGAAATGTTTTGTGATACATAGGACCCAAACCCAGAACCAATGAGGCAAAAAACCAGGGGACTAACATATAGAATGAAAGGGTAATTAATTTAAGGCTCTTTTCACGATGACTTCCACAGACATGCAGTATTTTATTTTTTATTATTATCTCAAATCTGCCTCTAATTTTGAAAATCTCATTAATATGAAGAAACTAGATTTTCACCAACTTCTGCATGGCTGCTTGACCAGTGCTCTGCAGTTCAGAATGAAAGATAGCAGACATCAGTAAACATCACTGTGTAGTATATTTAAACTGTAGGTGGAACTGTGATGTGAATGGAGGCTAGGATTTAGCCTTAGCAAATAGTTCCATTGAAGAAAAAAACATGATGAAACAAAGCGATATTTATTCCTGGGTTGCAAAAAGAGGGCTGTTTGTGCCAAACAAAATGAGTACTTGAACAAGACATATTCAGACTCTAATGCATATGAATCACTTTGTACGCGTTGCTTGATAGCACACCCGTGCATGATGTTGTTAGTGTCACTCTAGGCATGTTATGGATTTACTGTATTACATACAATGCAATTATTGATTTACATAAGTATTGCTATTTTTCCCCAAATGTAACAGATTTTAGCTTGAAAGGACTATAAACTGAGAGACTTGCTATAGTTTAAAATTGGCAGCTGGTCGGGAGATGAATGCCAGGCAAAGTGAGTGTACAGGAGGTTCCTGCTGTTTCCTCAGGGAAGCATCCCTGGGTGAGACATCTGCTGTTCAAACTTCACCACACATTTTATCAGGTGACACTCTGTCAATACGTAATCCAAATTTCTTCTGTTGTAAAATGTTCTGGTTAAACAAAAATATAATAACTTTCCATTTTCTATTAAAAATGTCAAGTCCACTCGATTTCCCCCCCCAAATGTTTTATTAATGAATGTATCTTTTTATTGGTATTGCAAGTCTTATAAACAGTAACTTACTTTTCCATGCATATTCATAATTTTGTGGCATGAATCATAAAATTCAAACCCATACGTGCACATTCTGTTCAAAATACTTATGCTGCATTCACTACATCAGTATCTGAACTCTCAGTTTATTTATCCACACAATGGCTCTTTTAGGTAAAGTGCAATTGAAGCAGGTTTAATACGGGACTTAGAAAGCTAAAACTGTCATTGCCCACCTCCCCCAGTGCCTAATGCTGAGAGATTTGCTTCCCACAGTATGCTCCAGAATCACGAATGGGATTCCCTAAAGCATATGTGGGAGTTAGGCATCCTTCTTTTCTTCCACAGGCAGTGGCTCTGGAATTTTTTCTGCATGGCAACACTGCTTCAGCAGAAGAGGTGAAGAATGTTCCCACCCAAAATAAGCTCTAGCCAGGAGATTAAGTGACTCTTGAGAGGTGGGAAAAGAGAGGCTGAATTCCCTCAGGAAGAGAAAGAAACTAAATCTGTGTTTCACACTTCCTGACAAGAGCCCTCACCACTGGACTACTGTATAAAGGGGGCATGTCCTCTCTCTGTACTTTAAAATAGCAGCTGCAGCTGCATTTGGTGAGGGTCGCTCTTCTGTCTGTGTACCAGATGCACTTTTGGAAGCATATGGAGCCTTCCAGTCATCTTAGGTGGATGACCCTCTAGTTTCTGTATTCCAGCCAGGCTTAAATACAAGACTGATGACAAGTTTCTCAGTCCCATTAATTTGGAAACACCATAAAATCCCAAATGTAGGCACCCAGAGAACCTTTAAAGCTTGAAAGTAACATGCTCATGTGCTTCAGGCACCTTGAGGGTTAAGAAGCAGCTAAGCAGGAGTTTTCAGCAACACTGTTTTTGAATTAGATGTCTCTGTTATCTCTGTGAGAACTGGGGAAGAAGGTGGCTAACTAAGGTCATGAAGGGAGTCTGTGGCAAGGCACAGTACTGGATCCAGAAGTCTTTGGTTCAGCTACTGGACTATTGTTTTATTTTAATTGCTTAGCTATTAAAAATGTTTCTGTGGAGGAAGTATAGTTGCAAGAAGCAGTTGGTGATACATTCTACTCATTTTGGTGTGTTTTAGAAACACCGTTAGCATAAATCTTCTAGTGTGATTTGCACTTCACTTAATTTTATAAATATATAGACAAGCCTCAGTCTGCACATCAGAACCAGGAATGTTTTTGTATCAAGAACCTCAAATGAGAAAATCTGTAAATGAGTTGGCTGTTTTCTCATCTGTTCTGTGCCCCTCTTGCTGCCCCTTCTGCTGTCTAAGAGGAAACTGCTTTTTTTTCTTCCCTCTCCCAGGTTCTGTCTCACAACTGCTACTGCTTGACTGATGGATGGAGGGACACAGTGGAAAGAAACACAACCTTAAATCTGTAACAGTCAGCAAATAAGCATACCATAGCAAAACACTTTAAGAGAAAAAAAAAACCAGCAGCTGAAATCAGAAAGTGATTTTACTCTATAAAAAAATTTCTTTACTCTTATCATGTCAATTCCCTTTACAAAGCCTTCTACTTGCTTTAGCTTGTATTTTGGGCATACCTCAGCTCCTCATCCTTAAGTCTTTCCTTGGCTCTAGCCAAGGCCCACTCCTCAATCTCTTATCATCTGCTCAGCTTGTTCAATGTAAGCCCTTCTCAGTGTGCTTGCTATTCTTATTTTTGAGGTTTTTTTTCCCATGTCTCTTTCCAATTTCTTGAGTCGACTCACTCAGCCAACCTTTTCCAAGCCTTTTCTTAGTACATGTCTCACTACAGAATAGGAAGATACATCACAAAGGCAAAAGCCAACATTTTCAGCTGTTGTTTATGAGAGTAGCTTTATTGACTTAACGGGCTAGCTGAGGATCTGATCCCTTCAATTAAAGCAAAAAAAAGCCTCTCTCCCTCTGTCCTCCCACAGTGTTCTCTGTTTTTTTCTCTCAAGTAATTCACTGAGGATAGTACTTGTATCACTCCCCTTGTCACACACAGAGCTCAAAACGCTAAGCCACCAGCGACAGATAAATATCAATTAAGGTTTGCTCCCCTGACATTCTTTTCTGAATGAATTGTTTATAAAGTACAAGAAATGCCTGTTGAAAGAAACCTTCTATGAATCTTAACTGTAGATTTATATTATGAGTTTGATAGAACCAGAAAGGGAAAATATTGGATAATTTAACAAAATGTCCTCTTTTCTGATGATTCACAGATTCCACTTGTTACCTCTTGTACTTCTTGGCATTGAACTTACCTCTCCAGTACTTCTTTTCTACCTACTTCCATACAACCTTATTGCTGACACGTGTATGAGAGGAAGTGAATGAAGATACAGGATTCGTATTACTTTTGCAACTCAAAAACTTGGAAGCACTGACAGCATACAAGACTTGTGAACCCTTTGAATAATCTGTTCAGTGTGCTTGTGATGGAAGGCAAACCTCAGCACAGATATGAAGATGACAGGGAACAACTGTATGGACCACATGACATGCAGCACATAGCTGACTTCAGTTACCTCTAAGCACCTCAAGTTCTGAACTCTTATGTCTGGGGAAGTAACTTCAAAAACACATTACCACTTTTATATTGCTTGTTGGATTGAAGTAAATAAGGAAAGATCCTCACGTCTATGCAAATCAAAATGAAATTGAAATCGAATGCATTACCAAGCTGATAATTAAGGTAACATCAGGAAGACAAAGATGTTTTCTAGTCTTTGTGCAAATAGATCTTTTTCCCATTACAGCTGGTAACTAATATAGGGAGGGTCAAATCACTCCCAGTTCTAGGCTGATACTACAGCTACATCTTTAGTTCCGATCAGGCAGTTTGCCCAAATTGTTGGTAATAAGACAATGGATAATCTTCTCTTATTCAAATTATTAATGTTTAGATGATAACTAGAATATATCCTTGAATAACACACAGTTTCATGAAATATTCAAATACCATTCAAAATGGTACTGCTTGTTATGTTAAAATACATTAATTTTAATGATTATAATGTCACTTTTCTAGCTTAAACATTAAACTCTTCAACCAGTAAAACACCCAATGATCATTTTAAGAGTAAGATTACTTAACCTAAGGCTTTTTAGGTGTTTGCAGTACTATTCTTCTAGCGCTGTTCTCAAATAGATTATGTGGTTTTTATCAAACACACACCCACTCTCACCATCTGCTGGAAATTTATAAAAAGTATAAGAATGTTAAGGTAGATTTCCTCCATTTAAAAAAACTAGGAGAATTTAAATCAAGAAAAAAGATAGCTTAAGACGTCTGTTTCAGTTCTGAGGTCTCTTTCCTTTAGTAAGATACTGATAACCATCTGAAGCTACAAAGGCATGCAATACTGACCCCAAACAAGAGCAAACTGGAAAGGGTTAGAGAAAAACATGGCAGCCTTCCCAGCTGGGAACCACACTGCAGAGCAAAAACTGCCACTGTAAAAGATGTCAGCTCATTCTGAAAGAAGTGGTAGGTGCTTCAGACCAGGATGACAGAATGGTTGAAGTTTGGAAATCATCTAGTCCAACCCCCGTGCTGAAAGCTGGGCCAGTTACAGCAGGTTGCTCAGGGCCTTGTCAAATTGAGCTTTGAACGTCTTCAAGGATGAAGACTCCATGACTTCTCCAGGCAATATGCCCTCATGTTTGACCATCCTCATAGTAAAAGTGTTTAAATAGAATACCCCGTATTTCAGTTTGTGCCCATTGCATCTTGTCCTTTCACTAGATACCACTGAGAAGAGTATGGCTCCATATTCTTTATTTCCCCTCATCAAGCATTTATACACATTGGTAAGATCTGCCTGCTTCCCCATGCTCTGGCTTTGTCTTCTCCAGGCTAAACAGTCCCAGCTCTCTTGACCTATATCAGATGCTCCTACCCCTTTAATATCTTTGTGGCTCTTCACTGGACTTGCTCCAGTATATCCATGTCTCGTTTGTACTGGGGAGCCCAGAACTGGACACAACAGTACAGGGCAAGGATGATCTCTGTCAGCTTGCTGACAAAGCTTTTCCTAATGCAGCCCATCATGCTGTTGGCCTTCCTTGTCACAAGAATGCATTGCTGGCTTATGGCTAGCTTGTTCTTCACCAGGGCCCCCAAGGTGTTTTCTGCAGAGCTGCTTTCTAGCCAGTTGTCCCCCTGCCTGTACTAGTATGAGGGGTTATTCTTGCCCAGGAACAGAACTTTGCACTTCCCATTGTTGAACTTCACGAGGTTCCTGTCAGCCTATTTCTCTAGTCTCTCAGGATTCCTCTGAAGAGCAGCACAACCACTCTGGCATATCAACCATTTCTCATCTGCAAACTTGCTCAAGGTTTGAGCACTTCCGCCCCATCATCCAGGATATTAAGGAAGATTTTAAGCAGTATTGGTTCCAGTACTGATCCCTGGGGTGGGCCACTAGTGACTGTCCTCCAGCTGATCTTTGTAATGCTGATTGCATCCCTTCAAGCCCAGCAATAAAGCCAGGTTTTGATCCACCTCACTGACCACTTCAGTCGGTCAATGAGACTGTTATGCGAAGCAGTGTCAAAGGCTGTACTAGAGCTGAGAAAAACAACATCCACCACTCTCTGCTCATTTGTTGGGCAAGTCATTGTATTTATAAGGCTATTAGGTTGGTCAAGCATCACTTCCCCTTCATAAATCCATGCTGACTACTCTCAGTGGTCTTCTTATCCTTAATATGTTTGGCAAAAGCTTCCATGTGATTTGCTCCATGACCTTCCCATGGACAGAGGTGAGGCTGATCAGCCTGTAATTCCCCAGATCCTCCTTCTTACCTTTCTTGAAGATAGGAGTGACATTTTCTCCCTTCCAGTCCTCAGGAACCTCCACCAATTGCCATGACCTTTCAAAGATAATCAAGAGTGGCCTTGCAATTACATGAGTCAACTCCCTTAGCAGTCTTGGGTGCATCCCATCAGGATCCATAGACTTGAGTACATCCAGCTTGTTGAAGTTTTCCCTAACCTGATGCTTCTTTACAAAGAAGTAGTCCTCATTTAGCCAGAATTCTATGACTTGGGGTTCCTGTTAAAGAGAGAAGCAGAGAAAGCACTGAGTACCTCTGCTTTTTCCACGTCCTTTGTCATCAGGTCCTCTATCTCATTCAGCAGCAAACCCAATTTTTTCCCTAGTCTTCCTTTTACTGTTATTGAACCTGAAGAAGCCTTTATTGCTGCCCTTTGCATCCCTTCTTAGATTCAACTCCAAGTGGGCTTTCACTTTTCTAACACTATACCTCCATGCTCAGGGTCTCTATATTTCTCCTGTCCTTTGTTCCACCTCTTATATGGTATCTTCCTGCATTCCAGTTTTATCAGGAGCTCCTGGTTCATCCATGCAGGCCTCCTACACCTGATTGGTGGTTGGCCAGCTTGTTGGCAAAGATGTTTTTGCCCGACTTGGGCAGGTGGTCCCATCTCTTCCTAGCAGTTCTCAGTCCCCAAAGAGGGTCCTGACAGTTGTAAAAGCCAAATCCCTGCTGTCAACATCACCTGAGCAACCTGTTGTTGACTTCACACAGTGTGCTTTCTTCTCCTGAAGCTCTTCACCCCTTCCAGAAGGATCGAGGACAAAGTATCTGGGCCCCCAATGGTTTTGTCACATGGTCACAGAGCCATGTAGTCACACTTGATATACTCAAGACCACCCTGGAATATTATTGGTGCCCATGCAGAAGAGCAGCAGAGGTAATAACCCAAGGGTCGGACAAGCTTCGGCAGTTGCTGTAACACTGCAGATCTGAGCCCTTGGCAAGCAGCAAGCCTCCTTAGACAGCAGGTCAGGTAGGCAGACAAGGTTTTCATCCCCTGCAGCAGGGACTCTTCCAATTCCATCCTTGAGTGGCTTTCTCCTAGTGCTCCTGTATGGCTCAGGCTCTGTCAGCTCAGTTGTTTTGTTGGACATTGCTCCCAGCCCCTTGTCTGCTACCTGGGAATGAAACTTATTTTGTAGTTACAGATGGAGCAGGAGTCTTGCTCCTAGTGCCAGAAGTCACAAACTTCCAGCGTTTGTCATCACAGCACTCTCTGTTTCCCAATCTAGTAAGGACAGACCTTGCCTGTCCCTCCCTCAGTATACATTGGGCATTGACAAACTTGTGCCTGCAGAGTCTCAGAGAAAATCTGACTAATCTCTTTTTCCTCATCTCTGGCACTGTACCTACAGTCTGCTGACCTCCTCCCACAGCTCCTTTACTTGGCAACAATCCCACCACCAACATACACCTCCTGCAGGCAAGGACACCATCTCTCCCTTCCCCACCCTCTGCAGGAGGCCCCAGGCCTCCCCAGACCTGGAAATTTGCATCCTCCTTGGGCTCTGAGTTGAGGCCTCTCATGTGCCAGCACTCAGCAGGTGCTGGGGACCATGCCCTATAGCGAACAAAAACTCAAACGTCCTTTCATCACGAACAGCTGACAGTTAGAAGCTGCTAGAGCTTCCTTGAAGTGACAGCCCCAAAGAAGCTACCCTTTCCTGGCAACAGGAGGCACTGTTAGTTTCTTCAAAGGGTTCACAGGAGTCACTTATTGATCCCTGATGTTCCTAGATCTACAAGATTGTGGTGGTTTAGCCCCTGCCGGGGTCTGAGACCACGCGGCCGCTGCCCCTCCCCCACAAAGGGAGTGAAATACAAAGCCCCAAGACTGAAATAAGGAAAGGTTTAATACAACAGTGCAATAGCAACACAACCAACAACAACAATAACAATAACAGTAATAGTGATAGCAATGAACAGAGCAAAATAGCTACCAAATACAGCAGTTTGAAGCACGATGTACAAAACCACGAGTGCACCGCGCTCCGCGCCAGGAAAATGTGACCTGCCAGGATGTGACGTCGGCATGGTATCTGAATAGCCCGGCTAGAGCTCCCCCCCACTGCTGGGGAAACTTAACCCTATCCTGGTTAAACCAGGACAAAGATCTAGAAGCAGAGCCTGGAAACTGCTGTACAATCTGCTGTGTCTGTTAGGTGCACTCAAGGTCATGGGATGTGCTTCTAGGATGTTGGGGTAAGAACGGTGTGGGAAAACACACTGACAATTGGGTGAAAATAGGAAGGGTGAAGCATAGGAGTCCTCTGCTTTTTCCAGTACAATATCTGGGCTGGTTCTGGAAGGAAAGAGTGGCATTATGCTTCCTGCCTGCTCTAATGTATAAGAGTAAGCAATGACTCAGGGGATCAAAGACTTGAGCTAGCAAACAGCTACTATAGGATGAAGATTTGATCTGGACAAATGTATCTCTGGGTTTGAGAACGTGAGTTTTGGTACCATGAAAAGGGGGAGGCCTTAAGCAACAGTTAGTGGTTCTAAATTTTTCATAAAGGAAGGTAACTGGTCAGTAACTGAGGATCTTGAGAGCTAAACTTTAGCTGTGCTTGGATACCTAAGTCAAAGAAGAATCCCTCAGGATTTCTGTGTGAGAATCTCTGTGCTGGAAAACCCACTCACAATATGACCTGAGCAGGTTAATGTCTACATTTTATGTAGGTTGGTGTACATCCATAGACCAAGTGAGCCTCTGCATTGATCTACTAAGAACTGATCTCAAAATACTGATCAAAATACCCAGTGAACTGATCTCAAGATGCTGTGATGTTCAGTTTCCCAGTACCTTTATCCCTTTAGGATGCCTCTTGAGAGATACAGTTCTTCCTATATTCATTCTGAAACAGCAAGCTGAATATTTGTTGAATTTTTTAAAAAAACCTCTTGGCTTCCTTGACATTTCCAGCAGATACGTCTTATTGTTTTGTATCTTCTCTCTCATTCATTCACTTTGTGCACTTGTAAGATTCTGCTCTTCCTCTTGTGCAGTATGCATAGAACCTTAATTATCATATGAATACTTCAGTTTATGAATAACATAAATTATTTAACATCAAAATCATGCCCCACAGTTGTTCTGTGCATGCAACACAGAAAGAGATATTGACTTTGAAGGTCTCAGTAAAAATATAATGTAGATACCATTTGTTTATTTAAAAATGTCTTTTCAGTATGGACTAAGCAGTTTCAAACATTAATAATGAATATTTACCTAGAAAAAATAACAATGTAAGAACTCTATTGCCTGAAGGACAATATTAATTAGTAATAGTAGTCCATAACTTAGTTTCAGAAAATGCCTGCTGTCTTCTCTAAGTATGTATGGAGCATAATTACACTACCGTTGGTCAAATTAGGTCACTTCCTTTGAGGCTTTGTAAATAATCAGATATTATCTTTTTCACCTATCCAGCTAAGACTGATTTTAGGTACTTTATTCCTTGTTGCAAGCCTCCAGCAAAGACAGAGAATGATCCTTGTGATCCTCAAGGGTGTATTCTGCCCTCTGTATGCCAGCTCTGCTGTAGAGAGTGGGAGCTGCACATTTGTATTTTAGAAGAGAATATAATCCCTAGGCACTGTGTTTTAAAACAAGCAGTAAATATTCATCCCAGTTGGAAGCAGAATACATTTCAACTTGTTAAAAAGATTGTTTACAGAAACTGGTGGAAAGAGTAGGTAGTATTTATTTCATTAATTTTCGAAGTGCTAATGAACCATTCTCCTCCCCCCTTCCCCCCTCTCATCCCCAAACAAGGATCTGTTTAAAAGCATAGGTTGTTTAGGGCAAGAGTAATATTGACAAAAATGGATCAATAATTTTTTTTGCTATTGTTGTGATCCTGTGAAGATAATTCTCTAGTACCATATACAGTGCTCTGTCTGTTGCATTTAAAACTCTCACAGGTAAACATCTGTCTTCTTGATTTCAGAGTAACCCTTGCAGAGGTTCCCTTTGTGTGTGAGAACACCTGGCCTAATGAAGTCTGCAAGTGTAAATTCTAGCCACTATATATGCAGGTGATAGTGTTCAAAACATATGTGTACAGCTGCTTTTGAGTATGCAAACAAAGGCTTTCCCATCTCAGACCCTCAACACTTCATGTGTTTCAGGAGACCAGTACAAAAATCCTGTTAAACTGAAGGCTAAAAAAAGTCAGTCAGAAGAGAATGCTTAACTTCTTAGGGTATATGTTACGTCAGCAATGGGCATTTTAAAAAGGAACAGTCTTCTATAGAGGTAAGAGTCACTTGCCCCTTGTTTTGAAGAAGAATGTTTGCTTCTTCCTAGTGTGGAACTCTGCTAACAGCAAGAGATGGAGGAAACACATTTTTTCTAGTCATACTGAAGTTTTCACTTTATTTGAAAATAACATTTTTGTTACTACTCAAATATCCAGATACAATATATGGCACCTCAGTTCTGGGAAACTGGTTTAGGGATAATATTTTAACCATTTTCTGAATTTTCATCAGCCTTTTAAAATATACTATTTTAGTTTAATCTCTTCTTGTTACAGTGACTTTTTCAGCATTCACAACCTTGTTCGTGTTTTATACAATGTCAGATAGCAAGTGTCAAGAGAAATTTAAAATTATAGTTCATTTACTCTAGTTAAACATAAGGATGCAAAAGCAATTACCAGAGCAAAATGATGGAATTAAAGATTCTTCTTGCAACCTAGTTAGGTATTTAGTGTTTGATGAGTGTTGCAAAAGATAAATATATTTTTCAGAGAGGACTGTATCAATCTACAATCATGAATGAAAGCCACTGAACATGATTTAGATATCAAATATATGGTTTGCAAACAATTATCAGACTTGGACCAGGAGGCTGGAGTTAGATGAGAGTATAATTTTTCTTTGTTCCTCAAAAGATTTTTTTTCTTTAAGTAGTAAATAATGTCTTATAAAGCAATTTGATATTTATCACTGAAAATATTCTTAAAGATTAAATTTTAAAAGAGATCCTGCAGATGTTCTATAGAAGATATGTATATATATAATCCCACATAAACATACTAAATGCATTCTTACTATGAGGATAATTAGTTTAGTTTAATTACAATCTTACTACATGCTAGAAGTTAAAATTTAGTGGATTGGTGATTCATTTTGATTGATCATAAAAAGTGAGCATAGACTTATTGTTGTAGTGACTAGTCTAAACTGTATGCCATGTGCATCTGTAATTTAATCTGTGATTCATACTATATGGCACATTACACATAACAAAATCTTTTTGATTGTTAAATATAGAGAACTCGAATTCATCTAAGCCTTACTTATAAATATCAGATGCTCTATAAGAATGAGTTATAAATTTAATGCTGTCATTATTTTGACAGGGCTTACTGTAGTAACAGTTAACTGTCTTCAGTTTAGGTTTACTGTGAGGTTATAGCGAGGCAAATAGTTGTGCTGCTCTGGAAAGAAGCATTATAGAAGACATCATTAAAATTCAGGAAGACTGGGATGGTAGGGGAGGAGAATGATTTCCTGAAGTTTTTTTTTTCTTCTGAGTATAGCACGCTTTTTTTTTTTTTACCAGTTTCCTTTGGGCTTACTTTTCTTTGCCACTGACATTTGCAGGTAGAAGGAAGAACTGGGCTTAACCCCTGCTCCCTGCTTGCCTGTCCAACTGCAACACGAGAAAGATCCACAGTAATGTGAAGAAATTCAAGGGACCTTGTCCCCCTTACTGTGATTTGTGTTACATATTCTGGCTAGTCCCCGCTCTCCCACCACAGCATGGGGAAGCAACCAGAGCCAAGTCTTCACATGCTTCTCATTCTACCCTTGACGCTTGCCATCAGTGGGATATTTCATATTCAGCCCCCATACTTTGAGTCTGGAGAAGGGTAGGATACTTCTCATGGTGTTTTATGAATCAGAAGACCTCTTAGGAGTCAACATGCTTTGACCCAGTTTGGGGGAAGATTTACATATGTAAATTTTAATGTTAGAATTCTTTTATGAAAATCAGAATAAGCTCTTTCTAGATGCATCAAGAAATTAAGAACAAGTAATACACCGGTTAGAGTTTGTTGGCTAGTTGGGTATGTATGATAAGTTTATAATACATTTGAGAAAGAAAGTACATGTATAATGACTTTATTTTTTCCTGGGTATGGAACTGACACGCAAATATTTTTCAGCTTCTACCCTTTTTGATACATCTAAACTTATTTGATTTAAATAGCAGCTGAAGCAAACATGTTTTTATTCCTTTTATTTGCCTGTATAGGGACACAGTTCTTTCTGCACTGAGTTGTTACAGCTCCTCATATCACTAAAGTCTATTCAAGCATGCATAAGGATACCTCTGCTCCACCTCCATCTCTGAATGTCTCCCTATTTTTAGAGGTAACAAAAATGTACACAGGGTGTCTTAATATTTTGAATATCTTACTGCAGAGAAATGCAAGATCATTTTGAAATAGTGTGATAGTCATATTCTTACCTGTGTAACCAGTTTATGTTCTTTCAAGATTTGAGACATAATTTTGTTTCTAATGTAACTTGCAGTATTGTTTAAAATTGAATCTTTGCTTTTCTATTAAAGGCAGGAAAAATTATGACCAGCTACTTATACATATAGAATAGTAAAAGAAAGGGAGTCAAATGATAAAGACAGGGAAACATGACAGAGCCCAAGCATTATAAGTTTTGAGTTGCATTAAGTACCTATATCTGTATTATAAAAGTCGTATCACTGATTAGAAAGTACTCTGTTGCCACTACCATCTGCCTGTATTGTTGTTGTTCATAAGGTTTAGTATTTTTTTCTGGGGTCTAGCCAGCCTGCTTGTGTTTAATAATCTGCTGTCCTTTTATACTTTACTCAGCAATCATTCACATTCTGTTGCAATACCAGCAAAACTTTAAACAACTACTTCTCATGTTTAATTCATGTTGGGGTTATTCTCAGATGGTCTTAGAATGCGCCCATTCACTACAACCTTCTTAAAATAGCCTTTGGATATACAAACTTACAGCCTCTTTGCTCATTTTCCCAGAAGGAAGCCTTCCACTATACTGTATTTCCACTGCACATAATGCAAATTAGGGAAAAAAAAGAGACCAGGTTCCCATGCAGATGTTCTGCACCTCTTTTCCACTGCCTTCAAAATTAGTCCTCTAGCTAGTGTACAGTGAAATGTATATTTAAGAGAAACAAAGCTATTTTTTTTTTTCTAAGAAATAAAAAAATATAGAACTCCCACCTCCTGTTGTTATACTAACATAAATCCACTAGTATAGATTAGTCTTTTCTGGGGCCAGTAGAGACATGCAAAAACTACAGACTATTTTCTCTTCAACAGCATTTTGTTGTTTGTTAAGATTAGGTAAAAAGCGCCTTTCTTTTCCTCCCTTTCCTACTACTGAATTCAATCATGCACAACAGATTATCAGATTAGGGTTTGAAGATTTTTTTAAGATTCACCTAATTTTTTTCAGTAAGTCTGATCAGTGAAATAAGGGGGAGTTAGGTACCTAATTCTTATCCATGAAATAAAATTCCCAGGAGGTGTTTGTATAGGACATACACTTTCTTGTATGGAAAACTTTTCCACAGAAGCAAGTGTGGTACTGCAGAATGTCTGGCACCAAGAACCTCTGGTAGAAAACAGTAATGAAAGCTCAGATCCATTTTACACTTTCAGGTTTGTGACTCTGTGATTGTATTTAATAGAAGCTGGAGGGATAACTATCCGTGCAAACACTCTGAATATTTAGAATATAACATGGAGGTACTCTGTGTCTTTGCTATAAAACATGTATATATGAAAGACAAGTTCAACAGTGCATGAAATGATGCGCTAATCTCAAGAATTCACATGTGATTTGGGCCATATTTTCATCTTCATGCACCTGCAATTGAAAAAGCAATTTCACCCTGAAAGTGAAGTAAACCTACAAAATATATACATTTCAGTTACAGCCAGAAAAGACTCACAGAAAAATAGCTTTTTTCATTTTGAGGTAAAATTGACACAATTCTCGTAAAATAAGTTTTATAGCTTATCTTAACTTTGTTTCATTTTATTTACTCTCTGTGATTGCTGATTATTGCTTTATGTTAGCAATAAGGAACTGTTGGGATACTCAGTCCTTCTTTTTGTATAATATTTTTTAGTCAATTCCTGAATATGTTTGTGGATTTTCAAAAATATTTTAAAAATTAAAAAAGATATAAAAAATATTTAAAGATAAACACTACAAATATAATAACAGCATATATGTAAAAATCAGAGAGAAATGAATGTTTTCTGTGCTCTTCTTCCAAAGATCTGGTTGTAGTAAAAACACTGGTCACTACCCAAAGTATTTGAGATTTATGTTGGTTAAAATTTATTTAGATTCATTTACTACCTAGAAATAGTTCTTTGAAATGATGCAATTTGAAATTATTGAAAAAGAGGGTTTAGAAGGGTGGAAAATGAGAAAAGAGAATTGAAAATCATTTGGAGAAATAACTAGATCTGCATATCTCAGAGCATACACCACTATCACTGGAATTAGGGAGAATTTTCCACTCTGGCAAATTGTGTCATCACATTCTACCGCAGGATTTCTTATACATCTCCTGAAACACTCAGAATTCTTCATGGTCAGAACCAGAACAATGGACTAAACCTCGTCTGGGCACCTGATATTTCTTGTAAACACTGTAATGTTCCCAGGGATAGCCTTGTTTTAGAAACATCTGCCACACGGCAAGGGTTAAGACTTGATAAAGGCATTGAACCAGCTCTTGTTAGGTGTATGCTTATTATAGCTTTCTGTCAAAAAAATTCTCACTACTGTTCCACCACCAGCAGCAGCAAGAGTAAAAACACTACTGCAGTTACAAATCCAGTATTTCCTGGCTGTTAATAGCAACCTTGCTCTGAGCTATACCATGGTTAAAGTGTCAAAAACTATCAGAACCGAGGCTACAGTAAAGATGCAATTAATAACGCAGCAATCTTTGCAGGGATGGGAAAGTCTTCCCATAGATCTGTGGTGTAGGCAGGACCCATAAAACCTTAGAAAAAAGAATGGAAAGGACTCTGTTGTAGGCATCAGAATTTGCTGACGTTCAAAACAATACATCTCATCTAATTATTACATTCAGAGGTAATATTATTTAGGTAAGAAAATGAAGAGTTTCTATATAGAGGAATGTTAGATTTACTGACTTGGCCCTTTTACGTATTCAGCTGATACATAAATAAGGCAAGGGCCTCGTGGAAAAAGCAGTACGTGACTGGAGCTTTAAAGATGGCAATTAGTGCTGTTAAACAATTCTGCTAACTTTATGAAAGCGATTTTTGCTGATTTTTCCTAAATATATCTGGTTTCCTCTTAAAACACAAACACAATAAAATCCAGAGGATGAAAACCAGAAACTTCAAAACAAAATTTTGTCTCAGAAGTCTGCATTTCTTTGATTGGTTTGTTTTTACCAAAAGCTCAAACACTTTAGGAAATGTTCAACCAAGAAATGAAGGCATGGACAACTACTGATCCTGGAGTTTACTACTGCAATGTAGCTTCCTCTTCTCTCTTCTGCCCCTTACACCCAGGAGTTGTGGATACTTGTGTCCTGCACATTGCCTCTGGGCTTAGGGTGCTGAAGCCATGTGCTGGTTGTGCCGATATTAGGAGAAGGCCTTCCTTTTACCTCTTGTTCAGCTTTTCTACCTGCTCTTAGGAATCCCCAGCAATGTCTACTAGGAATTCTCAGCTATGCCCTTCTGCTGCTTGAGAAAACTTAATTAGGATTTTCAGTGACGTTGGTTGACTGTCAGAATTTTCTGTATTAACGCAAGTAAGGAAAGGAAAATGTTGACTTTTTTTGGCTTTTTCTTCCCCCCTTTTTACCACTTTATATGTCCACTAAAACTAAATGAAATTAAGCAGAACATAGGGGTGCCACTTCTACAGCCTGAGGAGTTTCTCCCTGCCAAATATAAGCCAGCTGCAAAGAAACAGAATCCACAGAGTTTTTTTGCAACTGAAAGTCATAGCCACTTCATATATAGATTATTTAAAAAGTTCACCTATATGTCATATCTGGTATCTCTTCCTTATGAGGAGAGTAAACTGGTGTTTCTTGGTTGAAGTTAGTGTCATAAGTTGAAGTTTAATAAATGAAAATCTGGTCCTTCATGCATGATGCTTAAAACTAACCATAAGAGAAAAAAATAATGTAAAACCAGTCGTGATAAGAAAGGACCAGAAATCAGAATTAATGTGCATAAATGTACCTAACTGTCACTTTTATATAACATAGTGGCTCCAGCTTCTGCTATTCTGTTAAGATGGCATACTAACCTGTGAGAAGTTGTCTTGGGGAATATAAACAGTGGAGGGTTGCAAAGGGCTGCTAACTGGTTGCCCCTTTTATGATCAGTTTCTAGGAAGCTGCTTCTTGTCATCTCACTCTTGATGCATTTCTGACAAAATTCTCTACGGGGTACCTTCTGTTACAGGTAAAATGTATCATATTTATTACTATGTGGTCCTTCTGTGGCATTTATTCCGCACTCATGTGAAAGTATTCTCAGCATTGAGAGGGAACTGTAGATAGCATTAAAATTTATATCAGAAGAGTGAATTGTATTTAAATAAGTCTATACTTACAGTTAAATAAATAAAAGCTTTTGCATGTTATGGGCCAGTTCTTTAGCTGGTGTAAACTGGCTTCAGCTTCTTACCAGCTGAGCATCTGACCCACTGTGTTCAGGCTGGTTAATGCAGCAGCAGGGAAATGCAGACTTATATGTCAATTGAGAATAATTCAAGTGGATAGATGACTCAGAAGGACAATGCAACAGCCCTGCATAGCTATTAATAAGGCTCCTTCAGTTGATCATCTCTGAAAGAGTTAGAAACATGTTACTTTCATGTGAAGAGCTCTTGACTCTTAACAGCCAAGAGCACTTCACATGAAATGTGAATGCATGTTGAATGTTTATTCTTTCATTAAATCATTCTTCGCTATTATCAAACCAAAGCATTGTTATGGGATTTCCTTTTACTTTCAGCTATTTCTAGGTTTCAATACAAGTGTGGTTTGCTGTTAGTACTTGACTAATTATACTATTGTTGGTGTATTAGTTTAATCTAAGCCTGTCACCTTGGCTTTCTGTTGTCATGCACCCCATTCATTCAGCAGAGTCTTCAATGGATTGGGCAAAATAACAGATGTTGAAACTATCTCACTACTGTTTTAAAAATGTCTATGAAGTGAATTATAATCTAATGGAATCTCAGAGAGCACTCATTCAAGGAGCCGCTCATGTTCACCATAATGAAATGTAAATAAGGTTCTGAGCAGTAAAAACTTCACAAATGTACAGTAATTGTTTGCTTGAGAGGTTTTTTGGGGAAAAGGAGGTCTTTAAAATCAAAGTAATGGCAGTCAGGGTTTTTAACTTGACCTTCAGATAGAGAAAATAAGCGTTTGCTTTGTACCTGTGGATGTTGCACTCTCTTAGACTGAAAAGATATGTAATTGAACTGAAATGTCAATTATTTTATATTTAAATATACAACATTGTGCAAAATCCTACCCTTTCTACAGTAGGCTTTTTAATTTCAGATCATTACATTTCTGCCACTGATTTTTATCCCTCTGTTAGTAGCAGTGGTAGAATGCCACATATAGATGAGGCATGTTCATTTAAGGTGAAACACAAAAGACTGGAGTTCTTAAAAATTAAATACCACCACTGTATTCCAAATCAGCTACCTTCTGAGTATCAGTTTAGGTGAGGAAACAACTCAGAAATTCTACTTTTTTGCTCAGCTTTGATACCAAAAACTCAGTAGCTGTATTTCATCACTCTGCATTAAAGATTTCCAGGTGCTGAAACTGAAGGGCTGAAGAAAAGAAAGAACACAAATCACCACTTACCACTTATTTATCACTGTGCTACAGCACTGCTTTCCTTCTTGCCCAGTTCGCTTGTGGGGGGCATTTCTCAGCTGCATGATTCTTGCATTTCTGTATGCACAGTACTATTTTCAACACAATTCTTTTTTAAAAAATAAAATAGTACTGATTCCTTGCATTTCATATCATACCTGCTACATGGAGCCAGGCATGAACTAGCAGATGATGTAGCTCTATTGATACTGACTCCCAGTGTGTAAAAGAACAAATGGATATTCAGTAATTGCATTTATGTGTGCAACCCTGGTTTCCTGGTAAAATCTCTGAATGGTCTACTCCAACTACTGTTCCTTGATTACTGAACTGATATCCATGAGCACATAGGGAAAACAGGGACTATTTTTAGTTTTCTGTTAAATACTCATCAATGTGTGGAGTCATTTCCTCACCAATGCATGTTTGTCTAACAGTGTGGACATGGAATTGGCATTCAACAGGGGTAAGTTGGAGAGCTCTGCAAAGATAAAGATACCTGATGAACTGGATTTGTAGAAATGTAAATAAGTGCATGAGTCACAAGTGTTTAAAGTTAGCCTTTACTCTAGGGAAAATATTATCTTTGTTGTCTAGTATAACAAGCCCAGGTAACTTATTACTTCAATTACAAAAAGGGATGGCATGTTGCTGTTTTACCTTTCTTATCCTGCTTAGAAATCTTCTCTGAGTGAAATTTGTGTGGGACTTGCTAAGGTCCATCAGACAAGTCAAAGCAGTGGCTCTGCCCACACTGCTTGGACGTGACAGACAAGTAACCACAAGGCAGGCACAGAATGACTGCGAAGGTGCTCATGAAAGTATCAGATGCTTTATGCAAACATTGCTTGGTGTGGATGCCTAGATTTCTGCTTTGCCTCTTCCAGAATAAAAAAAATGAGCTTTAGTAGTAATAACTGTGTCTGAAATGTGGTTTTGTATTTGAAAGATTAGGTGTTCTCACCATTGCTATCAACAGTATAGCTGAACCCCAAATATCAATGGCATTAAGTTTTAGAGGATAAAATATTCCTCATGGAGATGCAGCCTAAATTTCAGATAAGAATGACACCCATGCTACTGTAGTATTACTATTTGTTGGAATATGCTAGCCTGAGACATAGCTGAAGCTCCTGCTGTTATACTTCTGTGGCAATGGCACCTAGATAAAAAGGACTGATTCTGGCAGCTAAATGCACATGATGTTGTAAGTTAAAGTAGCATGTGACACCATCCAGTAAACACTGGGCACAAATCTTTCTGCTGTGATAGTACTGTTGACATGCAGATACAATGAGACATATGCTTTGTTTTGATTTTTCTTTTAAATACAAATCAAACATTGTAAACCTTTTAAAAATGTATGCTCATGAAAGCAGAGAGTAATGAAATAGAATATGAGCATAGTTATGGTAAATCATTGTATAATATGCAATAGTTTCAAGCTACTCACACGTCACTTCACCATAACATTTGCAGTGTAATGAAATGGTCCACAAATGATTAATATTCTTAAGTGCTTTCCTTTTTCTCTTAAGTGCTTCCAGGCAGAAAAAAGAAATATATTGCATTATCAGTGTTTGTGTGTAGTTAGTGTCACAGTGTCTATTGATTTTTACCTCCTGTTACAAATGCACATTAGGAGGTTTTATCTGTATATGATAAACAAATTGGGGAATGTATCTTGAGCTACAACTGTAGCTGGTAGAAATGGTGGTAGCACCATTGACTTCATTTGAATTATGCTTATTTACATAGGTTGAGTATGTGGCCCTTGTCTTCCAAGTGAACTGAGAATATTCAGTACAAGTAATACTTTATCTCCCTGTCATTTAGATGTCTCTGGGGACTCTGTTTCTGTTCTAACTGCCATGACTTTCACCTGTATTTCTAATGATTAAAAATACTTTATCTGAAATGAAAAATTAACAGACCTTGAATATCAGCAACATGTTAGCTTTTTAAAAGTGTGACTTAATTTTATTATTGTACCTTTCTATGTAGGTAACATTACAGAGAGCTAGGGTTTGGGCCGGCAGTGTGCCCAGGTGACCAAGAAAGCCAACGGCATCCTGGCATGTATTAGAAATAGTGTGAGCAGCAGAAGTAGGGAGGTGATAGTCCCCCTGTACTCTGCACTGGTGAGGCCACACCTTGAGTATTGTGTCCAGTTTTGGGCACCTCAATACGAGAGGGATATCGAGGTGCTGGAGCGAGTGCAGAGGAGGGCAATGAAGCTGGGGAAGGGCCTGGAGAATAAATCCTATAAGGAGAGATTGAAGGAGCTGGGACTGTTTAGCCTGAGGAAGAGAAGGCTGAGGGGAGACCTCATCACTCTCCACAACTACCTGAGAGGACATTGTAGACAAGTTGGTGCTGGACTCTTCTCACAGGTGATTAGTGACAGAACAAGGGGGAATGTCTTTAAACTCCAACAGGGGAGTTTTAGACTGGACATTAGGAAAAAATTTTTCACAGAAAGAATGGTTAGACAGTGGAATAGGCTGCCCAGGGAGGTGGTGGAGTCACCATCCCTGGATGTGTTTAAGGGTCGTTTAGATGAGATGTTGGGGGATATGGTGTAGGGGAGAACTTTGTAGAGTAGGGCTGATGGTTGGACTCGATGATCCAAAGGGTCTTTTACAACCTGAATGATTCTATGATTCTATTCTATTCTATGATTCTATGAAATTTCTTGCATCTAAAAATGTGTTATGTCTTTCACAGCAACCCTTCACTTGCTCCCGATCTACAGGCAGACCCTGTATGTTCAGCACTGCTAATATGGATATTTTAAATATTAGCATAGTAAAACATCAGAGTTCTGCTAAAACCACACTATCTACTGAGCTCCAGTGTGGAGAGTATCACTTCAGCTTGAATGGTGGCCTGAAGAAGTCAATTTTCAATTCAAGAAAGAAAAAGAAAGTTTCTAATCCTTATGACTGTATGTGGAGCTTGAAATTGATCTGAAATATTTTCAAAGATAGAGAGATATTCAAAACCCAAAACTTGTACTTTTGGGGAGAAGGAGCAGGAGGGTGAATGAAAAAAAGGAAAACTCATGATAATTAAGCCAAATCTTAGCAAGGCTGAAGCGTCTTCCTTATGCTGCTTTTTCTGCATTTGTTCTCACCATAGATTCATGAAGAATTGGAAAAAGAATCAGGAAAATTCTGGCAGAGAAAATATAGCGAAGAAGCAAGCCAGTCTTGGCAGATTTCAGTTAGCAGTAGGAATGTGGAATTCTTGTCAGTGCCCTCTCATGGTAATGGTGTCTTTTCCAAGTGAAGAGACAAATAAAAGTCCTGCTACTATTGCTGTGGGAAAGAAAAAGGGAAGTCTTTGCCATGACACTGAAAATCCATTCATGAGCACACTTTTTGTTTGATTAAAGGTCCTCACTTTACTATGAAAGAGTAAAAAATATTGAAGAGCATTAGTAAATAAAGTAATAATTTTTAAAGATTTAGAATTGGTTTTGTGTATGTATGTATGTACATGCATGGCTATTTCATGGAAGCAATTGCTGGGAATCTGTGTAGAGAATGAATAGAAAATCCTCCAACTTGCAAGACAATTCTCTGAAGAGTAGTTTTTGAGAACATCAGGACAGAAAACATAGCAGAAGAAAAGGGCAGAAGGTGAATTTTCAAATGGGCTTGTGAAGAAATAGTTTTCTCAGGATGCATTGCTGGACCATGAAGGAGATCTGCTTTCCTTTATAGTGAAAGGAGACAGAAAGGCCCTGGTAATGAGTCAAGGAAAGGCTAAAACAGGGATTCTTATGTTGGAGGATATATCAGAGAGTCCCTGTTTTTCAGTGCAAATATTCAAAGACTAGTTTAAATACTGCTCAAAACTTGCAAGGGTACAAAGCAATATTCAGCTAAGCAGGCATTCTAAAGTGTCATGGAACAAATCAAGTGAAACGAGTACACATCACATCAGCCAAGAGCCAAAGGTCACTCACAGATATACTCCCAGAGAAAAATGAAACAAAAATAAGGAGGTTCATATTTGCCTACATGACTAAAAATGGATAATGCTTAGTTTTGTAAATCTGCTTTGTCATTTAATGTAAGTAATGTTGAGTGGAAGTTCCTCTGCTAGAAAGTACTAATGGGTCAAATGTCTGAAGTGGAGGCTGTGGCCAGGCTTATCAATGTCTGTTTTCTGTGGTGTTTTGGAGATGAATCTAGGAAGGAAAACAAGAAGCCCTTGCATCTAGTCCAATGTCAGAGGCTTTGAATGACAATACCACTTTAGTGTGAACACAAATTGAAAACACTTTTTTTCTGCCAAAAACTTAAAATTGTTTAAATAATTCCCTATATGGCTTTACGAATTGTTCTAAACAACACAGTCATTGTAAAATATTTTTAATCAGAAGATAGCAAAAATATTGTCACCCTACACTGCTAAAGCAGAGAAGCACAGAGAAGTTACAAACAGAGCAACTATATCACAAATTGCATGTAGCAATGTACTGTCAGATCCAGCATTCGCAATCCTTAATGGAAATGCCACTACGTGTTTTCTTTGGTGATACCATGATGAGCCTTTGAATTGACAGAGCAATGAGGGCAACGTTGTCTAAAGATTAAATGTAACCTGATTTTAATGCACAATCAGATCATTTTGTTGATATTGTGCCCAACAATGTTCTATCAAAAGGAAGAAGAGATCTAAAACAGGCTTGGCAACGGAACGCATATTTTCTATTACATTGGCACTAGACCTTTTTATTTTGGAGCTTTCAGCGATACTTCTTATCAGAAGCTACTTTCAGAATACATGTTATTAGCCAAGAGCCAAAACCATTAAAATGTTGTAATATAGCACTATACAATTAATATATTAAAGATTATAAATAAATTTATATAAAATGAGGACTCAGCAATATCCCACTATATAGTCACATTTTGAAACAAACATCCCATAATGCAGATGTGGTTATACATGGTGAGCAAAGGACAAAGTGAGACACATATAAACATCAGTTTAAGTATGAACTGATGCACAGTCAAATTACACATCTGCAAGGCTACTAATTGACAAAGCATAGTTTGTATCTTTGTAGAGAAGCTGCAGTGTGTGTTACATTTAATTACTTTCCCTGTGGCTTTAAATTGAGTAGGGGTTTTAATATGTAGTTGGAGTAGGAAAGAGTTGATTCTTGACTGTAGCTAATACATGTCTGCAAAAAGACTTTTTTTTGCTTGAATAAACCTTGTAGCGGTTAGCATATGAAACTAACTTCTACTAAAAGCCGTATGATAAAGGTTTGACTACTTCAGGGCTTTTTCTAAAGCTCATGAAAATCAATAGAAATACAATTGATTTCAGTTATCTTTGAATCTGGACTTATGCAAGAATGGCTACTACTCTATTATAGTATAATAATAGTATAATAACATCTAAAGAAAGTATAGTGCAGGTTTAGAAGTGCACAACTTTTACGTGTTTTTTTTCCTTTTGACTAGATCCTGGCATTACTCAATATTAGATCAACATTGAGAGCTAATGAAGGTTTGAAAAGCCAAACACTTGGAGTCATGGTCAATTTTTTATGTTCATTGATCAACAGTTTGGCATTTGTGTTCACATAAAGATATTGAGATTTGATAAATAAAAAAGTTTAACACATAGATCAATAAGAGTTGTAGAATATTTAACATGACTCTGAGCAAAGCTTTATACATGGAGCAAACAAACTGCATGTGATGAAAAGCCAAAATCCTCTTTCTGTTTTATAGGAGGAATTTTGAGATTTTTTTCAGAAGTGGCTCTGGAATATTATGAGCAGAATAATATAACATCTGTTTTAAGAAGACCATGGTGGTTGTTTCTTTGTGTGGATTAATCTTCTGCAAACATGTTCATAGGTGCCATGTATTCTAACACTCAAACAGCTAGAATTCAGTATTTTGCAAGCAATTAAACATAGTCACTGTTTCCTTCTGTTGTCCCAGAAGAAAATTCTAATTAAAGAATAAAAAAGATACCTGATCACATGAGTAGGTCCTTCCCTTTTTATTTCTTCATTTTAAGGTTTTGTCTACATTAAAAACAAAAAAAAAAAAAAAAAAAAAAAAAGGAGCTGTGGCACAGACCCAGAAGGAGTTCTGCAGCACATGTGAACAGTCTGTCGTGCCGAGGAGACCAGGCCAAATTTGTTCTTGCTGTAACTCCATTGAAGTTACTGGAGCTATTAATGGGGATGAATGTTGCCTTTTATCACTTTTGTCTTTGTGTGCTGTGAGAATTAGATTTCACAAATTTTTGAGATTTCACTGGCTGGGCTAAAAATAATGTAGTGCACAATTTTTCCCCCTCCTCTGATTAGTATGCTAAATGTAATGCACCTTTCAGTGAGGAAGATATTAGACTTGATAATATAATGTCTCCTGTAGCAGAATCTTTGGGAAAAGTAGTGATAGGCCATTTTCTATATGTGAAAATGGGTGAAATGAATATGCTTGCTGGTTATTTAGCAAAACAGTCAAGTACCTGGTTCATAAAATTGGCCAGTGGCTGGGGACAGGTAATATCTATCCAATAAATTTCCTGACTGAAAAGTGAACATACTTATTTTGTCCACCTCTTCACTTCAATAAGGTTTTAAAATGCCTAACCTTAAAAAGGGAAAGTGTATTCCCTTAGCAAAATATCCCATATATTCAGTAATTCAGAGTTTTCAAAGTTGTAAAAAGCATCTGCAAAGCAAACAACTATATCTTTGAGATCTTCTCAGCCTAATCTGTATATCCATTTTTTAATACCTGTAAAATGACATTCTTTGCAAATTTGAGAGGTCTTTTGCATTTCTTTTATTGAATTGAATGTTATTGAAAGGAAGCTGTATAAACACCAGTATTGTGGGGTTTATTCTATTAAAAGCAATATTCTTTGCTTTCTTTTGCTCAATATTCTTATCAATTCACAAAAGATTTAGCTGATTTCAGGAAGCAGATGCTTAGTCTTGGGAACAGTTTTTTTTCCAACATCAACATCTGGAAGTGTAGCTGTCTCCACTAGTGGTGAAACTGGTGGCTGTGCAAAAGCCTTCAGAGCTAATATCCTGGGTCAGGCTGCTTAGGGAATTGCTTGAAATCTTTCTCAGGAATATTTCTTTGAGTTACTGCTGACTTCAAGGAATATGTTTCTACCCTCCAACCCCCATTAAATACGATGATTAAAAAAAAAGGCAAATAATTTTCTCAGTAAAAGAAAGATATTCCCAGGGAGCAAGATACTATTTTCTCTGGTTTATTTAAAGATCTCCCATAAATAAAATGACTTGAAGTCTGATGGATTGGTTCTGAGGGCCATTTACCATCTCATTCCTATTAATTTCTGCATTCCTTAGAGTTGTGATGATAACAATAATACAAGTTGCATTTCTGGTGAAAACAGCAAAACAGGGAAGCTCATTGTCATGAAGAAAAAGTAACTGTTAAAAGTTAAATATAATTAAAAAGATCTTTGTGCTAATAATCTTTGGATGACAAATTTTGAGCAATAAATTTTAAAATTTTACTTACATATTACTGTGCGGATTGTTAGCGCTAGCCAGAAGTCCCACAAAGGACAAATCCTGGACAAAGGATGGTGTACTTTACACATTCACTGTGGCTATACTGTTGTCCTTGGGGATGTCTACTATTTCACACAAATTAGAGTGCTCCAATGCCTTATATTAATAGATTACAGGGACTGTATTGCCAGTGTCTGATGCATTGATATATCTTTTGACAAATGTGTGTGTGTTGATTTTTAACCTTTAAAGGGAATTACAGTACTTTAATTCTCATTGACAAAAATGGCACAGGCAATATGTACTTCAGAGAAATGATGTGCTAAATTTTCCAAACTATATGCCTCTTTCATGGCAGTTCTACCACCTTTGAATCTGTATTTTAGAAGTACAGTTATATCATTTACATCTGGGGCCTGTGCCCCACTTCTGCCTACTGATTTCATTTTATCCCACTGAAAGACTACAAAGGTTGTGTTAAGCCCATTCCTGATACAATGACACTGTCTTCACAGTCTGAATGTTGGGAAGAATTTAAACTGTTCTTCAGAAATAAACAAACCTCCCCTGACTTTGATTTCTATGTGCATTTTACACTTCGATATATCAAGTCACTTCTTAGAAAGGAGGTTAATAACAAGGTTCTGAAGTTTCAGTGTCTGAGACTGCTGCTTTTGTAATCCTCACTCTGTCTCACTGCTATACTAATTATTATCTTCATTATTATTATTATGGTGTGTTTTTTTCTGTAAGAAAGGGTTATAAATATAAAACAATGACAACTCTTTCCCAAACTGCTTATGTGTACGCAGTACTTGAGTCATTCAGAATGAGACTGATGAGCAAAAGTACCTTTGCAGAATTCTTATATTACAATGATAAAAGCTGAAGTAATATAACTTACAGAAACTGAGTTTACACCAATACAGCTATGATCAAACTGAAGACCTGCCAGCTTTAATTTCTTAATGAAATAAACGTCTGTCAAAGAGCTTTCATTTGCTTTGCCTAACATATAAACCTCTCCCATTAGGAAAACCTTAGCTTCAACAGTCTGTTTGATTCAGCTGATTTTTTTCTTGCATAGAGTATCTGCAAAGAAATGCTGTTCTGTACCCTGAGGTAATTGAAAGTTTCCTCAGCAAAACCAATCAGTTTCATGTGCAAAAAGACACAGAAGTTTTGCATGTGGAAAATTAACCCAACTTAACTGCAGTGAAGCAGCCGTATGAATGTCTACGGGGGGGTAAGCTGTGAAGTGGAAATAATCTCTAAGTGGCTTTTTGGAGCAATTGTATCATGTTGCCAAGTTTCTGTAAGATTCCATGATATTAATATTATTTGATTAATTGCCTCATAATGGATAAAAATTGCCAACCCTACTATGAGGTTGCAGTTAAAAAAATACTTTTATCATTGACAATAATTTTACTTTACACTGATAACACCCTCTAGAAAGTTACTTAAATGAACATTCTTACAATATTATTACCATTGACATGTGTCCTTTAAGAGTATGATTTCATTTGGAAATGGAGGTTCCATACTGCATTTGACCTCAATGATCTAATATTACTTTTCTGTATTTCTAACTTTTGTGAATTCCCTGTATTAATTATTATGAGATGTAAAAGGGCGTGCTGCATTTGTCTTCCATGTGACATTCAATATTAAAGGGGCCTAAGGATTACAGAGTGCATTGCTAGAACAATTGTCTGCTGAATTAGAGGGAGGAACAACATAAACTAAGGCATTTGCATGACCAGCTGTTCTATTTATTATGAAAGCACTAGCATAGTGTATATGTTCTTCAAACTTACTTCTGAACATATATGTTCTTCCTGTTCTGAATCAGTGGTAAATCTCTTCTAGACTTTTGTATGATTGCAATCTGTAACCTGCTAATCAGACTCTTACTAAAAATTCTTGTAAATAATGTGTTTCAAACCATGACTCAATTAAGAGACATTTATAAACCACTGTTTTTCTAGGGATTTCTTTGAGACTTCAGATTTTTCGTGAAGATATGTCTTCACCATAGGAAACTTCAGTGAATGTAATAAAGTTTAAAAGTATTAACATTTCGAATATCTTTCTGCAAGGTCTGATAGAACATTAGAGCTATATGAAAATAGAATATGTGATGATAACATTTTTGCTTAAATCTAGATTTATCTACTAATATCATCTAAATAAGTGTTAGCATTCTCTCCAAAAGTGATTGTTAGAAGTGTTATGAAAACTTTCAGTAAATAAAGTCAGAAAGTGCTTTTGTTCCTACAAGAGGCTGCAAAAAAGTTTCCAAGAACAGTCCACACAAATACTATATATGAACTTGTGTATTTCAGAAGGTTTATCTACATCAAATTATACCTTATCATTGAGGTAAAGTATTCTTAAGCTTATTGTTCCATTTTTCTTTTAAGAAACTGAAAGTCCTTCTTTTTCTTTCCTTACTTTGCAACCCAGATGTATTATTTGTTGAAAGTACTGTTTTTAAGTAATAGTTTATTCTTGGGGTGACACCTTACTGCAAAATGTTTGCATTAAATAAGGGGAAAGGTTAATAATAAAAAAATAAAAAAAACACAACAGAAAAACTGCTAGGAGTATTAATAAAAAACCAGTAAAATGGACCTGAGTTAAATACTTAACAACTCCCAAATCAAGAATTTTATATATTAGACATCTCATTTAAAATATATGAAGAAGGTTAGCACCATTTCAATTTGCTCAGTGTTACTGGATATTAGGAAGGACAGAAAGAGAGCTCATAAAGTATTTCCATTAATAAGCTTTCCTTCCTGTATCCTTCACCTTTCTGTTATCCTTCACCAGAACACCCAATTCATGTTAAAAAAAAATAGACCAACAGAAATCAAAAGCTATACAACACAGATGCTACTCCAGCCATCAGAATCAGGTCAGTTTTTAACTTCATTAAATTGCTGTCATATGGTGTCTGCTGACATGCATCAGACTTTGGAGAGTCTTACTCATCAGGTATTCTCTAAGATTGTTAACAAGAACAGCAACTCTCATCAGGGGTCCCCAAAAAGCAGCTAATTAGGGGACAAAGGTTGCTCAGATTGTGACAATTACACCTGTAGGTCCCTGTAGAAACACCAAAATCTTGAACAAATGTATGTTTGGTTGCTTAGTGCAAGAAATAAAGAGCTAGTCCATTAAAAAAATGAGAGGCAGAAACTGTCAACCATTTGAAAAGCTTTACGAAAATGATCATCCAATTAGTGGCTATGATCAAATCAGGCATGAACTCTCTCTGGATGGCTCCATAATTTTCCTTCTTGCATGGTGTAATTTCATATAGCTCAAATGAACTCGTGAGAGGTAATTCAGTTCCAAACAGTTTTCTCATCACTGCTAATTATACTAATACATTGAAATGCCTCCTACAAAATGCATGAGCCCTTTAAGCCACCTCATTAATGTGATATAATTTTTGCCAGAATATATATCAAACCTATTATCACCACAGGTTTTCTTTAGTATTTTTTTCAAAATGTCTATCAAAAAGCTGAAAAAGTAGATTTCTTTCGTGTATTCTGAACATAATTAACTGTTTCTTTGAACTGTGGTTGTCTATTGTGGTATTTTCTTTAAAGAGTACTGGCAAAATACAGTATGATAGGGGTATTCCTCATACCGACAGGTTCTTTTCCCTCAGTATTTGATTCCTTAAATCTTTTTTCAGTTGTAGCTGATTCTTTAAATGGCAAATGATGCATGCAATAATGTGCAAAAATGAGTTATACAAACTGAAAGCAGGGGTGTAAAAAGAAGCATCATTTGAGACTAAAATAAAGACAGATTTTATGGTATTTATGTCAGTTAATTTAACTGCTGGTAGGGGCTTTTGTTGAAACATGAGTTAGTTCCAGTGTTTAACCTTGCAGCATTAATTTATGCTTTATGGCATGAGTACTTCATCACTCCCTCCTTGGGAAGACAGTTATCTCATTAGCCAGAATTTAATGAAATGCAAGGATACACTTCTTAATTTCAAAGATTACTATAACACAAATCAGGTGTAAATCTCAGACTGACTGTCCCTTCCCTTTACCCGTTTAAAAAAATAGACTCATTTTGCAATCATATAACAGAAATTCATCTGGTGGGATAAATTCCACTACTGCTATTCTAAAGGCATTTCTCATCTGTGAAAGCTGGTTTAACTTTGCATTCAGTAATACTGGTGACATTTAAGGTCTGTACAAAGTTTAAGGTTTATAACCCACTGTAACTACTATGAACAATTAAAAATGCATGGTGTTGGTTTCACTGGGGAAGGACATCTTGCACAAGAAGTATGAGCAGAACGTGTCTTCATTTTCATAGAACTGTATGTAGATCTGCAAGAATATGAGTGTATGCACTCTATCCTGTGTAAGATTAACATAACTGACAAGACTAATGTAGGTTTTTTACACTGGTGCCTATCACCATATCCAGAATTGCAGTAAACACAGAACACTACACTGCCTTGTGGTCTTATTTCTTTGAAAGACAGGATGCTCAGACATGGTTTTACCATGTTTTGCATATGCCTTTCTTTTATTACTTAACTGTTGTCATAAATTAACTTAGTTTCCTATTGAAATCTCCATCCTGCAGTTCTCTGCATGGGAGTGTACTTCAGTGAACAATAGCAGAATTTAGAGAATTCATTATGCAAAATGTTTTTTCAGTGAAAAATGCAGGTGCTATGCTCTTGTTCATAATAGCAATTCTTTGTTTCAGTATCAAAGCAGGCAAATTTATTAAAGATTCTTGGTCTTATATGATGTTGATGCATATAATATTATGTTACATGATATTTACGTACCAAATGCATCAGCATGAAGACATAAACACATATTTTCCCTAATGTTAACAAATAGTAATAGCAGTGCTTTACACTTATAGTCAGTTACAAATAATGTCCTACATTTTAAGACTATGAAGTCTGTCCATGATCAAGTGGATACCTTACACAGGATGTGAACAAGAAAATATGAAGAAATTCAGAGCAAGTCTTGTATACTGGTATCAGGCTGAGTTTTCAGACTATGCATATTGATGGAGGAGGGAACATCCTTGTGCATGGTGTGGCTCTAAGTAGGGTAAGGCATATGTATATTAATTAAAGACATTTTTGTAGCAGTTCATTTTTAAATTTTATTTCTATACAGGAAAAAATAGTAATCACAGCTTAAAGTCTATAGCAGTCTGAAATGTGATTATTTTTTCAGCAGACCAGGAAAGGACTGTCTGCTTCCAAACTAGCGTGTGGCCTTAGGTTTCTGCAGCCATAATTCCCGTGTCTGTTTTCCAAAGGCAACAAAAAGTTTGGCATGACCAGGTCACATCTGTTTGTCATTAGACAGACTTTGAAACTGGACAACACAGACAGCTTAGCTGTGAACTTCAGGAAGTGCCACTACAAGTATAAAACCAGTCAAGTCAAACACTCCAAGAATAAGTGTTTACACTGCCTCATAGTATGTGGATCTACATACTTGTCCATGAGACTTTGGTATGGAAATTCATGCTGTTGGTCCAGCTCTGTACAGCAATCTGTATGAAATAAGCTACCTCATGTTGATTCAAGACAGTTAAGGAGGACATTCATACCAAGTCTAGGGTTTTCCATCTGTTTTAAATACCTTCAGAATCTTGTCAGAATAGATCATTGCTTTTTCCTTCACTGGATCTAGCCCTGTCAGGGTGAAGTCCATGTATTGTGGCAGGGACTGTCATGTCATTTATTATGTTTGTTTAGCACACTGGAGTATAACCTGACTCTGCCAGTTAGGTGCCACTACATTAAATTGTAATAATAATAAGGCACTATGGAGAAGGGACATACTGAACAAGAATGCTGAAGCATATCTATTTTCATTTGAAACTCACTGTGCGAAGTCCAATAGAGTTATAGACAGGACCTCAATTGTCAAGATTTTACCTTCTACAACAAACTGCATTTCTGCATTTTCACCTAAAAAAAAAAAAAAAAGGGCTGCTGCACCAATTTAGTCCTCCTAAATTCATACCTGTTTCAAAAGGGTCTGGCTTGTTCACACTAGATGCAAAAACAATTTCAAACACTAGTACTTTATACTGCATTTAATATATTGTGTGACTACATATATATTGCTTGGTGTCAAAGGATGAATTGGCCCCTGGAGAATCTTGGTTTCAAGAACACCCTTTGCTATGCTCAGCTTTCCTTCAGGCAGAAACTGAGAGAGTGGGCTGCAAGGGAAAAGTACTTGTAAGAAATCCCAGGTTAGGAAAATGATCTGGAGGAAGATTTGCCATGCTAGTAAGAGAAAGGGGGTTGTACTGCCATCCAGAGGGACCTTGATAGGCTGGAGAAAGGCTGACAGGAGCCTCATGCATTTCAAGAAAGGGAAATGCAAAGTCCTGCACCTCAGGAAGAATAATCCCATGCACCAGTACATGCTGGGGGCCAACCAGTTTAAAAGCAGCTTTGCAAGAAAGGATCTGGGGGGCCTGGTGGCCAGTGAGTTGAACATGAGCCAGCAATGAGCCCTTGCAGCAAAGGCAGCCAACGGTGTCCTGTGGTGCATTAGGAGTAGCATTGCCAGCAGGTCGAGGGAGGTGATCCTTCCTCTCTGCTCAGCACTGGTGAGGGCACAACTGGAGTGCTGTGTCCAGGGCTGGGCTCCCCAGTACAAGAGTGATATGGAGCTACTGGAGGGAGTCCAGCCAAGGTCACTAAGATAATTTAGGGACTAGAACACCCCTCTTATGAGGAAAGGCTGAGAGAGATGGGACTGTTTGACTTGGAGAAGAGAAGGCTCAGGGGGGATCTTATCAATGTGTATAAATACCTGAAGGGAGGGTGCAAAGAGGATGGAGTCAGGCTTTTTTTAGTGGTGCCCAGTGACAGGACCAAAGGCACAGTTCCTACCATCTGGAAACACTTTTTCACAGTAAGGGTGACTGATCATGGGCACAGGTTGGCCAAGGAGGTTTTGGAGTCTCCATCCTTGGAGATATTCAAAAGTCATCTGGACATGGTTCTGGGAACCAGTGCTAGATAACCTTGCTTGAGCAGGAAGGGGTTGGACCAGATGACCTCCAGAGGTCCCTGCCAACCTCAGCCGTTCTGTGATTCCATAAAAGGCCTGGCTGAGAATACCTTACATGTCTTCAGTTGTACAAGAAATCTACTGAATCAGAAACCAGGAGAAGAAGCTTGACTTTCGATATTGATTGGTTGTGACTTTTGATAATCATGTTCCTAAAACAAAGGTTTGCAATACTAACTTAGCAGTGGTTATGTTGGCTCCCTGACTTTTAGAAGAGTATGCATAAATTAGGTGGACCTGAAATCTAGTCTGACCTTGTCAGATCTTCTAATATATAGAAACAGTTTTTCTCAAAAGTAGATGAAAGAAATAATAACATTTCAAATGAAATCAGGCAGTAGATTATATGCTAACTAAAGCCAAACTCAGCAATATTTGCAATTTTTCAGGTCAAGACATTTTCTTTGAAAATTCTTTAAATTTTCCAGAAAAAATTATGAATTTGTGAGCTTTTCTTATTCCTCCTTGTTGAAGGGTATATAAGCTTCCATGCTGGCAAGAAGGGTATTTTCCTCCTGAATTCTGTCAGTTCTGGAGTAGATTTAATCCATTTGTCTTCTGTTTCTCAGAAGGATGGCTGATAGCTTTCAAAGGGAAACTTTTATTCATGATTGCTCTTCAGTTTATTTTATTTTTGCTTTTCCAGCCACTCCTTTTCATATATCACCTTGCAACAAGTACTGCCTTCCTTCCAGTGGCTTGTATACACAAAGGTCAATTGCCCTGTCTTTCAGAAGAAGTTTATTTTTGTTTAAAGTCTATACATAGATGTGAAGGTGGATGAAGGCCCAGATCTCAATTTCTAAAGAAATAATTTAAGGGGGGAGATGGTGATTATTCACTGTACTTACAGATTGAATGAAGCTCACTGCTACCCAACTTTTTGACAACATACTTCCTTACACAAATAAATATTGCCTTGAAATCTATGAATCTGAATTTTGTTTAATAATTACAACAGGGAACCAGAAATCAGGGGGACTGGATTCTGTTCTAATCTTTGTTATTTAAGGCTCAGCCATTTGATCGAGTTACCATTGCTTTAAGAGTAACTATATGAACTCTTAGCCTTTGGCAAATTCAAAGTAAAACGCATTAGCATAACCTTCTTTCATTAACGTTTACCTTAAATATTTTACCTTGTGTTTGATGCAAACAAACAGTGAATAAATAACCACCATGAGTAGTAACTCATAAATATGTGTGGCTCAGAAACATAACTGTTGCTGCTAGAATATATTGACTTAAGTCACGCTTAAGTTTCAGCCAGTTTCATGAAGTGACTGGTTTGGGAGAATTTAAGACCTCTTTTCTGAAGTCATGATGGATAAAAGGGAGGTATAGATCTTCAGTAATTCAGGCAAATCCAAATCAATCACCCTGAATGTCTTCACACTGTGCAAGATAAGTGAACTATATCTTTATATGTTTTTTACATAGCTCTAAAATACAAATAACATTATTAATTATACTTATATAACCCAAAATAATCTGGACTGCCAAAATTTGTTTCCAGTTTTTTAAAAATCCTTCAAGATTATTTGTACTGGCAGTCTGGATTTCAAGTTTTTAATATTCATGTTATCTATGTAAAAAAATTAGATTCTCATATATTAATCTCAGATTGAGATCTTTTAGGAAGAACACAATTTTTTTCTGAGAACTGGTAACATTTACTGTGCAATACTGTGAGATTCTCAGAGGTATTCGGCTATGCAAAACCATCAGATTTTTCACTGAGGCCAATGACTAAACTTTCATAGATTTTGGCAAATGGAGGAACAAGTCCTATGTAAGTGAAATAACTGTGGTAGGAAAATTTCTTTGGAAAATGGATTTTTAGAAGCATGGATTTAAAAGCAATGGATATTTAGAAATACAAAGTCTCTTCATCCTTTACAGTGATGATGTAAAGGGTGTGCATTAAACTGATGGAATAAACTGGAAAAATTACTTTCCTGTATAGAATATTCTGTTTGTGTAAAGCACAGGTATATGCAGCAAAGTTGTAGCAGGTTGTGTTTCTCTAAGCCAATATAATTTCTTGTCCAATGTTTGAAGAATGTGACCCAGTTTATTTTAACACTGCAGATAATCATTTATAATATGTCTCAAAGAGATTAACATAAAACCAATCTGGACCTGCCTACAAGAACAATTAAAAAAAATAAATAAAAAAAATAATTTCTTCTCCCAGTCTATTCTGACATGATGACAGACAAAGTGAAGAAACTGGTAGTTGGAAATTGAGGTCTCTGCTACCCTTTTTCAGATTTGCCTCTCCTGTGTCTGTCTGAATATATTTGTTACTTTAACCTTCCTAGTCAAATGATAAGGCTGTTCTGACTTTGTATTCCTACGGCTACCAATTATGCTTATTTTCATTCTGCTAATCTTGTATTTTCTTGATAATGTAAAGCATCAGTTTTGCTTGTGTTAGGAAACTGCCACAAACAGAGGTTAAAACATTACAATAATTATGTACCCAGCAACATGACTAAAGCTTGCATAGATCATCTGATGCTTAAAAAAACCTGAATTCACATTAGCCCATTCTGTTGGCACGTAGGCAGGGGTCTTGATTTATTTGGGAGGGCTACGGAGAAGTGTCAGCTGACCATTAAGACTACCTATAAATTTAATTCTTTTAGAGGTCAGGGAGCAACACTTAGTCTTGTAGAAATTAATTTTTAGATTTCCATTGCGGCATTAATGAATAAAAGCTGCAAGAGAAAACAGACCATTTTCAGGAATGTGATTCAGAACATTAACACCTTAATTTACATAAAATTAGTTACATACTGCTGCAGTAATTTAATTTATTTGACCAGGACTTTGCAACTGTGAAAAATAGATTCAGAAAGACAAATCAGGACTCTTACTTATTTTCTCCAAGTGGCTGATTTCATGACAATATGAAATCAGAATGATTTAATTGCAAGACATCAAAAAATACAATATGTTGCCAAATTTGGAAGGCTTGGATTTGGAGTAAATGGTTTTAAAATGGAAATGAAAAAAAAATCCACAAACCCTGTACTTGAAATAATTGCTGTTTTTCTCATGTGTTCTGAATAGGCTATAAAATAAAAAGTTGACTGCAAGACTTTGACATATGGCACTGAAAATCAAGCATGTAGGAAAAAGGCAAAAGCCTTTTTTTCAGAAAAGACAAGACATGTATGAAAGAAATGACATAACTTCAGAGAAAAATAGAGCTTTTTTTCTTTTTTCTTTAAAAAATAAAAGAAAGAAGCATTATTTTTATTTCTAGTCTCCTCAGCTGATAATGATACAAAACAAGCTTCTGCATCCTGAGTGTTCAGCTCCTCGATTTGCAGAATTCACCAATCATCTTTAATCAGTAAAAATTAAAATCCACCCTTCTTTATCCTTTTACAACCTGTCTTCAATTCAATTTTCCACTGGGATTAAGTTGGAGTTGTACTATACTGATGTAGTTAAAACAGTTAAAGCTATCTTATGAGGATTCTTTTGGATCAGTAAAATGATGATTTATACTATTTAGCTGCTCACATACATCAGAGAGTGGAGAATAAGGTATGTTGAATATACAGAAAAATACTAGATGCAAAGGGTTATGTTTTGATTGTGTTACAAGTTCATTAACTTCTCTGAATTATCCATCAATAATTTCTTCAGTACAACTCACAATTCTGAAACTGTCTGGCCTTATAAAACCTAAAGATGATTCCCCATGTCTAAGTGACCTGTAGGTTCTTCCTAGGACTCATCGGGTTCCTGGAAAGGACCCTACATATTAGCCAAATTATAAAATTTCTCTTTTGGAGAATACAGGATCCTTGTCTCTGAGCAATTGAATTATCCAGCCTGACACTTTAGATAAGAAATTATAGATCATCCTTGTTTTGCAGCTTTCATTAATCCTCCAGCAAAAGCCTGGATGGTTCCTGTCACCTGTTAATGTAGCATTTTCTTACTGTCACAGTTCAGAAAAGCACTGTGATCTGTCCCAATCTCTCCCAAACTAGCTAGAAATCCACGGGCCTTTGCAACTTGAGGTAGCCAGTGTACGGACAGGGGCAGTAGCCATGTGCAGCCAGAGACCACAGCCAGAGACCACATCCCCTTTTTCTCTTTGCATTTGTGAAGCTTAGTTTTGGAGTGAGAGTTTAGGTTTGGAGGCCTAATGTTTATATACTTTTGTCCCAAAGGCAATAAAGGATACTTTTATTTCTGTTAGCTCGCTCTCAAGTGATGCATTGCTACTTCTGCAAATCACCAAAGAAAGGGCACTTCTAGGGACACAACCATTTAAAAAAAATATTCTCCTGTTAGGCGTAGGAAAACTTTTAAAGTTGTAGGAATTGGCACAATGATATAATTATGTCTGCATTAGAACTTTTACCAATATGAATGAATCACCAGGCAAAAATCCCTACACCCAGAACTAGTGTAATTGCACCGCTGCACCTTGCAGGTAAAGAACTGTCTCTCACAAAATGAAATACTTGAATTTTACTAGTCACAAAAACACGTTGCAAATATCAAATCAGTGACTGAACTACATATCCCAAAAGACATAAGTTCAGGACACATTCAAAGGCAGAAAGGATGCTTTCTTTGGTGAACTACTACTATGTAGCTCCTTAGCTATACCATTTTATAGAAAACCCACAAATTTCCACAGAACTCGACTGGCTAAATTAAGAAGCATAAATTGCTGCATTATATATCAGTCTTGTTTGGATTCCATACTATAAAATTTCCTTGATAGTGAATCTTGTATGTGTTTATTCATCCTCAGAAAGAACACAGACATTTAGCCATTCTTATTCTGCCCATATATTTCTCATAAACAAGCAAGACTTGAATATTTCAGAGCTATATCCCCAAAATTATAGTAGCGTTGAGCACAGATAGCTTTAAATATGTTAATATGTAAAGGGCTATTCAAATTATTTTTAGCTAATATTCATTATGTTATAAATGGGCCACATCATCCTGATGAACCTCTAATGATTTTCAACACAGATTTGACCTTATATCATCTGTGGCTCTAGCATGGCCTTTATATGTGGAATAAGTATGCAGTAAGGGAGGCTTAGATTTACAGCATGCAAGCTACTAGGCATTAAGTCTCTTCAGAGATATCCTTAAAATGCACTGGATAAAATGCAACTGGCTTTCCAAATGGAATAAGCTACCTCACACAGAGGCACACTTACTGCATGCACATGGGAATGCACGGAAGAATCACTGCAGAGTAACCATTGTTTGGTGTCATATCTTTCCTTCATAGGCAGGTGCCCAGGAAGTGCCCAGGATGTAAACTGATTACATTTAGAGCAATAAAACTATACAGTATGGCAACTAAAAAAGCTTCCTGGTATTGTGAAATCAGTTGTTTCAAGAATAATACTCATGTGTCTGCTACCTGAACTTTTCCTAGTATTAAATATCTTCTAATATACATGACTGTATGGATCTAGTCTGCATTCCTCTGTGATCACATGGTTAAATGCCATGAGTAGCATGCAAGAAGCAAACAGATTCACTGTTACTTGTCTGACATGGTACCTCCACACAAGAGCTTCTCAGAAGTCAGACAGTGAAGTCAGATACTTTCAGTGCTCTGTAAGAGGTTAAAATGTTTTCATGCCTGTCTCAGAAATCCACCTTTATGTGACCAGCCAGGCTTGCAGTCCATTGAGCATTACTCTGCAACCGCTACTGCCCACAGAAGAAAACTACCAAACAATATTACTGTCCCTGTCGTACCAGTGTCAATTGTCTTGGCTGGATTCACCTGAAGGTGCTCGTACTCTCAGAATGAGCTACAAAGCAGCACATCCCTTTTAAAGCTGGGAAGTGTAATCCAATCTCTGTTAAGTAGTGGTGAGTCTGTTCCTCACAGGAAGGTATCTATTAGTTCAGTTCACTGGAAATCTGAAAAAAATTGTTCACAGAGTTCTTCTTCAGTCTTAGCATGAGTAAGAGCATCTCCTCTATTCCTAATTCTGAAGACACCTTAATGAAAAAACAGGAAGCTCTGCTCAGATATTTTTAACAACGTCTGGTATAAAATCAGGACAGTAACGGTTCAGATATTCTGTGGCACTGGCGCATTTTTGAAAGTGCTATGTACATGAAATTATAACTAACGCCTGGATGAAAGTTGGGACAATCAGCTTTTCAGCATGATGAGAAAACTGTTGAAGTATTTTTGGTTTTCATCAAATACTCTGAGTGGGCTTTTTAATTAATAGAATTGTAAGAATAGCATATGCAGTGAACTGAATCATACAAGAATATATGGAAGTCCTTTTGGAAGAATACCAGATAAAAGAGTACACTTGATTAAAAACAATAAATGCCCATTGTGCCAAAAGATGAAAAAATGAAATGGAAATTTGAATGGATGAAAATCTTAGTTTTAATGATTTTTTTTCAGTGTACCAGATTAAAACTCATTTCATAAAACAGCAGAGGCTCTAAGTGAATATCTGCTAAAAGAATAGATCTGTGAAAGTAGTATTGTATAAATTTTGTGCAACAAGGATATCTATTTAATAGGTTTCCACACCAGCTTTGATCACATTTGGAATTATTCTGCTTTTTGTTACATTTTCTCAGTTATTTTTTAAACTTTTTTATGCTTTCTTTGAAATATATGAACCTTTTAATGTATGGATAATTTATTCAGCTCCTAAATTTAAATGCCTGGTGGGCGTAATTTTCCTATTTTAGTTTACTTCTATAGCTGCCTTCACTTTGTCTGGAATATATTATTCATTGTCTCCAAATTATAACAGGACTGACGTGTTAGAGTATAACTCCTTAAATTCATTTCAATATTTTAACTATTTGCATAAAAATCCAGGGAGGTAGAAAGCGTCCCTGGCAACCTCTTTGTCTCAAACAAATTTCTAATGTTGTTAACTGTGTTTACAGGAAAGTGCAACATATTTTAATACGACCTTAAGAATATGAACATGAAAACGTTTGTGCCAGTATTGTGACTTTTTTTGTAATTTGAAAAATGTTCTCACAAATTATGGGTTATTAAGTCTGTATAAAGATGCAGATCTTAAGCAGGCCAAACGCTTCATTGACATAACTGGAGGGTCTTGCCAGAGTCAAACTGATGGATTTATTTTCCTGATTAAAACACATTTTAAAGTGGTTCTTAAAGCATATTCCATTGGAACACAGTGTTGTTTCATTGTAAAGTAAGTTTTCTTCATTTAAAAGGTGAAATGCAAACAACTGCACTGGGCCACCAGCAAGACTGTCTTGCACAGTGCAGCATGTGATAGAAGAGGGAGGAGTTCAACAGAAGCGTGGCTGATGGGAGAGGCAAAGTGTAACTTATTTTGTGCTGGGCCAGGGTGGAGTGATGAGTAAAGAATCAGCAGAACTTTGTTTCACAGCATAGCTCTTGCTTTAAGAGGTGTAACAGGACTTTAACTCTGTCAGATATGTCTGCCAGCAACTTTTCCTTTAAGTGAACATCCCAAAGTGCCAGAAAAGGGAAGAAACCACAACAGCCACAGCAAAACACGCCCCCCCCCCTTTTAAAACTGGGTTTTACTTAAGCATAAAACTGAAGAACAATTCAGAAGGAAACAGAGCCTGTAAAGAAATCTTCCCTCTCTGATAGTGGCAGGGATTAGGTAGCAGCTTCTTCTGTATGACTCCTAGTCCAGAGTTTGCTTTTTGGTGTCTCTGCCTCTTCAAGGAAAGATTTGCTTTCAATCCTGGGCTCCCTGAGCCACATGGTCTCACTTGTCAGCTCTGTTCTGACTCCCTTCTACTCTGGGAGCTGACATGGGGTCCTGGGCCATGGGCAGAGTGGGGCGATCCCCGGGGACGCTGGGAAGGGGCAGTTCAGGGCTGGGAGTGCCCTCAGGGCCCTGCTTGTTTCCAGCATGAACAGGTTTCCTTTTGCTGCCTCAGGGTGCCTCAGGATGCAAAGACACCAAACAGGTGCCATCTGGAGAAAAGGGGAGAAGCTAAAGACCTTTTGTGTTAGGACCTGCCAGAGTATTATGGGACTTGCCTCATGGATTTTGTTGAAAAATTTCATGCAAGACTGTACAAAATAATGTATATTATTATTTATGGCGTAAAGCATGCTCTCTGTTTACACTAAAAATCAGATGTCATAGCTGTGCCAGGACTCCCCATTTATATGATAGTTCAGGAGACAGAGCACTTGACCAAGAGTTAGTAATGGTAATGTAATAGATCTCTCAAATTTAGTTTACCATTTAGGACAATATTATTGTTATTAGGCTTATAAACAAGGATCCAGAATATTCTGTAATCTTTTCTGGTAAAACAGAGCCACTGTTCAGAAAGAAAGAATTCACAGAGCCAGGAGGAGGGAGCAACAGAGGCCATGTGTTTGCAGAAGTCCTGGTGACATTCTCATGGGGACTTATTGTAGGATCAGCTTAGATCCTGCAATAAAGACCATATTTTTGTAAGTTATCCTATGTAGGGATGCCTTTGTAGATCTAATCTGAAGTGTCTTTGGCACTGTAGGGAACTAAATCTGGGGTCATCCAAGTCCTAGACTAGACCATTAAATGCAGACAATTTTTCACGCCTTGCCATGAGGAACATCAGATGTTGAAAAGTGCAATTCTGTACCATGCATACAAAACCAAATTATATGTCTAATAGCTAAATATAGGTGTCCTAGTGGATTTATAAACTTAAAATAGAAAAAAATGTCTCTGTTTTGAGACAGGACAGCAGAGTGGAGTCATGGTAGACGACTATTTTTCCTAGACACTGAAGTAATCAAAATGACAGTAATCATGAAAGGAATAATAGTTGTCCTAAAACAATGTTAAAATGAGTAATAGGATGAGACATGACTCTATTTATAGTCCCATTGGAAAACAGTGGGAATTTGGACTAGTTTCAATGGGGGCAGTTACCATTGTTGCTTTTTTAAAACTTGTCCAGTCTGTGTATTCCTGTAGGCAAAATATTTGTTGGTGGTTTTATTACTGTCCTACTTCCTAAGCTCCCTGGATGCTAGCTAAAAATGAACTTTTCCAGGAATGGCTTCTTCTATAACTGTTCTTTTAATTTCTCTGAGAGCAGGTATTTGGCAGGACAAAATGAGTGGCAATCACATAAGCAAGAGAGCCTTAGGTTATGTAGACATCTCCTTTGCCATTCCTATCACCTTCTCACCCCACTCTACTCCCTCTATCTCTCTTTGGCAGAATTCTGAAAAGGCAAGGGCAAGGAAATAGGTTTCTAATCAGAAATCTTTTTTGTATAGGAGACTGGTTCCATTACATGCACATGATAGTACAAAGAAGCATATGGAGATTCAATAGGGAGCAATTGAGGCAGCAGAAGAACCTGTCTCAAAAAGAGTGGGACTAGTCAGCCTAATCGGGTAATTTAGAATGATTAGAGTTTCATGAGTATTAACACTATTGCAAGTTTGTCTCCAAGATTAAGAAATGATTGCTAACTATATGCAGAGCTTTTTCTAAATGTTAAAGCAATATCTATTTTCAGTTTTGAAGCATATGAAGTTTTTATAGCATTAAAAAAAAATAGAAATATATTGAACTAAAATTTCGTTTATAATTTGTAAGTTTGGGCAACCGCATTAAGATTCACCACCAAATATAGGATTATAATTATTAAGCCATTTTTAATTGGGGGGAAAAATATTTCAAAAACAGCTTAACCTTTCTTTTCCAAGCAAAAGAATAAAATAGTTTAATTTAAAACTAAAATATTGTTTCTCAGTGTGATCTTAATAGGTACGTAAGTTTTGGGGTTTTTAGGAAGAAATATTGTAAAATAGGTTATCAAAATTTAAAGTGTAACTATTGCCCACAGTGGTGGTGGTGTTTTCAATTTAGCTTCCTGCAAGGATCAAAATGCCTCTTCCATCTTCCAATCCTGGTGGTCCCTTTCTATTCCTCCCCAGTCTACCCAGAAGTTACATTTTTTCAGTGCTATAGATGCCTAGCCCATATAAAGAGCTTTGATATAAATTTCAGAATATTTTCATATTTTTAAAATGTCAGGCAGATATCTCTTAGTTTCAGAATGTCATGTTAGACACAATTCCTGCAAGACCACTGCTCCCAAACTCTTGATTCATAATGGATCTCATGAGATTTTATATGATTTATATGAAGTAATAAAACAAATAACATATAATAACAAGTGTCTGAAATTTGGGGATTTTGTATTTTTAAAGTGTAGATCTTCCATCTCATGTGCCTATGAAGTAAAGCTTGAAAGTTAAAATCAAAGGCTTAGATTCCAGAAGGCAAATATAAAAACATCCAACAGGCTAATTCTTTCTGAATATTTCATGTTCTAAAGTCAATTTTGTGGCTTGAAGGGCTTGACACTTATTTAACATATTGTGTTCTAATCTTGACATTGCTGCAGGAACAAAAATTTTGCTGAAGAGAACTTTGAGCAGTGATTTAAGATAGCTCCCAGACCCAAGGCATGGCCATCTAGACCTAAACTATTCTGCAAGAAGTCTAACCAAACTCAGCATAGGAATACTATGATGTCAAATAGTACTTTGTCCTTTGTGACATAAGAAAATAGTTTCTATTTGAGAAGCATTTTAACTCAATGCTAGCAGGGAACATGGAATTAGGGCTGTTGTGAACGCGTTCCAGAGACAAATGCATCAAATGATAAGATTACTGGTGTTATTTGGTCCTTGAGTAAGCAATGGTAAGCCTGTGAATGGCAGTAGATCCAGCAGCACATTTGGAATAGGTAGAACTAACCCTTAGAGAGTATAATGCCTGCCATGGATGACTGACCCTTGAACCATATATAATTCAGATGCACATAGATCAAACATTTTGATGAGTGTGAAGGAACTTGGATGTGACTGTCTTCACTAGTTGGTAAAGAACACTGCCCTGCACTTTCTTGAGGATGTTGCTGGATGTGGCAGCAGCAGCTCCATTTCAAACAGGGAATGCCTCTCTGAAGCTTGAGAAAGCCTTTGTCACTCTCTAGCAGGTAGAAGGAAAGGAGTTCTTACAACAGTGGATCTTGCCTTTGTAGCTGCTCCCCAGTTCACAAGTGTGAGCATTCCTACAGATACAGCCTGACATTACATTAAGACGAGAGTAAGGAAATGGTATTAGCCCTCTTCCTGCAGTTACGTTCTGTCCTCAGCCTGCTCCTCCATCCAGCTGTGCACTTTACCATGCAAATTTGGTCTGATCTGAAATTAGACATGTTCATTCTGTGGTCTAAGAGAATTGTCTTGCATGGCTGGAAGAAAGTGAGGAGTTTGGGTGGTGAGTGCTTATGAAACCCTGCCGTTTCAGTGGGATTGCATATTTATAAGATCAAACAGGTTGTTTGTTGTTTTTTTTTAAATTCAAAACATATATGTAAGGCCAGTGTAGCTACCCTACATCAATTGTTTCAGTCTCTGTATATAGCCTTTTTCCCCCCTGGTTAAAATATGTAGAGATGAAAATGTATATTTGAATCTCAAGTTTTGTGGAGTAGGATCCATACCCTCAAAATTACAGGAAGGCTGATGTGGTTTAGTTATTGGACTGAGAATTGAGAGTTTTGGGTTCACTTTATTCTGCACAACATTATGGAAATAGCTTACTCATTCTGTGCCTTAGTTTTCATCATTAAAAAGTAATAGTAATAATAACAACAAAAACGACACCACCACCACCACCACAATAATAATAATAATAATAATAATAATAATAATAATAATAATAATAATAATAATAATAATCTTGTCCTGTCTGTATTCTAAGCTCTTTGAATCGATGATGGGCTATTTCTTATTTTGTATTTATAAAAATGCCAAAAGGCACATTGTCTGTTTGACTTGGCAGTTTCTTAAGGGAAATAATAATAAAACCCTAAAAACACTCTTAGTTACTAAGAAAAAAGTAGGAAACTAAGTAGAAAATCAAACAAAAGTAATTAAGTGATACAGCAATATTCTTTACTTGTTGTATGCTTTACGCATTTAAAAGCAAAAATGAATGAAAGCTAGGAATAATAATTGAGAAATAGACATCTTGCGAAAAGATAGAAGAATTTAAAAAGAAACTGAGGAAAGGGTGATTTGCAATAAGTCTTCTATTTGTTTAAGTCTAAGACAATACACATTAACTGTGCAATTTCAAATTACCTAAAAGGAGGTGATTACCAGGAGCACAGTAGGACATTTAAATTGTATGCACTAATTATATTTTGTTACAAATTATTGGTTTGCCAAGTACACCAGTCTGGTCGGGTGAATGCAAAAGACTGTGCTGTGCATTACAGTATTGATAGAAATATGTAGTGATCTATAACCTCATTCTGACACGAGACTTGTTGGTGGTTTTGTGGTGAGCATGTCCCCTGCTATACAGTATCTAACTGTAACTGCAGCTGGTTTGAAATGCCCTGGCAAGTCGTGCTGTTGCAGCAGTCATATGTTGATCTGATCTACAGAGGCAGTGGGTCCAAGTTCTGTTGATTATTTGTCTTACTTAGCAGTAAGTTAAGCAGTGTGAAAAACTGTGCAAATGCTCTTTTGGGTCATTATGTTATTGTGCATCATCTACAAGATATTAATATATTTTGAGCTTGTGTACACATCTTGTTAAATTTATTTGTTTTTAACAAATCATTTTTGAAAACCTGAGCATTTTATCACAACTGCTTCTCAAATCTAACATATTTATCATAAAGTATTTTATTTATTGAATTTTATTTGCCATCAAGAGAGACAGACATGAATATAATATTTAAAAAGATGTCTATTGATGTGAGAAAAATGCAAGCCGTGTGGTAGAAGCTCAGTGAGTGGGAGAAATGTAAATGTTCTCTGCATTTTATCTCACATGACAGAATGCATTATGGTCAAAATAGTGTCTTCTCAGAGACACAGGTTTCTAACATCTGCATAATACACACTTGTATGTAAGCTCTTTATTCTGCATGCAATTGTTTAGTTAAATGCCCTGCAGTCTCATTTATAAGACCCTCTTTTGTGCCATCACCTTGTATGGGTTCTGTACCTTGGTTACATATAACCCAATTATAATTACCATGACAATATATAACACCTTTTTGAAACCCTCCACATGTGATATAGGGGTGTGGTACGTACTGATGTCAGAAACAAGCTATTTTCATCAGACAATTAGTTGTCTTTGACACAAGCCTGCATTTCCCACCAATTAGTACAAACGGCAGGGTGCATTTCCAGAATTTTGCAGAGCCAGCAGCTCATGCTATTAAGTGGAATTTAGGATATTTAAATAAGTTCCAATACACATTCTGGTTTTCTTAATTTGCTAAAATCAATAGCTACTTTTTGTCTGTGAATCATTTCTGGCTCAACATAATGCACATAGATTGAGGGTCTTATGAGATTTATTCTTCCTGTCAACAAACAGTTTTAGTTTTAATTTTAGTCTTTGATACCTGATGAGTGCTATTAACAGCCATTGAACAAGAGCTCAAAGTTACAATATCCTCTGTAGTAGTTCAGCTATTAAGCCAGGACACGTGATGTTAACAATTAAAACAGACGATTCTGTAGCACAGCCTTCTAATCAGATATGCAAATACAAAACTAGCATGTTGGTCATATTTTAATGGATTTCCATATATTATGAGTAGCTATAAAGAAGTTGGGCTCAGGTGTTCTTCTCTACTGTGCCATGAAATCATCTTAGAAACGTCTTCAGATGTTATGGATCTTAGTTGCACAGCCAGCAATATGAGTCAGAATAATTTAATGCTGCTGTGGTCAATTTTGCCACAGTGGCCGGCAGTGCTGAAGGGCTAGTGCCTGATCAAAAGCCATCAAAACTCAGCAGAGACTCCTGTTTGTGAAAATGGGCTTTCAGTGTGTCCCTGAAAAAAAAAGGGGGGTGGGGAACGGCATAAGAACATCCTACAGACTTCTTCCCAGGGGTACTGTGGTCCACATTCAGGAGGGTTGTTAGTAGCTCAAATTGGCATGTTTAATTGTAAACTGAAAAGACTGAATAACAACTGTGCAGTTGCACGTGGCCATCTCTTTGATGGACCAAACCAACCACAGTTGTCAACACTGTAGATGTGTTCAGATAGCATGCAGTGTTGTTCTCACTGCTCTTTCCCTGCTTCTGTCTACCCCGACCTTGTTTTGTTATAGTGCTGCTGTTAATTTGCTTTAGTTTTGTTATTTTTTGCTGCATATATTTTCTTGGAAAGCTTCAGTTAAATAACTTGGGTTCACTTTTCCATACCCCCCCTTCTCCCAAACTTTCTTTAAGTGCCATTGAGGTGATAAAAGACAGCCTAGCCATACAATAGAGTTCCTGGATGCTCAGAAATCTTGGTGTCCAGCTGGGCATAACTGAAGTTGGGAAATTTGGGCAGCATTCTTTGGATGTCCAAGGGATCGTTGCTATATCTGTATTTTCTGTATGACTGGGGAATGGAGGCCATAGATGCACTCTGTGAAGGCTTGCTTGGCTGAAGCCATGATGTGATATATCTGGACTGCGGTTCTCCCCCATCGTTCAGCTGCACAGGGGAAACCTGTGGCATTTCTTACAGCTTAACATGTGTAGGGCTCCATTCTGCTGAACTGGACCCTTGAATATGAATTGTCCCACTGGTGCATGGAAGACCTGGGCTCATAACACCCATCAGCAGTAATGGGAGCTACTACCTAAATTCCTTGCACAGCAATGAGAGAATAGGCCCCTTTTGATTTTAGAATTCTTTCCTACAAGGATTTCCCTTGTGCCTAGTATGAGCATATAAATGGCCATTTTATTGTATTAAATATGTATCACATCCATCATTTTAAATGCTGTGCTGTGATGAAGGCTTCTCAGTCCCAGGATCAGTTCTGAAAATATTTAAACTTGGCAAGCTAAACATGCTCAGCTGAATAAGCCTAAGGGTCCCATTCATGGAAATGTTATATACCACTTATGCTTGTTTTTTTAGTTAAATTACATAGAAAAAAGTTGGTAGAATATTGTTTTGGCATGAATTACAACATTTTAATATTCATTAATCCAAATTCTTGACTGTCTTTAGTGGTGATTATTCATTGTTCAGCTTAGTTGCTATGCAAACCTGGAAAAGAGAGGGGAAAAAATAGTCTCAGGTAAAAGAGAGGGGGGAAAAATAGTCTCAGGTAGCAATCCACAACTGAAAACACACAGATTAAAAAAGAAATAAAATCCTCTTCTGGACCAAAGAGTGGATGATAATGGTTTAAATCAACTCTTCAGCTAGTACGAATAATTAGATTTATGCCTTAGTGTTCATTTGTTTCTGTTAAGTGCAAAGATCTCATTCTGAAAGCTTTCCTTCATTAAACTTTCTATTTAATTGTTTAAAAAAGAACCCCATCAACTCCAAAATCAACCAAATAATACCAGAGAACTGAGCATTAAGGAGCATTTGGTAGAAACAGGAATAACAGCATAACATAAACCATATTTGTTTTCATTTTTAAAGGAACATTATACTTTTCAAGTGTTTTATTTGCAATTTACCTAAGAATAAGTGTATTTCTGCAACATATTAGCTGTGTTACAACAGATAAAGTTGAACGGGAAATGTTCAGAGGTTACTTGTGGATCTATCAACTACCATTTTAATGCTGTTTTGTAGTGCAAATCAGTTTGTTTTTTCTCAGGACCCACAGTTATATTTGTAATAACATTGTTATCCCTTGAATTTTCTAAACAGACCATTTTTAGCTTTTTTTTTTTCTAAGAATGGTAAAATTTTATTAATTTGTATGTAGACTTATTTTCCAAAATGAAGATTTTCTTTTAAATGAGATTAGTTTGTGTACATTTCACTTCATAGTTCTGCAATCATATTTCACCATTAAAGGAAAATGTAAACTGTGTCTAGGCTTACCAACCACAGGCTATTTCAGATTGCATGCAGCATGCATTTTTTTATGAACTATGAAACAATCTCCTTACAGCTTCTCTGACTCTGCTGGCACGTACACTGTATAATATTCTACAACAGGCATGGAAGGTAATTGTAAAATTGAAAATTAAGAATAATGTATGCAGTAGTCTCATATATTAAGACTATCAGGACTGGATTATGAAAGAGAGTGTGTGTATATGTGCATGTATGTATCTTAGGAAGACAAAGGCCCAAGGCAATTTATATTCGGGTTTACAATGGTTTTGCTGCAAGCATGCAGAACTAACTGGGTTTAGATTAAGGCAGTCTAATTAGTGTCATGTCAAACTGGCAGTGATCATAAGACAAGAGAAGGGTCACTCTTGTCATCTGCTTGGTCTTTTGCCCTTAAATATAGAGCTGCATAAAGCACAATCTCCTTCTTGTTAATGGAAGCAGAATATGTATAATCTGCACATGAAATGAAAAGAAAATGTGTAAGGAAATTTCTTTTTCCCATTTCCTCGTCAGGAGCTGTGAATTTTAGTGAGAATTAAAGTAAGGCTAATTCTGCAGTCATCTTCTGACCTGTCAGGTTAGCTGTCACCCTCACGTCTCTCAATGCAGGTCTTTAGCTTCTTCTTGCTGAGTGCAGCCTTTGCCAACTGACAGAAAAATACCGACCATGACAAGAAAAAAGAACATAATGTCCTTTTCACCCATCACTACTCAAAATTGCTCAATCTTTACTGACATATTATTATACATTGTTTCTCTGAAAAAGCACTTGCTTTCTTTTCTATAAGAAGTATGAAACTTTCAAAAGACAAGTAACTGTTCTTTAGAAAATATTAAAGCATGTAATTATTTTAAATCGTCTATTAGTATGCAATATGTTGTTCTTTAATAGGAGTAAGTTGTCGCAGAGCTAAAGTCATTATGCTGGCGCCCACTAGTGTCCCCGGGCTCACGGGGCCGGCTCTGCCTGCAGCACCCGCAAGCAGCCATGTTGGCCTTCGCGAGGGACACGTCCCCACAAACACGGGCTCCTCACTTCATCCAGCAAACAGGTCGTGAAGATGAATTCAAGACGTGCAAACTGTGTGAAGAGGTGCTAAAATCCTGTAGGATCAATTGCTGAAACTTTTGTTCCCGTTTCAGTGTTTTCTTCCAATTTTATCACGCTGCCACAAACCCGGGGGTTTCACTTATAAGCACGAGCTGCATCTAATTGCTCCTAAAGGGCTGACGTCTGCCTGTACCAGCACACAAACTGGGAATGTGCATGAAAACTCCAGTAACATCACCTTCCATGCTGCTGGGGTATTGGAAGGGTCTGAAACACGGGGTGAGCCTGCACATCGCCGGTGCAGAGCAGCACCTCTGCTCCATGGGGGTGGGTAAAAGATGGACTTTCAGCCATAAGTGTCAGATTTTTTGCTTTTGTGAGTTTCTAATCTTTAATGTCACTTGACAGTTTCTTATGATTAACAGTTGGTCTTTTGTTTAAAAAAACAGAAAAATCTAAGTGTTTGCTGTAAGTAAATGATTTAAAAAAAAAATCCAATTGGAGTAGTGGTGATTAATGCATTTACATTACATGGATTAACACTTTAGAATATTAATCTGTTTGCATTTTTTCCTAACTCATAATATTCCTTGATTTTTTTTTTTCCTGAGTGAAGCATGTGTTATTTCATCACATGACATTGCTTTGAAAAATCTTTCTAGTCTCAGATGTGGACCTTAATGCATTATGCAAAACCCAGGGATTTAGATTTTTGACATTGCATACACTCAAAATATATTCTAAAGGGAGACATTATATGCTAACTTCTTGTGAAATCCTGTAGCAGCTGCTTGGTTAATATAATATGTTGAAAAATATTTATGTAGTTTGTTTTCTTTTCTGTCAACCCCAGTATCTTATGAATTTTTTTCAAATGGCCAGTAGCTGAAGTAGTGACTTTAGTTTGACTTAATATTATGCCACATTGACAGATGAAAACTCCTTCTAAAAATGTCATTTGAGTGCTCTACTAATTTGCATTTAGCTCGAAAGCTTTTAGTGCTTTGCACATTCACATTATAAACATTTGGGTGAACATTAATACCCCAGCTAAACAAAAATGCTATTCACTTCAACCATTTCTTCCACTACATAAAAACTATAAATGATTCTCCTACAAAAAAAAAAAAAATGAATGCAACCCGAAAATCAATTATAGTAACTATTTAGAAATGTAAAGGAAAGGCAATGTAAAAAAGTGACAAAAAATCTTTAATTGTAGGGAAAATGTGCATCTTTTTTTTCCCAACGTGTGAATAAAATGCATTTCCTTCTTTAACAATCACAGTTACAATGGATCTATGCATCTCGCAGGAAAAAATTGACAATTTGATTATGACTTGTACTTTTTGCCGGGGCCATGAAAGTGGTTTGTGTTTGAAATGTATCAGCTGGAAGGTACTTATTACTCATAAACGCTGCGCTATTTCACTCTCTGCAAAGTGAGCTGTTAACAGATACAATTTGAGCAGAATAGCCAGAGGAGGCCTTTTGATATGCAGAAGAGCTGACCCGCGTGCTGAGCCTTTAATTGGGTTTTTAATTTTCCAGGCCATCTGACAATATCAAACATGATCCCAGTGCTTGAAATGTTGATTGGAGGCTAAGCAGGATGTACTCCAACATGGCATTATGGAGAGAAAGTGGAAAGGACTCAGGTAGAAAGGAAGGCACAGAGAGTTAAAATCATCCAGGTCTCCATGTTTGCTATTCTCCAGAATACTCCAAAGTAGCTTAACATTTCTCTCTATTATTTTATGGCTGGAGTTTTAAATCTCATATAATATTTTAGTAGTATTGATCTTCAGCTCATTATCTTGACTGTATCTGTTAAAATGAATTGAAAGCAAGAGCTGTGCAAAATAACCATTAACAATTTAGCACCTTTTCTTAAAGGAAAAAGAAAAAACAACACCTCCCCCCCACCAAAAAGCTGCAAGAAAATACTCTATTAGCATCCATCCTCATGTCTTGGATAAAAATTATGTTTACAGTCAATGTTTCCTTTTCTTAAGTTTTCAATTTTACTTTAAAAATGTGGTTAAAAAAGTAGCATTGTACATTGCTTCCTGTGTGTCTGTCTTGCTTCTATCAAAAGGACTGGAGAACAGTAACGTTTAATTTGTTACCTCCTGCCAGACTGCTCAGTAAACATTTTTTTAATTTGTTCATTTGTAAGGATAAGGCAAAGAATAAAATCTAATTTATCATTTTATTAGAACTGTGTATCTGAGTGATGCAGGACTGTGGATTTAAGAAATCTGTAAATCTCTTTAATAAAGGCCTGGGGAATTATTAGTAGGAACAAATGTAAAATGCCTGACAGTTACATTTCCAAAAGAAAACCACAACAATCTCATTAAAGAAATTACTGACGGCAGCTCACAAATGTTAATGGTTGAAGCAACAAAGGACATACAATATCAGAAAGCAAAGATTTTTTTTTTAACTATTGATCTGCTAACTTATGGAGCATATCAAAATAATGTGCTAGACAGTTTCTTAGTGAACAGACATCTTTCTTAGCAGTTCTAGACAATGCAGTGCCAGAAAAGCTGCTGATGTACAGTGGCTACTACAGTGTAAAAAGATAAAGAGCAGCTACAGTAATAAATAGGGACCATCTAGGAAAGATGATGTTTTGTGTTATAACTTTGCTGAAACCTTCGAAGATTAGAATGAAACAAAAATTTTCAAATTAAATATGTCCTGAAGCATACATTTGGCATGAATGTTGAATATTTAAAATGGCTTTGCTTTTGTGTATATAAGACTGGTAAGTCTTATAATGGTGACAATTGCTTATTTCTTTTAGGAATAAGCAAAAAAAATTTTTTATCTTTTCCTTCATATTTGTATGTCTATATTAGACGAGCTTTTGAATAAACACATGTCCTTTTTACCTTGCCATATTTTAGAACTTTTGAAATGTTTAAAGAAAAATAAAATAAAAGGCCTTTTTCTGACCCGTTTATCTGCAACTATAACTGACATGAAGGAGTGCTTAACAGATATATCTCAAAGAATTAGTAAAATCTTATTTTCCAGTTTAATTGTATCTTTTCCATTTTCTGCAGGCTAGGTTGCCAAATTATATACCCATGATCACTAACAGCCTGTATACAGACATGAAGAAATAAAACATCATTTTATCAAGGCAGTTAACCTGCTGGAGAATCTTCTCTATGTCCTGACATTCATGATAGACTTTCGGCCTTTTACCTTTAGTTTCTCAAAGCCCATCATAATTTCCTGGTAACTGAGCAGGAATATTTTAATAATTATCTCTTTGGAACAAAAGTAAAAATAATGTATTACATATAAAATTATATATGCATGAATTTTCCTAGAAACCTTGAACATATTAATTCTCTGTTAATTCAGTTCATCTTCTTTCTCCCTAAAATGTAAACCATGGCATTTCAGGTGCAGTTTCAAAACCTCTGTTTCATGTCTTGATCCATGCAGTATTTCACTCTTTATAAAGAGAGGAGGAAGAAGAGCGCCTAAGGAAGTTCGTGGAGATAGCATACATAGTAGCAAATGACCTAGTTCATGCATATCATCCATCAGACAGAGTTCAGTATTTGCAGGAATTGTTTAACTTTAAAATAGAATATAAGCTGAGTTTTGTAACCAGTTTTGCTATTTTTATTTTTTCCTTCTGTGAGCACCAGTAAAGGTGCTTCTGTTTCTGCTTCCTCAGGATTCTGTTCAGATTCATTGAAACTAGTCAGTTAGTTGTTTCTTCAAATGTGCATACAAATCTCCCAGTGCAAGCACCAAGGGCTGTAAATATCCAGGACATTCACTCCTAAGAACATTGTGAAAAACTTTATATTCTATTTATTGCTTTAATAATAGATTAGAGCCTAAAATTTCAAAATATAATCAAGGCACAAATGCAGACTGCCTTTATTGTCCGACTGATATCATGACAAGTTCTAGGGCATATTTAGGAATTTTTTTGTTATTCACATGTTTTCAGACTTGTTTAACATTAAAGAAAGCTTTAGCAGATTGTAACGTGACCACATCCAAATCTATTCCACATAATACAATTAACTCCTCTAAAAATACCAAGGATTTTACATTACATTTAAGTAAAATGGAAAAACAGTAGTTATTTTTTTTTTAAGGAAAACCTGTTAATAGCAAGTGGTAAAGATGCATACTGATTAGAAGAAATGGCCTTTTAATTTATTTCATTCCTGTGACCTTCAACACTATGGTAATAGGGGAAAGCTTGTCAATCACAAATGGCTTCTATTTTCACAACATCCTGGCAGTGGCTTGTAGGGCCGTGCTTTGATAAATATTAAGCAAAAGCTTTATATTTAATAAATAATAATATCTGATAAATAAAAGGAAAAGCTTAATATTTGATAAATATTAAGCAATAGCAGGCTAACGATTGTAGAAAGTTAAGCCAAGTGAGGAGGTCAACCCTTCTTCCTGGTCCCAGTTAAATTCTGTCTCCATTAAGCCAGTCTTCATAGCTCTCAGAAGACCTCTTCTATTGCATTAGTAGTGTCTGAAGAACAGTTGTCATCCCATGCAAACAAATAATGAGAAATAGACCTATCAACCTCCAGCAGTGGGAGGCACTTTTCAGGCATGCACAGGACAGCTGCGGTGTTGCTGATGCGGCTGTGACCCCACTCATGCCTTGCACCTCTGGACATGTGCACTGTGAACTGTGCATTTCTAGGACATTGAGGGGCCCGTCTGAGTCACCTGGTGCTTATGTAGATTAGAGGAAAATTTTTTCTGTACTATCTCTTAAAAAATTACAACCTGTGACTAGAACTGACCAAATTGTTGTGAATATTACATAAAGTTAATTCCCATTCTTTAATACCAGGCAGTGTATTCATGTGAGTGTGATTTGATTTGTATTATTTAATCACCTGTAGAAAGAATCAATAGTATTTGAGCATTGTTTTGTGCTAACCAGTTTACAAAAATGAAGCCAGCAGTATTTCTTAGTCACTGCTAAAGAGGAAAGCTGTGGAAGGGCATTTCTTATGAAAAATTCCTTGGAAAAATATAGCTATTTCAACAGCGCTGTTAAGTTAGGTTGGTAGCCCTTTGCAGAGATAGGGAGTTTACACTGCTGAATGGTAGATATGTTACTGAGCAGAGCCAGTCACACTGCAACACGGTTAACCCATTTGTCTTGGAACTGTTTTTACATTATGCCTGTTGTGTAGAGCATTCCCTAGATTGTATTTCCCAAGGTTGCACAGAACAAAGAGATCCCAGAAAAGCTGTAAAAGCCTGGATTGCATAGCCACAGGCACTGCACAGGCACTTCAAACCTCCGTACGAGATATAAACTAGGAGAGAGGGAAAGATTAAATATGGGAAACACCAGTGGCTTTCTGCTGGTTGAAAGGAACCCACCACAAAAATCTTCATGGATAGGACTTTGCCCCACACAGAGGTAGCTAGTTGCTTGCTCTTGATTTATGATGGTGATAGTACAGATTTTGACAATGAAGATGAGAGAGAAATATTTGATATCTGTGGGTCACGATTAACAACGAAAGACCACATTATCTAAATTTCTACATTTCAGGACAAGATTCATTCATATAACTGTAAATCGCCTACCACACACTGGGAGCAATATAAATCATAATTATAAAGTAATATGACACAGTTGATTAATTGCTTAATTAAGCCTTAATTAATATTTGTAAAGCAGTTTAACATCTTTGGTTGAAAAGTCTTGTAGAAGTGTGAGACATTAAATATTACTATTTACAGTCAGATATTCTGGCCTGCCGCAGTTAAAATTTCAGAGAGATGCTTTGATAAATCAGTATTAAACTGTGGTTATTATTAAGAAGGCAAGAATCCCTCTCTTTTTCTTCCATGGACTGAAATAAAGTCCCAAACTCTTTGGATTCACTGTGTATCTTTCAGTGTCTTCTTATTTTCATAGTCTGTGCTGGTGCAATATATCTACAGACCTTCATTACACAGTGAAAAGAGGAAAATCTTTTTATTGACTTATTTCAATATTTTATCTTTTGTTGCAGTAGCATCAGCTTTGCTCTAGGCCTCACCTATAATGCAAAAAAAACCCCAAACAGCAAAAAAAATCCCGATTGCCTGTACTCTGAAGAGCGTACGATATATAGCCCTTGTCCTGCAATCAGATCCACTTGGGCAAACCCAATTATAGGATCAGGGCCTAAATAGGATAATAGGTATTGTAGAAACTACCATAAATTTCTCTCTGGTGTCCTATTTTGCCACTACTTGAACTAAGTGGATAATTCCGGTCATCTTTCTTGTTATGATGTATCAATTCAACACCGTAAATTTAAGGCTATTGGTCTAATTTGTCCATAGAAAATCTTTGCAAAGCTAAATTTATATCTATTTTTTCCCCAGAAGCTAGCTAATTTTGCTTGGAAAAACTCAACAAGATTAGAATAAAATTGAACAAATAGAATTTTTGCAAAACAATGAACATGGAGCTTGGTAAATGCAAAAAGAACTCATTAAAGAAATATCTGGAGATGTGACAAACTGCCCTCAAATAATCTGGATACTCAGTGAACCACAGTATCTGCTGGTTTGCAAGTAGCCAAGACATCTCATTGTCTGCTCTGCATGAGTCCACACACATACTTATAATTAGATACCTGTTCTCTGAAATGATGGTGGCTATCTGAGAATAAGAGTGTTGTTCTTTAAATGTATTCTGTTAACTGTATTGTGTCATGTTGTGTTACATAGCATTCAGTTACTTTGCATCTCATTATGACAAATACTGTTTTGATACAAAAGAAACTGAATGTTAAATTCTGAGAGAAAGAACAGTTTTTAGGTCAGATTATTGCTGTACTATTGAGGTTTTTAAAAGAACATGAAAATTATTATTAAAGTTGTCCTGACTGCTTTTCCTGTAAGTTCTGACATGCATTCTCTTTTATCATTTCCAACTATTTGCTTTTATTAACCTTTATTTTGAAGTTCTGTTAAAAAAATCTTGCACCACCCTTAGTAGGCAAATTGCATAAACTGTGCTTGCCATAAGCAGCATTTACGTGTTATCAAAAGCCCATTAACATTACTCCTGCTGTTTTCACTTCACTGACATAAGTCAGTGAAAGCCCAAATAAGTTCTAAATTTAATTTAGATTCCAGGATGTGATTTAGATGCAGAAACACAGGTATCTGAGGCCATTTGAAGTGCCCTAGGATATTACAAGGCATCTACAAGAGCTGACAGATGGAAGATAAGACCTGCAGGAAGTCTGCACCCTTCTGGAGTGTGTAGGACAGGCAGGGCACCCAAGCATCTCTGGCTGACCATAGGCACTGATGGTTAGGCATCTGAATCTCATCCTCTGTAACACAAGAGTGCCAGCTTACTACTTTTCAATTCTAATTAAGATACACTATCAACTTGTGAATTTCAGTATTCTGTTGTATTATTTCTGCATTCCAAATTTTCAGTAATAGTCTCTTTATTTCTGATGACATTAATCATTTCATACATCATTAAAATTAACTTCACTCTTCTATGCCTGCAATTTGTTACTAGTAAAGCAAGAGCAATTTCACCTGCATCTTTGAAGGAAAACATTGTATAAATATTATGCTGAGCTTAATGTTCATTCCTAAAATGTTATATTTTATCATGTTAAAGATGATTCTTTCAGCTGGTGTCCAGTGAAAAGCTCCCTACGTTTCTGTAAGGACAGGTTTTAGGACACGGTGAGGAAGAGGTACATACCAGTATGTTCACTAATAGGCTAGCTGACTAACTGATTACAAAGTACTTTCCCTAGACTGCCCAATATATGAGTCAGTTTGCCTTATATTCTATAAGCAGTGTAAGGAAAATGCCCAGTCCCTTTAGAAATCATATATCTTACATCAGCCAAACAAGCCAAGAATTTCCTCATTTAGTAGTCAGCATCACTTACCTGTAAGTATTCTGCAAATGTCAAGTCCTGGTTCTTCTTTAAAGTATTATTTTACTGTATGTTTGATGCTATAAGAAACAAGACTCTAATGGCATTTGTTAAAATGAGGAAAAAATCATCAAGTATTTATATGTGAAATGTTGCTGTCATCTTCATGAAAGAAGGAAAATAGTTTTGATTTGGGCTTCTTTATAGTGGAAGTAAAGCTGAATGACTATATATGTTATCAAGAAGAGGGACCAGTAGTAGCAGTCCCCATATAGAAAGTGTCCTGAACAGGTTTATCCAACATGAGACAGAAAATGCTTGGTGACTCATTTGTACTAAACAAAGGATTGAAGTGATTTTGAACTGCAAAGATTCAGTATTTTCCTGAAGCATACTTAGGTTAACCAATTTATGGCATCTTATCAAGTCTTCTAAGCAGTCCTAGAGAGTAGAGAATACAGAATCAAAACCATTACGATATGGCTTAACCTAAGATCTTCCTAAAAACCAGATAATATTAAATATGAAAGGTAGACATTCCTAGCATATTTGCATGTACTTTCAGCATTTTACCAGTATTTGGATTTTCTTGGAATAACTTCTCATTTGATGAATTCTTTCAAATCCTGTAAAACAATCATAGGCAGGCGTTTTAAAATAGTCACTGATTATGTGCAAGGATTAGCTTTCAGACAGTATCTTTTTCAAAGTTTAATAGGAGATAAAAGTGCCCAGTGATTTCAGAATGAGGATGAGATAATACAAGCACATGGTGAGGATGTGCTTATGAAGACGAGCCTGGGAAGAGGACATTACAATTTCAAGGCAATGACAAAAATTCAATTCAAGTCTATAGAGACTGTATTACAGTGTCAAGACGATGGCAAAATTATGCCAATGTAAGTCTATGGAGACCACTTTACTATGTCAAGACAATGGTAAAACAATGTTATATAAAATGATTGAGACCACATTGCAATGTTAAATTATGATGCCAAAACCTTGTCATTTCCTGGAGTAATGACAGAGGATTCTGCATATGTTCCTCACAGCATTGCTGCCGGACCTGTGCTCCAGCTCAGAACACTTTTGTAGCCCCAGCCCTGGGTCTTTCTTGAGTAGGAACCAACTTTTCTCATACTTAAGGGTGAAAGCTGAGGGCATTTGAGTTGTTGGAGCTAATTGTCTTTGCATTTGCAGTTGCAGGGCTGATGAAGAACATTCTACCCATATCTCTGATTTTTTTTTTTTTTTTTTTAATAGTAGGACGCAGCCTGACACTATTGACTTTGAGGTGCATTGCCAGGCCGTCTAGTTACCTTTTTTATGTGGGGTTGGTTTGAAAGTAGATTGATGCCCCTGTTTTGGGAATGTTTATTGCTTTATATTATGCCAGTTGTTTACAGCATTACAAAGCTATAGTTACTGTATATGTACGCAAACAATCTCACAAAAGAAAGAACTAATTCTAAGCACTTCTGCTGAAATTTCCCTGTTCAGTGTGAAAGTGCATGTATTTGATGTTCTTGCAAAATGACAGTTTGAAAGCTTGATTTTTTCACAGGACAAGAAAAGTGTTGATAATGGTAGAGCATATGTTAGCTACCTCTCCTCCCAGTATGTTTCAAGCCATATATAGAGAGAACAAACTTTTAGCAGTTCAGTCCTCGTCTGTTCAGTTCTTGGTATTGTCAACAGAGAGACCAGTACTGATGTTGCTTAACGATTTGCTCACTCTGTTATAATGTTCTCTAATAAGAGAATGCCAGATCATATCAAATGTCTGTCCATCCTAATATCCCTAATATCCCATCCTAATAGTGGCTAAGAGTAGATGTGTAGTAAAGAGTACAAAAGCAGGACAAACATACACTGATACATCCCTAGAATATTCCTCTTTCAGATTTTGCTGCCCAGGCTCTTCATTTGAAAACTATGAGAAAGGGCTCATTCCGTATGAGATCATGAAATAATTTGCATGGTGCTATAATTACCTGATGGCTGTAATGACCTATATTTGAAAGAGGGAAATAGGCTGTTAGATTAATTATAAAATTATCTAAGATGCTTAATTTTGCACAGTCACTAATATTGTCAAACTATCTGATAGACAAGTTCTGCTGTAGGTTCTCTTATACCTAGAAGGTGATATATTTACTGATTAAAGCATTTAAATGTGAACTTTCATTAAAAAATATGTGAAATGGTGTTTGCAATTTGAAATCTGACATGTTCTGCTTCTAATCAGAATATTCAAAAAACTACTCAGGGATAGCTAATAAGAAAAACCAAACAGATCTTTCAAGATCTCCAACTTTAAAAACACCTCTGACTTCATGATTTGAAATGGCAGCTCTAGTCATTTCTCTGGCCACGAATCTGATTGAAAAGATAATAAGAAGCCAAAAAGAAGCAATGTTCTAAGTGGTGTTAAAACTCTGTGTAATTGTGCGAAGACATTCCCTGTCTGAATCAGAGGAGAATTTATCTACTATGATATAAGGATAATATGTGGATATTATTTCTCAGTGGGTTTAAAATCCAGAAGACCACAAGCCAGAATGTTTATCTGTTAGTTATCACACAGTGAAATGACTCTTTCCAATGTCTCTATATATGGTATTGTCAGTGACAGAAGCGTTGCTATTTACCTAAGCTTTCCAGGAAAGGTATATTGAAGTTTCTTAAGAGGATGAAAATCTTTTTCAGATGAAATTTTAATTGTTTCCTGTTCTGCAGAGGTGTTAACAAAGCATTTTTATGCATAATTTTGTTCTTAGAATTATGTTTGAAAAAGTTAATCACTGTGATTGTGTTATGAGAGTTTCTGCATTGCTTCTGTATAAATTATCCCCCTATGCTGTGTGCCACCTCAGATGTCCTTCTCATTCAATACTATCAATGCAAAAGCACTCTACTAACTGTAGGAATCATCATGAGCTTTTGTTTCATGTGAAAAGCTCCATGATTTCACAGTAATAGCAGATTCACAGTATGATGTCTTTTATAGGTCTGTGCTTCCATAATATTATTTTCAGTAGCTTGTGAATATGATATGTTGGATGAGGGAGTCATGGCTGAAGGGATTACATGGGGATTAGGCCAGAGGCTGCAAATAGCGAGTGACTGGACAGTGGTCAAACAGTGTTTTGCAAACACTTGTAGTGCCAAATAATGTATTAAAACCCATGGATTACTTAGAAGAAATTTTGGAAGCAATGTTACTCAGCAAGAAGAAGATGGGCATAAAGCTTAAGAGGCACAGGTTATATTATTTTGCTACTGACGTATTTATTGCCTTGGGGTATTAACATGCCCTGTCTGTACCTCAGTTTCTCCACATAACATGGGGATAATGGTACTTATTTTCTTTTGTAAAGTACTTCAAGATCCTTTCATGATGTGATAAGTATTACTATTAGTTTTACTATTACACATTATCAAAAACCAAGGGAGTCTTTTAAAGAATTCATTTAGAGGTTTTAAAAAGCTCATGTTACCTAGTGTATTATGGGAGATATATAACAGCAAGTAGCTTCCCGCTCTATTTTATAGATATTAAATTTTGTTTCCAACATTTTATTGTGCGTGCCACTAGCAGTAGCAAGTATAATATGCTATACTTGGACAACTGCCAATATTAGATTGTATTTATTAATTCCATTCTAACTGTATTTGTTGCTGGACTTCTTTGAGTGGGACATACAAATTGTTGCCATTCAGAAATTGTTATGGGGAGATATTTTCCAGTAGAACATGTGAAGAATAAGTCCCAATGAGCTGGAGACTCATTTTATAGCTCAACTGAAATAAAAGGTTTCAACTCAGTGAAAGTCTTATTGTGCTTAAATATTATCTGGAATGGCAGAAAGATGTGCATGAATTTGCAGACAAATAAAATTTAGAGATCTCATATATTGTACAGCTAACTTGAAATGCAACTCTTCATTCAGGAGGAGGAACTGAATATTTCTTCTCTAAGCACCTGAGAATAGGTTAGAGAAGACACTATTCACAATTAGGAGTTTTCAATCTGAAGGACTGGGAGTTGGTTTTTTTACTCTTTATCCAAGAATGTAAACTGTCCAGAAAACTGCTAGCCTAAAAAGAGAGGTACTTGACCAGAAGTGACATGAGATTTCTCATTGTTCCCCAACAAGACTATCACCATTGCTAGTGGTGCCGGTGCTGTTTCTTGAACAAAGGTGTTCTGACCTTTGATAATTGAAAGTTGTCCAGGTTTTCAGCTATGTTCATGACTTGATCTTTCTACATTACTACCAAGGTACCTGTTTGAAGTGCTGCAGCTATTATAGTGGGTTTTCACAATAATTTTTTTTCTTGATTCTTAGGCATCAGCACCATTTTCAGAAGATATGTAAGAGTTTTAAAACCCCATTCCCTTGGATTTTATTCTCTTTCAGTGAGGGATTTAAGCTCTTTCATGGCTACCTAATTTTTTAAAAAATGATTGATGAACAAACCATTAGGCATTTGGGGAAAATGTTTTTCAGGAAATGAGATCAGTGGCCCAGCTTGATGTGCCACTGAACTTATAAGATGGTTTCAACTTTTAGTGTTAGCACCACCATATCTGTGGTTGAGAAGAGGAAATCTATTTCCAGCCCCCAGCCTTTCCCCCTGCATTACAAGTACATGGAGCTATCCAGTCCCCTAAAGGCATGTATTGCAGTTTACTAACAACTATTGCTGTAAACAAAGCAACAGGCATACCATCACATTGGATATAGTCTTTCATCAGAGTCTCCCCTGTCTTCTCGTAGAGAGCTAGAGATGATTACAAGCACAGCTCAGGAAATTAACCTAGTAGAGCCTGAAGTAGTGAGGATTCACAAAGAGCCTTACGGGGGTAAATGAGGCATTAAAATATAAATAGAAAGTACAGAGTCAGTTCTAAACAAGTGCTTCCAAGGTCTTTGTGCACTCTGATAGCTTCAACATAAAAGAATTTTACTCTAGATACCATGAACCCCATGTCTAGTGGAGGCAGTATTGCTTCTTGGAACTTTTTTTCCCTCATGATTTGAAAACGGTGAATGACACAGATTATATACTTTTCCTGTTTATCACTGTAAATATTTATGAGTTGACTGTATCTATTAGCAAATTATATAAAGTATACAAAGTATTACAATTATGTAATGAGGTGGTTTCAAAAATATAAATGGGAATCTATCCTTTTCACAGTACCACAAGCAAATGGGAAAGTACTTAGAATTAGCACAGGCATTTTTTGAAGACTATGTAGCAAAATGGTAAACGAGGAGTTAATATGCATTGAGATCTTTCATTACTGACCTTGATAATGTGATTAAGCAGTCTGCCTTGAATGAACCTTTGTATATTCATTTACTCTAGAACCCAACCTCAAATTCTGTAGCAATAAATGAAGAAGTAAAACAAAAAGTGACTGGTAGAGATCTTAGTTTTGGAGACTGAAATGGTAATTTCATTCCATCTGTTTTTGTTATCTATCCATTTTCATAGATTTACATTTCCTAGATCATGTTGTAAAGCAAATATAATAAATGATAGCAAAAATGATATTTCTAGTTCAGCTGAAAGGAGTACATTACAAGAATCCATACAAAACCTTCTGAATTTTCCAGTCTCAGGAAACGAGACACAAAGAAATCTTTCAAATGTCGGGAGGTTTCTGTTACCTCTGTGTCAATGGGTTTCATACTTCTCCTTAGTGCTTGATTCTCATAAGGCATATGAGGATATTGTTACATCCGAGTGGCACAATTTCTCTGTTTACCTGTTTGGATAAAGAAATCTTTTTACCCCCAGAGTTAGTAATCATCTCTGTTGATGTAATAGCAAAGGTAGAAGGTAATATATATGCTTGTCTTTTTCCTTTTGGTGGAACAAATGCAGGAATCAAATTTTATAGCTGAAATATATTAGTTAAAACACTTTAAGTTTAAATTTAGTTGCACTATACTGAAAGTGGATGACCATATGGGAGAAATTGTAAACCTTACTGTTTTATACAAATTTTGCTGCTTAGACCTTCATAGTGAAAATAATGTTTTAAGACAAACCAAATAAAATCTTTTTCAGTGGCTTTTTCCTAAATTCCTGCTTACATTCTCAGATCTCAGCAGCTCCCCATCATTTTTGTCCCTGTGCCTCAGTATAATTAATATTTCTGAATCTGTTTGGTTTTGGGTTTTTTGTTTGATTTTGGTTTTTTTTGTTTTGTTTTGTTTTGGGTTTTTTTTAAATCTGAATGCAGTCCTCCCTCTCTGATTTCCTTGATTCAGGTTCAGTGGATACAGCTTTATCATGTTATTCCTCTTTTTACATTCATCCTGTTTCTATTCTACCCAACCCAGTTTTCCTCTGTGACATACTAGATGCACAATACTGAGGTCTGTAAAATGTAGTCATTCTCAGCTTACTTCTCCAGAAGAGCTGTCTCTTTCACAGATGACCCCAAATGAACTGTAATTCATGACTGGAATCCAGGTCTTATAATTTGAAAAGAAAATTCTACCTAACAATATTTTGCTAGATATGAACTTTTAAACGTGAGATCTCTCATTATGTAAATGGGTCTTATTTGAAATGGAGGGATTTGTCAATGGAGTACGTTCTGGCTTGATTCACTGTTTTTGAACTGGCTCAAGCAATTCTAATTATAAGCTATGATCTAGAGCTGTTACTGTTTGCCAGATATTTCAACCTTGATGAGCAAGACCCTTTAGGCTCATTTGGAAAAGCTTACAAACAAGGAAATTCAGTGCTGTACACCCGCTGGGTTTGGGACAAAAAGCAAGTATGAAAGCTGCCAATATTTCTATATTTGCTTGTTTCATCTGAGTGGGACCAGTGCAATGACACAGAAAAAGACTCTCTGAGCCCAGAGCGAAAATAACACACTTGAAGTGCTTAATGGGTTTCTTCTAAGAGATTTCTCCAGCAGCTTTAATAGAGCTGGGTGAACTGCTTGTATGAAAAAAAACTTTAGGTGATAAATTTCAGTCTTTTTATTTTTCAGTGTCTGGATTGTTCACTGAGGGATTTGATTTTGTTTCTGATTTGTAATTATTCACAAACCAGAGCTTGAATGGTGCATGTTCTGTATATTTCTGATCCGTTATTTCCACTATGAGGCCATCCACTTTTACTGCATTATGGTGTCTGAGTAAAGCGAATGGGTGCCCATGCCAGAGCTGGGGGGAAGGGGAAGAACACAGCACTGTCTTATAAGAGAAAGCTTTAAAGACTTTGAGCACTTTGTCCTGTTTGGAGTTATGTCAACAACATAGGAAACATTTTACACCTTACATATCTTAGAATACACAAATAAAACCTTGGAAAGCATTGTAACATTTTAGTAAGATCACATTTTAAATGAATGTTTCTTCATAATCAGTGCAAACTTAGATACACAAATGACAATGTCAGATCTTTGTCTAACCTGTTTTGCCTTTGTGCAAAGGCTATGAGAATAGTATTCCCCTGATCCCAGTAACAAAGAGTATAGTTACATTACTATAACTACATTGCATCATAATTAAGTTCACATCACTCTAATCCAGAGCCTAATGAAGGCTATGAAATCACACTCATTGTTTGGGATCAGGTGCCTAGTGTTAGTATTTTGGCTCTAGACTTGAGGAACTGTCAGTTGAAGTATCTTTCACAGAATCACAGAATGGTTGAGGTTGGAAGAGATTCAGAATCAGCTTTCAGAGAGAGACTAGCTAGGACCTTGGTTTAGTACCAGTGACTGGAATGGAATGGGTGCATTAGATCATTTTTCTCCAGGAGCAGAAAACATGAAGTGAAATATAGTTCTAGCTGCTCTTGTAGGGGCAAGAAAAAAAAAAACTGGGTCCAGGCTTAACTCCGATGTGAGATATACCTGTCCTTTTTACTCAGTGAAAGTCCTTTTCTAGTTTTTATAGAAATATAGAGATAAGTCAGTGAAACAGATAGAGATAAGACAGTCAAAAGTTAGGTAAAATGTAATGTTCAAAGGTTAAATTGTTCTTCTTTGCATGAATATCAACCTCTCCACCCCCAAATGTATATTAGGTTGAAATTGTGGGAGGTTCTTTTATTCTGACAGCCTTATAACTGAGATATATTTTCACCTGTCATGTAAATCAATAAAATATACAGTACTTAATACTTAAATGTTTCACTATTAGAATCATTTTCCGATCCCTCTGGATTAACACACTGTAAAATAGAACACTCAATTTTGTATGAATAAATTAAGTGTTTTGCAACTTACAGTAATGAGATAGTTGGTTCACATAACTTTATAAACTGGTTACATGATACAGCAATGAAGATGTCCAGTTTGAATGTTTGCCTTCCTTAATGAGATAAAGCTTCTCTTTACTCCATTGACTGCTCTATTTGAGTAAGAAGGGCAAATCTGATTAGTGTTTCTACATTCTCTTTTTTTCACTTCTTATAATGAACACATTTTCCATCAGCTTTTATTTTTCTCTTTATCATGAATTCTTATGTTTCCATAAATTTCATAGAAAAGATAGTGCAGGTTGTAAGATAGCCACATTAATTGCTTTGCTTTCTGAAAAGTCGCACAAAAATTCTTCCCCTTTACAGAAGATAGTGACAGGTCCTAAACATACTTTTCACGGAGTAGCAGTGGAGAGGTTGTAAAACCTAGCGTCAAAGATTTGGCAAACTATTTATAAACAATTTATGAAAATGTTCCTTGAAACTAACCTGAAACATACAGATTAGGAGACTGTAGGCATGAGTAGGGAACATTTAATTAAGTTCCCTGAAGTCAAATGTATTTGTGGATGAAGGATTCCGCTTTCTGTTTGCTTTCTAAGTAACTGGAGTTGCCCATGACACCCTCAGGGGCCATCCCCGTGGAAGCAGTTGAAGTTAGGGTTGACCTCTGCTACTAACAAAGTAGCAGAGATGTGAAAATAGGGGCTTCAGTATACACGAACAAGATGTAAACAGCTCACATTAAGAAAGACTAATTTACCTATATTTATCTAACTAAATTAGGATCAGTTAGACCTTCCTTGGGCAATCTAGCCATGCAGCTAATTATTATGTAAATGTAGCAGAATCACAGAATCATCTAGGTTGGAAAGGACCTTGAAGATCATCCAGTTCAACTGTTAACCTAGCACTGACAGATCCCAACTACACCATATCCCCAAGTGCCATGTCAACCCGACTCTTGAACACCTCCAGGGATGGGGACTCCACCACCTCCCTGGGCAGCCCATTCCAATGCCCAACAACCCGTTCTGTAAAGAAATACTTCCTAATATCTAGTCTAAACCTTCCCTGGCGCAACTTGAGGCCATTACCTCTTGTCCTATCACTTATTACTTGGTTGAAGAGGCTCATCCCCAGCTCTCTTCAACCTCCTTTCAGAAGTTAGGTAACAGTTATAAAAATGCTGAATGCAACCTTTCTGTATCACAACTGTCCACTTGTTTGTGTCTTGGCTAATTAATCCCAGCTTCTGTAACACAGTGATTAAGATTGGGTTTAGAATTTGTTAGCTGTATGTTAGAAACAATATCTGTAAATAAAAAAGCAAAATCATTGTTATATAGGGAAGTATTACTGTGGAGATACCCTCTTAAATCTTTTTGAGGGAACTCCATGGTAACTGCATGGCAAGTTGGAGTGAGAAATTCATAGATGTGGTAAATTTATGTAGAGTAAAAAGATTTTCATTTTCATTTCTCTTTTGGATTTTAATAATTTAATAGAGGATTTACCATCTACTTCCTCATTTTTTTCCCCCTTTTGGTCCAAGAATGTCTTTCAAGGCATACTATGTAAATGATGACTTTTTTATTAATATGCATTCTATTAATTTTAAATCTTAGCTGTAAACAAATGCTTGGCCAGTGACAGAGACCTTGGGTCATCAGACCTGCAATTTCATCTCTTTTGATTGGGTCACTTATATACACCATGGACATTTTTGGTTTAGCCATTTGTAGCTGTCTTTCCATTTGTCATGTTGATGTACCACCCTCTCTTACACTGGACAAGATTTAGTCAAAAGTGGAGTGATTTTTTTTTCTTTTTTTTTTGAGCATGCTTTCAAACAAGAGAAGAATACTGACTAACAATTATACAGTTTGGATCTGAGTTATATATGTAGGCAATTTTTTGTAGCTTCTTTTTGCTCTCCTCTACTGGCTGCCCAATGTCAAAACAGGAGGTTCTCTTTTCTTTTGCAGTAATCGTCTCTGACATGCTGTTGGCAACATTATCCTCTAGGTTCTTTCTGTTGTCTTCTAGAAGACATTTTTCCCATGGGGGAGGAAAAAAAGCATTCTGTCTTTAAACAAGGAATTAAAGAAGCAAAGCTAGAAGGTACTTGTTGGAATTCAGTGCCCTGACTTTTGTGCACCTATTAAAAGTAAAGTCTTATTTTACCAGTGCACAGAGGTCTGCTTAAAAGGGTTATGTGTACTTAGCCTTTTATTTCCTTTAACATAGTGTTAATAAGATTAAAACAGGGTTTTCTAATAGTGCTATAAGGAGGAAAAATGGGGACACCGTTGCTCAGAGTGTTCAAAAGAATATAATACATGGTCCTTGTGATGATGTTGTCTGAAGCAATCCGGCATTAGAAGGGAGTGGAATGAATAAACTAAAAGGGTCTTAATTATTTATTTTTTTTTTTTTTACACAGCAAGTATAGACATGGGGCAGAGAATTCACAAACACACCCTTTTAAACAAACTTGGGAATCAGAATGCATGTCAGTACAAAGAAGGGACCAGTCACCTTAGGTACAAATGTCTTTTTACATATTAATTCAAATGAATGAAAACAAATACAAAGTACAGAAGCTCCTTTCATCATAGATCAAATGACTACAGTCCAACTTAGAAATCATGTCTTAATGATTCTCTAGCACTGTTCAGTCTAATAAACCTTCACCTTTCAGAAAAGATGTAATTCTGATGGCAGAAAAATAATGAAACTGGTTTGCAATGGCTTCATCTTCTGTTTCCTGCATCTGTCAAGAGTGAGTATGTTAAGTTTCCCTCAGGCAAGGCATTTTACCTGGCTAAGTATTTACACAACATCTGTCAAGTTTGGTTAAAATTTGGTCAAACTAAGTTAAAAATCATGCTCAGTTAAGAGAAACAGACGTTGATACAGGGGATAATCACATCACCATTTTTTCTTAAGGAAACAAGATTAAAACTCTAAAATTACAACCTGCTTCCATTTATGAGATAGAAGAAAATGAGAAGCATGAGATTGTAGTAGATAAATGCTGGTTCCACAGAAGCTGAGGGAAATTTTGTTTTATGTTTTTATTATTGCTATAACCTAGGCCTTATTCTTCTAAATTTTCTCCAATCAAACCATCCCTACTAAAACCAGAAGTTTTTCCTGTGTCAGGATTATAGGGTCAGTCTCCACAAATATAACATGCACATGATATTTGTGTTGGATGGAAAGGATTTCAGTTTCCTTATTGCATCGCTGTGCTTTTGTGAACTTCCTGTGAACAGTAGAGCTAAGGTGGCTATGAATATTCATTTGCACTTCATTTCTTTCTACTGTAGTTGTATATGCTTATTTACAAAACATGTTGACAATACCATGAAGAATGATGTATTTACAAAAAAACCACTAAGTAACATTAAAAAAAAATGTGCTACATATTCTATTTATAGAGGATAAGTGACTGGGTTTTAGCATTTATCATTAAATAAATATGCAGTATCCCAAACATATACATCCTAATGTTCTTATGCGTACACATGGTTATATCCAATAATAAATACTTTACCAAAAGAAACCCAAAAAAACAACCCAGCTTGAAAGAAGTCAGATGGTTTTATTAAGGGTATAACTACAGTTATAGACAGTGTTCTCTTCAGAAGAAAACAAAAAAGAAAAAAAGCCTCAGATATTAAAGCTGATATTAAGTCTTTCACCTTATGAATAACATATGTAGATGCTAATTGTTCACCATACTGTTAACCAGTAGAAGATGGGTCCAGTCTCATCCCTGAAAAGGAAGTCTTTGTGGTGGCAAAGTCATTGTAAGGTAGAAAAATGATTTGGAATGATGTCACCTCTATAGGGGCAAGTCCTGCAGTGTCATTCTTTGTCACTGCTACTTTTAATGCCTGTGACATCCAGTTTGAAAGTTCATAGAAAACAACCATTCTGTACCAGGTTTTTGGAAAAAGGGCCACAGACTTTAAACGAGAAACAGGTGCAATACAAATTCACAGAGCACAGCTGAATGATTCCAAGGCATGTAGTAATCTGAAGTGCCTGGATCCTACAGCCTGGTTCTTAAGTATATATATGCGTGCCTATCAGAAATTGACAAAGTACCTTTTGGCTACTCCCATCTTGCTCTGAAACAACTCTGTTAGCAGTTAGCAGATCCTGAGAGGTACTGTGACAGATGTGTGTGTTAGAAGAGACTTGAAGTACAAGAAAGTAGTGGAGTTTCAGACTGGTTTGAGAAGAACCCTACATGCCTAAGGGGAAGAAGGTGCAGAGACATTTTGGTGAGAAGCAAGTGAGACCAATATTTTTAGCGGAGCAGAGGGGATGAGGGATGATGCTGTAATAATGTCCTCAGCACACTTGGGAACATTTCTGTCAGTGACTGGCCCTGTCCTCACTGTTTGCCAAAGTGCAGCCATTAACTCTTCTGACCAAACAGCTCCTCCTGCCTGGCCACAAAGAACTGGGACTAATGAAATGGTCACTGGGCACCTCATTTACATCCACCATACTGCCCTTCTTACAGCAATCCACTGGTTAGACATTGCTGCTGTCACATCACAGCTTTTCTCATTTTCTACTAAATGAGATGCAGATAAGTGTATTTCACACTTATACATTTTCCAAGCTTCATGCAATTTTACCTGTTCCTCCTGGTTTCTGAAGGCTGCCGGATAGAGAAAGAAGTAAAAGAAGCAATCAATGTCATCGTCTGATGTAAAAACAGATAAAGAATTCCAGCATGTTATGGCAACTTAGCCTAGGTTTTATATTTCATTAACTAGGAAACTGTGGTTTTTGTGTATTCCTTTAAACGTTTCACCAGTGAGAAACACTTTTAAATAGAACATAGTAAAAATTAGGTCCATGCAATATTTTTACTATTGAAGATTTCATTATGAAACATCTCAAGATTAAATTTATTCCAATAATGATTACAATGATGAAAAAAATCCTTGCTTCAATAATTGATTTATGCTTCATTTAAATGTACGGAGTAGTTTCAATATCATTTCTTATTAGCTCTAATGACAAATTTTAAAATAGCAGGGCTCTGAAATAAAGATGAAAATTTGCCATACAAGTTATTACATTTAAATGGACTTAATATTTAATATTTAAAAAATCATTTGATGTAAATAGCCATCATGAATCACTGCAAATATGCTTAGATGTAATTAAACTTTTTCTTTACCCATATCTAGTTGCTTCATAATAAATTATTTTCCTTCCTCTTTTCATTTTTTTAGGATCTTCAAGAATTTGAACTGGAAAAGCCAGTTTTCTTCTTACATATCAGCATTGCTTATTCAGATTTTTGTTATTGTATTGATCAAGAAGTTAGATACCATGTCATACATATTTGCGTGTGTTATGTATATGCTACTATTTTATACATAATGCCAGTATTATCTGCCTGTTTGGAAGTTACATGCATGCTATACTATGTATTCCACTGTAAAAGAAAGACAAATAGAATGTAAAGATGTCAGTTGGCAGAAACCTGTGACACTTCTAAAATGTTTTAAAGTATAATGGCAGAAATATATGGCAGAAATTTAAAAAAAACCTCTATTTGACTGGCCCCATTCTGTAATTTGTTTTCCTTTTAAAGGGAAACATTATCCAAGACAGGATCCTACAGCATGGCCAGCAGGCAGCTTACTGTCTTTTGAGACACCTGATGTGGCTGCTGTATACTGACCACAATACTTCAAGTCACAGCTGCTGTAATGCATGGGGTGTCTGTATGATGAATTTCCAAGGTATGTTTTGGATGCTAAATAATAAGTGTGGTAAGTGCTTTGCTAGAACAGTAGTACCAACAATTACTCACCTGTTTAAGCTCAGACACACACAGAGGTTTTTCAGTAACAAAAATTTTGTGATGGGACCCCCCTATTGATAGAGATGGTCCATTAGCTGATTGATGTCATCAGTAGAATGTACATTTTTAGAGAAATTATACATATGCTTGTGTTAACGATGCAGTAGCTTTACTTCCAGCTCTTTAAGAAAATTGTATTAGTTCCATGCAAATCTTTAATTGAGAGTGTGACATTGTTCTAGCCTGACAATTTCTTTACTGTTTAGACCACAATTTTTCTATGAAGTGTCTAAAAGTAATGCAAGTAACAGGGGACTAATTGGGAATGATACACCTGAAATCATTGCAGTAAACCAGAAACAGACTCCAGAGATTTTTGGAGAAGAAACCACTGGCATTTGAATACATAATCTGATGAAAATTCAGTTGCTTTTAGAAGGTAAATCTGCTTAATTCTAAGCAGAAATGGCTTCATTAAATGTTTTCTGCTTAAAACACATAACAAAAAGCTGAAAAAAGTAAATGGGAAGTTATACTGGAGTTCCACTGGGATCTGAAACCTGTTCTGCTCAGTATAGACGATTTGGGAAAGGGGATAAATAATGTGGTGGCAATTTTCCTTGATGATACTAGGTGATTAGTTGTTAATAGTAGTGCTGACTGAAGAACTGCAAAGAAATTCCTAAGACTGAGTGACTGGGTAATAAAATGGCAAATGAAATCCAGTGTCAGTAAATGTAAAATGATGTGCTTGGGAAAAAACAATCCTAACTTCACAAATAGGATTGATGGTCCCTGGCTGACCATTGCCACTCAAGAGCGAGATCTCAAGGTTATAATAGATAGTTATAACCCAAAGATTACAATCATCTCTGTGCTCAGGAGTCAAACTTAGTATTAGGAATTATTAGGAAGAAAATGTATAACAAACCAGTGTAAATCCATTTTTGCATCTGTATCCTGCAGGCAGCTCTCATCCCTTCCACCTCATAGCAGTGTATAGGGCACAACTGAAAATAAAGGAAATGTTGGGAGGATAATCAAGGGTGTGGAATGTCTTTCCTACACAGGACATCTTAGTAGATTGGGACTTTTCAGTATGGAAGAAAGAAAATCTACAGACTGATGTAAGTGTGATTTAGGCGAACAGAAGTATGATATAGAGCAGCATGGAAAGGGAGGATAGGAGTGACTGTACTCTCTCACTCCCAGTACAAGAAATAAGGGCACCAAGTGTATCTAGCAGGTGGCATGTTCAGAATAAGCACAAGGGAACCGTTGCCCTGTGTGTACTGCAGCTCTACTCCTTAGTACAGGCCCTTGCGGATGCTAGAAGTTTGTCTGGGGTCAGGACGAAATGGGGCATGTAATGCTTGCTTAGGAAGTTTTTGAGACAGAAATAGTTGGTAGCTGGGATAGTTTTCTAGGGAAATGTGCTTGTTTCTTATGTATTTTCTTGTACTATTTCTTTAACATGTCTTTTAGGCCACTGTCAGAAGCAGGATACCGGCTAGATAGATGGACCTATGGTTTGATCCTGTGTGTCTGTTCTTGGCTACCAGTGCTCATGTACAAACAGTATTAGAAATGCTTTGATATGACCTGGGATTTTTTTTTTACAGTTTATGAAGGATTTATTTCTGTTCTCTGCAGAAAAATATTAGAAGTATTTTTCCTTGATCAAAAATGAAAACAACAGGGGTTTTTTGTTTGTTTTCTTGTGCAACGGGTCTAATTTCATCAATAATATCAGCAGAAATGTACATTTGGTGTAATTTACTTTAGAGAAAGGTAGCTCAATGAGAAGATAGAGCTTTGAAAAATATGACTGATCAGTCATATGTAGACCACTTTCTTTCTAAAGAATTGTTTTGAAAATTATGTGTGGCTACTTTTACTCAGATACTGCCTGTCACGCTTATGTTTTTTTCCAGTGACTTTCACTTGCCATAACAACAGAAGTTTAACAAACAGTATTTATGTGCTGCAGGCATAGAAGTGTACATAAACATAAAAGAAAGTAACAGAATGCAGGTTGCCAATCACATCGTTCAGTTCTCCCCAAAGCTTCCAGATAGTTTTACTTTGCTAAAAGTTTCTTTTGTAACTTTCCAAATTTTGGAGAATCTATATGTTCTGCGAGGGAAGTTAGTTGTTTTCCACATGGGAAACCCAACAGAAGAAAAGATCTCTTCTCTTAAAAATGTGTATGTAGCTTATACCTATATTGCAAGTAACCATTTTTGGTGTCTGTTAATACACTACAGAGTTGTACTGCTTTTAACCATTTAATGTTCCTAATTCAAGGCCATTGAAGTAAGCAGATTTGAGAATGGGGTAGAGAATTACACATGTGAATACATCTGTCAAGCCAGCTAGTTGTAAAATATTTTCACCTTTTTCATAAAGGTTGCATCAGCACAGGCAGCATACATATTCTGCCTTGAGCATTTGCTTCTCAGAAACACAGAAAGACGAGTTGGAGATGTGAGGGAGTTTAGCCATAAGAAATAAGCATTTTAAAATTCCCTTTATGTAGATGAGAAGTATTTCTGGCCTGGCAGCTCTCTAACAAAAACTAACAAATGGAAGATAATCATGGGCAAAACACAAGAAAAAAGTCAACCTAAGATAAAGTGATATAAACTGACAAGAAGCACAGGGGAACAGTAATGTGTGTTGGAGAAAGACATATATTGAAGCACATATGATAAATTCTGGAAAAACTTGAAATAATATACCTATTGTAGAGGATTATTAAAAACAAGTCACCTCAAAATGTGGGCTAAATTTGTCCATGTCCTAACCTGGCCTTTATACTTCAGTCTTTAAAAAATATAGTATTTCATTTATGACAAAGTTTTATATGTGTCTGTAAACTTGCTAATTTAATCATTTTAACAATTTGCCACATTTAAGCATTAATTTGAAGTTAGCACTATTATTCCAAAGCAAGGACTCCAAATGTACTTTCCTTTCAAAACTGAACAGCCTTAAAGGTATGTATATGCTGCATATCTAACAGAACAAACCAAACCTTTTTGTCACTTTCTAAGTTAGTGATTTCTGATTAAAATGATAGTATGTTCTCCTAATTGCCTTAATAATCATCTTTGACAATTATATTATGTTAAGTTTTCAAAACACAGTCATATGAGCTTTATGAAGAAATCATGTAGAATTTATAGTTTCTTGGGTTTTTTGAGCAGAAACAGCTAAATCTCTTTGATTTAACTCAATTTCACTTTTTTTACTTTAAAAGGAAAGCAAAATGAAATACAGTGGAATATTTGTGTTGAACCTGAGCACTGATACAAGTTTTAAACAATCTACCATATGAACTTAGAGATTATCCATATAAATAATAGAATGTTAAATTAAAGCAAGGACTAAAAAATATGCTAACTTATAAATTAAGTTGATCATTTAAGGGTCACCATGCCTGAACATAAAGAAGTTTAGCAGCATATGGTAAGGTAATCATTTTATGCCGTATATTTCATTAAGATGGTGTAACAGTTAAAACATATTTCAAATGCAATATATATTTTTGGCATGATAAAATAATTTGAAAGATGTCAACTTGAATCACACAACAGTGATTATTTACTAATGTAAGATAGAGTCACTTTGATTCTAATAAGAAAATGCCTGGCCTGAAGTCACACCTTCATATGCATCTAACAGTGCTCTCATTTTATCATATTTTAAAAATCCACACCTCATATTTTCTGTTTCCTTATATGGATGGTGCTAATGACACACATAGTAAACCTTCTATTAGCTTTGTACTTCAATAGGATTTGTTTAATTTCAGCTGTCAAACAATATGGAGAAAAAAAAATTCACTTTTTTGATAACCCCAGGATTTAAAATGCATTATCAGTATGACAGCAGTAAATGTTTTCCAAACAATCTTATTTATGGGCCGTGTTCTTTCTTGGTGTATATACAAATCTGAGCAGCATGTGAAATCCCTCGTTTGTTTGCCATAAATTGTGCATGTTACTGATGTAAGATTTATTATGTAAGAGTGGTTGAGTAACCCAGCATTGGCACTGTTGATATGGAACGTTTTACCTCCAGCTCCCTTACTGAGATCTAACTGGAGTTGGTGCTATCTGAGAGGCATTACTAGCTGATGACTGTTCAGTAATCAATTCTGTATAAATAATAATATAAATATAAACAATATCAAAATGTATATGCTAGTCCATCTTCTAATGGAGACATACTTTAAATATATTATATGTGAGTATGTAAAGCCAGCAATGAGAACCCTAGAATGGATGACTTAAATTCTCTGTAAAGGGCTGGGCAGTACAGGAAGATGCCATTGCTGTTTGTACTCTAATTCTGAGAATGGAAAAGCTGCTGTTGCCATTGAAGTGTCCATCAGGCACTTCACTGGGATTACCAACAATTTTTTTCATATTCTTATAAATTTACTTAGCTTTTCCTACAAACAGGAAATTTCTGTGAAAATCAGTCACTGAAATGTCCGCCTTCTCTCTCAATATGTTTTGCACCTCTGCTCTCCATTTACAGAATGCATGGCCCTTTTACACTTTGATTGTCCTATTCAGCTCTATTGAACAGAGAACTTTGTGCAATCTCTGACTGCAATATGAATTCTGAAAATATTTTATCAAATCTTTAGCATAGGCATAATGTACAAAAATTATATTTTAGTACTCTTGATTTGCCTTTTTAATATTACATTACATTTCTTCTTATGGTATTTATAAAATCTTCGCTATGGTGGTGCCTGAGAATCTGGTATTACAGTAATATCACATAATTTTTTTTTTTTTAAATTGGAAAAATTAGTTCACATTAATATATTACCAAAATCAGTGTCTGACATCCATGCTGCTTATGATTTTACCAGAGAAATATGCTAATATTGGGGGATTGTGAGATATTTTTCTAAATAGTAAAGTCCATCTGTCTTTACTATACATTCAATATCAATTCACATTCAATAGTGAGAAGAGTTTTTTTCCAACTGCATATGCCTGGTTCAGAAGAGACTGTAAAGACATTTAGAATGAATCCTCTACTCCATTAGAGTAACAGAGTACTTGTAAAAACATTTTCTAGTCTTTCCCTTTATGAACGTGAAGAAATTGTAAATACATGTCGGTAGTTCTGCAGCTTTGTAAGATCGATATAGTTTCTGATTCAGGACCTGGCCCTAAAGGCAGCTCTCAAGTACAAATCCCCAACTGCACTATGGAGCCTTTCTGCATAAAAGACTGTACATTGCTACACTCAGGTCTGCTTTAAGCTATAGAAAAGCCCATCAGGAGCCAGGGTCCCAAAGTACCAATATGGGTTTTACAAAGAACTTTTGTACTTTGTATTCATTCCATATTTATCTTTTGTACCTTTTGTACTCATTTCATACTTAACTTTAAATACACATATAAATCCCACTGAATCAAGTTTGTTTTGAATAGACAAGGATTTAAACCCAAGTTCGATGTTTTCCCAAGGTGGTAGATACATATTTCCAAACATTTTCTGAGCCTTCTTACTTTTAGCTGTTTAACTGCTCAGTCTAACAGAAATGCTGACTCCTAAGGGCTAAGGAAATGCATGGTGCATTGGATATAGTTATTTGAAATTCCAGGCTGGGAAAAGTGGTGGCTGCTCTAGTATGTCAATTGGAAGTACCAAGGCTGCTCTACTGAGATGGCTGCACTGTCACCACCAGGAATGGCGCATTCCTCGGGCTCTTTGACTTTGTGTCTGCTCAGCTGTATTGAAAAATCATACCTCCAGCCTTCACTATATTTGAAAAAACTGTCTATTTCTAATGTTAGAGGCTTCTGATTGACTGCAACTGAAGAGAAACAAACAGGGCAGCTGTCACTCCATCCTGCATTTGAACTAATAATGTGTATTGTACAAAGAGATTGCAGACATTGTGAGGTTATACCCCACGCAACCTTCCTCTTGTTTTCATCTGCATTTTCTCTTTCTGACTGAAACGTAAACTAGCCTTTTCAAGCTCATGCTTCCTGCAAAAATGTGGAAAACACATATATAATATCTTTCCTTGCACTTGAAAAATGTGTTCTAAAGGTTGGCTTCATCGTATAGGTTTAATAATTCTGGATAAAAAAGCATGCTCATGACAGGTCTGTATTTTCTTGGACATATTGCATTTGATTCTGAGTGCAGTTTTCAGCTTTTTTAAATGGAATTTTGTGGGGTTTGAGCGTTTGTTTTTCATTATGTTAAACATAGAGCATCCATATGTTGCTTTCCTTTGGAATCTTTAAGAAAACATACAGTCATTTAAATCTGGGCTATTTTATCCCTGCAGTCATAAAATTCCTGTAGAAGAAGACTTCTGCCTTATATGATATATTTTTCTCCCTCAGTTGTTGCAAATGTGTGTTCTAATTCCTTTTCTTCATTATACTTTGTATGACAAAGTTGCTGCAGGTAAGTAAACGTGCATAGGATATGAAACAGGCTCTTAACTCCTATGATATGCTCTATAACTCAAAATCTTGACCAAGGTACTCAAGTCATATCCCTGGTTCATGACCTTCAGGTTGGTAGAGCACAATAGGAACTATAATAGCTGGCTTCCATGGTGTAATCTTTATTGTAAGAATAATACATGAGATCTTACACGCTTCTATCAGTTGCAAATGTTCTTGTAGCTCATTGTACAATATGTCAGATGAAATGGATTTCATGATCTTTTGTATAATGCATATGTTCCAATAGTAATTTCAAACCTAATTTATTTCCTTAGAAATTCATTCATCTTTCGGGTGCCATTTTTAACCATCTTAATTTTCTATTATACAAGCGCAGGGGGTAAATTCTTTGCTCACATATACAGGTCCCGCTCCCATTGGATTTTGTACAAGATTTACAGTATCTAAGGGGAAAATTTAGCTTAGGAGTGTTTTTATTTTATCACTATCATACCAGCCCTTTTTCTGTTCAAAACCTAGTAATTTGGCAGCTGTGTTTCAATTCGGTCTTGCTGCTATAACTAGAAATGCTTTTAAAGATATCATTTTTTCCAGATAATGTACCTCTGTAAATGCCAAAGTTGACTTTGTGTCTTTCAAAATACGTGTATAAGTTATTGGGAGCGTTAACATTAGCTGCAAGTGTGTCACTGAAAATAGTTATTGCATTCCTTCTTTTTTTTTACTGTAGTGGTTGTTGGTGGATGATGGGTGTAGAAAGTGAGGAAAAAGGAACCTGCCACATTTCATTGGCTGCAAATTCCAAAGAGCTCCTAAAACCATGGGCACAGTTGTTCTTATGCTTTTGCTTTTAATAGGAAGAATAAGAGAATAGGGGATTAATGTAGCCAAAAGAGCTTTTAAAAAGTATATTTCATTGGGAAGAGTGGCATCCTGGCAAGAACAAGCATATTAAGCTGTAGGGCATTGTTAAATAGAATAAATTTTTTGGCCAAGGGCAATGTAGAAAACGATGGTGCTGGAAATTCCTTTTTTCCCTTGGAAGAGAGGTTTTTCAGAGAGCAATATAATTGGCAAGTTTAAATACCTCTTACATACCATAGGATCAGTTTATCCATTTATTCTGGAAACTACACAGTAATATTTCAGTCTCAGCCCTCTCTCTTATTAAGAAAGTATGGGCTGAGTATGTCTCTAAGGTTTAAGAGTTAGAGTGCAGTTGCCTTCCCTTAGACTATGAAGTAGTGTCTGTAATTCATATCTACAGTTTTATGCTCCACTTTCTCCTCTATAATATTCTAGTTCTTTTACTTGTCAACATGGTATATGAAAGTCCATCTGAGGCATGGCATAATTACCTCTAGAAATCTGTTTGGGTAATAATGTGGAATGAAAATAATTTCAAAAGTCAATGCAATAATTAAAGAGGGTTTGGTTTTTTTTTTTCATCCTAAGTTGTAAGGCAACCAATACCTTGGATACTGAAGAATAGTTTTCTGCACCTTTCTGGAAACTTCAGTAGAGAAAAAAATGCCAGAAAGTTCTTCAGAAATAATTCCTAACGCAAGATTTTAGAAGAGTACATAGGTTAAAGAAACCTCACATAATAAAATAGGCCTAAAAAATCTAGTAAGAAATAATCTTTGCCCAGATCTCAAGTAGGAAGAATTAAGTAGAGTGTGAAAATAAAAGTCCAGAACATATTGAAAGAGAAGTATAGCCCATAACAAAAGCAGAGCAAGACCCATGAGCACCAGCTTATAAAAGCATTGGTTTCTCAGTCCGTTGGTGTCTCTTTCTCACAAATACACAATTTATTTAATCTCAGACATGAAATATTTTATACTTTAAAATATTGATTCACATGATGTCCATCCAAGAGGATGGTGACATTGCTCAGCACATGTTAGTACTGGTGCCTGAACCATAGATATCTATCAGAAGGTTTACTGAAGTTGGCAAGTAATAAATGCCAGCTGCAAGAGTTTATATATAGACACTGGTAGTCAGTCTGAAGGAGGTATTGACTGGGACAGCCCTGCAAATTGCTATACCTGGTGGAGACAAGTGAGGGAACCAGTTGTTGATATACCCCATGACATATACATATGAGAAGATGGTCAAGAACATGAGTGAAAGAATTAGATATACCAAAGTAAGTTTGTTCCTAGTGCAGTGCTTAAGTGCTATGTAAATTTTAGTATTCCTGCCTTGATGGTACAATAATGGTCTACACTTCTTTTGGTAAACTGCATTAACATCTTTTCACACAGTTTCTTGGTAAAGAAACCAATGCAATTTAAGAAGGATTGGAATTATTTTTCTTTTTCTTGTTTTACCACTTGGGTATATCAGTGTTAATAATGTCTAGAATCCTAGAAAACATAAACAGTCTTGTATACATCATCATCATTTTTTTCAGCTTGTGAGCAGAATACGTTCTTGGCTGTCCCTGTCTTTTCAATGTCTGAAGATGTGCAGGAGAGTATGATACTACTATTCATTTGTTCATATTTTTCACAGTTTAGGTAAATTGAAACTATATCTTGAGTCATAGCATAGTCAATCAGAGAATGAACTGTGACAGGGTTTTTTTCCAACTGAACACTTTGTGCATCTCTGCAGTCTTCTATTTTGTATTAGCACAGTCTGAACAGATTATTTGGATGTCTAACCACAGTTAACTGCTCCTTCTTTGAGGCTCTACTCCATCATCACCGTTCTGTGTATTTGTGAGTGGACAACTCTGCTACACAGATTCTTCTCAGGTTTGACAAGTACGCAACTAAATTCACCTGTTACAGGCATCCTGCTGACATGAATTTATCTTGTCTCTAACAGTTACCAATATCTCCTGAATCTTTGTAGCTTTTGGACTCAAAGGATACAGGAAAACATCCTGTTCAGTTTGCTTGAATTCTGCTCACACATGCACATTTATAAGGAGTGAAAAAGGAAGGACAGCTTCCATTATATATACATGAAGTTTTTCGGTTTGCCAATATGTTTTGGAATATTTCCCAAACTGGAAATCTCAGTGTTCACCATGATCCTTAAATAAAATAAGGAATTATTTTGACAATTTCACTGCTGCCTAGTTTAAGTGCCTGTCATTGGTGTTACTATTACAGATCACAGATTAAGCTGTTCTCTCCATATACCTAAATAAGAACAACAAACGGTAAATGAAAATTGTGATGTCCCTTTATAAAAATACATGATACCCAAGGGAAAAAAACCCAACACCCCCCCCCCCTCCCCCCTCCCCCCCCCACCCCCCAGCACCATTCCACATATTTAAAACTCAGAATCCTATTTAGGCAGATAATTTTAAAAAAATAGCAAGATGTAATCTTAAACATTAAATCTCAGGAGCTAAGTTTTTGAAAATGACCTGTGTAATTCAGTGATTCACATACACGGTTACCTATATTGATAAGGTGAAAATGTTAGAATGTCATGTTATAGACAATGAATGGGGCTTTGTCAAATTTATCTTTTTCCAACAAAGCTGTTCTGCTAGCTGTGTCTGCCCATGTATAAAATACTGCTATGGTCAAAGCCATGTCATTGGATTATATTCAATTTTTGTTTTACTTTTCAGTGCATCTGCATGGCATAATTGGGCAGTGGTCTTTTGCTGTGCCTCACATTCCTCTTCCTGATGGCAGTGGTTCATCACCAGCTGCTGCACAGCTACAATTGCCTTCCTCTCAGCACTGTTTACTTTTAATTCTTCCTGAATGTGGTACATTTTGTTTTATGTCGTGTCACTGTTGTTATGCTTACATAATGTACTTAAGTATTGTTTAGATTGACACAGTGTTAGTACTAAAATTGAAAATAAAATGTCATTATTGGCAAGAACAGCTGTTTTCATGCACATCATTTTCTGAGCTTCAGTTTATTAATCAGGCTAAGCGGGAGTTTTGTGCAAATAGTAGTATTTTTTCTTGAAGTACTCTATGGACTTTAGATTTCCATCATAACAGAACTGAATAGTATAATGTAGCAGAAATGTTTGATGTGATTAAAAACTGTTTATTCTGGGTTTGTAATTGATTTAATTGTAACATCTAGAGGGCTGCAATTTTGAAAAGTTTCAGCCCTGATTGCCTATTATTCACATGACAATGCTGAAATAAAATGACACTATAATAAATGAAAACATAACAAATAACCCCAGTGGTTCAATAACATTTTGAAAGAAAATCAGTAGATGTTCTGCAGAAATCACCTACAGGAACAGCAGAAAGAAAAGCCCTTGTTTTAAATCAGCTTTTGTAAAAACCTGCTAAAAATTGACTATCCCAGAAACTATCATAATGTTACTCATTCAGTAAAGCTGTTTTGATTGTCTTCTATAGTGTTAAATAATACCTGTTTGTGAAGTACAATCAAACATTAGGAAAAAAGACTTAGCATTTATGCTGAAACAATAAGGCTCCATACCCCTATCTCTCCCCCCAACATTTACTACCCTCCATGTAAAAGTCAAATATAAAATTAATCAAATTCACTGGGAACCTAGAAGTGCTTAGATCCTGAACCTGCAAAAATTTTATCTGGTCCTTGATCCCACACAAAGCCTGGGTGGTTTTAATTGGCTCTGCACATTTTCTGGAAGCTCTTCTTATGAACTGAGTTTATAGAATAGGAAAGCCTGCATACAGTACGTTTCAACACTACCTCATTAATTGCATCATGCAGAGTATGCCCCCATTAATTTTTGTAAAGATAAAAACAAAAACAAGATTCAAATTATTAACAATACAAATGATGATTATTTACCAACATTGTTCCTCTAAGAATAAAAAATTCATTTTAGGTGTTTCACATATTACTATGAATATTAGTGTCATGTTTTAAGTTACTGGACTGACATACCTTGCAAGTATTTTTCTTTTCCTTGGTGGACATTGATGTACATTTTTTGAGGAAACAGTAGAAAAAAGTTGTAATGGCTTATCATTTAGTGTTATTAAATACATTTTTATTTACACATGAAAGACCTACATTTAAATTCTGAAATTCAAACTTTCAAATTTAAGCCATTAGGCAATATCCACTCTTTCCTCTGTTGTTTCACCGCTGTAATTGTCATAAGCTCTGTGTGTGTAATTGGGCTTTATGTAATTGTGCCATAATATCTATAAAGGCCAGTAAACTCCGTTGGCAGATTACACTGGGGTAGGCCTTGAACTTGCATAGCTATTAATTTTACATAGTTCTGTGATGCTTTATCTGTACTTGTTAAGATCACATAAAAGCTTTATATATTTTGTTTATACTAATATTTTTTTTCATTGTTTTCCCTAATTTTATTGATTTACAAGCAATTCTGATTTTCACCAATGATTAGAATCGGGTTAACATTTTTCAGAATTGTTTACATGACTATGACTGGATCTTTGAGAATGTGTGGGTTTCTTGAACTACTTCATGTAGTCAAACTAATCTTCAAAGACAAAATAATTTTGCAAACTTCTAATTGACAATAGGAGGTGGTGTGTTAGTTTTTTTTTTTTTTACTTGACTAACTCAGTTAAATATTTACTGGAAAAAATTTTAAAATGCTTCACAGATGACACTGGATTAAACATTTGCTGTTTCATCAGTGTTAAATGATTTGTGTAGCTGTTTCATTGAGCAGGTCTAATTCTTTCACTCTTTGGAACAAGCACTTAAATATTTAGAGCCATGCTGTTCTTTCATTGAGAGATAATTCATAATATTTAACAGCAAAAATGAGCCATTAGATTTCTGTATTACCCAAAAAAGAGACAAAATGTATCTCTAAACAGACTTCCTCTGTACATAAACAATATAAATTTTAAAAATTAAGTTTTTATTTTTTAATGTTTACTGATGTGGTTTAAAGTATTCAGGAGTTAAAAGGAAAAGCAGAGAACTGTCAAGGAAATTGAGACTAAAGCTACTCTGCTTTATTTCTGTACTGATTATTCTGAAAGGGAATTGTTGCTGGAATAGTAATACTACCAAGGGAAGGGCAAATGGTCGAAAAAATGGGACCACAAAAATGTTAGTTGAAGTGAAAGTGTCACATTGCTACATATAGTCTGCAGTCTCAAATCACAAATGAGAGATTACAATATATAGGAAGAAATATAACAGAATGTAAGATTTAACAAATTGCTTTGAAAATGTGATCTTTAGTACCATAAAACATGTATGACTAATTTTGAACTCATCTTATTTTGAGAGTCTTTGAATCATTTAAAATATAATATCCTATTATGTCACTATGCATTCAGCTATGCACTGCCAAGAACACAAAACATATTTGCTTTAGCATTCCTGAATAAAGGTTAAGTAGATCTTATGGAGCTTTTGAACACTTGAAAATGTTAAGAAATAGAGGGATCCATTGTTGTACAGTATCACAGAACAAGACATGGTCTAATTAAATATGATCCCATCCTATGGATGTAAACATTCCTTTGCACACTACAGAGGACTTACTACAGCTGACCTGTTACAAATTTCTGACTGTCATCTTACTCTTTTTTTTTTTTTTTTCATACCCTAGAGTAAGATCACCGGCTCATTTGGGCTGTTTATTAATTTATGTAATGAAAGGCTCATGTCATAAAGAAGAAAATATCCCCTCCTCCTGCAGAGGAATGAGAGGCTACCAGAATGCCTTGTTTTACAAAAAGTACCTGTCACATGATATTTGTGACTTCACTTTGAACAATCCTTCTCAGCTGGTCATTGCCTTCAATAGAATCTGACAATGAAGTTGGTATCTGGGTTGGTACTCACAGCAGAGAAACTATAAGGAAATGACATAGGAAATGCTTCTTCTGCAAGATCTGTGGCCTTTTCTAGTAGTGCTAAGACTGGCCAAAACCTGCACAGGTAGTTTTTACTGCCTAAGCTGTTCCTTGAAGATCTGAGACTTTAGTCTCTCTGTGTAAAGTTTTCTGTACCTTCTGATCATGATGTTAATTTTGAGCCCTTCAAATATAACTGCTTTTTTTTTTTTTTTTTTTTTTCTTGTTAGAAACAAAAGATTTGTGGCATAAGCAGAAGCCAATAAAAATGGCCTACAAGAATGAACATCCTTTTGCTTCACAAAGTATACCACACTGTGCTTACTGCTTGTATACAAAGGGAAAGTGAATTATTACACAGAGAATGGAGTAAGTTACCTAATCACAGATGTGGTCTAGTGTAGCGTTTGGGTATTATTTACATTCTTCTAGGAAGTTCTCCAATAATCTAAACAGGTGGTAATGCATCTTACTAAACATTTAGAAAGTGTGTTTTAAGAATAACATATTGTTAAGCTGGCCTTGTAGGTTTAAGAGCAGACTTCCTAGCCTGTCTGCAGGATCAGAAAGTGAACTGGTGCTCTTTAGAAAAGGGGTTGGAAGGTAGTTGTTTCCTGGGAGGCTATTTCAACTGACCACAGTTGCTCTTTCTTCCTTGCTCTTTCTCAGTATTATAGGGTTTATACCATATCAAGAGTCACTGTCTCTTTAAGTGATACTGGGCGCAAATCTTCTAGAGGCTATTTAGAAATCATCTTGAGATCTTCCTCAATCATGGAGGAGAAGACACAAGGCTAGAGGAAATACAAAGCTAAAGGGACATTCAAAAATGTTAATGGATGTGACCTTTTATTTAAGATATGTCACAGTAGGGAGAAATCTTTTAGGACTCAGTTCTGCCTGAAGAGACATGGAACAGAAATATACCTTTTTGCATTCTCTGTATATTGCTTCAAAGAAATATTTGAATTCATCTCCAATTTATTTTTTCCAGAGTGACTGGCAAGAATTTTTGGCTGAGATTAAAAGAAGTAACAATGAAGGAGTTATTTGATCATTTAAAATTGGCACAAATAACATTTGGATGTCATTTTGCCAGAAAGTTTACTTGTGTAACTAAAAATGCAGTATAACTGAAAAAGGGGACACTAGCTGCTTGTTATTGGTGAAATAAGGTGAACATTTTAATCTTTATCAGTGTTTTTGTGTTTGTATGACTTGTAACAGTATGGGAATGACACTGGCGCTGCTAATACTGAAATTTAGACTTGCAGAATATCTTTACTATGGTTTATCCTTCACCTACACACTGAAGTTCAGACACTTGCTATTAAGTTCATTGTTCTACCCAAAAGATTCATTTCATACACTGCTAATGAGATGGCCCTCAGGAAAGATGAGAAACCTGAGCCTTTTTAACATACAATAAAATACATTTCTGCAAGATCTGCCAAAGGTTCAGAAACTAACAAATGTGAATAATTTCAGAATTATTAGACACTATTTTAAAATAGTTGCATTTTAGACATCAGGTAGCTTATTTGGCTTGCTAGAAGTTATCCACTACTTATTGCATCAGAAATTAGAGGCATCTTCAGAACTGTCCTTTTCCTTCCATCCAAATGACAAGGATTTACAGTGACAGGATAGTTCAGTGAATTGGGCATAAAAGATTTGATTCACTGTCTCCTTTATGGAGGTTCTCCCTTCTCTGGAAAACTGGTATATAATATTTCTCCCTTTCACATGAAATAAGGACTTTTTGTATTGTGGAATGTTATGGCAATGGTTGCTATAAATACATATGCACGTATACATTAGAGATGCTATACTCAGAGCAACTAACATTTCTTGATTCTCAAGCTGGAGACTGAGTGAACTGAGTGAACTGAACATTTCAGTATATAAACACTAAAGGGAACTGGGAGAAATTCTAGGGTCATTGATTAGGGACAAAATAGGAGAACACTTGGACAGGTGCAGACTGGTCAAAGACAACCAGGACATTTATAAAGGGGAAGCCATGCTTGTCAAATGCTATTAACTTGTTTGAGGAGGTGACAATGAGAGCTGACAGGGGTGAAGCAACAAACATAATCTGCTTGGACATCAAGATGGCTTTTGATACTGACTGGTACACTGAAGACTAGATACAGAGTTAGTAAGCATCTGATGATAAAATGACTGATAGAATATCTCTCAAATCTCTTAGACTTCATCCTGTTGACATACCACAGCAAAACATGAGAGAAGATGTACAAAAGTGATGTATATAAATGAATTTGGTATGGATTTTTTACACTAACAAAAGAGGATTAATGAATCAGAAAGTTTATGGCGGAGGGAGACAGAAAAAGCAAAGGGGTGGGAGAGGAAAAGAACTGACCTGTTCATATATTTTGAAAGAGAAAAGGCTATGAAGATTACTTTGTGGAAGATCACTGTAGAAGAGATGAGCATAGACACCTGACATATCCCTCTATACCTGTCTGTACTTGCCCTTAACTTTGTTACAGACAGGAAGTGGTTGCTGGACAGAACAGATGATTTTAAGTACATGCTAGATGTCTGCTGGGAACAAGGCTCGTAAGACCTTCCTGTTGAAGAGAGCAAAATGGAGGGTTTGTTCCTACCTAAATCAGATTTAATTAGTAAATATTAAGCAGTCCTGTGCTCAATACCTTCTTGTTACTCCTTTTACTGGAGAATAGAAATAGAAGTGTAAAGGATTCTTGACTTCAGCTTTCTGTACAGTCATTTCTCTGGACGTGTTTACATTCTATTTTGCATGACAGTGTTTGCCTTTCATCACTTTCCATTTGCTAAGGGAAGTAGCTAGAGTATTTAACAAATAGGTACCAACTATAATAGATCTCAGCTACAAAAGGGTTACTGAAGCTATTTTTGAGACAAAATTTGTACTTGGAGTGGATAACTGTATGGAAAAACTGACGTAATAATGAAACAATATACTTTATGAGATCTTTCCATTCAATCATATATTCTTCATTTCCAGAATGCTGCATGAAGTTACAATATGCCTTTTAGTTTACAGATAAATGGTGGATTACAATCATAGATGAAAAAATTCCATTATGAATAGTGGAAGTGTAGATTACTGGTGTGGAATGGCCATGGGCAAAACCAAAAAGCAGCTCATGAGAAGACCTACATCTTAACTGATAAGTTATTTGGGGCCTTTTTTTTCTAGGCATTTGGGAATGCTTTTCAAAATTTTGTACAAAATTTGTTTCATATCCTGTTTTAAAATTTAAAACCAAGAAAAAAAGGTTTTGCAACATATCCTTTCAATGAATTCATTAATTTTATTGGTTTTACATTTAAATGCTTATGTTCTAGCTCAAAATGGTGGTCTAATTGTTATAATTTAATTCAGTAAACAGAGACAGAGAATACTGATCAGAAAACTGGTCCTTAAGTAAGAAAAGGAACAGTCCTTTGCAATTGAAGAATCAGTACCACAGGCACAGTTCCTGTTTTTAACAGAAATGCAGTGGATCAAGAATGCAGAAACAATGTGAAGCTCAGAGGCACAATGGTGGTATATCAACTCTCCAAGAGAGGGCTGAGCTAATTTTTGATCTATTTACCGAGATGCATAATTTGGACATCTAGTTCTAAACAGTTCTGCAATGGCTCCCCATCTTGACTGAAAAGCCTTATTGACATTTAATTTTTCTGAGTAGAAGAAGTCTAAGTTTAGGAAGAAATCTGCTTTTGTGGGTTTTCTGTTAGTTAAGAGAGAAAGCTGTGCCATGATGATGGCTTAAGTGGCCAAATATGCCAGAAAAAGAACACAGCTAGAAAACAGAGGGCTATGTTCTTATTCTTACTTATTTAGTGCTTTTGATTTTTTCAGAATCAGCCTGTTTGGAGCAGTTCCAATGCCAGATTTGAATAAGGCAATGGTCATAATGGGAAATAGGCTAGCATTTTGGGACAACGGGAAAAAGTAACTCCAGATTTATTTTTTTATTTGTGTGTTTAGCCCTTTCATCATCACATCTTTTATGTGTTTTGGTTTATGTCATATGAAGTCGTTGACGTATAATTACCACACTATATCAAATACAAAATAAGTACGTTTTGAATAAGGAAACTGATGCATACTGGAATAAAACAGGAAAACAAAAAGGTAAATTTGTGAAATAGGGAATATTGTGCATTTATATATTTCTATGCATTTTCTTAACAGACTGAATATTTTAAAGCTACTTTGGATGCTGAAAAAAGGACAAGCAAATTAATATTTTTGTAATATAGATGTCATCTTATATTTCATGCCTGATTCATTTGAAAATGTAGATTAATTTGCAAACAGTTTAGAGAGGTGAACTATTGAATTGAGTCCTATAAGATTTAGGATTTGTCATCTTTTAAAGTTGACACCCAGTGAGAGCTTGTCAATTACAAAGAAGTGAAATGAAGTGAAAATAAGCCTCGTCTTCATCTTCTTGTTATATGCTTGGTTGGTTATAGAGAGACACCATTTACAAGCTGAGAATAATTACTTGCAAAGTATTTTTCACTTTAAACTAAAATTATTTATTATTTTATCTCACTCCATTATGATATAGCAGTTACTGTAATTTCCTAATCTCATAACCGAAATAGTCTTTCAGTACTGATGTGGCCACCTGAAATGTAAGTTTATTTGGGTTAAAAATGAAAAACGCTGCTTAGAGTAGGATTTTTTTCTCAAACATTACTAATCCTTTTGTGATGGATTCTACAGAATTTCTTCACTTTACAAATCTACAGCAGCATGTAATTTAGCAAATATACATATGATACAGAGAGAATGTCAACAGTATAAACCTTTTTTATTTACATGCAAACACATCATCATTCTCTTCCAGCTTAAATGTGTATTATGTTATTAGTCTCTTGCTTATAGATTTGATTTTTTCACAGCTCATTCTTTTAAACCTTCCCATAGGCTGTAATACTGCCTTTCTGATGTGGTTTTCTCAGATTGAAGTGAGTTAGCACTTTTTCCCTTATCAGTTTTATTCAGCACAATGAATGGTTAGAGCAGTTCTTTAAGCATATAACTTGTGTCATCCTGCCTTCTTTGCATCCATCATTCCTTCACTTACTAAATTTCTGTACTAACTGCTATTTTATCAAAACCCACAAACTGCTTTAGAAGAAAGTACTCTTTAATTGAATAATTTTCTTTTAAATAAAGATAAAATGGACATATTCAGCAACTCTTTGCTCAAGTGTTACCTTTGATTTTTAACTGGAGCTCTGAGCTGATTTACTTTCTTGCTTTTCACAATTTTCCATCTTGACCAACTGAAAAACATTGAGTCCAGATGATTTGTCTATGGTGCTGAGCAAACCAGTAGCTCAGCCTGAACTAGAAGGAGTCATCTCCCAGCTCAGAGGCTTGTGCCCAGACCATCAAGCTCCCTAACATGAAACTCTGCAGAAGGAGTTCTCAGGAAAATCTAACAGCCTCTTCATGAATGGGAACTGGTACTTTATGCCTGTCATCTTATTCATAAACATACACAGAACTTAGTGAACATATATGCAAAATATTAATGTCAGTTATTATGTAAAGTTTTTAGGTGATATTTAGCTTTTTTTGGCCATGCAGTTAATTTTCATTATTAGTTGAGCTGGATAATGGCATTTGTGCATCATGCTTATGCTAGTTGATATACAAGGCAAACCTTATAACACCTCTTGTATTATTTGAATTTTGTCTGCAGTCCTCATGCTATTCCCTAGTACAATTCAGTTATGCTATTTAAATGTACAGTAGAATATTTCCTTTTTATTGCAGAAGAATGCTTTGATCTATCAAAAAGTTTAATTGCATTTCATGCAATAGTTCCTATTTGTAATTAGGTATATGTGTGGCAGTTGCTAAGTTTTTCTTTCATGTCCTTACATTCATTTTTAAAGCAAATTTTCTGTTACACCATTACGTATTGTACAGTAGGTGCTTTGCTCAGATTCTGGAACTACACATGTATATCTGATTTCCCCAGTCATCCATGAAGTGTTTTGGCATCTTGGCCTTTGCTTATTTTAATTATTCCCTTCCTGTTTGTGATACAAAAATGCATGATTTTTATTTAACATTGTTATATCTCTGACTCTGAATAGGGAAACAAAGACCAATATAACTGATAGCAATAATATAGTGCAGGCTGTATCATCCCTTTCACTTTTTTTTTCTTTTTTAAATAAAACCTGAAAAAGGAGGATCAGTTCATAAAGAAGAATTGTTAGAGAATGCAAGACAAACAAACAATAGATAATTTGGAGATTAACCCTTAGGCTGATGTTGTAACATTCCTACCCTACTGAGTAGCATGCCACTTCACATGGGGTCCTATAGAAGAAGAACTGCTCAATGAAGAAGGAACTAAAACGTTGAAAAACAGTGTTTTGGCAGTCTAGGAATTAATGACATATAGGCTATTACTAAGAATATAGAAATAATTTCTGCAAAGCATGAAAGATTATTGAGCTTCAAATGGACACTGAAATGTATTTTGTTGAATTGAGACTTTATTCTGTAATATCACACTCCTGTCCATACTTATCATCCTTTCTCCCCTGCTGGAGAATGCTATTGATCTCTCTTTTGCAGACTGCAAAAGGTGTGGCAAATTGAAGTATATTTGAATACCCAGATAAATGGCATTTATTTAAATGTCATTTAAGTGAAAAAATCAAGTTAAAACTACTGATTGGTCACATTTAATCAATACTTCCTTTTTTCTAATTTACTTTTCTGGTACCTGTGATATGACATTCTTTTTTGATAGCTTTTTACTTAGCTTTTCTTGTGGTGCTTTCTTATTCTCACTTTTCTTCTTCTGTTCATTTATGTCGATACTTTCCTTTTCCCGGTATATCTTCTTACTCCTATGTTTCAACTACTATGTCCAAAATTTACTTTCTAAATTGAAGTCCTTTCTCAGTGTTCTTTCATCTACAACCTTCAAGCCTCTTTGTGGCTGCTCAGCCATTATTTCAAACAAAGCTGTTAGTTGAATAAGGTGTGAAAGAAAAGTGGAATGAAAAAAAATGGGAGCACACAACTGAATCAGTGAATCAAGAAGCAAAACCGGCATAGCTGGCACACTAGGACAGGGAATTCCAGATCTTAACAATCAGTGCCTTTGGTACATAGAGGTATGTGGAATTTTATAGGGTCTGGCCTATCTTGGTATTTTTTCTAGAATATTAAGCTCTGCAGGTATAAAGCATTATGTAAATCAGTAGAACTACACTAGCCTCTCTTATCAGCTGTACTGGGGCAACCTCAAAGGAAGGAATGAAGTTGTTGCCAAAGTGCAGCTTGGTTGATAAAAAATAGTTTACCAATGCCATTGATCTGTCCCTTCAGTTAAAGTATTTAGATTAAGTTTAGGTCCAAATGAGAGAACAATCTGCTATGGGGCAGCTGAGTATGCAACTGGCTTCAGAGAGAAGCCAGAGAAACTGGCTTCTAACATGGCTCTGAAAAGTAGGGATCAGGTTGAACTGTGGTGGTCAGAGGCTGACCAACTGATCAGCCAGCTGGCTTATTTGATAACATGCTAACATGTTCAGAACTGCCTCTTGACATCAGGACAAAGAGGTGGGATGGAACATCAAGATGGTATTTATGATGACTAAATAAATGGCACATTACAAATCTCATTGTTTTAGTGGCTTTTGTGTTAGACAAAAGAAAGAACGGGAATCTACAATTTTGAACAGAATGTTTTCCTTAGAGAATTGATGCTGATAAAGAAAATTTTGCAAGTTTCTGAACAAAATTTATGTCAGAGCCGAGTACTCCAAGGAAAATGCTTAGAAATTTCTTAACAAAAAGGGCTTGTGAAAAAGTGGCTTAAACTTTTGTGGCCAAGGTAAATAATAGGAAAATCTTTACTCTAGCTGTAGAGAACGTAAAGTTCTCTTCAGTATCATTAAACTTCTGTATCACTTTTTTAATTAAAAAAAGTTTCACACCTTTTCTATATTTTTTCTTTTGTAACCCTGCCAATTTCTGAGCAGACCAACATTTTGCCACGGGAACTCACACTAGTATCTTTCACTGCAATGCATTAGATGCTGTTGGTGAACTAGAGGCGCTAAAGCTTCTCCCTCCCACCCCAAATCCTAGTTCAAGATATAAAAAAGCTGCAACAGCAGTCAAGAGAAGCATGAGCTCTCTGAGGAGAAATGGAAGCAATTCCAAAAGCAATATGGGGTTTTTTGCATCCAACTGAATGTTTCTCATCTGATTTTGTTGAAATAAGACATCTTAGAATTTTATGTAGAAAATTGAATCAAATAACATAAGTGAAGCACAAAAGAAATGAGAAAGTACTAACAGCATGCTGAGTGTACAATGTAGTTCCCATGCACCAATGATAGTAATAAAGACGACTGAGATTGTTTACTGTTTCTTTTTTTGAAGTGAACAAGCTAAATACTGTGTAAAATGGTTTATCCATTCTGCAAGAATTTTATGTTTCAACTTGTTAAAATGTATTTCATATATGAGCATGTATTTATAAGTTGTTTTTCAGCTCCCTTCAATTTTCCTTTCCAAAATTGCAGATTAGGCTACTCAAATACCTATATATTCATGCAAGTATTATTTACTTCTTGATTGAAAAACACAAAGTCATTTCTATTTATGAACATTTTCTTGTAATGTGACCTGGCATTTCTCATCACTACTGCTTGCAGTCTAGTCTTATAAAATTTAATGGATGTCAAAAACGAGCACAATATGAAAAATAAATAGACAAAAGAGAAATCCTTTACATGTTAACAAATGTCACAGAAAGATCGCTTAAAGTTAAAATCCCTGTGGAGAAAAATAGTTTGGTCTCGACCAAAAGAAGTACCTCTTTAAGATATATGGCTGAGGTAAATCTTGGAATTTTCTGTCTTTTGAAAGAGTAGACTTAATTTGTATGTCCTCTCAGACTATGCTTCATCTTTATTAGGGAAATCCTTCCTTTCCAATGGTTTTAGGCAGATTAACTGGCCTAATTGGACCTAAGCTGCTGTGAAGAGAGAGGAAAAAAAGGTGGAGGCACAGGCTCTCCAAGTCCTCAAGTCACATCCTCCTGGTTGACTGGTCTGCTTAGCCAAGCTGAAACTGGTCTTATTGTCATGTTGGGTGCATTAATTGGAGTGCAGACTAATTTGCAAGAATGCTTTAGTGCCCTTTAAAAGGTGATTTAAAATTCAAAGTGATGGAAATTGTATAAAAGCATGCTGATCTGATCATTACCCAGAATTCAGTTTGACATTTCCTCTATTTATCTGTTTTTATTGTTTAGACTTTAAGTTTACTGTGAAAGACTTTAGAGACTGCAACAATTCATGATATTCTCTGGATTGGTTGATAACCCCTCCTTTTTTAAACCCAGAGAATGCAGCGAAAGTAAACTGGTTAAGCTCAAAAATATCTTGTTTGGGGATGATAAATTAAAGTATATTTTTAGATCATACAATGTAATAATAATTACAGCAATAGCTTTCCCTTGTTTCCATCAAATACATGAAAATACACTCTCTGGAACATTCTTACTAACTAGAGACATTAGCACCTCATTAACATAGACTTGAATACAATGGTAATGAGGATAGTGAATTTACATTTTCCAACCAAAAGGACACAAAACCAAAATAATGCACTGTTTTTTGCAGACTCTATAGGTATAGTTATATCCATTGCTGAAGTCCAACTATGTTCATGGGTGAAGAATGGTTTCTGCCAGCAATACAAAACAGCTCTGCACAATACTTAACAGGAAAAAAATACTAGTCATATGAAATTATATATGAAGCCTTAAGTGGATTCATAATAAAAATATACAAATTAGGCTGTCATATAAGCAATGTAATAAACAGGAAAAAATTCCAGGGATATTTGAGTGATAGACTGCAGGAAACCACAACTGGGACCTCTGTTCTGCATTTTACTCAAAACCAGCAAATAGATTTTAGTTCTGACACAAGGCAAGTGATGCTTTTCTGAAGTGAAAGCAATTGATGCTATCCCTGAAGTGTATTGTACTTGCCAGTACCAGAAGCTAGTAATACTGGCTAATAGTAGTGCAAAATCCTTAGTAACTGGTGCTATTTCATGAAACATTTAGATGCAATGCCCTGAAAGCATACTTTTATTTGGAAGTTGCCTCTTGTTACCTCTCTGATCCAGAGAGATTATGTTGGCAAGAATCTTGTGCAGTAATTAGCACATTTGCAGGCTACCTTCTACCCAAGTAACGTCTCCAAGGCCATTGTCTTCAGTGAAATTGTGAGGAAAGGCCCCATTGTACATCTGGGCAGGAGAAGAGGGTGGGCATGGAATGGCTTCTTTTTGCACTTATCTAAGGTCCTTGCTTTACCAGAAACAAATGAGGTAGGCAGCATTTATCTCTTATTCTGCACAGAAGAGAGAGAAAAAAGGTTCCACCTTCCAGTGTGCCAGTCGATCCTTTGAAACTTTGGTCTGAGAAACAGAGTGGGCTGAAACAGAGTAACTTTTCTTTAAAGACAAGTTTTAGTGTTGCTTTTGCCTTTATTTTGGAGCTATAACTTGTTCGGGCCAAACTGTGAGATTAATATCCAGTTGTCTGAGATTGCACTTGTGTCAAGTTTGCGGCACTACCTTCAGGTGCCATAGTGAGGCAGAGACTGACTTACAGGTTCATTCTTGCCAGTAACAATACATCTGCAAGGAATAAAATGAGGACATTCAGATCCTAATCTGAGTTCCTAGCCTGACTGCAAATGTCATTTTTAAGAGTGATAAGTGTGAATATTGAAAGGAAAAGTATGGAACCCCATGGTTCCGTAGTATGGAACTCAGCAATTTTAATTTTAAAGGGTGAACACTGAACTTCTAGCCTGTGTTAGCTGAATCAAGGTAGTGCTTTTACAATGTATTATGTGCTTTTTTCTGTGCTCCTAGCATAGCTCTCTTTTGGCCATTTCACCTATATTACACTTGAGGAATTTGCATATATAAGGAAGTAATTTTTTTGTTTTGTTTTGGTTTAATGGAATGAAATATTGGGTTTATTTACTGAAAAGCTTCATAGCTTAAGATATTGTTGCTTAACATAGCATTGCTTTTCTTAAAAGCAAGTTTTACATGTATTTGTTTCTCTATTTCATTTTATCCTCTATTAAAGAAGAAAATATTTACCATAGTAACCTCAACTACATAAAATGTGTATAATTTGGTCTAAGAGTCATGGTGATGTGTAATGAAGTCTGTCCCTGAGATGTTCTTAAGAATGTTTTCATACCGTGCAATGCAGTCTCATTGCTAGTTGCACAAGATTACCTGTGGGCAAAAAGCAAAGCATTAGAGGAGGCCTAAACACTTGATTAGTTGTAATATCATACACTGAAGATGGACAGTCTGTATGACAGGTTGTCTTGTATGAAAGAATTGGCTCTTTAACACACTCTACTTCTATTATCACATTTGATAACAAAAAGAATAGATACAGAGCACATCTCAATGAATACTTCAGGTTCTGTTATGCAAACAGCACACACTTACTGTCTTTTCAGCACTATAAGATTTTAGGAGAGGAGACGCCAAGGACAGATAAACAACAGTAACACAACTTAAGAACAGGGCATGTGCCACTAGTAAGAAATTAATGGTAAGAAAAATGTGATAAATAGATGCACTTACAAGTGCAGAATACAGTCCTCTGAAAAAATTACTTAAGTAATTCAGTCAGATATTCACTGAATTCCCTATGTGAAAGGTATATATTATCTATCCATGTGATCTCGAATATGAATTCAGCTTTATGTTCCAGAGTAGGTAGGCACAGCTCAAACATCTAATGTATAACAAATCAATGAGCAATTCTGTCACCTTGGAAGATTTGCTGTGGACCTCAATAGGGTCAGGAATTTGCTCAGTATGTCTTCCATTTGTATGAAGGCTTAACATAAACTATCTTTTCACTCACACAGTATTAAACTCTGGAATTTTTTACAGCTGTTTGACCTAGTGATAAATAGCACTACCTCTGCATTTTCACCTGAACAAATTGAAAACTGTGGAGTACAGCATGTTGACATTTTCCATGCAAGCACTCCCATGAACCTTGTCCTCTTTTGTATAATTCTGAAGAGCTAGCTTCTGAGGAAGCTAGTCTGGTATGTATGCCTTATTGTACCCTCTGGGAGCCAAACCCTGGGACACACAGCTGATGCAGCCAGGCTACACAGGGGATCACTATGTGAGAATTAGAGATGCAGGAACCCTACCCTCTGTGCAGTGCAGCACAAAGTCAACTCCACCACACTGATGCCTCAGCCACTTGTTCAAACTAGTGCACTGCATGGTGGTGTGGGGAAGTGGCAGATGAGTTGGTTTAGTCACAGACCAGCTGGACATGCCAGCTCTGTTTCCAGAGCCCCAATACTAAGTTACAGAACTGAGATCTTAGAGTACCTGCTCAGGTCACATTTTGGACTTTCCCTTTACCTTGCCAATCTCTCTTCCAGGAGTTCATCTATGTTCAAGACTTATGGATAAGAGCTCTTGGACTTTTTAAAAAATGTGTCTACTCACCACTACTATGACCTCAGAGTGCTGAGGACAACACCTGAAGATTCACGATGCTGGAGACAATCTAGAGAACAAAAAAAAGTAATGCCCCTAAGTCATGGGAACGTGATCATGATTGAAGGAATGGACTTTCTTCACTCAGGAAGGATACCAGCTACAAGCACCTAGAAGGTTGCTGCAGGAGTAGAAGAACTATCTGTTCACAATGTCCTTTGTAAAGAAGATAAGAAGTCAAGGGATTAAATTAATGGAAAACAAAAATTCAGATTAGGCTTTGAGGAATACTTTCTAATAGTAGAGATAGTGAATGTCTGGAGAAGATTTCCTGGGGAGGTTTCAAGAATTTCCATCTTTGATAGTTTTTAAGAATGGGTTCAACAAACAACTGTCAGGAGTAATCCAGGTATATTTGATCTTGTTTTAGGCAGTGGGTGAACTAAATGACTTCTTGAAGTCCCTTTCACCCCTACTTTTTTATCATTCTGTGATTTTAAAAGATGGTCATTAGACAAAAAGAAATAAGTATCATTTAATGCATGAAGAGAATCTATTTACTGAACAAAACATATTGTCATATTTCATAATATGTGAAGTAAACCAGCTTGTTTTGTGTTTAGTGACAAGGACCGGTTAGTTGGTGATAAAGTAAAATTTATGATAGTTCACTTGGAAGTTAAATAAAATATTCAGGACATCCATAGTTTGAAATGCTTTATATTTTACAAAGAAAACATTATAGAAAAAGAACAGAGTATCCAATACTCAGGGACTCAAGTTGCCTTCCACAAAACCTACTCAGACAGCCTGTGTTTCCTGAGAACAGCTTTTGCTATGAAATTATGTAGTTCTTGGTTCGAGCTTTAAATTGTCTGTTATAAAGCTACTACAATATTGATCACTTACTAGAATTAATGTGAATAAAAAAATACATTCTCACACCATGTAGTCTACTATTTTGACACATATTAATCATACATATTAAAACACTTAAGAAAATAGCAACCACCATTTAAAAAATGGAGAAATGTGTTAAAATCATTTTACTGAAAAAGCCACATACATAGTAGGAGAACACAACATCAGAAATAGCATTCTGAAATTCATCCTCGATTTCTCTTACTATAGTACTTATCTCCAAGCACAGGCAAGACTTCACAGTGCAGTACGAAAGTTAGTAAGCTTATCAGGTACAGTGCTATGTAAGATGAAAAAAATAGAGACAAGTATAGGTAGGAGAGCATTAGGATGCAATGTCAGTAGCTAAAATAATGTGACTATACATGAAAAAAACTAATGTTCAGAATTTGTTTTTTATAGAAATGAAAATCTAATAACTAGTTCCCTGAGAAAAAAAAGAGGACAGCACTTTTCAGCAATATTAGTGCCACCCCTTTATGAGACTAAAATCAGTAAAAACTTTAAAAAGTAATATGAAAATTTACTGCAAGTCCATTAAAAAAATTTACATACCATGACAGATTTCCAATAGCTACTACATTTTGGAAAACCTATCTGGATAGGATATTTCAGGTTATCTGCTGTTACTACATGAATGGTGCTACATCATTCATTCTAAAAGCACTTGGAAAATGAAGTTTTGTAAATGTTTGACATATTATGTCAGTTCTGGCCATGGAAGATCTCAAGGCTTGACAAGTGACATAATGCTAGGAGATGAATGTTGTGTGCCAAAAATTAGCAAGTGCTGTGTTCATCTTGAAGGAATGTAAGACCTCCCTCACTAGCACTTTTTTTAACCAAAAAAAAAAAAAAAGTCCTAAATATATCTTTTTACCCACATGAGTGCATAGAAATCAGGCATAGCAACCAAACTAACAATACTGGCAAGTACTCTTAAAATGCACCTGGATGTCCTACTAAAATATTTAAACCCCAGCACAAAGGGCTAGATTCAAAATTAAGCATGTTTTAATATCAACAGTAAAAATGTTAAAGTTAGCAGCCACTGCAAAGCTGTAATACTGCTACTTAAATTATTTGAACAAAACATAATCCAAACCCCACAGAAAATAGTAGAAGGACAAAATGTAGCTTGTATAGCGTGTGTCTATTCCTATTAGTTGAATTGCCAATACATATATATATATGGATATATTTAAAATACTATGATATCTGAAGGGAATCTGAGAAAATGGTTAAAGTGTTAAGACAGTATTTGGTAAAGTAAGGGGGAACAGATTACGATGGAAAATATTTTGACAGAAAGGTTTTCCACCTTTTATTTTAAACTGGAAAATTAATTGAAAGCTCAAAAAAACAGAGGACACAACTGAAAACTCCAGAAAATTATACAGGGTATACATTATTTATTAGAATAATGTGATGTTATTTGCATATGGCTTTGCTGTTAGGGCAACTACAGAAGTTTTTGAGGTTTTACCGCTGAATATAATGGTGATTGTAATTAAAGTAAAACCTGTAGAAAGATAATAAAAATAAAATAATTTTTTTCTTCCCACTCTTTGAGCTGCTCTTGTGAATTCAGAAGATTTTCAATTTTATGTACAGATGAGATAAAAAGCAGAGCTAAAGATGGTGAAAGAGTAATTTTTCAATTAAATAAAATATTTCAAGAATTTCTAAATTGGTTCCATCTTTGGACAAACTATTACCTTTAGAGGAAGAACTTCCCCTGCAGAGGAACTCCTTGTTTAAGATTAATTGGCTTTGGCACAGAATAGTAGACAGTCTGTTGGTTATATTGTTCCTATCAGAAGGGGTTCAATTTCAAAATCTGACAGGACAGAAGCATAAGTGTCTGTTTATGCACCACCATTAAATGTTCTAAGGATGGAGTAATTCTAAGGATGGAGTAATTTGCTGTACTACAGAGACAGGTACAGCCAAACATAAAGGCAGCCCAGTGGATTCTATGCTATAGGACCTCTTCCCATGAGCATGTTGGTAAATCTGGGCAAACATGAGGTTGCATGTATCGCACAGAACATATCCAGAGTCCAAAACGTCAGAAATAGGTTCCATCCCTGTTTATGCAAGATACAGTTAAACTGTTAAATTTGCACTAGTCATTTGCTTAGGGAAATCAAAAAGTCACTCTGAGCTACTGCTCTCACCAAGTTATCTGTCTCCTGAAAATTTCAAACAAGGGCATTTGGTGGTGTTAATAAAGAAGGTGAATTTTCCTTAACAGTCTGTAATCAGTGGCCTCTTCAGAGATCAGATTCTGCCTCTAGTTCTGATCAGAAAATTCCTCTTGCTGCAAAGCCTGCTACCAAAAGTCTCAGTTTTGACAAAACTTGGTTAGAATCTGTCTTGTCAAAAAATATCTGACTAGCACTAATGTTCATTTCTTAGGCTACATTGAAAGGAAACTGCTAGTGCTGAATATTCCCATCATATTCCTCAGTGTCAGATGCTTAAAATTTGCCAAAACATGATTTGAAAATTCTTATGCTCTACAGGCAAAAATGTATCTGAAGGAATTTTCCACTAAAACATTAGACATTTCCAAACAAATGGATTTTTTTCATTAGCCTTTCTTTATCTGATTTTGTATGTAAAAATTTATAGCTGATAAAACTAATGGTGATGTTTGATTTAATTTCAGTTTTCACAGATCCACCTCTTAAATGATTCCTTGAATCTGATCATCTTTTTACGGTAAAGAACCTGAATACTTCCTACATTCTTAGATGTGATAGGAAGCCATAAGCACAGGAGGTTGAAAAGAGCTGCAAATGAGCCAGGCATTCTCATCCAAGCAAGAGTTATTCATTGGTCTTGGCATAGACTGCAGCAGCCTACGCACTGCTTTAATATATGCTAAATGGCTGTTGACCCACAGTGTCATTTGGCAACTAGCATTGTGCATTCTGCCACAATCTTTTCTGTCTCCAGCAACTCTTCATTCCAGGGTGAGTTGACTAGTAGGGTGAGTTGACTAGTTTGTCCCTGTTGCCCAAAAGAGGGACAGAAGACCTAAGAATCCATCCTCAGGAGTTTAAAGCATTATTTTAAATAGCAATTTTAAATATTAAAATATATATTTCAGTGCAAGAAGAAAAGATGTTTAACATGAATAATATTTAGGATAGGAAATGATTAATTGAAATAAATTATCCTTTTCAGCTCCATAAATTCACTACAGTAGCCTGCAGTAAAAATAAGCTCTGAGTTGATTTGTAGTGTATGGAAGCAATTAAGTGGATTTCTTCATGTAGTAAGTACTGAGGGAAGATTTTTTTCTTTGTGTATGTAAATATACATATCAGAACTGGCAGATATTATCAGAAGTTTGCACAAAAGTGTAAGTTGCAGCTGTGCTACTAAAGAGTATGAGCAGAAGTAGGATATGCTGTATAGTTCAGTTACAGAAGCACCCTGAAAGAAAATTCTCATGCTCCACACAGTGGTTTTTGCCTTCCTGATTGCAGGAGAATTAAACAGCTTTTGTCTTCACAGACGTAAAATGCACTCTAACATTTTATGTATCTTGGTCGCAGATCTGGTCCAGGTAAATTTCTTAAGATTTGGAATAATAGGGGATAAGAACATTTTACTTTCACTTGTTCTTTCATTTTCTTCCAAGTCATCTGTTTTTCTCCCAAAGTCCAGCTGTAATTCAGATTTTTAAATCCAAATCTCATAATAAATTAATCACCAACTTAACCTTCTTAAGAAAAGTGAGTTAAGAAAAACAATATAAACTACGCCTTGTTCTGCAGACACTCTAGCATGTGACTAGTCAGATGAACAGTCAGTGGGTAAAGGTATGGACATGTGTAAGTGTACGGAAAAGGAGCCAAGCATACTATAAAGTTCCATTAAGACGTTAAGGTGAATTAAATTGCTCAGGAATTTCTTCATTACATCTGTACAACTTTTTAGAAAAGAAACATTGTAAATGCAATCTTGATATGAAATATAATTAGAAGACTATATGTGTAATTCTTTAGCACATAGGCATTTAGCCTGCTGTTTGCCCTTAAGGATAAAATGTAACAGAATATATAGCTACCAACATGAGATAATAATGACTTTGTGGCATCTAGGTACAACCTTTAACCTTGAATCCCAATCGTAAATGAGCTCATGATAACCACTCTGCCTGAAACTGTTTTGCTGCTCTTTTAGCAATGTTACTCTAGGGGGGAAATGTCTTTTCTAGTGGAAAGATGAACTTGGCAAACTGAAATGTTAAATGATAATGTCAGCACTTTCATCAGAGTTGTGTGATTTGTGTTAATAATTGTGTTTACCAGCCAGTCTGATTTTTGCCTCTAGTCTAAACAATGTAATGATTTTTTCCTCTCAACTTAATTCTGCACTAATTTTAAAACTAGCTTCAAAGGATACTCTCTGATTTTTGTGAAATATAGTCTTAGTAAAGTGCACCTATTTTTCATTTAACAGCCACTCAGATTAAGTCATCAATAAGATGCAGAAAAACTAAGGACATTAATAACCTGGAATTACCAAAAATAACAATGCTAACAACCTACTCATTAATGAGAATTACTAGTCTTGTTACTATAGAAACAGGACTGAAGCAAATAGAAATTATGTGTAATTTCTCATTCCCCAAAGTGTCACATATTATGTCATTACCATAGTAATGATATTATTACCCCAAATGTAATAAACTTAAAAGCTACTTACCATGAGAGGACACCTCCACACCTGAAAAAGCTGACATGTACATTCTGCTGTTGATCTTCATTGAAGCTCCACAAATAAATAACTGAAACCAAACTGACAAATTTACGAAGCAGTGGAGTTGGTAGAGTCATCTCAGGACACTTGCCAATAGTTTGCTCTTTTTACTTATGGCAAACCCAAATTAAGCTGTCAACCACTGTAGATGATAAGAGGACAAAGGTAAAAGTCAGTCTAGTCTGCTGTCCTTTTTTGGTATGATCAGTAATAATTGTTTGCTCAGACTGGGAAACAAGACAAAACTTCACTCAAAAAAGGGTTGGCCAATGCCACTGCAGACAGGACTAGGCGAAAGGAATGTCTGTTTACTTGTTTTCTTTTCCTCTAGCTGTATTGGAAAGCCAAGCTGAGTGTTTCTGTAGGAATGAAAATATGTGTTGGATGTGATGTATTAGATAAACATATAGGAAAAGATTTCTGAGAGTGGGAATAAAAAAGATTGTGTTGACAAAAGAAACCACTAGAAACTTCTCTAGCAACTACAACTAGCCTCATCATTCCCCATCAGTTTCAATGTTTTCCTGGTTGGGATAAAGTACCTTGCAGGTCAAACATCTTTTACTGTCATTGCTATTATCTTTGTTGTCCTCTCTGTAATCACTTTTTTAGTGTCATGTGTAGAATAAAACCCCTTACATTAGGAAGCAGCAGTAGAGTTACTGTGGCTAAGGTTTGATAGTGATGTTGCCTCCCATGTTTAGAATAGGAACAAAGAGTATTTGTACATGTGTTGCCATTGAGTCACTCATCAGATGTTTGTGACTTCAGGCAATGGGTTTGCTGTTATTTAATTATTAATTTTTATTAAGGCTTTTTCATTGCTCTAGGACTTGACACACATCTATTGCCGTAAAAGTGAAAGCTAAACATTATGGTGTCTCACTGTGGAAATCGTAAAGAAGTGATCACAGACAACCTGAGAGTTATCACTCCTAGCTTCCACTTCTCCTCATCACCACTTGTTAATTGCTCCTTTTTTTCTTAAAGGAAAAACATTTTTTACTGCGAAGGTGACTGAGCACTGACACAGATAATGGGTTGTGTAGTCACCATCCTTGGAGATATTAAAAAGATGTCTGGACATAGTCCATGTGACCATGCTTGAGCAGGAAGGGGTTGGATCAGGTGACCTCCAGAGGTCCCTTCCAACCTCAACCATTGTCATTCTGTGATTTTTAGGATTTCTAGAAAACCTGGGATAGTAGTTTGTTAACTACCTAGATTTGCTATTTGGGAGTCTCAAATCATTGTGGTAACTCGTGTCTCTTACTTATCCAAGTTGGAAGCTATTATTATTACTATTATTTTGGTAAATCAGGGTGATCATGAATTTATGAACTCATATTTTGGCACAGAGATCTGAAGAGGCCCTTGCCCAGAAACTAAGTTGCTTGAGGGTAGGGGCATGAAGGCAAGCAAACCTCCAGAGCTGCTTCAAGGTAAAGGTACGCAAGCATTTTACGTCTTTTTAAAATCTTTCAAAGTTGTGTGAAAATACATTTTCAAGGGCCAGTAATAAGGAATAAATAGAACATCAATGGAAAGTCATAACTGATGAATTCATGAAGATATTTTAACTGTGCCCAAATGAATTTACAGTGTCATTTCTTCTCTTGATATGGTAGAGCTGTTACAAGAAGGGAGAGAAACCCAGGTCTCATTCCTGTTTTCCATTGTAAGTTTGCTTGTTGTTTCTATACAACTTAAGAAAATCTGCAATAAAAGCCCTGATATGCTTAGAGAAATTATATGCAATAAAATTCCAAATGAAGATTGTGTTTATGATGATAGGGAACAATTACACAAAACATCCAGGTGTTTTCTGTTACAATTTTGTCTTAAAATGCCAGAAGATTTAAATGCAACTGCACATAGCTCTTTTTTTATATGCCTCTATTTGAACTGAAAAATATGCACCTTCTACTTTTACCAAATGCAACAAATGTTTATTTAGCAAATGCATAGTCTTGCACCTTTGGCGCAAAACATTGCTGTTTCTAAGGCAATGGGCTGATTACCTATAAGCTTTACATACACAGAAGTGTGGTTGCTTTCCTCAAGCTGTATGCTTAAAATTCATGCAAGACAGCTTTTGCTTGCAGAGCCATGTTGATCTATCTTGTGGTTTGATGTGCTACCAAAACTGCAAATCATCTTCAGTGATAGCTCTGCCCCTGAAAAGCAAAGGAGTAGAATGAATGAGAAAAATGTTGATTTTGCTCAGAGCACTGTAAGGGAAGGAGCCAACAATCCAGGCCTTGAACAAGCTATCAGTATGTAGAACTCACTGAGCATCGCTGAGTTACAAAAACAAAAAGAGGCATGATGAGTATATAAGCATGAACAGAACTTGGAAAAAAGCCCTAAAGACTGACAACAAGCGTTATTTTAATGATAATACTCCAGCTCTGGTGTAACTTGCATAAAGATATGTGTGTGCGATATTCTTCTGTTACCATTCTTGGACATAGTGGCTAGCTAATAATTAATGAAGCAGCAATTCCTGTCTAATGGCATAAACAGTTGGTTATTCCTTTGAAGAAAAAAGTGAGTTTGATGGACTCTGATCCACTGTTTGCAACCTCATAAAACCACAGTCATGAGCAATAATTGATTTACCTCTTCAGTTGGCAATACTGTATATTGAGGAACACTGAAGTGATAAGTGTCTCTGATGCACAGCTCACAAACTGAATTAAGGCCATTACTTCTATTTATGAATCACAGGATAATGTTACATTATTTAATAATTCCCTTTTTCAGTGGAAGAAATCTTGTGGAGACATCACTGAAATTGCAAGAAGCAGTCAGAATACTTGGGTTTTCTGTGAACCTGGGTATTTCACTAACCAGGTACATCTTTTGGGACACATTTGAAACCTTTTGATTTTGCTGGTCATGTGGAACAGGGTCTGGTTAAAACCATGTTCTAATATTTTCCTCATGTTGAGACTTTTCTAAAAGGCTGTCATTAGATATGTATGTAAATCAGCTGTTTTCTTGCCTGATATTTTAGATAATTACTGCCTTTTGAAGCTTTTAAAGATGAATTTAACTAGCACTTTCTGTTTTCATCAAATAAATGGATTTAAGCATGCCATCTATATCAGTATCTTGCTGACGCCAAGACACTAGCAAATGAACCAGGAATACTCACCTGTATGCAAGATACAGCTGAAGGCATGTAAATACTTGGTTTTGATTAATAAATCAATCATCCACAATCTGATTCTATAGCTCAAAGAGGGCCACTTTTCTATTATGGGCATGTGCACTTCTGCTCTACAAAGATATTTAATGCAGAATGTGAGCCTATTTCCTCCTTGGGGGAGAATGTACAGTAGATGCAATAAAGTAAGCAGTTGCAGGCCAGGAGAAACACGAAGAGTATGTGTTAAAAAGGCGTGGCTATATTAGTCTTATCCATGTATGTCAGTCTTGCAAAATTATTACAAAATTTAAAAAATGCAAGGCACAAAATCAACTTGCTCACCAGTTTTGAATGAAGAGGAGAAACATAATGTCATTGTGCTTATCAAAGAAAAAACAAACCAACAACCCTTTCTGGGGAGAATGCCTTTTACATCTGTATCTTCAGGATTTTCAAGTCAGTGCTACAATTACTGAGATTGCAGAGTCTATTATTCTGGTGTTAGGAAATACCAGTTGTACAGCTGCACACTGAATGTGAATTATATTCCATGGTATAATGCATTATTATGCAGGCTTTAATTATAGGATAATTGACTAGTCTTTTCCACAAAATACTGACCTCATTTACTTTGATTCTAAATATTTGCAAAACTGGCTTTGACATAATCATGAAATATCTATGGTACTTTGAAGTGTATGACCTGAAGAAGGACTTGCATGACTCAAAAAGTTTACATTCCCTGACTGTCCTGTGTGGGCTAATGCATTATTATACCTTTTTTTTTTTAACAAACCTGCTCGTGCCTATACATTTAGAAGATGTTGGTAACAAAGAAACCCCTTCTTGCTGGAATAACTGTCCTATCTTTGGTATATGAAGCATCTTCTGTGTTTGCTTAGCATTTCACTCTAATCTCAATGCCCTACTTTATGACTGAGGCATACAGGCATTATCTTAAACAAGTACTACTTTTAAATTTCAGTTTTATATTGGTGTTGTAGATAAATTCAGCTGCTTCATTATATGGCTTTTAAACAGATGCTTTCCTTTGGGCTCCTAGTATAGTACAGTTTTAAAAATTTCATTTTTATTTTTTAGGTTGTCTTTTCATATTGCAGAAGTGATTCCTTTCCCCTTTCGAACCTGTAAACCAGAATTATGAGTTTCAGGAGTCTCAGTTATCCAAAATGTCATTAAAAGAAAAGTAAGAATTCAGTTCTGATATGACAATATTTAAAACTTCCTTCATACTATTAACTAATGAAAGCTGTTGAACAAAAAAATTAGTCTCATCTGTATCTGTACAGATTTTCAAAGTGAAAATTTTTGCTTGGGTATTGGTTTCAGACTATAAGAGAAATGCCTGTATACTTTAAAGATTTGTTCCTAGGTTTCTGAGTTCTTCATTTTTCTTCTCTTTGCTGGTTTTGGTTGGGTTAAACATTACTTTGTTGCAAATATAATATTTTTCACATTGAGCAGATCAAAATATATCTTATCTATAATAATAGTCCTTAAGTCAGCAATATTAAAAGTTTTTTCATATTGGTAGTCAGCACTGAGTTACTCTTAAAATATTTTCTTTTTATTAAAGTCACAAAACCCACCCTAATCAGAAGAAACCAAATACTATCAGACAACTAGCCAGATTAAGAATTTTTTTAAAAGTTGGAACTCAGGATGACAAGTAGGCTTGGAGAGAAAGGAGATTAAACAAATCCTATTCCTTACATGGAGTCAGAGAAGCAAGTAATCACAGTGACATTAATAAAAAGCCATGTTTGAAATAGTTGAAGGAGCATATAGCATAGACTGGCTGCTCTTAAAAAGCAAAGTAAAGCACTTATTTGAAAGCTAGGTAGAATCTCTACAATTAAACTCCACTTCAAGTATATTGAAATTTCCTCCCAGGTTTATTGGAAACAGAACATTTATCTACGTAATATCTGTTCACACAAAACTTCATATTGTAAGAGTGTCAAAACCCTAGATGGATTTTTGGTTTACAGCTAGAAAGAGACTGACTCCAGAAACATGTGTTGTTTTCCCATATTCCTCTGACCACTATGTTTCATCTCATTGTCACATTCTTTTCTTCTCTTTTAGAAAAACTTTGAAAACTTCACTTTTTCTTAATTAGAGCAGGATCAGGGCTCTTCAGCAGAAAAGATAGTGAAAATTTGCTTTTTCTAAGGATGAGGACAAAATGGTTTTCATCATTCTCATTATTGGAATCAGAAAATTCAAAATTGCTATACCAAAAGCGATGTTCCCAGGTGCTGAGAAATGAAGACCGAGAATCAGCAAAGGTGTTTTGGGGGAAAGTAAAGTGAGGAGAGAATGGATAATAGGTCTTGGAACATCACAAAGATTTTGGAGGGCTGTTGGAAATGAGGGGGAGATGGAAAGACCACACACTTCGTGTATCAGTCTGTGCCTACCTTCCTTCCATTCCCAATAGCCCTTCCTTGTGTGCCCATAAGGGCAGGAGGGAGTGCCACTGAAGGAAGTGGAAGGGAGACCTGGGCAAGGGAGGAGAATGCCTGGATGAGCCTGGCACGAGGTGAGGCTCAAGAGCAGGCTGGACTCTGACACGTTTCCACTACTACTGCTTCCTTTAGCAAGACCTATCACCTTATCCACCCCTGCTGTTCCCTTGCAAGGCTGCATCCAGTAGCTGAGAAATAAAGTGGGTATAAACTGTTTGGTGGTGCACAGTACTCAAGCACCGCCAAAGTGGTCATCAGGGCTATGGGCGTCTGTTAGCAGAATTTGTTTGTTATCCCAAGAGGCCAGGACACTACTTATTTTGCATAGAACTAAAATTAGCCCTAACCCTAGAGCAGAAAAGGGAAGCAAAAAAAATCTAAAAAAATTTTCTCAGATTCGGAAGAGAGTTTCCTGACTGGCTCTTTTAAACTATGATGTGACAACTCAGCAAATCCTAGACTTTAAAAAAACTTTAACCACTAAATAACACATCCATATGGCCAGTGATCTAAACTGTTGAAATGGCTATGGCTGTAGCAGATCTCTACAAATGCATTACTCAGTGGAAAGCTATATATACAGGAGCACTCTGTCTAATCATTTTCATAAGAATTATTTTTTTAATCTATTAAAGAGCACATGCATGCAGATTAATAGAACTCGGGGACAGAGCTGATGAATGAGCATTTTTCTGCAAAATAAAATGCATACAAATGTGGCCTTATTGCTCTGGTGGGGGGTGAATTGCAGTTCAGTGTGAAAATCTGACAAACTATCTTTAAGTTTTAAATAGAATTCTCTTGGTTCACTGAAACCATGAAATGGATTTGAGGATTTTTTTTTTTTAATGCTGTGATCTTCTCCCAGACAACTATCCTCTCCTCCCACTTGTATCTGTTATGACCTACAGGAAGCTCAGCAGTGGCATACATGGCAAACATTCATCATTGACTCACAAGAAAAAATCATACTCATTCATTTGCTTCCTGCCAAAAGAAAAATCACCACAAAAGACTATTTTCATTTAGTGTTCTCTTCCTAGTTGCTGAGTGCTGTTAGAAATAACATTGCCACATCTCAAAGGAAAAACATTGTGCCCATAGTTTTCGAGACATTATACTACTGACTTAGAGATCCTGTTGACTTTTCCCAGCTGTTTTTATTCATTTATTTAAAATATTGCTACTGTAGATTTCATAATCACTCTTTCCTCCTGGAAATCCGACATTAATTTGTAATCTGCACAAAACCCAGATCTAAGTGGAGAGCAAATGCAGGCAGTGTGTGAAGGAAATACTTGGGAGTTTTGAGTAAAAAACCTTAATAGATATTATGTAACAAAATGCATTAAATTTAAAATTTAGATAAACAAAAATATGGTGAAACCTCAACATTCCCCATGTCTTCTGAGATCCCGAGTTATAACTTAGATTAAACGAATAAGGGAGCTTAGCTACAACTGTACACATTGCATAGGGCTGGGCCCAGAGTCTTGGTCATGAAAGACAGTTCAGTCCTGCCTTCCCATCCTGATCTATATTTACCCAAAGATTTCATGTTTCTGCAGACCTTCAGATAGACACGGTTGTGTTTTACCAGGTATTAGATAATTGCCCTTACTAAGCCCAAAACTGGACCGAACAAGAAAATTCAATGTGCCTGATTTATGCACTCACATTTTCCAATATAAAACTGCCTTCAAAGTAAAAGAAAACTATCTAAATGTCTTATTTACTTTTGTGTTTGGGACTAAAGATACGTGACTTTGTCATCAAAGGAACTTGTGATGTTGAAGTGAAATTAAATTTGTGCCTAAAATGCCTAGACAGTATACAAGATTTTCAAAAACAACCTGAAAAGTTTTCATTTCTTTCTTCTTTGCTTGTGCTAAGGACAAGTGACTTAGCTATCAATGATGCTTATTAGAATCCTGTAATATAATGAAAATGAAATGCATTGTGCCCAATATGCCTTAGTTTTCATAATAATGACAACACATATGCTGTATTTCTTTCTTTGTTTTCTTTGTGTCAAGGATATAAACTGTCTTTCTGCCATCACAAACTGTGAATAATGTATGAAATAAATAAAAAAAAAAGATGCAAAATATAAATAGAAATAGGCTGTGCAGGAGACCCATATGTTCTACTTGGGGATGGGCTTGATTCACAGCCTATCAAAGTCAACGCTAAGACTCCTGTGGAAATGAATGGGCTTTGATCAGGCCCTATAGTCATATATTTTGGGCAATGGGTTCTTAAGTAATAAGAAAATAAACAACTTGTCAATGAACAGTATTCTTTTCCTTTGTGTTGCTCTTCAGGTGTCAAGAGCTCTCTTGACACCTGAAGCTTGACTTCGTTGCAGCTTCCCACACTTGACCCTGCTACCTGTGGAAGGTCTGGGTTTAAGGATATTACATATGATATTTAGATACGAGGTGGAGTAATTGGGTAGCTATTGTCAGACTGGCTGCTAAGTTCAGAGAATTCTTGGTAGTTAAATGAGATACATTACCATCTAACTCCATGTTTAGTAGACAGATGAGTGCCTCTGTTCTGAGCTTTGATTTGTTAGTCCCTTGAGTCATCACTTAATACACAGTTGACATTTAAAAATAATATTTCTTGCACAAGGGGCCAGCTTGTGTACACCGGGCCTGGAGAGCAACACGTCTGCTTTGAGCTCCCACCCACAGTTGTAACAAAGCTAATGAGTAACACGTAGTAATGCCAGCTCCTATGAATTAGTGATGAGTAATGGGCTTTTGGCTGAGATTGCATGATGACATGGAAACCTCCAAGCCTCTGAAAAATTCTGGCTTGGTCATAAGGAAAGCCTTTCATGCTGCCTGCCTCCTGAGCTTGCCTGCTTCCTGAGGGAAGGAGCCAGTGAAGCCTGCTGTGGGAGGTCTTTCTCTTCTCCTCTTAGCAACCTGACACTTCTCAGAAGAAAGGAGAGCTGAAAAAAACATATTGTGATGAGGCCTGTTTGCTTCTTTCCCCAACTTCCACATGCAGTGGGACGGGTCGCTTGCTTCTTGCTGTGTCTACTTGGTGGAAAAGGGAAAAAAAAGGATCATTCTGCAGTGCTCATGCCTACTCCACAAAAGCTGATAAAAGTAAAGGAAAAAAAGGAGTCTACAAGGAGCAAAATAGAGCTGGTGTGCTGGCAACAATTGACAAATGAGAAAATTTGAGAGAAATATGAGTTGAAGACAGAGCTTAAGATGAAAACTGGTGGTTGATCTGGCTGAGCGCTGAGCACATGGGGGTGCAAGCGGAGCCAGTCTGATGGAGGAGGGGACCAGACTTGTGCAGGGCTGAGGAAGCTAAGAAAATGGAATTATTTGCTGAGAAGCTCAGCAAAGTAGAGGAAATGAGAGATCATGTAGTGCCAAATGCTTAAAATCACATTGCTCATTTTCCATGTTTCTCACTTACAAGGATACAACCCAGACAGAGGGAATTTAGAAAAGAAACACAGGTCAAAATCCCCAATACTATTATTTTTATTATTTTAAACAAATCATAACAACATCAAAGTACCATTTTCCTGTTTTCTGAGGAGGAATATCAAGACCTAGAGGATCTCCTGAAGTTCTCATTAATGCAACCTTTTGTTTCTGAGAAAAATACAAAGACTCACTGTTTTTTTATATTTATGTTTCTTTATATTTATACTTCTTATTTTTATTATTGTTCATGTAAAAAATGTTTTGACTCAAAAATGGGGTAGGTTGATCCATTAGAAGTTCAGGAACTCTCACTCAATGTAAAGAGCCTTCTGAGGAGTATAGCAAGAGGAAGGAGCATCATAGCAGGTGCTAGACAAGGCTGACCAGACCCTCCCACCAGCCTGGAAGTGCTATTAAGATCGTGAGAGAAATGGTACTAAAAGAAACCTACACCTGAAGCCATCCATACTGTGGGACCACCATAGGTCTCAGAGAAGTCCTTTAAAACTTGCTGACAAATGTCAAAAAGGATGTCAGTAGATGAATTCTGTCATCTCATAGTTGATCTCAGGCCCCTTTTTTGTTAGAGACAGGCATTCTTTCAGAAACTGGTAGTTATACTACCCCAGACAACAAATTAAAACTATACAAAACATTTTATTTAGGATATTGAATTTCATGAATAAGACAGTTTGCCTTCAAATGGTAATATACATGAAATCATTCCACATAGTCTTATTTCTAGGTGAAACAAGTTTTTTTATTTCTAATGGAAAAGTGGAAGTGAAAAATAGCAGTGTGGATTTGTGCTTTATGCAAAAACAAACTAAGATTTTTCATCTTCTTAAATATTCAAAAATAACTGCTTCTGTCCCACATTTGCAGAGCTTCTAACTAGCAGTGATGAAAATAGAGGAATTTTTTTTCATGAAAATTAAGGAATTTTCTTTCAACTTTGCATTTTTGTACCTGATTTGTTGCTTTTTAAACAGAAAGATACTATTCAGTAAGTCATAAAACGGCATTTTCTTTCCATCTGAGTAACGTACTGACAATTACAACAAAATATGCCTGGGTAGGCAGTAGAAAAAAATAGACCATAAAATAAAAAGGACGTTCCCCAGGTATTTGGCAGGGGAGAACTGTTCTTGTCCATTTAAAGACTGTGTACAAGAGTATTGCTCAAATGCAAAGTAAATAAACCACATCTAATAAAAATGTTACTTAAAATCTCTAGGAACATAGATATAAAAGCTTTTTGGGCTATCTCCCCTCTCCCCAAACCAGTCTCTAGTCAGACTTATGCCCACTTGTGCTCTAAAATCACTGGTTTCCTGAAGCTACTTGTAGGAGCTTTTGTATCAAATCTGGTATTCACATGATACTGTTGTAAAATGGATGGAAAATAAATTATTAGACACCTATAAGTGAAAGCACTGGCAAAATAATGCTACTCATTGCTGATTTGACATTAGTTATGTGAGTAAATGGTTATAAAAGGGGATAAAGAAAGTGAACAGGAGAGTCTACTATCGGTTAGGTTGAACGGAGAGCATTCAGGCAGGAGTTGTAAAGTAGTGACTCTCCACTGTGAATCTTAAACAGTGCCATATAGCAAATATTGGTTATGTCTAATGTTTTTAGATCTCTGTTGATTAATTCCATATTTGAAATGAAGTATAAACCAATTGTTTCCTATGCACGGGTGGCATGGGTGCTGACATACAGTTGAATCCTATTTGATGAATTTTGCACTTTTTGCTGGGCTGCACGTTTCTCATTTGCAGTTATAAACATGATCTTGAAATGCAAGCGTTTAAAAACATGCTGCAAGGTGTCAAAATCCTTTATTGTCCCTTAATACAAGTGCAGTGAATATATATCTATTATAGATATTTTATATAAATACATAGAGAGATAAAATAAAGAGTCAGTAATTTATAAAAAAATTAGACTAATATACAACAAAGTCTTACTATTTTATCGCGAATTGTAAGCACTAGATCTAATTTACAGAAGGTAGCTTCTAAGTTATAAACGGAAGTGGTGCATTGTTAAAAATAATTGATAACCCATCTATAACAGCATTTTTATTTTTATTTTAAAGTGAAAACTGTAAATTGTTTCTACTTAGCAAGCAAATATATACCCCATCTCCTGTTCCCCAGGTCACAAAAGAGGGTTATCCTGTCACCACCACTGATTTCTTAAAAGTGTGACATGTATTTAGTTGTCAGTTTCTATCAGCAGCATTCACGAATCAACATTACATCAGCAGCAAAGCACACCATTTTATGCTCTTTTTGAAGATAATTAGAGTTCCCTTTTGTTGCAAATAAGATGTAAAACAGCTATAACTGCTGGTGAACGTGATTAAAGTAACCTCTATAGAACCCCATTATTCTAGACAGATTCCTTCAGATGCATAATTTCCCCATTTTAAGAAAACATAATGCATGCATATAAAATTCAAATTGTCGAGACACCTCTAACAAAAATTAGTTCTCTATTAAGGCATTCTTAGTAGCTGGTTAACATGTAAAACTCTTTAAGTGTATTTTAAAATAATCATGAAATAATAGTACATGTCATTAAAGGTAAACATTTTACAGTGAGAGGTTTGTTCAGACAAGAGCTGTGTATTAAACTTTTTCTTACAAAACTCCCATTAGAAGTGTATAAAGAAATACCACATTCTTGTCTCTCTATCAGGTATGTGCTGGAACATCCCCCTTCCCCCCAGCTTCATAATCATGCATCACTATACACAGACAAATTAAAGAACATCCTCTTTTTTCAGCCAATAAATTATAGCTGAAATGTCCTCATTAGACCTCATCTAATATTGTAAAAATTTTGTTCATAGAAAAACTATTCATCTACTGTTGGACAACATACATAACTTATTTATTTGCCACATATGGTCTGATCATCTACAGAGATAGCTGAATAGTGGAAAGGTTGCCCATGAAGAAGTTTTTTTAACGAGTGATAGAAGAAATTAATCAAATAAGTTAGTGAATATTAGTCCATAGGTTCTAACTATAATCTCACCAGTTTTAGAAGGCGTTTTAAAAAACCATAAATATCTGGCTTTCAAATAATTAATTGTGATTTTATAGCCTAGAAAGGAAAACTCCAACAAATTATTTTAAAACATGTAGATGATGTTGCTAAATCTCCAACATATTATTGTTCTTTAGCAGAAAATGTCAAATTTCTCCTGAATGTAGCTTTGTGCACAATATGATCTGTGGTGTGGAGAGCTAGGTATTATGGGGCTGATACCCAAACAGTACAGGACACCTTGGGACAGCTGTCAAGCAATCTGATATCAGAACTGGATGGATAGAGTTTGACTCTAACCATACAAGGGCAATATGCAGTGTAGTTTCCAAAATTAGGTCCTTGATGATAGTTTACCTCTGAATTAAGTAACAAATAATAGTTTAGTTGAAATTTGCAAAAGATAATAAACTATGATGAACAAATTAGGCAAAGATTACCAATAGAGTGACCATTACTTTTGCTGAATAGTTATAATTATAAAATCAAATCCTGGTTTGCTCTGTTGGGTACCTCAACATCTAAAGGAAATGTTATTAAAGAAGCTTACAAATGAATAATCATTCCCAACAACTCACAGCAGCACTCACAGCATGGAAGTGTAAGAAATAGGGAAAGTTTTCAAGGAGGGAACTGATTAGGGTGAAGATGATTCTCTGTCAGAAGAATGTATTGTGCAAGTGTCCTCTAGAGAAAAAATTTTCACCTGAAAAGAAACAGCATTATGAACACTACAGAACTGTAGATTGCAGGACACTGATCTTATTAAGAACCAATGCTAATTTGCACGCTGTCTCCCGCTGAACTAGAAGCAAGTTTACCACTGGGTTTGTTAATTTACGCAGGACACCATTATCTTTGGTTGGACTTAATGTATCAGAGTAGAGGTCATTAACTGCTGGGTTCATGATTATCTAGCATGAATTACAAGACAGTATCACAAAAATACATTTGTTCTGAAGCTTCATTTCTCCTCGTGATTTTTCCCTATTGGTGTTTAATTCCATTTTCAAAACCCTAGGCATTGTGTATTACACATACACACACACCCTGTCAGTCTTTTTTTTTTTCTTCATCTTCATTAACCATTCAGAAAAGTAATGCAATTTTAAATAAAAATAAAGTGCAATAATATGCACTTTGAATTTAATAGAAGCAATACACAGTCAGCTTGACTTTTTCAATTCACAATCGTAGGCATAATTACAATGTAAGCTCTAAGCTCTCCGTATTAAGTAAATCAATGATCTGGGTAGCTGAGAATTGGGGAAATAAATGGATAAAACTCTGCCCTAGATGCTATACCATGGATTTATCTAAACTGTCCACTGGACTTCTGAAGCTTTTCCTGTACGCTAAAGTGTTGTTGGAGAAAGAGACTATAGTCTGTCATTGGAACAGCAGTTTTAAGTATAGCTCCATAAAATCATACATCCACAAGAAATCAGGAATTTGGAGTTAAACCTGAAAGCATATGTAATAGAAATATTTGTGTTTTCTGGTTAAGTAAACACATTTTTGTAAAGATCTATGCTCAGTCTATTTTACTTAAATGGAACCAACCATCTACAAATTCATTTACAATTTTTAGATCTGTACAAGCACATTCCTAATAGCAGGGAACACTTTCGTGTCTCGGCATGATATCTTTAGAAAGAGGTGAATTTTCATTTATTTAATGCAAATATTCATACAAGGTAAACTGCTTAGGCATACATGGAGCATGTTTTCATGGAAGCTTTGTGGCAACAGGAAAATAATTTAACATAATTGTACAATAAATGGAATGCTGCAGTTTCAAAATTACTCATGCTATGGTGTAGTGACTAAAAAAGAATATAGGAAGATTGAGATATTATTTGCTGGGTTTTGAGCTGCTTTGCTTACAAATGATTTCATTCTAGTTTTATGTGTATTTTAGGAATATCCCTTATTTTGTACTAGACAAATATCAACAGGGAAGATATACCTGATCTTTGAACACCGTTAAAGCTCTGGATACTGAAAGTTGTTTGCATTGTTATTAGAGCTTGGTGAACTACTTCATCTATGTAAACTACTTGCAACAGCCTGTTTTTTTTAATAAATTTCTCTCTGTTTATCCCTGTTTCAGTTTACAGATTTTATATAAATAGGGATTTTGTGTTTTTGAAGTGATTTTCATTCCAGGTTGTTTCTCTTTTTATGCAAACAATTTAAGTCTTACAGTGTGTCATGAAATGCCTACTATGACTATACTTTTGATTATTTCTGCCTATTGTTATTCACTTGATGTTACCGGTTACTTGAATAACATGGTATTTTTCCCTTCTATCTGCATGGTTGAAATATTCATGAGAAAGAGAAGGACTTGAAAAGTTAAGTGTGGTAAAGTACATGTGTACAGGTGTTCAGGCACCCATAAACATTCTGAGAAACAAAGAGTGTCTTGTAAGAGTAGTTGTGAAAAGTAAATGAAGAGTTTATATACTTATCAAATTGGATTTGTGGCTCAACTTATTGCACCCATAGAATTCCATGTTTAGCTGGTATAACTTTGATGTACATAATACTTCAGTACCATTCTGTCAGGTCACAGGCAGTATAAGAACTTCTCTTTTGTTAGGCATGACCACAGCATCCAATGGTATTTAAGAAGAGATTATTCCCACTGCTATATGCTCTCTATACCATTGTGACCATGTATAGTAAGTGTAAAGTTCTCTAAGTAGAGAAGTAGATCAGGAGGAATTCTGCCTCCCGAGACCACTCTCATTCTTTAATTTTTCAGCATAGGGATGTGCTAGGTTAGAGCACATGTATAAACTCCTATGGCCTTTATTAGAAACTCTACTGAGCTCAAGAAGAAATACACTGATGTCCCAGATAATTCTTCAGATAATAGACATTATGCATATCTCAAATAGAGATTAATGACTATAAAGCTAGTTAACTGCTAGCTGGGGACAATGCCTTGTCCTTTCATTGACATGAAAACTGTACTTTCTTTCTTGAAGATGGAACTGTAATGAGGGTGGAAAAAAGAGAAGATGAAAGGAGGCATTGTATGCTTGATTTCATAACTTTTAACAAGATCTTTTCAAACAATCTATGCTAATAGGCCATTTTTATGGACCATTTCAAGACTGGTATCCTCCATATAAGATAAACAAAGATAAAACCCAGTCAGTTATGTGTTTACAGCATTCTCAATGTTATAAAATGTCATATGCAGTTTTAAAAACTTACTACAAACTTATGCTCCAAATAACGAGTTAAATTCACAAAATCCATCACCATCAACTTTCAAGATTTAATTTTACTGGACATAAAGACATTTTGCTTGCACATGGTGCTTACTTAGGATTTCATTTGCCTTAATGCCTTTGGGATATGTCATCCCCACACTTTGGTTCTTCACTAGACCTTACAAGGAGGTTCCCCCTGCAGCTGTCTTCTGCCTAGCTAACCTTAATAGCCACCACCCTATACTGCCTATTTCCTCTTATAGATCCCTCCCTATATATATGATTATAACAAATCATATTAACTCCTCTATGGACCTCTTGGCTCAAGGCTTTTAATATTAAACATCTTTATATGAGACATCACTGGAGAAAACAAGGCAGACTGCTGTATCTGTACAGTCAGCTTGCTAAAGATTGAGAAATACTAGATATTAACAAGGCTGCCAAGAAAAGAAAAGCAGTGAATGGAGGTAATAGTGTACCAGGCATGATACCGCATGGATAAAGATGAGACTGAAGAAGAAAAATTCAAGCCTGAGCTCTTTTGTTTATATTGAAAATTGTTATTTGGACTTCTTTCTCCTTTTGAAACAGTTCAGATGGAGAAAGAAGAAAGGAATGAAAAGAAAAACAAGAGAAGAAGGGCTTTCAACCCCTCAGAGCTTGGTCAGATGCTTTGTATTCACACATGTCCATTGGCATAGGCTTTTTTTATAATGACAATAAATTTTCTACTATTGAAAAAGAAATTCAGAAGGCCCAGATATGTCCTTTTCTAGAGAAAGAAGGAATTCTTAGACTGCATTACTTATGTTGAACTGGCACTAAATATTCTAGTGACCACAACTACCAGGATACAGAAATGTGTCCCAAGAAACTCATTTACTCAAATCATCTACCTCAGGAGAAACAATGTAACACTGAATTAGGATAGCTCCTCTGGCAAAACAACAGGAAACTCACAGATGAGACCTATTAGCAGTATTGCATGATACACCACCTAAAATAGCTCTGCTAAAACTAGCCTGGTAGAAATAGATTCCAATATATCTGTGGTTATTTGGTATCATGAAGCATAAAATAGAGTGCTGACTTCTTTTCCATTTATGAGAACACCATATTTGTTTTGCTGTACATATCTGACCCAATAAAAATGCTTACTGTATTGTAATCCAGAAATATTTGCCAGGAATGATTTATCTACCCTGTGTTTGCTGTTTTAAATAAGAGTAGAAGGTTACCAAAAATCATAGTGAATAAATTTGAGGAAGTGCTTATAAACATTAGGGCATTCGCAGACAAGTTTTGTGCTATTGTACAAGGACAAAAAAAGGGAGAAATCTTCTGGCATAAGAACTGACAGATTATGTTACTGTCCACAATTGCAAAATTAAAAGGACTTAAGCCAAATGGTACAGCACATGTAGATAACGTCATTCTTCACATCCAGGAGGAGGTCACTCTACCTGTGGGGGAAGTACTGACAGGATGTTTATGTGGGATTGAAGTCAGATATAATTCAGGCAAATGAGGGCAGGAAGAGGGTGTGTAAATAGGAAGTCCTTTAATTTTGTTTAATTTCCTTCATTCTCTTTTTACTGTATCTTCTTGCATACCTGAAAAATGAAATCTTTTCCATGCAAGAATGATAAAAACATAAAACAATTTGTCTTCATACACTTCAGCCATTTGTATAAATAGCCACTTTATTTTTACCTTCTTCTTTATTTACATTATTTAGGAAAATGTAAGCATAAATGACATTGTCCTTTGGCTGTATTTATTTATTCCAAGTGGTGGTGTAAGTTCACCAAATCTTTATTTGTGAGTTGACTAGTTTTTTTTAAAAGTGTAAAAGATGACACTTTTAACAGCGTTATTAACACTGCTATTAAAAGATTCAATAGAAGATTTATTGAGAATTAGTCTAACTCTAGTCACTTAGAAACTGATGCTTACTGACATATTGCCCTCAAGTAGTTACAGTATAAAACATTCAAATGTAATGGTAGCTTTGTTATAGATGAGTTAGAGGAAAAAGTGTTTTGTAATAATTGCAATACCTACAACAAAACTATAATGTTAGTATATTCCCCATTTCTCCCTCCATTTCATTAATTTATTTGTTGGAAATATACCAAAGAAAAATACTGAAAGCAAGATGATCATTTTAATGAATCTTTTCTTCGGCTTCCAGACAAGTATACAGAATGGCAATGTGCATAACTTGCTGAGTTACATTATATACATTATACAAAATATATGGAATGAAAGAGTTATTGTGTGACTCCTAATGGATTTCTTTGACATACCACTGGAACAGGCCAAATTATTCCTTATAGATACATTATCCAGCATATTTCACCTTTTTTAATGCTCTTGAGCCAAACTTGACTTCTGCAGATGTCCATAATTTGCAAGTATTGCCCACATTAAAACACTGGCATTTATTTCATTGACTAAAACATTTGTAACAAACAAACAAATAATATTACCTATACTAGATGGTGAATAGTCAATAGCAAACACCTTTCCTATTGTGAAACTTTGGTGCATGGTCACTCTGCATACAAAAGTATCACTGCATACACAAACTAAAGAGGAAATAGACAAGTCATGCAAAGGAGGACTGTGAATGTAAGCATGTTCACAAAGAGAAATCTGGTCCAGCTTCTGCTTTTCTCTTTTTTTTTCTTCCCTACCTTACCCTTGCCTCCACATCCTTTTCCTCTTTCCATTTTCCTTTCCTTAAATTAGTCTATAGCTATCTTACATTGTATCCTAGCACAGGCTGTTATTTTTTTTTCCCTGTAAATGGATGCGGTGGAATGATACTGTACAGTTCTTCTAAGGCATAGGGTACTCCCTTTGTTTCATGACAGGTTTCAGCCTCAGAGAGGGAGACTTGCATAAATGACCTTGGAGACTTACATAAATATTCTTCATAACTTAATATCTTAAAACTGGATCTTGGTCCTGCAGTCAGACAGTGTTTCTTGGACCCTGACTGACTTTAGCAGGTAAAAATACTGACTGCTTACAAAGTCTAGTTGCAGGAGAATAGCTTGCTATGTTGGAGAACAATATCCTACAGAAGGGGGAAACCTGTCAGAGCTTTAATGACCAAAGTTTTATTTTCCCCCTTTACTGCACTGTATTATTTACAAGCTTTTGGTTAACCACTGCATCTTTTTAAAAAATATTATTTTACTTCTTCTGCTTGGTCCATCCTCACATCATCAATATATTAATTTATAGTGTTTTGTCCATAAAATAATTTATATTAACATGTCCCCACTGTCTGATGGTTTTCTTTTAAAACTAAGACTCTAAAGAAGATGAGATGTTTGAAAATAGCAACCATCCCTCCTTTGAAAAAACAAATGATCGTATAGTAGCACCACTCTGTTCCCTAAGACAGGTAGAAAAATTTTAAAGCTTCTCTCAATGTCTTCATGATTGATAAGAGTAATCAGGCTACTGGAAAGCCAGCATTGCTAATTTCAAGCCATTGTCTCCTGCCCTCAGTTGTAGAAAACTGGTGACACCATCAGAAGGAGGTGATGTCATACCCTGACTAATCATAACAGGAGGTAGGGTTAGTAGTTTCAGCAGCTGAATGTTATTTAGTTGAGGAATGTAAACTGGTGACCAGCAGCACCAGGGAACAGAGGAGAAATTCTGAAGGCAATTTTCAACTGTCACCTGTTCTTTCATAATTTTTTTTAAAGTTCTTACCTGAAGAACTTGAAGCCAGGATGCAACAGCATTGTAGAGCTACTTAGTAGAGTCCACAAGCCCGAAGCAGACACATGGGCTTTCTGACCTGTTGTATAGTTTGTCCAAAAATCAGCCCTTTTTCAATGAATATGTTGGTGCCTTACAAGGAATTATGTTTCTTCTTCCACTGAAGAGTCTTAACTTGAAATATGTACCTCAAAGTAGATTTGTAACCCCTTTATTTAAAAGAGTAAGGGTGGGAGGTGAAGGGAAATCATTCCCCACAGTCAGAACACACCCACCTGATGAAATGTCAATGACAGCATCTCAGTTCTACCAAAACAATAGTTTGGTATTTTGTGCAATCACCCAGGGCAGACAATTGTTTTCAGTGCCCCATCACTTCAGTTGTGCCTTATGTCTCAAACCATGTATTCTTCTGAAAGGAGATGGGGTTTGCAGTCCAGCTGAATCCTCTCCACTTTTCGTGCAATACTTGTCACGCAGAGACTGAATGTCATTCTTTAGCCTTGTGATTACAACACTCACCTGGCAGTGGGGAGACTGGAATTCATTTCTTTTGCTAATTAATTGGACTGGCTTAGAAGCTTCCAACCTGTGTTAGTCTTGTTTGCTTTCACACTGTATGTCTCTGGCCTAACGAATAGTTCTTACCAACTGCAATTCACCACACTTGTACTTGGAGTCATCTTCTTCAGCTGCCTGGGTGGCATATGCTGTGTGTGACACGGTGGATCCAGGTGCACTATGATCAGGGCAGATGCAAAACTGTGCAGTGCCATTGCATTGTTGTATGGCAATGCCTTGCACCTGGTATAGTGGTCAAATGTAGTGAGGAGAAGCCATGACAAGGAACAATAGTTGGCTCAGTATGAAACAACCAGTCTCCTACTCAAAAATTACCTAAGAAAAATTCAGTGGTGTTTACACCAGTGATTGAAATTCCTGGCAAAAAATGATTGGAATGCATCATATATTACCCAGGCTAGGACAAATTATTAATTAATCCTTTTTCAAAGGTGTGTTCATCTTTACATGTGTGTTTGAAGGCTCTATTTGACACAGCATACTAGGATTAAAAACATAGTACTGCTGGGTCCCTTGCTAGTATCAAAGACTAATCGGTTATTGCTATACTATTACAAAAAAGCTTTATAATAAAGACAGTGAATTTCAGACTACAAGAGAAATGTAGGTGCATTTGTTTTGTCATTATCTATGAAATCTTACCTGGAATGAAATGTTGCCTTTTGTTAATTTCTACTTATGACTGGATTTTGTACTATTACACAAGTAAAATTCCCCATAACTTCATTGCAGTATTAACCCTAAACCGATAAACAAAAAGTTTAAATAAGAGATTTGCCTTGGGCTGGATTATAGAAAAAATATCCTGCATCAACCCCAGCTCCGTTCATTCATGCATATACATTTCTATTTAAAATAATGGTGCTATACTTGAATGAACAGGACTTGCCCCTGCCAGAGGATCTGATTATTGAAAACAAGCTCAAAGGAACAAGATCTGCAACATTAGAAGTACACCAGAAGTAACTGAAATCAGTGAAACCAGCAACATAAACAAAAGCTTGCAAAATCAGGTGCTTTGTTTTTGAGAAAAGAAGAATAATAGAAAAAGGAAGTAAAATAATAGAATATTTACCACTCCTTTAGTGAGAATAAATATGTTTTGGAAAGAAAGCAGTTTCCCTATATCTGATTTATCCATCATGGCAGAAGGATTTACACAACAAAAGACAAAACCATTTTATAAAATTGGATGCAATGTGTGTTTACAAAGTGGACATTTCCTCTTGTCCCAGTGAATAACATAAGGATCTTGTATTCCATTTTAGTTCACAACACCTGTGATGAATTATTTGTAAATGTAATGAATAACATTACTAGGAACATGTCAAATTATACGTTGATAATGAATTTTTGGATGCATCTGCTATGTAATTGTTCCCAGTGGATGTGTATTCATCTTCACCTGGCATTATTTTCCTGATTTTGGGGTTTGTTTTTTATTATGCATTTTCATTTCTATCATAATTGTTACAGTGATCCCTGTTCCTTTGTTCTAATCAGGTCCCTTTAATGGTGTTGCACATTCTGAACAAAAGAGGAGGGGAAAACACACCAGGCTATTGGCAAAACAAAACACTGGTCTTTATTTGTGACTTTCTAAGTGCCTGCTTGGCCTCAGAAGGTTGGGTGCTGTTGACAGGGACCAGTTGTTTCCCTGAATGTGTCTGCCAGCTGCTCCAGGCATGTGTTCTGCAGACTAGGAGGTGAATAAACGCTAAGGGCTGCTCTGCTGACAGACAGGTACACGCTGCTTTTGCTAAGTGCATCTGAGATTTTTTTTAAAAGCTAAATAAAGCAAATTAGTAGCATTAGACAGTATGGTTTTTTCACCACACTCTGATATACAGAAATGCTCGCAATGAAAATATCTGTCATCAGTTTATGGTTTCAGTAAGCAATCCTACATTAACTATGTTTACACAAACTTTCTGTATAGCGTACTGTTTATCATCCAGAGGTCATTCTTACCTTACAGAGTATACTTGTCTCTCAATATGAGTAATTTCAAAAAGCTGCCAAAATCAACTAATCAAATACAAGATCTATGTGTGCAGAACTTAGGCTTTTATTAAAATTTTACTTTTTTTCTAATTTAGTAAATCATTTACAGCATCTGCCTGAAACTGTTTTCCACTCTGAAATATTTGCTCTACACTTTACACCCCTTTGACTTCTATATTGGTATACACAGCAGCTGACATTTCTCTGTCTCACTGGGTAGTGGAGTGAACTACATGAACAATTTCAGCCATGGTCAAAAGAACAGTCTGGCTCTGGTCTTTTGCAGAGGTTCAGACTTTCTGTTCCAAGGCTATTTTTGGGAGAAAGGAAATTACTGAACTTCATATCTAGATTTGATTTTTTTTTCCTGAATTCAGAGGGATGGGTTTGGCCCTGTTTATGAAAAATGTCAGGTGGAAATTTTTTAAACAAACCTTAATAAAAAAAAAATAACCAAAGCCTGAAACAGCTTTCTTTTCTTTTCCTTTCTTTCTTTCTTTCTTTCTTTCTTTCTTTCTTTCTTTCTTTCTTTCTTTCTTTCTTTCTTTCTTTCTTTCTTTCTTTCTTTCTTTCTTTCTTTCTTTCTTTCTTTCTTTCTTTCTTTCTTTCTTTCTTTCTTTCTTTCTTTCTTTCTTTCTTTCTTTCTTTCTTTCTTTCTTTCTTTCTTTCTTTCTTTCTTTCCTTCCTTCCTTCCTTCCTTCCTTCCTTCCTTCCTTCCTTCCTTCCTTCCTTCCTTCCTTCCTTCCTTCCTTCCTTCCTTCCTTCCTTCCTTCCTTCCTTCCTTCCTTCCTTCCTTCCCACATGGCAATAATTTTTTATGGTTCTTATTTAGCAAAACTCTCCATTCTCTTTTTGGGAGAATAAATTGTAAGGTACTCTCAGCTGAGCTGCCTGATTTTGAAATACTCATTGGCATTCTAGGTTTTTTAATGCTTCTTCTAAACATTGGTAGATTGCTACATTCAGCCCAACAATTCCATGAGGTCTCATTGTAATAATTTACAAGATTCTGTTCTTAAAAAAAAAATTCTAAATATTTGGCTTTCTGAAAGGGGATATAATATGAAGGTAAAATACAACTAGTCTCTTTAATCATTTGGGAAATATTTGTATTCAGAATAATTTTAAACTATTTTTCCTCCAGTGTTTTAACATCAGTCTCCCTGCATGCAGCATGGCATGCAGCTACACAGTATTCACCTAGATTTTTTTTCTTTAATTGTGAATGTGAAAAATAAACTTAGCATTACATCACAAACATTAGTTTGCAGTAATTTTTACAGGGCTACAGAACATGACTTCAAAAAGAGCACTGCATGAATGCAGATTATATTGTATTTATTCACATTAAATAATTAGAAAGTGAACATTAAATTGACAGTAGTGTAGAAAGATGTTTATTTATAAGGCTTAATAGCTACAACACCATACCAATACTTTGTATGTGGACAGCACCTCTTAACAAGGAGTATTTTCAAAAACATTAATGAGCTAAATACTATGGATACATGGAACTAAATTTTTCTCTTTATTATGTTGGCCTGAGCTAAGGAAATAGATGTATTTAACCTCATAGTTACTTCAGGAAAATTGGGAGCAGAATCCAGTCAAACATGAGCTGTTTGATACCAATACTTTGTAGATATGTTGCAATAGAATTTGGTTTGTACTTGTAGAATGTGTTTACATTTCACATGCAGATTTTTTTTTCTCTTCACTATCACTTTGTGTCAGTAGGTCTAATATAATCAACAACACAAATATCTGTTCATATTGATTCAATAATTTATACCAGTTTTTTGTGTTTAAATCTGGGCTTTAAATTTCTTCAAAAAAAGATATGCAGCTACTGTATGATGCATATTCGGGAGTTAGCCTGAATTGCAGCAATAGTCATACACAGCAAAATATTTAATTAAATTGTTCATTAGTCTAATGTGTCTGTTTGTCCTCTGATCCTGCAAATTTCTAATGAGGCAATTGACCATCCTCAGGTTTTGTTCCTCTGGGATTTTTTTGTTTGTCAAGAGAATTTTGCCCAACTATTTCCAAAAATTACGAAAATGAAAATCAAGTGGCTCAATTTACAAAAGCTATAATAAAATAAATGCCACTTTCTTCATTATGCTAAACCAATTAAATATAATTTCTCTTCTGTTTCCATACATAAGCAACAGCTGTACATGCCATCCATGGGTAATTAATTGCTTCCAAATGCCTGCCAATGAAGTGGTATTTCTTTAAATCGGTGACACAGCACAACACAGGCCTCTAAGTACGTCAGAGCACATCAGATCATACAACATGCATGACATACAGCAAGGCATATGTTTCTGCATGTACAGCTGAAGAACAGCACACACTCCTGCAGTCTGTGCCCTGGAACCAGGGTCTCTGCTGGAGAATGACTACTGACACCATGGGGGCTTGGCACACAGACTGCCTATAGGGCATCCTCGTGGTTTGCACCACTGAGCTGAGCAGGTAAGACATACAGCACCCTTCCATGGTATCCCTGCAGCCAAACATAGTCACCCTCAATCAGCAAGGGCTTCAGAAAAATGACTTGACATCGGAGAAGGACCAATACAGGTTTTACCAACTTTCAGCAGTAGTTGAAGTTCCATAAAAAAATGGGGTGAATTGTGAAACAGAGACTGGAGTTAGTGTCCCAAATGTGCCTTATCAACCTCTTGCCCCCTCAATGGCTAAGGTAAATGATTTTCTATCAGAAGAGGACATACAGCCTGAGAGCCTAGTACTATAACTGGATTGTGTCTGGTCTGGGTTGTTATAGAAATGAGTTTATGTGATCCAGAGACAGCAAGGTAGCCATGTGGCTCATAGTTAATAATAAATGACATTTTTATTCTTTTTTTCTGTTTGAAAAATTAGTTTTAAAGATTTCATGTAACAAGAGATTTTTTCCAGCTCCAGGGAAAAAATGAAAGATGTTTGAGTTGGGGGGGTGGGCAGCACACGGAAACAGCTTTTATTGTTTACTCTTGAAGTTCAAAAGTAGTAGTGTGTGTGCCAAGCCTTTGTAAAAACTAAGAATAAACAAACATTTTTCAGTGAAAAATGAAAGAAATTGCAAGGGTTTTTAAAAAGGTACATTGTTTTTTCAGGCTTAAGCATCAAGTTAAAGCTTTTAGTCTCTTTATTCTGACATGTTTTTCTTTATTTGGATTTTCAGGTTTTGTGGTCTGTATGTATGGATATGAGCACAACTTTTAAAACTGTATGTACAAGAAAGAGAGGAGACCTGATTCACCTTTTATGTACGCTGATACTAAGTAGGAGAGAAAACACCAAAGTCTTTGCAACTACTCAAATGTAAAACTCAAGTAAATGAGAAACAAATTAGACATCTGGAATAAAATTAAGATATGTTAGAACATTAGAAGAGCCCTACTGGTTCAGGCCCATGGTCAAAGTAGGTCAATATTCTATACTATTAGGGACAACACACAAGTCCACAACATTCTACAGTCAATTCCCCTTATACTTCCTGTGTTCAGAACTACTGCAGTAGTAGGTAGATCCCTGCTAGTCTTTGTAAGAGTCATTCGTAGATCTGTTCCTCTTCTAATTCCTTTCTGAACCTGCTCATACTGTCTGTTTTCCAGAGCCTTCTGTGGAAGCAAGTTTCTGAAATTATCTACTCTCTGTATAAAAAAGTACTTTTAAAATTTGTTTTTTAGATGACTACTTACAGGTTTTAGTGAGTGATCCTTGCTCTCATATTGTGTGGAACTTGTTGAACAGTTCCATAACCAGCTTATCCACTTGATAATAAACCTTGACCAGAATTCTCCTCAGCCATGTCTCCAGGCCCAGACTTCTTAGCCTCCTCATGCAGTTAATCCATCTTCTTGATTATTTTAATTGCCTCCTCTGTTCGTCCTCCAATTTCATGGCATCTTTCTGGAGACATGGAGACCAGAACTGCACACAGTACTAAAAAAGTGGGCACACCCATGTTTTTATACAGCAACAAAATTAATGTCTTCTGTCTTGTTCTAAAAACCTTTTCTGATGATGTCCTACATTTTGTTTATTTTGACTGCTACTGCACAGAGCTTGTGACCTCAGAGACTTGCCAGTGGTGACACCAAGATGCTTTCCTGAGGACTGACTGGTCATTCTGAGTTCAGCATCACGGTACATGGCTCAGATTATTCTTTCCCGATGCATTGCCTTAGATTTATCTACATGAGCTCATTTGCCACCTTCCTTCTCTGCTCAGTTTTGCCACCTTTCTTCTCAGCTCTGAAGTTCCTTCAGTCTGTTGACATTTGACATTTGACCACAAAGAATAGCTTGTTATCACCCTCAAACTTGGAGATCTCACTGTACACTCTCTTCTCCAGGTCATTGATGAAAATATTTAATAAAACCAGTGTCAGTGTCTATCCCTCAGGGACCTCACTGCTGAAAACGAACTATCCATCCTGTAAAACATCCAAAAAGCCCTACTCTTTTCTTCCTATTCTTTAACAGTTTGCAATCCATAAAAGACATTTTCTCAACACCTATGGTAACTGGGTTTCTTTACTAACCCTCTCAAAGGGTTTTTGAAAATCCAAATATATTACGTCCTCCATATCCTCTTAATCCGTGTGCTTACTGAAACCTTCACAGGACTCCAGCAGGTTAGAGAAGGAAAATTTCCTGTTGTAGAAGTCATGCTGATTCTAGACAGTTTCTATCTGTGTGCTGAGTGATCTTACTCTTTATTACAGAGTCTACCCTCTTACCAGGAATAGAAGGAAAGGAGAACAGCTTGTGATTCCTGAAAGGCTTAATGAAAGATCTGTACAATTTTTTTGTAAATCATGTCATGCACATTCTCTTTGTAATATGTCTGTGGAATACAGCTTTTTAATATCATAAGCATTATTTATTATTACAAATTCATTAAGAATGGAAGTTTTCTACTTGCCAGTTTTCATACCCTGTCGCAGAATTATCAATTATTCAATGAACTCTGAAGGAAGGAGTTGGATTAAAAAGGTATGGACATGGAAAGAGTATGGCATTGCATTATGCTTGCTCTGTACACCCCAGGACTTCTCCAGAACTCAGTCCTGCACTCTGTCTGGCAATGGGAAATTTGCCCTGCGTGAGGAGACCAAACACTGGCACTATCCATTTCATGGAAAAGCATAATAGCATATTTGCTTTAGCCAATAGCTTTAGCTATTTCATCCTAGTTTTCCTGAAATAAGAACCTGTCTAAAGAATTTCTATGAAAATTAGACTTACAGATCAATATTCCTGGTTAAGTTCATCATTAGAGCCTACAGAGTTTTTGCCTTGACACTTCAAACACCAAGTTCAGTGTTTCTTCTTTAGTACAAGCAATAAAACAGATGCCTGACCTTCCTTACTCAAGGCTCTGAAATACTGGTCTTCTCAAAACTTCATTTAAACCAAAGAACGTGATCAATAATCTGGTATTTTGCACGTGTCTATTATGAATATATTAAATACACTGCATATGCACAACAAAAATATATGCACTCCCTATAAATTCTATTCTGTGTACACATATAAACCACTGCAATTTAGTTATTTACTGGGTACTACAAGAGCTATAAAATGCCACTTTCTAAGACTACAACTGAGGCTTAAGTCAGCATTTTTATGATATCATCTGTACTGGGAAAACATTAAAGGCTCAATATTTAATAAACATAATAAACATCCCCATGAAACAAATTGTTCATAAACTACCTGTTTAATTTTTCAGGGTTCCTGAACCACATATTTTCTTATTAGTTGTGAGCCTGCTGGGTTGCAGGATAGATAGGGCCTGTCAGGGATAGAATATAATGTAGCGGTTTTATGAATTATTTCTGTGAGGAAAAGCCTATTACAGCTGACAAGAGGATGATGATATTAGCCCATCATCATTCAGATGGCACCACCCTTCCCCCTTTCATCCATCAGACCTCTTGTATGGAGGCTGAAAGCCATACAGTCTTTGCATAGCCAACACAAAGACAAATACTGCTCTTTTTCTGCGTCCATGAAACATTTAGTATTTCATTTTGAATCATGGCAGATGACAGTAACAAATGGCCTAATGAATCTCCCTTATTGTCCCTTGTGAATCTGGAGATGAGCTAAAAGTAAAATCTCTGTTTCTTTTTTTGGACATGCTCGTTTGGGATTGAAAGGTTTTTGCTGCATTCTAAAGAGCATTCCTCTGTTACTGAAAATTAGACCAATAAACAAACAAGCAACTTGCAACGCACACAGCTATACTACCGTAGACCATTCCTCATCCTGTACCTGACAAACAATATTTTGGGGAAAACACTTCAATCAACTTTTGCAGAAGTATTTAAAGCAATGTACATATGTAAAAAAATAATATGTAAAAACAATAATAAAACCACACAATGAAGTTCTGTGTTAGAAAACAGTAATAATACATTGGTGGGCATCATGAAATGTAGATCCATTTTTACCGCTTTTTTGTTTTATTTAAAAGAAAATACACTAATGATGTCCATACTTTACTGCGAGAATATGGCATTGCTTTTATTACTTTATAAGACCTGATCATCTAAAGGTTTCTTTCGAGAGGGTCATCACTAAAAAATCATTACACGTGATCATTCCCCTCTTACCGCCACTCCCTCCCAACTTACATACTGAACATCGTTACACAGCCATCTTGCCTTCATTTGCCCGTGCAGGAAGTTTTACAGGCAGAAATTAATAATGTGGCTAGAAATAGTTTAGTGAGCACTGTATGATAAAATGCTTCCATCACAAAACCTTGCTCTCTTTGATGCAGTCATTACATGAGCTTTTCTTTCAGCTGCAGAGGTGATTGCTGCACTTGCATCTCACCCCCTGCTGTAAGTGCTTCGGGTGCAAGCTGAGCGCCAGCTTGGGTCACCCAGAGCTGCATGGTGCTCCCAATGTGCTCTCAGCATTCACTCCAGCACAACTGCATCCCAAACCTCATGTCAACCATGACTGCCCTGCTGGGCAAGTATGTTCAGAGTGGGCCATGTGGCTTTAGTTTCCTGGCTGCATCCTGACGTCAGGTACAGAAATAGAAATGTGAGTGCAGACCCTCAGTGTGCTTCGGTCTCCTTTCAGATCGACAAGTACAGAGGGAGCTGCAATGCTCTGCATTAAGGTCCACCAATCCGGATGATGAGGAAACTAAGACTAGGAACTGCATCGATCGTACAGCATAGGCTGGAAACTTTATTCTCATTGGCCCCATTTATAGTTCAGTCTGGTTCCAACATGTTCTGATGTTCTGTACATGCATCTATAACATTACTAAAGTTGTTGGGGTGTAACCTATTTGCTCATTCTTACCAAAGAGCTATCATATCCCTTTCATGGATGTATATAGTGATAGCAAGCTCACGTTTGCTCCCTTTTACTTGAAAAAGTCTTCCCTTCTATTTATTTCACTTTCTTTCTTCCTTTAAACTGGTTTCATCTCTCCCCAAAACACTGTGATTCATTGAGCTTTGCTCTTCAGTAATGTCTCCCCTGATTCCCTCTCATGCAACACACAAGCTTTCCTTTAGCAAAGCACAAGACAGAGGAATGGCAGGAACTCCTTTTCATTTATTATGAAAAGTTGTGAAAGTACTTCAGCAACAAATGCTCATTTTGTTTTGTCAGGGAAGCTAACAAAAATGGCTTGCTTTATGTATGAAACTTTTTGCACAGCTCTGTTTGTATCTACTGTAGGCACATGTGCATTTTTGACATGACAGATCATAATGGCTCTTTCAGAGCCATTACAGTTACCAAGTAAATCCTTCTTAGTTCAAGTACATATAATTGATTCCCATAGACTGTAATAGCTCCAAAACCAAGGCAATACCCTTACCAAACATAAAAGCAGTGGCAGGACTAATACATAATATCAGTCAGTTTTTACCACCATGGTACTAGAAAATGATGCAGTGCTAACAACATGGTTTTTTTATTTGCTGATTTTTGGCACAATAGAAGGGCAATAATTCCATGGTATTACAATGGCATCATTCCTGCATAGTCCTGGTAAAGCTATAAATCCTCAAGTATCACAGTAGTCATCTCAGTCTCCATATGGAATGTAAATTAAGGGCTTGTCCATTCAACTTCTATGCATATAAATATTCCAGTACAGTTTACTGGGGAAGTGCATGAATAAGGTTTTTTTTTTTTTTTCCTTGTAAATCAGGAATGCAGAATAAAAGCCAAAAAAACCCCACTTTAAAAATAGTACCACAAATTATAATGGATCAGTGATTTAAGTAACATTCAATACAGTTTAAACCATAGGAAAAAGGCGATGGACCACAGTTATGCTCTACGGTCCTCTCCTGTACTCAGAAAGCTGTAGGTTTGTATTGTTCACAGAGGAATTGTACAAAATCCTTTCTCAAGCAGCTTGGTGAGCAGTGGCAATACAGAGCAGGCATTACATTTTTTAATGTAATAGTCTGCTCCTCCTCAGCATGTCTGATAGATTCGATAAACAGCTTGGCCACATACATCCCTGACTTCCTACTGCATAAGAGTATGAGAAAGGATAATCTCTGTGCTCATGAACATAGATGACCAATGACCCTAAAACGAAGGAGAGCACCAAATGATATATTGACAAGAAGGCCATTTTCTTTCACACACAGAATATAGACAGGGTACAATAAGAAAATCCTTGTTTTTCTTTTTTTTTTTAAATTATTTTTGAAGAAAATACAAGTATTTAACTTTTTTTTTTTTTGTTCTGAATGAGTTTATATTACAATAGAAAAAGGTGCTGTAAACTTCAAGGAGATAATGTACCTTCTGTAAAGAAGTCTCAGTGGAGATCATAGACATTTCACATGACTCCCATATGTTAATAATGTCTTTGAATATAAAATCCAAATTAAAACTGGAGCTGAATAAAATACTTTTGTTAAAAGTAACATTTTGAAATGCTGTCAGTAACTATCATAAATATTTGAGAAGTTAATATTTTAATCTTCAACTATAGCTCTGAAAACATTTTTAGTGACAGACAGTGCTTCATTAATAGAGTTCTGTATGTCTAATTGCTTTAGGCAAAGTGGGTTGCATTATTTTGACACATGACATGCAATTAGTACATGGTCACACGGCTAAAGGAAGATTTTACACCTTTTTTCCTTCTACATTCAGAGTGGATAATTAGCATATTTTTTCTGCTTAGAATAATCATCGGAGCCTTAGATCAGAAATTGCCTAATGAGGTAAAATTCCAGTTGTTGACATTAATACATGTGACATTTTTTCAGTTGTAAAAGTAAACCTACTGCTGCCATTTCATTTACTCTTTCCAGCATGTTCCTAAGATTCACCTATTTTTTTTTTAGCATCAAGCCATTGAATAATCATATCTTTTCAACAGAGAGAGATGAATTATGTTTTTATATTTTAGCACATTTTCTCGATAGTGATATTTTATGAAGATTAAATTTGGCTATAACCTGAAGCCATCCTAGGTAGATTGTAGTTCTTTTAACACAAAAGGTAAACCACAATCACAATACATGTGCTTCTTGCTTATGAAGTTGTCTGATATACTGTACAAAAAATGGGAACTAATTTTACGCAGTTGTAAGACCCACACACAGGCTATGCGTAACACTCCTATAATGAAAGTCTGTTGTTTTGCATAAAAACATATTTTGACTACCTTGTGTTGAAGAAATAATGAAGATTTATTATAGATAAGCTGACATAACATAATACACTTTGGCTACAGAAATAACTGTTTTCCTAGAGAACAGATTTTGAAAATTTTAAAAAGGATTATCTTAGGTCTTTTTAAATAGATTTTTTTTTCTTGCATTTAACACAATTGCATATAATCACCTTTTATTTTCAATATCTAAAGAGCATATTCATTTAGGGCAAAGGAAGTGGCTTGGTTTCTCATTCTTTCACTCCTTTTTCAGGCAAACTTTCCTCTGAAAAATTTGCCTGAGGTGTAGGATCTGCAACTGAACGACGTCTTCTGGATATGAGTTCTCCTGATAGTTCTGAGCGTAGAACATAGAGAGGGATTCTTCAGAACTACATCAGACACTTGGTGCTACCTATAAGAAAGGGCTGACTTAAGCATGAAGTGGACAGAATTTTTTTTACTTTTTAGTATCCTGTTATTTATTTAAATGCATAAGAGAGAGGAATCATAAAGCACACTCTTGCTTTATTTCAGATATTTGATATTTACCAAGATTGAAACGGCAGTAGGGTTAGCACTTAACATTTACAGAGAACAGAAAAAGGTACAGACATTTATCTTTTTTTCATAAATTGGGGCACTACTGAATATAATGGTAAAGGTAAAATATTCACCTTTGACTTGGAAGCCCCCCTGCTCCAATAGCAGCCAGATGTTTGGAAGATATGTTCCAGAAGATAAACTTCATACATATACTTATTTTTACTCTTTCCTTACCTTCTTCTGGTCATTTAACAGGCTGGATGGGCTAAATATTCTAATCTGGTCTGACTACTCTTCTATAGCATCCGGAAAACGGTGTATCAAAATTGTTTTGAGATCGATTTTGATGAGTCTTAACTAGGGCTGATAAGATATTACATATGGCCATTTTTATTCTGAACATGGGGCATGTAGGATTATTTTGTTAATGTATTTTCTGCTGTGCCGTAAGGTGGTTCTGCATCCCCAGTGCTACAGGTAGGATAGTACAGAGCTCAGCGAGCTCATGGTACTGGTGTGTGTATGCAGTACTAGTTATTCCATGCATCTTCCACTGCATTTTGGAATTACATTGTGCTGCTGTCTAAAAACGTGCAGCTTCTGATAAGAAAAAAAAGCTTTTCTAAACTACATTTACAGTTGTCATGAGACTGTGATAGTGGAGTTTAGTGGCAAGATGCAGTCATTCAGCAGCAAGTCAACAAGAAACCAAATGTCCACAGATTATATTACACTGTCACAATCTACCACATCACAGTAAACCAATGAAGATCAAATTGGCAAACAGCAGTATGCAGGAAATCAGAAACACCAAAGAGGGGGTCGTTGACATTTTTATTTAAGCATACATTCACTCATCTTACTCATTTCCTAAAAGCTTGAGACTAAATAAAACAGATTAGAAATTCACAGACTAAACCCAGACATAGAAAGATCTCACAGCTAAAGAAATATTGCTACAAATTCTCAGAATTGCCTGAAACCAAACTGAACACATACCAGCAGGATTTGTTTCAGCCAGGCCTACATGTAGGAAAAAATATAGCTGCTCAACATGTTTTAGATGGTATTCAGCTAGAACTATGATACAAATAGGTAGATTTTTTTGTAGTGTTGATCCTGGTCCATTATTTCTTCATTCTCCTATTATTATCACTGGTACCAGCTGGTAGATATTTGAAATTAGAGCTGAACAAATAATTGGATGTTTTGGTTCACTGACATGAAAAACTGGAAGTGGGGGGAGGGAATGATCATTTTATTCTGGCTAGGAAGGATTGTTTGTTTGGTTTTGGTTCTTGCTATCCACAGAACAATCAGGAAAAAAAACCTGTTTCTGGTAACATAAAACATAAAACTTCATTTTCAGGTTGTGTGCTTTATTTAAACTTATATTAACTTAAATGAAAATATTAAATATTTATTTAAAGAAGCTTTAAATGAAGAATATTTTTTTCTATTTTTTCCATTTTACTGCTGGCTGAAACTGTTCGCCAAATTTGGCATCATTTTTATAAGCACTTTTATTGACGTAAATTTTTTTAAAAAAATTATTGAATACAATATATGATCACAAATGTTTGCCTAGGTCTACTTGAAATATCAGTGGATCAATGGCTTCCAGAAGATTAAGTTGGAATCATATAGGAATCATTTTGTGCCTCTCTTATTCTTAGACTCCTTGAGAGAGTCAAGTCCCTGGGACGCATTAGGGCAGCTCTGCGAACTGTGATATCTACTTCCTATTCCCTACTACAGTTCCAGAAGGCATATAACAGTGAGAAGTCACTGAGACACATGGAAGACATTATAACTACACTGTGACCCCTTTGGCCAGCTATATCTGGCACAAAGAGCAGTAGGGCAATCCTGAATCTTAGTTTTTTGTAATCACATATAAACACTTCTCAGAAATATGATCAGTTGCACTAGGCAATGTTTAATGTACTTGCATATTTTAGCCTTCTGAGTAGGAAATTAGGTGTGGGGGGAAATAATGCAGATGCTTTTCTGATTTTCCAGCTTTGATGAGTTTTTTTCTTTGACATCATCCATTTTAGGGTCACCACATGAATTCCTATACTCCCAGATTAATGCACAGGCAGTCACTCTGTTACTATCTTGACTAAATTCTTTCAGTACCAGCTACAGAATTTCATTTCAGGAAATCTTCAGAGGATTCTGAGATTAAAAGTGATCAGAGTGCTTCAACATACATTGCTTTCTGTATATCTAGTCTTTTTAAATATACAGGTATGATTAAAGTGGTATGATCCATATGACAAATACAAAAAAGAGTCCCTTCCAATATTTGTTTGTATTGTTGCTCTGAAAACTTTCTACATATGCTTGATAGAGAGAAAATTAAGTATCCATCTTGCAGACTACACTGAATTATACTACTTGTTTTACTCTCAGTTGTCTTGCTGATTAACCTGGTCAGCAGAGATTCCTGTAATATCTAATATAACATGCACATGTCACTTTATTGCTTTCAAACTAACATAATAATTTCACCTAGATTATGATCTTGTTTTCCCTCTTCTATAGCTGGAGTTCTTTTCGAACATATCTTTCCTTTATCTTTCATGATGAGAATGTAGTTTCCTCCATAGTCCCATCTATGTTACCTGGACAACCCTATTTTACCATGCCAGATTGTAAATTTTGACTGAAAACAATTCTTATGAAACAAGGTCAGTTTCTGCATATTCATGCATTAGGCATTATGCGCCTCAGAATATTGTTTGATGCCTGCATCCTGTTATATAGCCACACAACAGAAAGGATGCAAGGTTAGTAACTGAGCAAAGGCTTAGAAAGTTGTATACAAAACATGCCAAAATTATAGTCTCATTGATCGGTCAAAACTAAAGATTTTTTCAGTCAGAAACTTCTCAATAAAAGCTATTTCCAACCCTGCTTTTGGTTTGATAACACTGATTAGGTAGTCAAGATGCAGAAAATAAAATCTTTGTATTTGTAATTTTAGATTATCATTCCCTTTATTCTGCAATACTGCAAGAAATTTCTATGAAAAAAATTTTAAGTACATGCGCACACATCACACAAGTCCCTGCTCTTCAAAGGAAATTAATCCTGTAAAAAAACCCCCCATCTAAATTCAAAAATTTATACTATAAGAAGAAATATCTTGGAGGTCTTTAAATTTCATAGGTCAAGCCTCTAATGAGAATTGGAAGATGGGAATTGGAATGCTCTCATAAAATTTTATAAGAGCCACAACATTCAAATTATTGTGCTATATAAACAGATATAGTAAATGTAAATAGGTTCATACCATTGGCCTCCACTTACATTCAACAGAGATCAATGATAACTTGGGAAACACTACAAATGTGTGTACACCAGCAAAGGGGGACACAGAGACAGAGAAAAACCTACCCCAGCATAACACCATTAATAACATTTATTTTATTTCAATCTTGAGTTATAATGTTAAACAATCAATCAACAACATGTTCATAATTTTAATGCTTCTCATTCCATGTTTTGATTCTGATCTGCCACAATTAAATGAAATTAAGTTGCAGTTACTTGAACTAGAAACATAAAAAGGTTATGACTTTTTTGTTTCAAAAGTCAGAACTTATAGCTAAAGGGCATATTCTTGTCTCAAAGAGCACATATAACACTAATTAAGGGCAATGTGAATGACATGTCTCTACTAAGATGAAAATGTAAAATTTCATTAAAATATTTGTTAGTAATAATGCCAATTATTAAGGACTATAGCCTCAATTTAAAAGAACTAGGCCACTTTGAGAACTGTTTCTAATACTACTTTTTAACATAAATTTAAAAAAATCTGTGAACCATTTTAATAGCAGTAAGAAGGTAGGTTGGGAAAGGTACATTTAGCCCACAAAAATGTTAGAAAAGAGCTTTACAGCTATTTGGAGAATATTGGAAAAATTAATTTTGTAAAGTAAAAGATATCTCAGTATTCTACTCATTGATACAGATGTATTGTTATAGCATATTTAGTCCCAGTATCTTGGATTTCACAATTTAATACTTTTTATCTTTGTATGATCCAGTATTCATTAATATAATTAATCAGTAAGATTAAAATCATAAAAATATTTTTAACAATTCAGTTTGTATTAAATGCTTAACTGCTTGCTCAATGCCTCAGTTATGAAATTTTCTGCATTCAGTTATTAATTTTACTTTATCTGTCACTTGGAGAAATATAAATGCTTGAAGCAACAAAATTTCAGTTAGTTAAGTTTTAGCATTTATTTTGTAATGCATAACTTGTTTAAAGGATGGATTTTAAATATTTTGTAATCAGGTACCTGGAAAGTTTTTGAAATACAGTATTTCAGTAAGTAAAAACTTTTCTTATAACCCATATATAAATTATTTACTTCGATCATTTGGGAAACTAACCATAATCATGATGACTATTTAATTAAGGCTTCTGCAGAACTTGACAACAATGTTAATAAAGCAATTGAGGAGATACAAGTAGTTGATTTTAATTGGAAGAGATGACACTATTTACAAGAATAAATGACGGTAGCTAATCTCACATTCGTAATTATCAGTGATGGGACTACTTCAAAAGATGTTGTGGTTCTTGTCTGTTTTAGCTGAGTCCCCCAAATATATGTGTTTATTCAGAGTTTTCATGTCTATCTGAATTGTAAATGTAGCAATTTTTCTTACAGGAGGCAGCTGAGTTGCCTCCTGGACCTGAACACTTCAGTGATACAAGAAGAAAAAGCTTTTATATTTGCACCCAAACAATCTCTCTTCTCCTTTTCATCTTTGGAGTTGTAAGCTCTAGCCTTGCAGTTTCCCAGTGAAGAATGCATTTGATTATCTGGAGCAAATGATGCCTGGCTGCTCTGTAGAAATACATGGAGCATCCATATCCTCTGACACCATATGTCTGTACCTTGCCAGGTGGAGCTCCATGTGTCCTCTGGAGTATTGATATCGCTCTCTCTCCCTTTCACAGACCTGGCTGACAAGCCTAGTACATCAAGAATAGTGCCTTATAGTTCCTGGCATCCAGTCATTCCCTCTATAGCAACTCCAAATCTGAACGGAGGTCCAGGAGATGATGCCGTTGGGTCAGCATTTTCAAAATGAGCTATTTTATTTATACTATAAAATTCAGGGGAAAATAATCTTATGTGGCTATTTTTTCTTCACATAAGTACAAACTTTATGCTGTGTGTTTAACAAGGTCCTGAAAACATACATAATAAAGCAAACAGTACTCATATCTAGGCACTGGCTGAAACGATGCACAGTGAGCAGCATGTATCTCAGTATATATTATGTTTCTCTCCTTTTCCCAACAAAAAGTTTATGAGATCCTGTGGATGTTGACTGTTCATTGCTGGGCATTTTGGGGTAATTAAGATATTTGAATTGCCATAATTTCCTGTCACGTTCTGGCACAGATAGGCAGACTTTGTTTTGTGACAGAGTTTGTAGCGGCAGGGTAAAAGGTACTCTAGAACCGATAACTTCAACTATCACTGTTTGTGGACCACCTCAGGGTATTTCAGGAAAAATGAATGGAGCAATTTGAATTTTCATATTTTGGAGCAGATACTATGCTCCCCACACTGTTTCTCTGAGAGCAGGATTTACATTGATCAGCCAGTACTGTAAATGAAATCTGAAAAGAACACTGGGAACATATATTCTGCTTGTAAAGAGTATGGCTCTTCTTCTTTAGATGACTATATTCTCTGAAAGGAAACATGGCAGCAGATCAAGAGTGAATATTTTTCTCTAGTCTTACTGATGACTTCGGTATTTAAGCTGTTTCTGGAAACCTCTGGTGATTTTCTCATGAAAACCTCTTGTATCAGGATAAGCTAGTCACTTTGTCTTCATTCAGTCCCAGTTGTTCACCTCTTGCCTGATGGCATGCAAAGATCTGGAGGAGTAATAGTAGCAGTGCTGGTGTTTGATAACTAGTGACACAGTAGCAGTGAACTGTGACAAGTCTATTACAAAGCAAGAAGTACCATTCCCCTCCCTGTACTAATTTTTCAGTTATCTTTCACGTTATACATTATATATACAGAATTTTCATTTGCACTAAGGATATCTCCTATATCTAACAAAAATAGACCATCTAGGATCATAATGTCTCTGCTAGGAGAAGACACTGCAGCTGAAATTAAGGTGCAATTCCTACCTTAACTAAACTGAAATTAGTTTGCAGCTTCATTAAAAAACAAAACAAAACAACAAAACAGAAGAATTTGAGAAAAATTCTCCATGCAAGGAAACAACAGAAGAAAACAAAAAACATCACACTGTAGTCTAAATCATTCTAAAAGCGTTTTCTTAGACTCAGGTCCCCAGTAAATAGCATGTGAAATGCTTTGTGAACAATGGTCAAGCAAATAAATTTTAATCCTAACAAATATGCCTATCAAGAAAGATCATTTTAAAAAGAGTGATGGATCCACAGACATTGCTGTTTCCCTTTCTTCTTATTAGACTACCTCTTCTTAGGTTCTTAGGAGTCAACTGCTTTCCATTCAAGAAATTTGTATGCCTCCCTTCTGTACATTTTTCTGTGGCTTGCATTATTGTTTTCTAAATAGCTTATCACATGCTATTTATCATGGGAATGACTTTGATACCTTTGTGTGGGCTCCACAGATCCCCTCTTATGATGATTAAATCATGGTGCCTATGCCATTACATCATATTCATAATGAATTACTTCATCCATCAATTATTGCAGAACTGTTCTCATATCATGTGAGAATGATATGGACTTTCTACACCACTCAAAACAGAGTGTACAGCAAACAACTCTGCCATCAGCTAAATATGAAAATGAAATTGAAACAGCAGAACAATCTGCAGCTGTGACATCTGTGAATGTACTGCCAATAGTTACATCATTGTGAGAAATGACACCCTTTCTTCCACCAACACAAATACTGCATAGCATATTATACAGGAACATGACAAATCAAAAAGGTACAACATGCAATAGCACTAAATTCTACAGGTATTTGCCTCTTCTGAATCAAATACTTTAAATCTTGTATTGCTAGTAGTTATTTCATTGCTTTAGACACAGTAAATAGTAATTTCAATGAAAATAAATTGTCAAAATTACTTTTACAGAGCTCTGATTCTTTTTGCCCTACAAGTGTTTAACAGTTCTGAGTTAGAAGCAATTTAGAGATGTTTTCAGAGAATCATAGAAATGCTAGGTTGACACAGACCTTTAGCAATAACCTTTCCTCTACTGTGAGCAAGTATATGTATACAAATGTTTGTCTATGTTATTTTCCAAAATCTCTAGTTGACCTATCCTAATTAAATTATCCTTTATGCCGAAAGGTTTTCCTTACATATTTACCCTAAAACTCTACAGTTGCAGATTAGCTCTTTTTTCCCTCCTGCAATCTGTCTTTACAGGTTTTATATTCCACAAAGTGTCCCTTGATTTTTTTTCGCTGTTTTCTAGAGTTTCCACCCAACTTTTAACTTTACTCCCTAACCTTAACCCTGTGCTACTTGAAACTGGCACAAAATTCCAGTTGCAAATTCTCTGATGTTTAGCAGAGAGTAATAATTACTTCTGGTCTTACATGCAACAGTCTTACTGGTATGTCACAGGATGACATTTGACTTTTTTTTTTTTTTTTCCAATAGCATTATTTGTTTTGTCAGCTTGGATTCAGTTTCATTATTGCTTCTAGTTTTCTCCCCATTTGTATTTATGCAGCCAGGTGTGGGTAGGTGGAAGATTTCCCCTTAGTACTTTGCAGTTATTCATACTGAATTATATTCTATTGATTTCAGATTCTTCTTGCAATTTATCAAGGTCTCTTTGAATTCTAACCATGTTCTCCAGAATACTCAACATCCTCCTTGGCTCAATGCCATTTTCAAATTTTACAAGTACACTTTCTATTCAGTCACCTAAGTTGTTAATCAAAAAACAAACACCTGGATAATGGGGTATACAGTCTTATTAGACTAGATTAACCTTATTAAGTGGAATGCAATGGAGAATCACATCATAGTGTAGATCAGAATTCTATTTTGCTTTAACATCCACTTAAAAGGAACTTAACATTTACATATTCTGTAGTCAGTTATACTGTCTTGATTGTCGCATTACCCTACAATGAGTAGTCCTTGTCCAGGAGCCCTGTAAGTGTGCTTCATGCCTAAGGGGTTAAGCCTAATAGCACAACGATGTTGAGTCTAGCACCATTGCATCCATTAAAAACAGTATCTATATTTTAGTAGGTGATAGCAACAGACATAATACTTGTCATTGATTTTATAGGTTGAGTTTGTATCATAATATATTGACACTGTACTTTTATACAAGACTTGCTTCAGGGTGTAGCTGCATTCAGCACTGAATAACAGGCTAATAAAAACTGTAGCAGAAACAGCTTTACAACCCTCCATTGACTTGTGTTTTACATTGTATTATCTTATTGCAGACATCTGAATTAAAGGTTAACAAACACTATTTAATGGGTTGTCGGAATGAATGTACAGTACATGAATACATGCCTAGCAATGTCTATCAGTTATCATACTGTACATGCATTGTGATTTGGTTGAAGACAAGACTGTAAATGGGTGATGGCTCCTGACTGACTCTTTTTAGTAGTATGAAATAGCACATTTTGTTATACTTCCTCCAATTAAGTGCATATCTACCATTAAAGCAATCTGTCATCATTTTAACAATGTCATTAACTTCTACAGTGTCTCACAGACGCTTTGTTCTTCCTTCAAAATTAGCAGCACATACATTTATATAGAAACTTCGAAATGCAAAATAGGGAAAACAAGTTTAAGAAGCCATCATCTGTAAATTATATAAATAATAAAAAAGTGGTTACTGAGGAAATGTGACTGCTTTAAAAGAAAAAGTACAAAGTACTTAATCTGCAGAAATTGTACAGTAATAAAAATGTGCTAACCTATAAAAATATAAATTATTTTTCTCTCTCTGGTAATTATAAGGAAATATGGTTTACCATACTATAAAAATGTTCTAACCCTATAAAAATATACTAAATTATTTGTCTATCTATAGTAATTATCAGGAAATATGGTTTACAATAGAACAAAATGTACTAAGCCTGTAAAAATACACTAAATTATGTTTCTATCTATAGTAATTATTAGGAAATACGGTTTACAACTCATAAAAGTAGCATTTTAAATATAATAAGGCTGGCTACAGAACTACAGAATCAAAAATGAGACTGATTCTTTCCTATTTTATGCTCAGACAAGCTAAACTTACTTTGGAAGGCTCCAGTAAACACAGGAAGAGCTATAAAATGCCCTGCTCAGCAGTGGGTGTTTAAAACGATGGATAAAACATGAGCCCATAAAAAAAAAAATAATTAATGGGTTATTTATTTCCTGAAAGTTTCACATTCAAATTAATAGTGATATGTCAGGCTGATGAAGTATCAGCTCTAGAGGCTAGCTTTGGTAGCATTGCACTATATTTTTCTAAATATAGTTAAGCTGTTACCCTTTTAAATTTGATTTCAAACAATATAAATCAAGCACCCTATTTAGTTAAAAACTAAACCACAATAAATTTGTCTGCATTACAATTTTTAATTCCTTTCAGCTGAAATGGGACAAAGATACCAAAGACCACTTAAAAACATATTGCACTGTGCCAATAATGTGAATAACCTATAGGCAATATCAAGGGAAAATTTTTCGAAAGCATCCAGATCACTTAGGAACCTAAGTTCTAATTTCAGAAGTGACTTAGGCCTGGATCTTTAAAAGTATGAGGCCCATAAGTCCTTCATCATAGGTGCTTAAATGCTTTTAAAAACCTATAATATAGATAAGTGCATAAATTTACTAGCTTTTAGTGAGGCTTCTGTCACTCACTGTTGTCACTTCAGACAATGGCACACAGAGTCTCAGGTCACTTTTGGGAACTTCTGAAATATTAGCCCTAGTTCCAATAGTAGCCAGTCTTTTGACGCAAGCACCACTTTGAGTTGTTATCAGCTTCTTTAAGTACTCTTGTCAAAGGGACTATGATTCTTTTGTTCCTTGATACAATTTAACGTTGGACTCGTTGCTGTCAGGAAACTGGCATTTTTGCATCACTTCAAATGATTTTTTGTAATATAGATATTTGTCATTCTCTATATTATGAGTCTTTCATAGCCTAAAATAATATTCTCAAAAGCTCAGAAGAACTCAAAATATTCTTCTGTTACATAAAAAGCTTATAATAGTCTTCTCTTTCTATGTAGTGATGATCTGATGTGATAAGAACATTGTGTTTTCTTAATTACAATCTACAGATTTCACAGGACACGGAGAGAAATTCATATTAAACAAAATTTTCATAGGGCACACATTAGATAGGGATAAATTTCTCATTATAACTGAGAAAAATAATTATTTACATCTTATTATAATACCTTGGGTGGGGCATTGTTTTATTCATGAGTGTAATTGTTATTTCACAGAATCACAGAATCACAGAATTGTCTAGGTTGGAAAAGACCTTGAAGATCATCCAGTCCAACCATTAACCTAACACTGACAGTTCCCAACTACACCATATCCCTCAGCGCTATGTCGACTCTACTCTTAAACACCTCCAGGGATGGGGAGTCCACCACCTCCCTGGGCAGCCCATTCCAACCCCTAACAACCCATTCTGTAAAGAAATGCTTCCTAATATCTAGTCTAAACCTTCCCTGGCACAACTTGAGGCCATGAATCTCTTATCCTATCACTTGTTACTTGGTTCAAGAGACTCATCCCCAGCTCTCTGCAACCTCCTTTCAGGTAGTTGTAGAGGGCGATGAGGTCTCCCCTCAGCCTCCTCTTCTCCAGACTAAACAACCCCAGTTCCCTCAGCCGCTCCTCGTACGACATGTGCTCCAGACCCTTCACCAGCTTCGTTGCCCTTCTCTGGACACGCTTGAGTAATTCAATGTCCTTTTTGTAGTGAGGGGCCCAAAACTGAACACAGTCATCGAGGTGCAGCTTCACCAGTGCTGAGTACAGGGGTAAGATCACTTCCCTGTCCCTGCTGGCCACGCTGTTTCTGATGCGAGCCAGGAACATTTCATTCCAAGCAGTGGAAATGAGAGACTTATGAAGTAGAAGGAGCAATTAGAGGTGGTCTCAAATACTGTGGATGTGAGGATCCTGATCTCCCTCCTTCTGTGCTAACAGAAGTAACAGACCAGTCCTGGATATAAGGAGAGTTACCCAGGTCAATACTGAAAATCTAGTGCCTGTTCCATTTCTGCCTTCTGTGAGATCCTCTGGAGGGGAGAAAAAGCGTAAGAATCCTTTGCTTGGAGTGCTTCAATTTCTGCATAATAAAATGGATACCCTACTACATACTCTCCTTCACAGAAGCTAAGGGAAACAGAATGGCCTTGTCAGTATCTTGACATAAACCCAGAAAATTCAAGGGGATGTGCCAGTAATTCTACAAGAGCCTATTCCTTGGCTTTCATCCAGCTTGATCCTACAGAAGTTTTGACACCAGTCCAGCAAGACAGAAGGCCTGAGTCAGTTCTCCAGAGAGGCCTGTGCTTTGACATCACTGTACTATTCAATATACTGATGAGCTGGTGACTTCAAGGACGCATGACAAAGTCTACCACTTTTAGAGGCACTAGGCTGGAGACCTTGGAGAAACTTATGCTTTCAAATCAGCACGGCAAGCTAATGTTTCTGACCCAGTCACTTCATTGTTACTCACTGCTTGGCAGCAGACCAGAAAGTTACAGATAACAAGCCAGAGACTTAGTGTTTTTTCCTCATTTCAGACTGTTCCTGGTTCTTCTGCCTCAATATCAGTTCAGGGAAGTTGTTGAAAGGGCTCTGCCTTGTCTAAGCTCCAAAGTTGTATGTTCTAACACCGTGGCCTCTCAAATGCTTATTCATTCCCATGTGATTAGAAAAATAGGGCTGCTGAATGACAGTGCATGAGAATCTGCCTTCATATAAGGCTACTAAAATGTATCTGGAAACTGCAATTTCAGTGAGAAAAGTAACTCTGTTCCACATATAAATTCAATATCTAACATCCCTGGGATATTACCCCAGGTACCCATATGTGCTGAGCTACTGACCTTATATTAAACAAGACAGAGATCCTCAGAATGGTCTTTGCAGGAGGGCAGCAACTCCTTAAGAACTGATAACTTGACACAAACATAGCGTAAAAATGTTCAACATTTCTATTTATATTCTTGAAAAAATTGCACATCCTTGTTTTCAACTACTTTGATTCTTTCTTGATTTGCCAGCTTTGAGGCAAATTTGATTATCAAAAACTGAGAAGGTATGCCTTCCCTGATGATGAAGAAGGTATCATGGGGAAAAGGTCATGGGGGAAGAAGAAAATAGCTAAGTGCAGAAGCTGCTGAGAATTATTCAATGCATGTAGATAGTAAAAGGTGGCAGGGAGGATGGAGTAGCAATAAAAAGGTGTCAGCCTGTTGGGTAGACAGGAGGATTTGAGTGAGACAGAAAATATCATAAAAAATCTTTCAGCATTGTGATTGTCTTTCATCCTGGTGCCTATCCAAGAGGAAGACAGTATGGCTGCCAGTTAGCAAGGGCTCCCTCTTATCCTATTTTCTCTTCTAACAAGCTGAAGTCTTCTCAGAGCTGTTGCTTTCCTTAATTGCCTTTCTAAACGAGTTACCTCTTTCTGACTGTATGCATTACTTTCAGGTGCCCTTAGAGATACATTTCATGGGTGGCATGGCCCCAGCTTGAGAACCTTTGCATTCATAGTTCTCACACTATTGGAAGTAGGTTCAATGTGAACTCTAGTGTGCCAAGAGAATGGGAAACAACCTCCCTCCCTGCCCCACCCCAACCTGCTAATTTAGAATAATGCAGTATCCTGTTTGGTTCTTTAGCTAACAGCTTTCATCACTGGAAACAACAGGTCTCCTACAATGGTCGTTAATTTAGGAAAGAGTACAAGACAAGTGTAAGCATATTGTGGTATTTCCTCAATGTACACTCCTAACTTCCAGACATTTCAATCTAACATAGTGTCACCTATCAAGATGTACCAGAAACTGAATTTAAAGGAATGGTAGATCCATATCCTTACTTGGCTACTGTTCCTCCTGTATTTGCCTGTAAAGGATCCATGGCATTATCTCAGTAACATTATGGTGGTAGCTTTTGAAAAGTTAGATCAGGGAACAAAGATGTATCTGTTAAGATTCACATTTTATCTTTGTTTATTGGAAGTAACTCACTTGTGACAATTGAAAAAAAATGAGCTGTTTTCTAAATGAGTGAAGAAAATGACATAATTACAGGAAAATGTATGGGGTGCTATATATTTTTATTCTAATTATTTATTATGCTATTAATTATATGCATACGGCACTATGAAGGAATAGGTTTCTACCCATTTTCCTAGCCATATGACTGAATTCACCTGTAATGCATTGCCTGGTTGAGATTATGGTGTGACAGTCAGTACTAAATGATATATGATGAACTTCAAATAACCAGACATTGTGTCCTATTGATTGACATGCCAAGAGCATGGCAGCTTAAGAAATTATTGACAATGCAAATTGCTATCTTCTTGCAACTTCACTTAAGCATCTTTCTGTTGATGTAATTAAACTGAAGTGGCATCTGAAATTTATCAAACAAGTCATGCACTTAAAAGAAATGTCCTATAAAGACTGTAAGAGATTTTTGAAGTTACATTTTGTAGCTTATTTCATCCAAATGTTGGTGACTTCAGTGAATCAGATGCATTTTTTATTTTATGGATTTTTATTGTCCTCTGTTGCTAAACATTTTTAATATTGGTTAGATTTTAAGTGATAATATTGGAGTTTTCCTTCAGTGGATTACTAAACATTTTTATGGTATATGAGTAAAACATCTGCTCTTATAAAATCCTTTCACAGATAATGGATATGACTGATTACATGCAGAGGGCAAAAAGGCATAAAAGGATTATAAAGCACTCTTATTTTTGCTGAAGGTATTAAAGGAGATACCTACAGACTATCTTAGGAGCTTCTGGAGTGGGGGCATGCCATGGCCAAGGCCCAGGAAACAAGGTGTATAACAAGCTGGGAATGTGTGAAGCTTTACTAGAGGATTCTGTGTAGTGTTGCTTCCCCAGGCAGCTGGTGACAAGCTCTTATAGCTAAATCATTCAGTCCCTAAAGCTGACAAAAACCGAGAGAACAGAGAGGTATTTTGCCATAACTTTAATCCTGTTTCCCTAGGGTGTAAGTTTAGTGCTGCACCTCTTTCCACACAGCAACTTACTCAAGCTTCTAATTGTTATCCACATTCAGATCTAAAAACCACAATATTGCTGTTGGAAGGAATAAGAAAGCAACTTTTTTTTTTTTTTTTTTTTTTTAATTGAAACAATGAATATCATTCAGATAATACATTACCACTTAATGAAAAAACCTGATAAATCAGAAGCTTACCTGCTGTCTTATATGCAACTGCAAATATTTGTCCTGGTTACTTCAGAGTTATCAGATAAGCAGTCTTCCAAGTACTGTCTGCTTAATGTATGTTCTTTATTCATGAAGCGATATGAAAGGAGTGATCAGGAGCATGATTTCATCTATTGTATGGAAGATTACAAAAAAGAAATAGAAGTTCCCTCACTTTTACTTTTTACATTGTAAGCAATGGCATGTCTTCATGAGCTGGAACCAACTAACCAGAGCAGCGAAGGCAGATATGAAAACTGTTGAAGTTGAGGGAAAAATTAATTTCAAAACTTGATACACATGAGTCCTGCTACCCCAAAACATCAGCTGTGATCAAGGGTATTGGCTGCATTCCAGATGAGAAAAAGAAAAACTAACCAGTGAAAGAATGAAGTGGATTAGAAATAACCTTAGTTAGATGAAGAAGTTGTTCCAGCTACCACTGGAAGTTCATGTGTAAGGCCAGGTAAGATTCTTAGTTGGCAAACATCATGTCACTGAGGGGGGCATACAGGAGAAACACTTTGCTAGAATGAGTTGTCACATTTTGGATCATATTATATCACAAAAAAAAATCTCTGTGAATACCCAACTACTATTCAAGAGGGGGAAAAGGAGGAAGAAAAAAAAATCAATTCTTCAAAGTTTAAAAGAACGATCTTAATTTAGCAAATATATAAAAAAAATGTTTCGTATGTTAAGTTCATTTTCTTAATTCCATAGTATACAAATCATGCTGTAATTTCAGTCCATTAAACTGCTTTACCAACCATAGAATTTAACTGGCCAAAGTAACACATCGCAGTATTATCCAGAACAGTGAAACCTTTCTTTTGCTATTGTCTTCCTTCTACTAGACCATATATGTATTAATTTACTGTTTATACTGGGGGCTTTGATTAAAGGGGTTTTGCTTATACTTTTATAGAGTTTTCAGTATATGTAAGACAAGCATGTTGTTTGCTTTACCTTGCAATCAGACTTTAAAGCTTTCTCATTCATCCAAATTTGTCTTAATATTAATCATATTATTACTGAACTGTCCTTCCTCTGTCAACAAGAAGAATGACTATGATGAGTTGCAATATCTTCTCTGAGAAAGAGTTAATTTTAATTATTCAAGAGATCCATCTGACCTTTAATAGAGAAAATGGCAATTGTCACAAGGATGACTTGTTTTAAAACTCCTTGCACATAGTCATGAAATAAATCCAAGCCTAGCACAGTGGTAGGAAGCTTTAAGAGGAAACAGAGTGAGCAGAAATGGAACAGAATGGATCAAAAATGAGGACTGAGGATGGGGTCAAATCTTCAGGGCTTAATTTTGCTATAATACAGTGCTAAAAAGAAGAGACTATTCAAAATGCCATGGAGTTAATGAAAAAACTACTCCCTTGAACCCTTCAGTAAAAGTGTGAGTATGTAGCTGACAGAAGAGTTGAGGATCTCAGTTATGTCAACATACATTGTAATATTACAGTTTTTGTGAAAGTATTTTTAAGAACACAGATTTGAAATCCTATGTGTGTGAAAGTGCCCTTTTTATAAATTAAGAAAAGCATGATAAACAGAAACCTGAAGTTATAAATTTCAAGCTTCTCTTGTGAAAGTCTCCAAACATTGCAGTTAAGACTGTTAGCGATAACTATCTTTTTAATTCACATTCCCTCCCATAATACTGTGTGACTCTGTACAACAATAATTTTGTGTTGATTCTTGTGTAGGAATGGCCCTTTTGAACTACAGCATCTTTAGCAGACAGTTTAATGCAGCAATTTTTAAAGCAAAGGAACCATCTGAAACAATGCTGAGGTAATTCTCTAAGACTATGCTATTAAACCAGCCACTTTCTCCGTTTCCTGTAAAGCGATGCCAACTGCTCCTTGCTGAACATAGTAAAAGGTATTGTTACTTAAGATGTGCTATTCCATTACATAGTAGAGAAAAATGAAAAGGGAAACTGTATCAGTCCTTGTTTAAAAATACCTCCTCAAGTATGTGGTCAGTGAAAACCTGCCCAGATGTTAGTTTATACACAAGCATTTTGAATGCTCTTTCAGAGGAATGGCATCTAGCCAGCACACCTGCCCCATGGGGAAAATACACATGCGTAACTCAGTTAATTAAGGAACAAGTATGTAAACGGTGTCAAAGAGGGAAAAAGGCAGTGTGTCTAGCCTAGAGCACTCTGACCCTGAAAGGCATCCCAAGGATTGATTAACAAAGAGGCATCAAGCTGTTGTATAAAATACCCTTTCCTTCATTTTATCTACTATGCTACTGATCAGTTGGAAATTTTCTTCAGCCACAAGAAACAGGCATTTCTGGCACTGAGTAGTTAATCCTGGAGCGCAAGACTAAGGAAACAGTGTTTTTGGAATAGTAATAGCACCCCTGGTATCTGCAAAGCAGACAAAGTGTAGTCTTGATTTTAAAATGGCTACCCTATTCCCAGGAAAAGTGGAAAGCAGTTTAACTGATGGATGATTTACTTACTAAGAAACACAGTTTCACAGCACATTTAGCCTGTATGCACAGAATGGGTTTGGATATGAAAACCATGTTCTGGGACACATTCAGAGGGAAACTAGCAGAGTCCTGTCACTCTGTCCACAACCAGAGCAGTACAAGCATCCTCCTTAGATGTAGGAACACCTGAGTCCATTGCTGTTATTCTTCTAATTGCCCCCTTTTCTCATACATAGGTCAGTCCCTAACTGCAGTGCTGTGCAAGTTATTCTCAAGTCTTTCATACTAATATGTTCTGAACACGCAAAATATTATCAGGCTCACAGTTTCAAGACGGTTTTCCCGCCTTGTGGCCAGCAGGTAAATGAGGGAAGGCTGGTGAAACCCCTTTGTGGCAGGACCACAGTTTGGTAGAGGAGCTGCCTTGGCCTTCTGTGAGCCAGGAGCACCTCAAGGCTGATGAGGTGGCTTTCAAGCTCAGATCTCCCACCCCATCAGGGGCTCAACAACAGCACTTTGTCTTTTAAACCGAGCAGTAGAGTGGGCCCAGGTACTGCTCTCTCTCACCCCTCAGGGGGCTGCCTGGCCCTGCGATGGCCCCCACCAGCCCATGGTCCTCACTAGGCCCACTGCCCTGGGGGGCGGCCCTGCCTCAGGTGCGGAGGGGATGGGGTGTGCTGGGGGAGTCTGAGGCACTTCTGAAAGGTAGGGTGAAGCTTAAATTTCCTTTGGCCTCAGGGCAGCCCATAGCCGTATTGTAGTGGGTTTTCTGGCACAGCCTGTGGGTGGTTTCGAGAAACAGCAGCAGACTTTAATGGGGCACAGTGGAAGAGGGACATCCCCGCTTGTACCGTGGGGGGGCTGGGACGGGAAGCGTCTGCTCCACACGTGGGCCCCCATGCATTCAGGGGAAGGCAGATGGGCACCTACTCCATCTTTGGTGGCTTTTGTGGATTTCTCCTTTTGTTTGCTAGCTTTCAAGTTGAAAATATTTTTTACTCAAAATTTAATTTTAATTTGGGTGAGAAAACCTAATTATTGATTTTTACTTTTTCTTTTCATTTCTGTCCAGTCTCTCCACACTCCTCTGTAGAGTGGCTAAATACTGGTAGATTACACATGATGGGATGGATGCACTATTAATATCAACTGTCGTAGTTCCGCTGAATTCAGTCAGGCTGTTATAATTTACAGTTCTAGAGGATATGATCAAGTATCACTAGTCCTAGAAAAATGAATAATTTTCTAACCTCAAAAAATAACAATGAGAAATTAGTTTAATCTGAAACCTTTAATTCATGTGTTGCTGCACTTTGCTGAGGACCAGATTCAGAAACTGAACTGGGGAATGAAACAAATTGCAGTCGTCCTTGCTTTATAATGGCCCAGATCAAAAGCCTTGATTAAAGCATTGCTCATGGTTTATTCGAGAGGTGAGAACCAAATGGTGCAGCTGGTGGTTATGTCTCTTTTAAAAACAAAGCAAATTGAATAAGAGACAAGTTGTTAGCAAGATCACTCAAATCTGTGCCAGCCAACGAATAACTGATAAAACTGGCCCATAGATTTTTGAGAGAGTAACATAAATTAAAGTCTGTTTGAGAAATGTACCAGTTGGCGTGTTCTTAGTTTAATTTTAAAATGTATTTATTTGGTCTACCTAGCTGTTACTAGTTGCCAGCTCTCTTTCAGCTGTATGACAACATTCCACCTCATCCCAGCAGGTATGATGCTGTGCTGTCAGAGCTGCCATGGAAATTGCTGGCGCCTAGGGGGACAGGTAAATAAATGCTGCTTTTTTAGTACATAACAGTTTTCCCAAGTGGTGTATCCCAGCAAAGTGGGAGACAGTAAGCCGCAACGCTGAAGGAATCTGAAGTGTGTACTCTCAAAAAAACGAAGGTTAACATCACTTTATGTTCTGAACACCTTCCCCACTATTGCTGAAAGAAGAATGGGGTCTAATATATCTTTTCCAATTAATATTTCTTCTCCAATACTGTTATTATGTATCATATTCCTTATGTATAACGAATAGCAACACCCCAAAGACTGAAACAATAAGGATGTGCATGCAGTATCTGAAAAATCTGGAATGCGGTTTCCAAGTACCGCATTTCCACTTTAGCAATTTCAGTTACCTTACCTAAAATCAGTAGTATTGGTGTAGCCGTGATGTTACGAAGAGGAGAGAAAAGATTATAGGGAAAAGTAAAATATTGAATAAACATAGTTGGGAAAAAAGCTTTAAGGCAGAGAAGAATCTGAAGAATAGCTTGTGCAGTTGAAGGTTCATTTGCTTTCTATGGCTATATTTAGTGAGTCTGGTAGAAGAAATTACCTCTCCTTATAAATTATGCTTCATTAGATTTGAAGCTCTTGAGCAGCTTTCGACTGCCTTTAAATACACACTGTTATGTTGTCCTAAAAATATTGTGTCCTAAACATGTCCTAACAATTCTGTGTTTTGGATTGTGACATCAAAGAGCTATCAGTGCAAATATTTAACCAGGAGTGAATTATGAGTTTAGGTATACAAGTAGAGACTGTGAGGAGAAAAAGCACAAAGACATTCTTCAAATTTAAAGTAAATGGGGAAGTATTTCTAATGTTTTAATCTCTTCAATATTAAGGAACCTTTATTTTCTTGAAAATATCTTCTGTTTAAGGAAAATTGTAGTAATTTGTTAAAAAGTAAAAATTTTCACCTGCCTTCGCTGGTGTGTTGAACCTGACCAATACTAAGAAGGTAGGATTACTCTTGGGTTTTATGTGTTTGTGGGCAGTCTGGAATATAAAGAAAAGATAAGTGATCCAACTATGCCAGTTTGAAAAACAAGTGGAGCTTTCAAGTTCCTGAGGAATTTGATATGCAGAATTTGTAGCTGAACAGAAGGGCTGATGAACAAGGAGCTGGGATAGAGTGCTTTGGCAATATAGCTGGTGTTAAGGTATATATCTATACACAAGTCTCCCCCATGAAAAATGCTTAATGATATTGTACCTTTGGTTGCATATAACTGTGTATTCCTTCCTCTAAAAGAAATAGACTTTATGAATGTAAGATGTGTCTTAAGAACTTCACTAATCAAATCTGCACAGCGTATGCACCCCATTATGTTTTGATTAGCCCTACCAACAGATATTATGATGAGGATTAAAATTTTGTCAGTGTTGTCGATTATTTCGTCATGTGGTCAAAAAGGAGATAAGAGAGAAAAGCAAGTGTGATTGCTATCGTAAAACAGGAAACAGTCACATCTATCTCAAGAAGTATGACAAGGCAAAATAGAGGAAATTTTTCTTCGGGTAATAGGGAAAAAAAATCAACTCAGATATTTAAATAATCAATTAAAACTAGTTTAGAAGTATGTTAATATTAGTCTTAATTTGGGAGTTGACATTTTTTGCTTAAAGGGGAAACAAGCTGTACTCTGAGAGGCCTAGACAAAGAGGAACTGCCTCAGATTTGTGTCGATAGACCTCCTTAACAGATAAAATCTGACAGGTTTTGTTACAAGTGTGGCCTTTGAGTGTTACACATAACCATAATGCATAAACCCTGTTTATCACCTGGAAAATATCAAATGATGATATCTAAGAAATGAAACAGAGCAGGTGTGAATTGCTGCCAAAGGCTGGAGAAGGTGAACTCAAGGGCTGCCTGTCATGTGGTAGGAGAAGGGCTCTGCCTGTCTCCAATGGACACCCAGTGCCTAAACTCCCTCCACTAAATTCCCCTCCAGGTCTCCCACCAGAGCAGGAGATAAAGCCATCCTAACAGAGCATACTGCTATTTTGAGTTTGACAGCAACGTTTGCTGTCTCCGGGTTGTCTCTTCTGGATCAGCAGTCAGCAGCGTGTTGGGAGAGCAGGCATGCTGCTCCTCTGTGCAACAGGCAGCAGTGACAGTCAGGGGAGCCAGCACCGGAGCTGCTGCCCCGCCTGCCGCAGCAGACCCTGCCTGAATCCCTGCCACAACTGCGAAACCAAGAAGATACGTGTAGAACTAGGCTCAATTTTTCAGTAGCATATTTGATTTGCTTGTAAGAGCAGATTTAAGCTGATTACCACTATTCACAAATCAGTGTAATTTCATAAAATTCTAAAATTTTGAAAACTTAAAAAAAACCCTTGTCTGGAAAAAAAGCAGGAAAAAAATCAAAGACATTTGTTTTTTTATTTCTTAAAATATTTACTTGAATACACTTTAAAGGATAAAGCTAACCTTTGTGGTGGGAAAGCAAAACAATTTCATTTTGAAGTTGCCTGACTTTTTCTTTGTAGAACTGCTTACAAAAGGCTGGTTATATGATTTTAATAGATTGTAAGGCAATGCACATTCTCTGGAAAATAACAGTGAGGATCATCTGTGCTGCTTGTCTCATATATTTAGACTAACATAAGCTACTAACATGACTTGTATTGTAATACTCAACACTGCTCCACAGTCTTGTTATTTTCTAATCTCTGCAAATACAGTTGGGCTTTATGAAAAGTTTAGCAAGAACCAAGTCCTAAAGAGAACAACATGGGAAAAGCCGCAAGTTGCTGAGCATGCACTAAAGGAATTAATTTTAATTAGATTTAATAGATTTAAGCATGATAAACTCTACTTCCAGGCAAACGAAGAGGATGATTTCTCTCTGTCTGAAAGTCTTATGTCTCCTTGTTCAAGCCCTGGGTTTAGAGTTCCTGTGAAAATTTGATATCAGTTGTGATGATTTATGAATCAAGTGTCCTTGCTGTTGGGATATTTTCTTGCAGTAGTGTTGGGCCTTTGGCATGTTTGAATTAGGCGTATGACATTTAACTAAATAGAAGCTTATTGGGGAAACTGTAGGCAGCACAATGCTAAATATAGCAGGAATTAGTAAAAATCTGTGTCCTAGCTTTTAGCTACTCAGGTGCTATTTTGGGGATCACATCAGCATTATGTAACTTCTTTCATCAATGTTAGATACCACAAGATCAAATGAGCATGTAAATGTTAAAAAGTCATGCTTTTGGGCCTGGCAGGCTGCTGTCATGGAAAACAGATGAACACAAATTGGTGTTGCTGTAGGGACAGAAGAAACAAATCTGTTTTTCAAGCCACTTTTCTTAAACCCCCTTTCTTTTATGTTGGTCTTTGTTTTCAGTGTTAATATCACACAATATTTTGTGCTAAAAATCTATCTTGATAGCTGTATTAGCTTTTGGACATGACCCGCGCCCCCCCCCCCCCAAAGAAGACTTGGAATTGCAGGACTTGAATGTTGCATCCAGCGTCTTAGCTGAGGGTGAGCTGGCTGAAGCCATGGCACAGACCAGACAGTTGCTTGTAGTGGAAGATGGCACTGGCTCCTCAGTAATGGCAGAAGACCTGTGCCAGCCCCTGCCTGCAGCCTTCAGCAACATGGAGCAACTCCCCAAGCACACTCCTGTGCTGCTGTAGCCCTGCTTTGTATCTTCTTCTTCTGCACTTCAGTCCCAGGTGCTGGGGACACCGGGGATGGCTTCACAAACTGGGAGGGAGGGAGACAAGGAGAGGTCCTGAGTTTCTTGTGCTCCCTATTATTTTCCCTCTCGTTGCAAGATTGTCTCAGTGGGAACATATGTACCTATTTGTTAAGGGCTCTGCTCTAATAATTTGTTAAGGGTTCTAATAACTAAGGAAGTTATTCTGATAGATATTCTGGTAGCAATACTGCATCATGTTCAACATGTCAGCTCACTGGTCTAAAAGTTTTTTCGGTCTTCTGCATTGCACAGTTTCTTTGAGTAAGAAACAATTCAAAAGGTATTGACTGAGTCGACCACCTAAGTTGACATGATATGGAAAGGTGCCACCACTAGCTGATGTAGATTTTATAGCAAACCCCTGTTTCTCAAATGCCGTGTTGTTGGTTAAACTCCAGTGACAGTGACTGAAACTGGTGGATTGCCTTCTGGTAATATTTCTATTGGACAACATGACAAGTTGAATTACTGCTGTATAACAAATTCTACATACTACCACAGCTTTTTGAAAATTGTTTTTGTCAGCTAAGAAATTATTGATTGAGTAAAAAATATATTTAAAGTCAGGCAGTGAGACAACTGGTGAAAAGGTTAGGTATAGTGTACTTTCCCAGAAATTGCCCCTTAAATTCTTCAGTGATCAACACCAAGACTATGACACCACCTAAACTTCCAGGTAATAATCTCTAGCTACAGAATATATGCTTTAAGGGACTCAATTTGGTTGTACAGAAGAGCAACCAATAAATAAAACAACTTACTGAATTAAAATTATGCAAGTGAAGCTTGTCTATGTCCTTCTAAGCTAAAGGAAAATTAAAAACCCCGTGGTAATTAATTTACAGGTAAAATACAAGACTTATTTTACGTGGCAAGTCAGCAAAGTTAAAGGGAAAAAGTGTACTTAGTAAAGGTGGTAAATACTAGGCTTCCAGAGACATTACTTGTAACTTCATAAATACCTAGAATACTCCTAACAAAAGCCTTACACAAAATAAAGAAGATGACTTGTTTTCTAAGCACAGTTAAGGGACCTGGATTAACTGTAGATCTGAGAAGTATTAAGCTATGGAGCAGCGGGTTTAGGATAAATTGTACAGCTTAATGGGGACTTGTATGAGTAGAAAGAGGCATAAAAGGAGCACAGGTGATACAGGGGAGAGGAGTTGCTTTGAAAGGCATGGCACAAGTGAGAGGCATGGAGAGTCTGTTTTTTCAGACTCTTCGCATTGGATGCAACAGCTCTGTGCTTTGCACAGAATGTAAGGATGGGAGCCTTCAAGAAGCCAACAGGGTAGTTTCAGTTAGGATGTCTCATTAGTGCATTTTGTGGGTGCTACATACAAAAAATACATCTCTTATATAATGACACTAATTTTTAATTGTCCCATGAATACAATTCCTTGAGACCTTGCAACTTAGGGCCTGCAGGCTGTCCCCTAGTTCCTGAAAAAAGTATCTTATTGTTTTGAAGAAAGCTTCGTAGATAATTCCAGCTGTCAAAACCACTCCATTTTTAGATGAATCCTTCATTGCTTAATTTGGTCTCTCTGTGTGGCCTGATAGTGCATTTATGTAAAGCTTAAAACTTTTATTAACTTTCATGGGAGCAGCATGTATGCAAGTACTGCTGGGCTGATGCTTTACCGCTTTTTAAAGCTTTCCTTGTGTCTTTGCTCCTCCCCTAGGATTCTCAGATGTTTCCGAAAAGGAGTGTATACAGAACGTGTGAGCTATGCGAGCAGTTTTAGCATAATGTCTCTTCTAGCTTCACTTACCTTCACCAACTAGAAATTTATTTAGTTGCATATTCTAGCCCCAGATTTTTTCTTTCTTTAACAATATGATAATATCAGGCTATCAGTGTAAATACACATGCAATTGTCAGTTAACCTTATGCTATTATTTTCAGAGTGCCTGCGGCACTGTATCAGTACTGTCAGAGGAAAAATACCACAGAACAAGGTATTTCCACATTCTTTTCCATGAGCCAAGACACAAAATGGGCTCATTACCAACATGTGGTTGTCTGCAGTTCAATATTAATATGTCTGCAGCTATTCAAAAAGTGTAGTGTATTTGTGTAATTCAGCAAAATGTAAACATGTGTTCCTGAAGAGACCAGGTGCTGCCAGAAAAAGACATTTCATTTCTTTCTAATCAGGCATAAAGAGTTTTTGTGCGAAACTGTTCAAAAAGCCTTTGGACTAAGTTCAGTATTGGTGTAAGCAGTTACAACTGTGTCGGATTCAGAAAAACTGAAGCTGCTGATGGCAGCTGAAGGTGTGGCCCAGAATTGTTTAAAATCATTAGGTAATACATTGGTGTACTGGCTCTGAGGACTGGGGAGAGGAAACCCTAGGTTTCAGTTCTAGCTCTGCTGTGAACAGGCAGAAAGGACTTGTTTAAAATTCTTTATGACACTTAACTAATCTGGCTAAATGTATCCCTACTGTAGCTCATGTACGAAGTTGGCCTTCTGTGTCAGCTTCACCACCTGTAAATGGTGATGATTATAGACACTTACCTCACAGGGATGTTGTCAGGATTCATTAGTTAATGTCTGTGTGGTGCCTTGAAAATGTTAAATGCCACATGCTGCAAAGCAAGGTATCATTAGAATGGTTTAAAAAGACCATTTTAGAGATCTTCTTTTCTTGATTTGTATACAGACCTCTGTTGATAATAGGGACTTCTCATGTGCCCCAGGAGGGGAATAATACATAGGGACTTAAACACTGTGGAAACAATTCTCTTGTCATGGAAGAATGACCTAAAAATTTAGTCACAGGACATCTGGACTCTTGCTATTTAAAGTTCTTCTGACAAATTTTGAAGTTTAAGTGGACAAGATTGGATACAGTTGACTATTATCATATTGTATCAATTACCATACCTAATGCTTGTTTAAAATGTCGTTATGAATCAGTAGTAAATTTTTTCATTGCTGTGCGTCCTCCAGCTATGGGTGGAGTTTCTGTACCCTTCAATGTCATATGTGGTGTAATCACCTCTGATAAAAGATGCTCCTGTTGTATACACTGACAGAATCTCATTGTTAAGAGACGTATATGTTTTCATGCTAAGTAATCGTGGTCAGGTTAATTCTTAGCAATTACACAGTACTGTAGGCCTCATGATATTTTATGGAGACAAATCTCTGTTATATTTGTGAGGTAGACGAGATAACAGAGTTCAGAAGTTCTACCTAAAAAGAAAGTAGATCTTCTGAGTGTTGTCTAGTACTCTAGTCACTGAGCACTTCTCAGTGAAGTCAGTAAAGTTACACCATCATAGTAAGTGTAGCCCTTTATGTGGAGTATTATTACAGTCATATAATCTAGAAGTCTGAATATCTTATATTTTGTGGCAGTCTATATATATTTTTTCAGATGACATACAGTAAGCGCACTTATACCTGAACTGAAAGGGAAACATCATAACATATAAAAAGTAATCACAGCCTTTTCTGGGACAGGGTTGCTCTTGACAAAGCTATAATTCCACATTGGGATTCAGACACTAGTGTGGTTAATTTCCTGCACTAAGTGTAACCAGGCTTGTTCATACAGTTCATGGGAAGAGATAGGCATCCAGTTGTTCTACCAGACATACAATGATGACTTAATGAGTGAAGCTGTTCCCATTCTTAGCTATTGCTCTGCCCTCCGAAAATATTTTCAAGGTAGGGAAGTCTGATCAATTCATTAATTGGCTCTCAAAGCATTGTAGGTTTTAGCTCAGTAGATTAAACTAGCGCAAGAACTTTTCCATTTGTCCAGCATTAATTTGTCGCTGCTTATTTGTTAAGTCCTCACACAAATGCAGGCAGAAGCTAATGAACTGAATGAAGATCCACCCTGATAACGAGCAAGATATACTGAAGAAGACAAAATGGGGTACTTAACAGGTATCTGAGTGCCTGAGCTAGGTCATCTGTTTCTCATTTTAAAAAAGGTGGGAAAAAAATCCAATAACCACTCACACACACAATTCCCACATTTTGTTGCAATCAGTAATCCTGTTAGGAGGGAAGAGACTTCAGATTCAAGGATACAGAAGAACAATTTGAAAGCATTTCACATGTCTGGGAATGTCAAACCATCACATAATTTTCTAGTTGTTTTCTCTAAGTCCTTTCTATTGAACTGTTTGACTTCAATAAATTAATGTTATTTGGAATAAGAACCTTAATCTGAGGTTCATGTAGGCAGTAGAGCCAATATTTCTCATCTCTCTCTTTTTGGACAATGTAGTCATGTCAAAGATATAGAGAGCAATAGAGCTATATTTGTGATACTATTTCTCACTTACCTAAGTTTTTAGTGCTAAAGATCTGGCTGTCAAAAGCAGACAACAAAAGTTTGACAGGCATGATACTGCCACTCTTGCACCTCAGTGTTGGACTTGGATGCCTAACATGACAGCAAAGTACTTGTAATTTACCTAGAGCTGTTGACTGCTGGCTGGCTAAGTGTAGTGCTGAGGCCGCGTTCTTAAAGGAAAGCGTGTACCCTTTATGCTTACAAACAGAGGACTCCCATTTTAATGGTCAGAGTGCAATTTGTTCTCTGCTATTTAAAAATAAAGCTTCTCATGATCAGGATGAGAAAACTCTTATGCCTCTGAGACAACATAACTTTGACTCTGTGAGCACACTCAACTATGAATAGAAATACCCACCTGTCAGTCAGTCAAGGTAGTTTAAAATACCTGTGCTGCAAAAGCCTATGTGTCATTATAGATTTAGCAGTACGAGCAATGTTCCCTTTGTCAAACAATGAAGCAATATGACTAATTAACACTCACTAGGGAACCTGAAATAATGATCTCTCTCTCTCTTCCTAGAGCCAATTACCCCAAATATTCAGATTAGCTACCTACTATTTCTCTGAAAGATATGTCTTGCTTTCTTTTTCTTTTTAATTTAAGGCATTATGTACCATGTAGCATCATGTTATAGGATGTTATGTCACATCCTGACAGCTTACAACTAGGGATATGCTGAATTTATTGGATAGTTAATACCTTCCTGAATTAACAAGATAACCAACTTTTCAGAAAAAGGAAATCTGGGAAATATTTGCAGTGCCTCCTTCTATATCTGTAGGGAGAATTTGCCTGGTTAATTTAATCAGCTGTAGTATTTCATTATGGCTTCCCACTAATATAAAGTTTAAGTACATATGTTTATTTATGCAGACATTTAATTCATATAATTGTATGATCCTATTTTACAAATGCCTACAATACCTATAAGCATACATGTTAGTCCAGCATTGTAACATAAAATTTTTTGAAAAATCCTTAATGAAGAAGATATTTCCAAGAATATTATTTTGGTCAAAGTTACCAACTTCATAAATGACAAGACCACTTAGGAAAGTCAACTCTCTCTCTTATATGGTAATTGTAAAGCACTACATCAGAAACTTTCTTATTCTGCATTGAGGAGAGAAAGGTTTTTGTGTTGTATCCTCTCCCAGGTAAATTGAGAAACCCGAATAGCAGTTAGGCATGGCAGTTCTCAGTTTGCAACAGCTAAACTTTGAGCACCTGGATCTCCTGCAAAAAGCAGAACAGTGTTAGATGTGAAGGCTATCAGAGTTAATATATTTACTACAGAGCTGAGTAATACGATTAATACAGAAAGTTCGATTTCACAAAGTAGGATCTGAAATACATGGAATAAAGCCCTAAAAACAGAAAGTATTTTAAATCACATCTTTCCGGGACTTCATTGGGCCTGAAGAAAGATGTTTTTTGTGAGCCAACAGCTGAAGATCCTTTCCTGAAGGTAGAAATGTATGCTCTGCTTTACAAAAGTAGAGCAGCCTTTTTTTTCCCTGAGATGAGACATTGGATGGGTGTGTTGTGTGCGAAGCCTGGTAATACTAGTTGGGGATTACCAGTTGGGTTGAAAGCAGGTTTTGAATTCCTTGATACAATTTTTCTTAGCTGTCCTGAGACTGGTCTGACTACGAGGGTGTTTTGAGATGTCTATGTTGTCACTCCTTTTCTATTGAAGGTTTTCTACTGGCCTGAAGAAAAATCATGAATCACTGAGCTGAAAGGAGCAATGAGCATCATGAAATTATTTGGAACAAGAGGGCAAAAAAGGTCCAGAACTTGTCCTTGTTCCATTCTTTCCTGTTATATGTATTTTATCTAATAATTATTTCACATGATTTGCACAGAGTTTTTTGAGCCAAGAACGGGGTGGGTGCCCTTACCATCAAATTATAGTCATGCTCATTTAATGAATTGTGTATTTTAAATGAAATTTTAATATCCCTGTATTGTAAATTTTGCACATTTCCTTTAAAGGTGGCAGAAATTCAGTAAGTGTGGTATTTTCCTTTTTAACCATCACTGTTGAGAAGCAACTGTCTATCTTTGCAGCTGCTAAAAAATAAGGAAACTAAGTTCCCAAAGTGATTGCCATCTAATTTGTACTGAAGATTACTCTGAATCTACTGATCAGATGTAACTTTTAAATAATTTTCTTCTGTCTTTTACGCAACAAGAGGGAAGATCAGACTTAAGATTGCATTAATTAGTAACAAGCAAAATTATTTTTTGCCACGTTGTACTAATTTAGAGGGCTGCTACACAAGCACACTTGAAGTTATGTTGTAAAGGTTTTAAAAAATTTTAAGGACAAGTCTTCATTTTTAGTGGAAAAAGTGGGAAAGCTGTGTGGTACGATGCACCAGGATTTCTTGTGCAAACGTTTCTTTCTGTTGAAAAATACATAGACTCATAAACATTCTTATTTCTGCTACTGTTTTTTAATTACCGTGTCACTGGTGCTTTCTCTATGTATGTTAACTTTACTGTTGTTAGTTAGAATATAAAATCATTCTCTAGGACAGAGGTTTGTGTAAGCAGTCTTAGCAGTATGTGACACTTACACACATGTATAGATACAGAAAAATGCTGTTTATTTTCTCACTTGTACATATTACAACATGTAGTAAGCATAGTCAAGGCGTGTCGATCTGATGTGATCGCGTAGATTAACAGATCCTATCCAGCTAAGGCTTGAGCATTTGTGCTCTAACTACAAAAATAGTCTCTGTATCAAGCTTTGAAAAGAACATATGTGGACATTTTTTCTTTTATTTCTACTTGTGACTGACAAAGAAACTGCCTGGGATTGACAGAGATAGTGACATCGAGGTGACATGAGGCTGTCAAGTGGGAAGTCAATTTAAGACAAAAAACAGGGCAGCTTCCATTGATGACTGGAGTGCACACTGTAACTTTAAGGGAAAATAGTGCACTATGTCCTCAGCATTTACAAATTCATTCAGGGATAGAAAGTGCTTTTAAGTTGCTCTGGATGCCAAATTTCTAACAGTTTTAGAAGAAAACAGCAGAAAGTGTCATGTCCTTATAATCTGGCTCAAATTTAAGTTATCTTTGTCATACCTATGCTCACCCTACCTCTGATTTACCTAAGTTTAGCATCCTACAACTGATGGCTCTTAGGGCAGATCTATGAAAAGTCAGCTCTGTCAAGTTTAGGCTTCTTTGCTTGTGCCATTCTGCTGCACTCTTCTTATTTAGACAGACTTTTTCTTATTAAAAAGGTTGAGTCCACCAACACCATTTGAAGTGGCAACATAAACCTCTTAAGTAGAATCTAAACTGCTGGTACTGAGGGGCTACCACCGTCTTGTATTGATGGCTTTCCACAACTTGGATCTTTCAGATACTTATATAAAGTAACTAGTAGAAGCTCACCCTGTTTAGAGATTTTTGACTATCATAGTACCAGAAATTGCAAGACATTGTAATATATATTTTGTTATAGATATTTAGTGATTATTTTCTTTGTCTTCCCTCTCTTTCTAAAATAAAACAAGGTTTCTTAACTGTTTCTTTGCATACTGTGCTTTACAGAAAGCTGTTTGCTGGCTGGCGTTGTAAATGGAATACTGATTTGTTGCAGCTTACATCCCTCACTAGTGCTCCTGCTGCTCTCCTCTTCTATCTTTAGAAACTTCCTTTTTAGACGATGCAAACAGGATTAAAAGACAGAAATGTACTTCGTTTATTCACTCCCTTTCTTCAGGCTGCATCATATGCCCCATATTACAATGACTAATGTGATAAATTATATGGCATTGAGACTGAAACAAAGGTACTTACAGGAATTGGAAATACAGCTCTACAAATAATTTTCCATTACCTTTTAAACTAATAGTTCTATAAAACTTCTTGAAGGTTCTTAGGATTCAGCAGACTCCAGTTAATGCATCTTTGTTCAGAGCTGTGTGGGTTTTGGCTGGCTTATTGGCCACATGATTACAAACCAAATTAAGAGTAACCCCTTCGGTCTGTCTCCTATGTGTGTATGGGAACCTGCTGAACCACATCACTGTTTCTGTGATTGCTTTAAACCACAGAGAAGTACTTGGAACTCCATATAACTACAGAACAGGTTTTTTTAAGTGACTATGGCAAGTCAGCACACAAAATAGCATAAGATGACCCAAGAGTCTTTTGTTATATGTAATGCTGCTCACTGCTCCCATTTACTTTTCTGCCTTTACTTTTCTGCTTGACTTCTGCAAAGGCGAGAGAACTATCATTACTGACTAAGCACATAAATGTTTTCTAAAATTATTATAGAGCTCATTTTACTGAACCTCAGAAATATAAAGGCCAAGGAGCAAAAGCATCTGAGAAACAGCATATGAAACATGTGTAAAAATAATATTTCTGAATTTGTTACATGCTGATCTCTCTCAGTTCTTTTTGAACTCATTGCCATGGTCTTTATAAAAGCTTTTAGAACCATGACTCATTCAGATAGAAGTTAATTACTTGCGACTTTTGTGAGCAAGTATGAACAAAGGAGAGTAGAACAGGCTCAGTCTTATGCAATTTAGAAAGAACATTTCTACATTTTAGTTTGAAGAGCTGTGTTACTAAAAATGTTACTGCCAGTGAAGCTTTCCAGTATGATAGCACTGAGACTGCAACATTTTCCCTTGATAGCAGTTTAATCGCTGCTGGATAGGAAATTATTTTTGAAACAGGTGTTTGCTGTCCTTTTCTTGTTGCTGTGCTTGCTCCAGAGCATAACAGAGTGCAGGTCACGCCGACTATTGTTCTATTCTGAATGAGAAATAGCTGTTCTAGCTATGGTAATTTTAGAAATGACCACTATGGTAAGAAAAAATGTATCAGTATTCTGCAGTTTGTGAATACATTTCAAAGGACTGAACCTTGTTGAGAGGACATCATTTTGGTTGGGTGTTTTTCAGAGCTGCATCAACTTTCCTACTGGTGATTATTTTGGTATCGTTTTTGGTATTGTCTTTGGCTTTCTAGCAAAACATATTCAGTTATGTAGAATTGCAGTGTACCGAAGTTGATGCATGTCCTAAAAGTCAATGATGAAATGAAAACAATAGTTCTTTGCCATCCTGCCGTGTGTGGCAAATGGGCTGTATACATGTGGACTTTTGGAGCTGGAGAGCTGTTAAGTTAGGAGGATCAGGTGCTCCCACTGCTGGCTCTAGTTAGCACAAAGCAGAGAGAGGAAAACCAAGAAAATTCAGTGCTGATTACAGCTATTGTTGAACTCTGAGTCCATGTCTCTGCTATCCCTGCTGCTGTGATTACAGTGTTTGCCCCTGCAACCTTTCTGGCTCAGCACAGTTACCTCTGTGGTAGTCCAGGGCAAACTTCCTCTGTTGGCTCGCACTCCCTGAGGTGCCACTCCTCTTGGACTCGTTATAACATTCACAAAACAGAGTCCTTTTTTAAATTTTTTTTTTCTGTCCAACAGTATAAGCTCTCTGACAGAGTTTGTGCTGCATGCTGTCACCTGTGGAGTTTACTTGCTCTTGGAGGTCATTGAATCAAACAGTTTAGCTGTATTTTGTTTTAGGGGATGAATACTTTTATTTGGATTATGAATGCATGTATTTTTCAAGACTCAATAAGTGTAATGAGATGAGATGCTTCGAGGTATATGTTTGTCACTACCTAGAGGGGTAAGGAAGGAGTATGTTCCTCTAATGGACAACATTAAAAATTTGAGGACTAGAAGTTAGGGTCAGTCACTCTTGCTTATATATGTGTTGGTCATTGCGTGATAAAGGAGATAAGTTATGGAAAGATACATGCCGAAACACTGATTTGTTCATACACTTTCTGCTTGTGTTCAGAATTATAAAAGTTAACTGTGTGGGTTTTTAATTTTCATTATTTCATTACAATCACATGTTGATTAGTACTGTTCCAATAAAAATGTTTTAAAGAAAACTGTGCACACAGTAGAGATGACAGATGGAGAGGCAAATAAAGTCCTGCATGATTTCAAGTTTTAAGTGATTTATCTTGCTAAAGGCTGCATACTTAGTGCAGGTAACCACTTCAGTTAGATTGATACAGTTGTTGTTTCAGAGCTTGTCCAAATAGCCTTTTATGTTGCAATCAAGTAATAGATGCAAGATTGACAAGTTACAAAGAAAAGGAGCTTTCAGTCAACAAACAGACTAAAATCCATTATTGTGGTGTGTACACTGTGTCCTGGACCTGTAAACACATCTTCATTGATCCCATAGAAAGATAGAAATATCTCCCCTTGTATGGTTCAATCAAGACCCTTTTCACAAAGGCAAAGTGCAAACAATATTGAAAAAGCAGAAAAAGACTGACATTACAGTCAAACAGTAAATAATGGTTGTGCTCAGGAAGCCTATCTATAACATTTCAAACTGCTGTCAGCTCAGATGAAATGTATAACCTCTCTATTACAACCTTAAGAAAGATCAAAACACAGGTACTGTGCATTCCCCTTACTGTCATACCCTTTTTACCAACTGACCAAATCAATAAGAAAAAGAATCTCATTTTTTCAGTTTTGCATGTTTGTGGGTGTCTCAGATCTGGAAAAAACATTGAGAAAAAGCTTTGCTCTTTGATTTTTATTTATTTATTTAAAATTTTCATCATTGTAGTGTCTGGCAAAAAATGTTGAAGTATTTTTAGCTGAGTTTCATGTGGTTCACCAAAGGCATATAAGACAGATGACTTGATAAGACACTGTTCTTTTTATTGTTTTTTAATATATTTTACCATCTATATTAAAGTTATAGTTAAAATTATATGTACAGCCACACACAATGAGTTCACATCAAGAGCACCACCCTGTCAAATGACTAGCTTAGCCACCCCTTTCACTCCACATCCCAAAATCCCATTTAAATCCTAATTTGAAACCTTAAGTGGAATTGAAATCTAGCATAAGCTTTAGTCTGACTCAACAGTGGCAGCAAATTTTATGCATATTGTGCCAGGTGATGCTAATAACTGTAAGGTTTTGCCCAAGGATTAAGCATGGTCTATAAAAAGATTAATTTGCTATTTAAAGTTAATATTGCTCATCTTGAACTGTCATCTAGATGGTACAAAGCTGCTCCTCACTTTCTTGAGCACTGAAAAGGGGCCTTTACGTAATGAATAATTACAGCCTCTGGCTAAGGTCACTGGAAATCTGTCCTACAGGAAACTTGTACAAATGCATGGAATTATGATATCTTTTGGAAATATTCTTTCATGTATTGGATTGGAGGGCAATAGCCATTGCTGGCTGACATCTTAGGACGTACTGCAGGGGGCTGTGATTACCCTGCATTATTAATCTACTTCTGCAGAGGTATTGCAGGCACCTTTTCTTTGCAAGGTCAAGGTAAAAATTTGATCAGTAGTATTTGGTAAGAAGGTCATAATAGCATTTCCTCAGGCCAAGTAATCTAAATCCAGTGGGCAAGTGTTACAAAATCACAGAGTGGTTGAGGTTGGCAGGGACCTCTGGAGGTCATTTGGTCCAACCCCTCTGCTCAAGCTAGGCCACCTGTAGCTGGTTACCCAGGACTATGTCCAGACGGCTTTTGAATATCTCCAAGGATGGGGATACATCCACAACCTTCCTGGGCAACCTGTGCCAGTGCTCAGCCACCTTCACAGTAAAAACGTGTTTCCTGATGTTCAGAAGGAACCTCCTGTGTTACAGTTTGTGCCCATTGCCTCTGGTCCTGTCACTGGGCACCACCCAGTCATTATCTTTTGCCATTAAATTTTACCTCATTGGTGTTTGCTTTCTATCTAGAAACAGTAAGTATGGAAAATGTTACAATACAAGTCACTTTATTATGAATTCCTTTTTGTTTCACAATCAAAGTGATTCAACTATTGAAGCAAATTTCAGATTAACATCAGGGATGAAATCCTGGCTACATTGACATTGAGGGTAATGAGACTGTTGCCAAGGCTTCAGCAGGGCTGAAAAGCTTTGTATCACCAGATCAGTCCTGCTTATCATTTTCTCAACAACATCTGACTTCGTTACAGGAATGAGGATATTGTGACCCCAGATTAAAATTTAAATGTATACAAATATTTAACGCCCTTCCAGTAGAGCAAAAGACAATCATTATTTTGTATGATTATTGTAAATAGAAGATAAAATAGATAACAGTATTTTCATTATGATAATCTGTAGGAAAAAAATTATAGGAAAATGATAGTGTATGCTACATACTGCAGCTGTTTAGGGTGAGGGAGGGGGAGACAGTGAGAAAGAAAGTTACCATTAAATAGACAGAAAGCTGGATGAATAGATGGATGGATAGTTAAATAATCATGTTGGGAATCTTGAGCAAAAATAAGGGTGGATTCCTTACCAGGTGTTGTATGAATTACTGGATGTGGTTGTGTGGCCTATGCTAGGTAGAACTCAGAGCAGGCTGGACTTAATGACTGTGCATCTATTAAACTCTGAACTTTGCACTAAAGGTTCCTGTTTACTGTTTAATCATGGATGGGTCATAACAACTAACTCTTCTGTTCATTAGTAACTCTGATGTTAAATGTAATCATTTTCTCCAGCACCTCTATACTGAAGGCAGTTCAGACTGAAGGAAATTTCTATGAAGTACAGTAATTTCTGCAGTTGCTTGCACAGCAAAGCTCTGGTTATTAAACTAAGGGAGTTAACAGAAGATGGCAACTTTTACTAAAAAAATCATATGGGAAAAATGAGGCTACTAGATAGAAGTTGATAGCTGCTAATATTAGAGCCTTACAATAGATTTAAAAAAAAAAAAAAAAAAAAAAAAAAAAAAAAAGATGTGCAAGGTTAGAACAACTAACAATGTAGCAAACACTTGCCAGCTTGTTATGTGATATCTCTGGTAGATGGAAGACCTAAATTAAAGACCTTTTTCTTAATTAGTCTGACTAGGTCACCTACATTCTATGTAGGTGCAACAGTAAAATGAATCTTTAATTTTTTACAAAATTGAGCTAATTGGGAAAGCTTCATCCTACTCAGATATACATTTGGGTAGTTAAAGAACTCATCTAGAAAATGAGAGCCTAAGGTTAATCAAGAGCTTGAACCAGCAACTCTCACACCCTACATGGGTTTAATGGATACTGTCTTACTGGTATTTGGAACTTGGTGGTCTTTTCCTCCTTGTTTTTCTTTCATTTTTGCCTTTCTTTCCGTGAAAGCCCTTGGAAAGTATTGGATTCTTCCTGTACTAACAGGGAGACTGTTAAAATCAGAAAAAATGTCTATCCAACTCTCCAACTATAGATCCAGTTAAGAATCATAGAGGCTAGAACTGGTATGTAATTTTGAGAGCTGTGCTCTGCTTGCTTAATTGTTGTCTTGCCTTTCCTTAAAAACAAAACCAGAGAGAAGGCTTTTCTTTTCAGCCTTTGTTGAACACTGGATTAATGTGTCTAGAACAGCGATGCTGAAAATTCTAACTGGATGTTCAAGATGAAAATAGCTTTAGTTAGCAAGAATTGACCTCCAAAGTGTCAGATGTGAATTGTGTGCCCTAAAATATTTCATGGCAGATATTGAAATCCAAATTTTGAAAATGTTTTGCAGTTGCATGCTTCTCTGTTTATGGCAAGGCTGCTATTGTAGGACATGTGGGGGTTAAATGGAACAAAATTTCTGTTTGAGGCCCAGTATCTGTTCAGCAACAATGTCCTTTATGCTTTGGTTAAGGTGTTCTCATTAGAAACTGCTAATTTTTCAAAGTTTCTGTTCTTGGCCATTAAAATTCACTGTGTGCTGGAATTAATTTGTTTTTGTAGCACTGATTGAATGATAATACAGCATGAATGCTTTGGATTCCAAAGTGGAAAAGAGTGGTTTTAGTTATTTGGTTTTCTTTTATTGCTAAATATATATACTGTGTTTAAAACATCTTACTCTCTCTGTTTTCATTTTATACTCCCTGTCTAGGACCTCTTCCTTTTAGGCCATTCCTCAGAGAGAACTCTACAGGCAATCTTTCTGGAAAAGCAAGAGAGTACCAAATAATCTTCCTGTATCATCAGGATATAGGAATGTATATAGTGTTTGAAATGGAGAGAGGGCTATTGAACTATAGGTTCATAAATTTACTGCTTAAAGCAGTAACCATAATGGCTTAAAAAAAACTCTCACAAGAAGATGCTCTTCATGTTTGTTCTTTTCTACAAGTATTAAAAAAAATAACGTCCTGGGTATTGTCAGATCTTTTAAACTTTGTGTTCCATCTATGAAAACTACATTAATTCGTAATGTCCTAGTATGATAGCAATTTCAATATTGAAAGTAAAAAGGCAAAATTATCAATTTGTTGCAGGACACCAGTCTCAGAAAACAAAAGTGGTCACACTTGCTGTGTCTACATTAGTGTTTCATTTTGGATAAGGAGCATATGAATGTCCCTGTAGTCTCCATTTACCATGCTTTGGCTCCCATCTGGGTGTGGTTTCTGAGTGTGTCAGCTGGCCTCTTCTAAGGTGAATGATAAAAAAGACATGCTCCCAGTGCACTCAGATTACAGAGCAGTAAATCCAAGGGATCAGGCTAGAGATAGATGATGTAAACTCACCTGATACATGTTTCATGTATATAGTGGGTCCTTGGCACAGATTGTTCTGCTACAAAGATAAATTCTTACCTGATCACTCTACTTGCTAACACAGGCACAGACCCTGAGTCCACAACCTTTCCTCTCGGTAGCCAGTAGCAGAGGTGTTCAGAGAGGATATTAAGAGAAAGGTGAACATAGCAGTGCTTCTATAACTGCTCTCCCAGCCACCAGCAGTCAATGTCCCACTGGTTTTCTACTCCTGATCCTGATCATCTCATTCATGCTCAGTACAAAAAAAGGAATTTAGGAGCTGTGATATGAAACTCAAGTTCTTGGCTGAAGTGCTTAACCTAGAAGACTGTGGAACTGAGGTGCCTAAGAGGTGATGAAAGAAGTCTCAGATGAGAGTCTCAAAAAAAATGTGCAACCAGAATGGACAAAAACCTTGAACAAGCACACTCAATCCAGCAGTGGCTGGGGCTAGGCTGAAGTCACACTGCTCAGACTTCAGCCTGAGTCTGTGGCACTTCGTTTGAGACCCACATTGCCACACCCCATCCTATAGCTAAGTATCCAGGCCTCCATTTTCAAAGAATGGGGGATATTTTTTCCTTCAAAAATGGCAAGATGGAGGAGATGCACTTAATGCAGTAGTGCAGTGGTTACAACATGCTCATGGGAGGGTGAATGTCTTGGTTTGTTTTCTTAACCTGAGACTCTAACCAAGAACTGATAGGTTAGGGAGGGAGGCTTACTCAGTAAGTCAGGGGAGATACCAGTGGGATTTATACCTAGAATCTAAAGAAACAAATGCACACCCTAGTTGCACTTAATGAATAACAACTTCTGAGCACTAAATATTCATCAGTCCTGCCCACCTACCCAGTAGATCCCCAAAATAAGATGCTTAATAACCTGTTTGTAATATATGAATAGGAAAAGTAAGTAAAGTTCTCAAATAAGGTATTTGCCCATCTGTAATGAAGGTATCTGGGACTATTATGACAATACCTTTAGACTACAGTGAAAAATAATAAAAATTAAACTGATGAATGCCTGGATATGTAAGAATGTAGAAATTAGCTGATGTTGCTTGAGAAACAGTAGATTTTCAAGCACTTATAGACTGTGTTGTAATGAAACACTGAGAAAATTCGGTGCAAAACTGTGATTTGGACACTGGATTATTAGTTATTTTTGTCAACTGGTTGTTGACTTTTTGGTCAGGAAATATTAGTTTTCTAACATAATATTATAATATTAAATACTAACAGTCTGAGGATACATGCTTTCCTGGAATATTTGTATAATATACATCCCAAGATAACTGTTAAGCACTCAGTTGAAGCATTGAGTATAGAAGCACACTTATCCTAGGCTCCCTCTATGGAAAATTGAGGCAGTAGGCACCCCAAAGGGTAATTCCATTCATCTGAGATCTGAACTGCCTTTTGGCAGTGCCTATCAGTCTTCATTGACAGTATAGAGAGCCTCGGGACAAATGTGCGTCTAAATCCGTCCACCTAACATAGGTGCTCCAGTTAAACACTGAATGTTAAGTGACATAAACCTGAGCACAGTGAATTGTGTAAATTCTCACTGATATTTAATTCAGTCCTGTCATAAACCAAGGTCATTATAATAATAAAAGTGAATTACAATCATTTTTTCATAGACACCCATATCAGATAGCCTCAAGCAGTATTACATATAATAATTAAACAGATACTACCAAAATAGCATATTCAGTTGGACAAACAAGTAATGCAATGTATGAATATTGATATTGGCATCAGAAGATTTTACATGCATATTTATTTTTAAATTAATGGAATAAGAAATACATATAAATTTTAAAATTGTTTGTTTTGTTTTTCTTTCTGGCCTTTCTGCAAAAGATTTTTTTAACCAAATTATAGAAATTGCTTCTAGCTCCCCTTCCTATTTTCTGTTACAGTTTATGTTTAACGAGATATCAGTAAACCTTCCTATATCTCAGCTTTCATTCAGTTTCTTTCTGTAGCCTGTTCTTTATTGTTGTGTGCCATAAGCCTAGATAATGGATTTAGGATTTTAACACTGGACCAGTGCTGAAAAATGCACAGTAGAGCATGTTCAGCCTTTGGGAGACAGACTGACTTAAAATAATTGATAAACTAGCTCTGCTGGGTGATCCTCATTTGAGGTACACTCACTGCTGTGTTCTCACAGAGAGGGTGGATGACTGTGAAACAAAGTACTTGAAAAATGGCTTGGATTTCCATATGACACCCAAGAACAATATGACTTCCAATAGTCAGTAATGCAGTAAGAATCTTGTAGCTTGCTTTCTGTAAAAAGTATCAATCACTTGTGATTGAAAAATGAATCTGTAAAGTTAACCTACTCTGTCAAATTTGATTTATTCAGAGGTAAACAACATTCCAAGAGGATTTAGTGAGCCTGTGTTTGGCAAAGGGGTATGTTCAGGTTGTGGCACTACATAGATTGAATGTCCAAACATTTAAAAACTCTTTTATCATTGGCCTGAATACAAAAACGACAGCCTTCATTTGGTGACCTTAGAATGTCCCTGCTATTTGTTATGGGCTTTCTGTATTTAGTTTAACCTTCCATCATGCTGGGGTTAAATAAATGACAAGTTGTTATTTTTCTGATTTTTAGATTAATATTGAGCCATTAAGCTATAAACATATTGAGCAAGATCTCAAGCCAGTGTAAATCAGCGTAGCTTCATTGTTTCCAGTGGAGCTTTGCTGAATTGCATCAGCTGAAGAGCTATCCTGTTATTTGGAACAGTGCTGTATCTTGCTTTCCTACACAGCTTCTGGCTGGAATGTTTGATCTGTAAATCACAATATTGTCACTATATTTCTTATCCTAAGCTCTTTCTGCTCCTTCAAATACATCTTTATTCTTACTTACAGCTGTTCTCCCCTTCTCCTTTCCTTCATTTCTGAGTATTTGGAAACCAAATAATAACCTTGATATATACTGATATTTATGAGGAGAAGAATTTTGGAGTGGTAAATCTAACTGTGCTCTTATAAATGTGGACCACATTTAAAAAAAAATAATCAAGGCCTGAGGTCAATTTCCCCACTATATTTACACTTGTAATTACCATAAGTGTGCATGCAAATGGGGTGACTGAATGCAAACCCAGTGAGATAGGTGTCTGTCTAAAATACACGGATGGTAATTACATGCAGAAATGTCAGGGAGCAATTGCGCACAGACCTTTAGCCTCCCTTTCAGCTGAATTTAGCCTTTGCACTATTTTCCTTCTTTTGCAGGCCACAGTACTCCCTTATGATATAACTTCTTGTCTTGAGGAAAGCAAGCAGACACACAGATTCTGTATTCTTTCATTGTTTATTTTTATTTGCAACAGGCCTGTGGTTGCTGTTACTGTCAGGAGAAAAGTAACAAAAAAATTTACATACAGATATATTTTTCACAATCTCTAGCACAATGTATTTCTGTGTTCAGTATCTCCAAGCTTGTAGGCACTGTTTCGAACTAACCTGGTGTTGTCTCAGATCACACAGAACCCATTATACTCTGATTGTATGAAAGCGTATGCCTGGCCTGCTACTCTGAAATTACAACACTCACGTGGCTTTGGCCTTACGGTTCAGAGAGTTGTGAAAGTGGGGTGTTTCCACCAGACAACTGGCAGTAGTCTGTGGCTGTGCTTCTATAAAAGCTGTTTAAAACTATTACATCTAAAAATGAAATTGCCTTTGAAAGAACAGATAAGGAAATGTGGCGATTATTGTATAAATTTCATATTTGTGTGCTTTAAGACATTAATATCAACATATAAAGAAAACAAGCAAGTTAAATTGATGTATTTCCATTTATTTTTTCTATATTTTTGCAATTATGCTACAGTATTTTTGGATAAATGATACACGTTTATGCTAAATTTAATTTTATCATCTTTATAAGCCTGTCTTAATACATAAAAGCAATTTCTCTCTCAGAGAAGCATGTTACAAATTTCTGGTTTATTGTATTCCCTCTTTCCCTTCTTAGCTTTATAACAAAACAACACCTTAGTTCCTTTTTGAATACTGTATATGTTGAATGTCCAATACAGATCTCTAAATCTAAAAGGAAATACTTATCACAACATAGCCAACATTTTTTTAGTGTAAAAGCCTTTCACAGTTAAAATGCACTGATACTGCTGCTGTAAAAATAACAATTACTTCAAGGAAACTGTTGGGCATGGCTAGAGCATGGGTGTATGGCAGAAAAAAATGCTACATAATTTTGAGTATGTTTGTATGAGCTTTAAAGAGTGCATGAATAGAAATACATGGGTGCTTATGCTTGCATGTGAAAAAATAAATAAATACATTTATAACTTTCTTACTTCTACAGTTTTTTATTCGAGTGGATCTAGTCTTGCATCTGCTCAAGCACTGTTTAGTAGGGAACATGATTCACTGTGTGTTTTACATCACCATCCAATGATGTGACAGGGCTTGCTCTGCAGACCTGCTGGAAAGCCTCCTTTTAGATGTTAATCCTGACTAGAAGCAGTTGCCAGATATCTCTGTGCCACCTCTCTGGTTCCCTGGTTAACAGATAAACTTACCCTTTTGTTTTCTCAGTGAATATACTTATTTATTTTTCATCCAGTCTAATACTCCCACTCCTGAGCTGTCTACTCAGCACCATGGTGGACAGCACTTAGTGGTTACTGTGCTCCTAACCCCCACAGACCTCTAAAACACTTCAAAGACAGCAAAACACTTTTTGAGGAGTTTCTGTATACCTGAGTTGATCTTATCATTGCCTATTGATGTGGATCCTTAAAATGCCTTTAGTCATGCAGTCAGATGCTTCCAACAAGAAGTTGCCAGGCACAGACAGAAGGTCCTGTGGGGCAGCGTGCTGCCTGGCTCTAGGAGCTGACCGTGGTTTCTTAAGAATATGCTTAGTTTGCACATTGGAACAGTGTCATGTTACAGTTTTCATATTATCTGGGGAAGAAAATACATTTGAAAAAGTCACTAATTTTTTTTTAAGTTTTTGTTTGATGGAGTGACAAAAAATATGCTTGCCATTAACATGACATATTCCCTCAGGTTTACCTGTTCAGAGTTTTCTTCATTGTTGTTTAAAAACTACTATATCTCAATGTGCTGTTTATGAAAACTGTAGGATGGGTAATAGAAAGGTATTGCAAGAAGATGGGTCCCTGAAAAGTATGTAGCTTGCGACCTGTGATACCTTTGCTGTTCAAATCCTGGGCCTTTCATATGGAAAAATAAGAACTAAGACGTATCAAAACTCAATTTCAATGTGACCTGAGCAAGGATTTGTATTGCAGTATTTCTTAAACAATTAATGGATACTGTACTAATTTATTCTGCCACTAAGTCCCTTTGCTCATTCTCTCATGTAAAATTATGCACAGAAATTCAATTATGGTACCATTTCCTTTATCAGCTTCAATGTAGGTGTCTGAGTTGAGCTGAGCCTGAACCATTCCCGGTACAACACATGCTCCACCATCACATGTGGCAATATGGCCTGCTGAAGTTGTGTCCCTGGGAGCACTAAGGAACTGACCAGCCACTCACCTTGGAAATCCTTCCACATACCCAGGAAGCTCACTTTAAGATACTTTCATGTTGTAACCTCCAGTCCCATTCAGCCACTGTTTTCCAGCCTGAAGTCAGTTTCTTGTTCTGAATATTCATTTTTTTTGTTCTTCAGTGTATAGCTTTGCATTTAGTTATGTTGATATTTTGCATGGAGGGACCCAGCATGCTATGCCATCTTGACTGCTAACCATGGCTTTCCTGATCTCTGTGTTACCTGCCAATTTTATCAGTCTTCATTGTTTATTTACTGCCATATGGCCAACGCAAATTTTAAATAGGATCAAACCCAATGCCAGTTTCACACAAGAGAAACACCCTTATTCAGTGGTAATTCTTCACTGAAAACCACCTGTGAGATCTGTCAGCTGGTCAATTCTTAGTCCACTTAACTGCATAGCATACTCTGCCTTAAACCAAGTTTACTGAACAAAGCTTATTTGGAATACTATGTATATGTCAGTGGTCTAATATCTGTTCTTCATGTTTGTGACAATTGTGAAAAATTCTCAAGCCTAGTTTCCTTTTGAAAAGAGGTGTATTTGTCTCCAATTTTCTGTATTTCTATCTGTGTCCTCTGCTAATCACTTTTGAAACCAGTTGCTGATTTCCACTGGATTTCATAGGCAGTAGATATTGGATAGGATACCAAATAAAGAAAAAAAATGCATTTGAGATCCCAAGTGAAGAAGGCTACTCTGATCATTCATACCTTAAAAGACACTGGAAAACCCATCTGGGAGAGATGTTCGTATAGGGGTCACAATGCAGTTGGGGTCTGCACTTTCTTTGATAGCAGAGTCAACACTAGAGAAATCCATAGAAAAGTGTTTTGTGGTTTCAGATGATGAATAGATTATAGGGATTTTTACCACTATTCAAAAACACAAAAATAAAGACTTTCTATAAATTATTCTTTGGAACACCCCAGAGAGAGGGTGAAACAAATGTTGATATGGGAATGTAGGGTTCTGCAGAAAAATCTTTTCAAATCAGTCTGGGAAGCACAGACAGTTTGCCCACACTTGGCCCACACTTGACAGACTTGACAGATTTTTTGGCAAAGATATGGGTGGATCCATAGACAAGGGGAGAATCTTATCTATAGCAAACATAGCCACATTCTGCTAATACAGTTTGTATCTTCTGTGGTTGAGGTTGCAAGTAGGATGCTTCTGTACTGCAGTATAAACCTGAGAGCTATAAAAGCATAAATACTAAGAAGAAACTGCAGATTTCAGAATAGGCGGAAAAGTTTGTTGTTCATAAACCAGATCAGGCAGACTAAGGGAAGAACTTCTGGGTTTATATGTGGTGTTATATCTACCTGGTTCTTTTTTACAGTGTCTTAAGGTGCTTGGGAGAATGTGTTCATTTGGATGTCTAGATTCTTTAAGTTTCTGTTTGTTTCTACAAGAACCATTTAAAATAAATATGAAATTACAAAGCAGGTTGTTGCTTACCTTAGCTTGGATCATGTGTGGGGTGTACAAAGATCCATTGCATGCTGACCTTCTTGCCATATCTGTGGCTTTCTGAATTCTCATCTGGCAACTGAACTTTCCATTAGGTAGTGTTGATTCAGAGGAGCCTTCTCATCTATCCCCTGAAGTAAGGGCAAGTACCAAGAAGTCCCAGAGACCACTTCCACATACAACCTGTTACAGGAGACAAAAAGGAAGGGGAACATACCTTTTGAAGTATCTGAACTAACCCGTGTGAATATCTATGTTGTCTACAAAATTGCTCGTTTTAGCTCTTAGTCTGTGATCTTCCTATTTGAACTGGACATAAGCTGCATACTGCAGAGTATTTTAAAATAAATTTTTAAAATTTTCGTGAAACTGCAGAAGGTTGGTTGAGCGTAAGACCAATCAGGGCCGCAGGACACAGCACTGGAGTCTCATTTCATAGTAACTTTTCCAGAGTCTATCTTTTTGTGTTTGTTGGGGTTTTTTTGGTTTTTTTTGTTTTTTTAACATATGTCTATAAATTTTGAAGGGATTATTTTCAACATTGGTTCTGCATCTTTCAGCATTATCTTACTTTTATGATAATATACTATCATGTAGCAACTAAATGGAATAAAGTGCCAGAAACTGAGGTACTAAATCTTACACCAAAGAGATGTTATTAAGAATTTTATTTTCCGCCAAGAGAGAACCTAGAAATATGTAATGGTGTTCAAATTCACTTCAGCTCATCAGAACTAACCACCCAGATGGACTCCTCCCATATTTTGGATTTTTTTCTGACATTTGAGGAAAAATGTGGATTAAGAACTGATGAATAATCTTGACTAAAGAGACCCAGTTGGCTAAAAGGGAAAGAAAACTCTTCTTCATTTCAGAGTAGAACACTGTTTCTTAGCTTCTGACTGTATCTACAAAACATTGTACAAGTCAGAAATAGAATTCAGTGTTTCAGTATAAGAAATAACCACAAACTCAGACCCAGAGTCCAGTAATCTAAAGTGCAAGTACTATACTCTTTTAATGGACTCATTGAAACAGTTTTTATGACAGTATAGATCTCTTAATTTATAGTTAACTTTATCACATAATCTATATGTGCATACACAATGAGTTCAGTGTTTCCAACCCAGTCTCTCATGGACAGTAATCTACATCACAAAGCCACCACACATAATTCACCTAAATTGGCAGTCGTTCCTCAAAAGAGTTTTGCTCAGACTTGACCTGTAGCAGCAGACAAGCTGAACTGCTTTTGCTTCAGCCCTGTTGCTCTTGTTTAAAGTGTGGTGTGCCCTGATTGAAGTTGAGGTCAGTGACAGGGCAGAGCCAGAGTAAATGCCGTTACTCCGAGCTTGTCCATTTCCCCCGTCTCAGGTTTGAGGCTGGATGTACAACCTTCCACACTGACAGACACTGTCAGTGTATAGACATTGCACATGTTCAGAAATACAAAACTTTTTTTCTAGTTATTATGTGTAACCATGAATTCTCATTCTGTGCATTGCAGTTGTAAAGCAGGAGAAGAATGGTGAGCATTACACAATGGTTGTGCTGTAGGCACTTTGTAGTTAATGGAATCAATCAATGAACAAAATTCTTGTCCTTCACTGCTCAGTCTGCACCCTATTATTCTATATATAGGAATGAGTAAAGTGCAATAACCTGCCAAATATTGACACACCAGTATGTTGTACACTCTATTAGATGGTTACTACTGGATATGCCAGGTCCTAATCTCTCTTGTTCACACTTTCTTCTTCATCTCATATTGCACAGACTGTGAACAGGCCTCCAGAGTCTCTTTGCCTGCTTCATATATCTGGTGTAGGATATGGTACTGGACAAGAGGGAATAAAAGACCGGAGGTGTACCCAGGGGCTGTGTTTCTTAGTCATGCCCTGGTCTGAAGCAGTGTTAGGAGCCACTGTCCCCATATACTCGTATGTAGAAGCCCTTCTACAATTACATGAATGGATAAGATGCACCCTTACATCCCTCACCATGTGGCTGAGGTTTGTATTTATACCTGCTAATGTGACATGGCATGTTAGAAAGTTAAAAAGCTTACTTCTGAGCTGTGGAAAACTATAGTTACGCAACTTCCAAAACACCACTGTAGAGTAACTAACTACACTGGAGTGAGAGAAAGCCTCAGGTTTCAAGAGGAGATGGAACTTAATGGGAAATGCAAAGTGGTGGGTCTGGTGCTGAGGCACAGGTTGCAGAGCCACAGCACAGAGTACAGGCTCCTGATCATGTCTAATAATGCTCTGTTTAATACAACTCTGCTTGCTTGTCATGTCACCCAGGGCAGTAATGAAACACATGTGAAGCCCTCAAACCTGCAGGCAGACCTGGAACTATAACAGTAGATGACAGAGTGCTCACCCCACCATGCTGCTTTGGGGACCTCTTCCAAATGCTAACATGTCTATCAAGGAAGCCATGCTGTAATTTAAATGTTCTTCTCTTCAGGGCTGCTCAGTAAGGGACTAGAACAGGTTTTTTAGCTGAAATTACTTCAGTAGTGAATTTTGGTGGGGAATATCAAGGAAAATGCACAGAGGAAATCATATCCATTGCAGATAACCTACAGAGTACTAAATTTATAAAGCAAACATCGTTTTTGCTGGCTACTGATTTTCACTCCTTTTTGCTCTTTTTTCTGTGGTAATACAGTAGAACAGAACATGGCCTTTAAAGGAGTCTACTTTGGTTTAGCTTCTATTTCAACAGAAATTTCTTTTATACTCTTTTTTTTTCTTTGATTTTTTTTTATACATTATAACTTTCAAAGTACAATGCTTGTGACACTGAAGTAAATAAAAAATCTCTCATTGACATCAATAGAGTCACAATTCCAGTTTTATTTAGCTTGTGGTGTTTGTCAGGTTGTAAGCTTTGTTGGTTTTTTTGCAGAATATGCAAAATGGATCAAAAGTATGATTTGTTCAAAGTAAAAATGTTGTGCAGATCTTTTTGATTGTAAAATAAATGTGCACTGACATCGTCTGACTTTTTCCTCACATAGACCACATCACCACTCTATAGAATATTTACAAAACACTCCTTGATCAATATTGTAACAATTACAGAAAATACATTGTAAATATAGTAGGGAAAGAGGCAACCAGATCATAAATTGAATGACTTTGTTTACTTGAATAGTCCCTGAGCAAATTGTAGTCCATGAGAAAAAAATCCATAATTTCAAGCCATTTTGCACAATTGACAGCCCCAGGAGAGGAAAAGATTAAGGAACAGAAAGATTCCCTACCTTGATAGTAGAGAAGACTCACTTGTTTTCCCTTTGCTTACAGTCATTAGCTTGGAGCTGCAGACTGTATTATTCAATTATTGTATATCTTTGGTAAATTACCTTGAAATGTCTTGATGTTTCAAAGCACTGTACAAACTGGATTTTGTGTTGCACAAGATAGTTGCTTATTGTTGTACTTACCAAGTTTATGTGTGGCAGGACCCAATGTGCAGTACTTAGAAAAAATTATAGACTTAGACTGACACTTAATCTCTTGAGTGCGTGGTGTAAGGTACGTGGTGCAGGTGCATTCCATATGGTCTTGCAAATAGGCATTCTGGTTTTCATTAATAGGTCTTTCTAAAAGAAATATTCTATAATTTTATTTATTCTAGTAGTGGTTTCTTGTCAAGCAGATCTATATTTTTTAATCAAACCAGGGAATATCTTTTTTAATAGAAGAAACAGGTTCGTTCCTTTCAGATGTAGTATATTCTCCAACACTTTCTATTTCCAAGTCTATAGAAACAAATCTACTTATACCCTAATAGAAAAAGAAAAAGTCTGCTTGTATAATAGAAAATGATTTTTGAACCTTCCAAATTTTGTTGCTGTTGGAATGTATATACATCATCATTACTTTTATATTTTTATTTGAACTGGCTGAATTTTAAATGCATCCGAAGTTGTAATTAAAGTCTAAAAGTTATGAAATTGTTAAATTCACTTGTACTAGGGCTGCTTATTTGCAATTTTGGGAAAATGTAAAGAATTGCAAAACACTTTATTGCTTTAAAAAGTACTTGATTTTCCTCACTTGTAAGCAGTGCAAAACAAACATGGAACAAATGTTAGTCATATGTCTTAACACACAGAAGAAGAGACCACTTAATACACAGTCAGGGACTACTGTGGTGAATACAGTATAACAGGAAACACAGAATGGGAAAGAATATCATGAATAACTGCATTTGTATGGGGAAAATGCAGGTATGAACAAACATATTTGTTGTTGGATGTTCACTGTTCATAACTTGCTAGTCTTACATCCAAAACATTTGAGTCATCAAAAGGAGCTGCAGAAAAAGGTGACCTGGATGACCAGTCATACTGAAGAGTACACTGCAAAGAGTAAAAATTAATATATTGCAAATAATCTGTAACCGGATATTCATTTAAATTAAAAAATAACTACAGATGAGAAAGTGGGTAACAGAAACTAAGTTCTTCTTTAGGACTAGTATAAAGGTCCGTGTTGCACTGATTATAAACAGTGAATAGTTCAACCCAAGTCTCATTTTTACACCCATTTAATGCTTTCTAGTCCAGACAATTTCATAAGGTAACTATGTCATGTGATGAGTGGCAAGATGTGTTATCTCGTAGTATTTCTGTAGCAATGAGCAGACAAAGGCAGCGTTCTTACTAGCTAGTTGGGATTTTTGAACATTATACCTTCTTGGAGAAGCTTGGTGGCTACAATGTTATGACCTCAACTTTGAAAAACAAATAACAGGTGTAAATTTATTCCTGATGTTGGGCAATTCATGGAGGTTCCCTCCATGCTGGAAGCATCATTGCTTTCAGTTGAGAGAAAGAGACAGATGGAGTCTCCGCAGTGATGGCTAGCTGCTAGAGGAAACACAGCACATGTGTGCATGTAAATTAGATGCTCAAAGTGGGGTCTGATGAATCTAGGACAAAATCCCCATAGAATTTAAACATTCTGGAAGAACTGTTTGCACCTGGTAGGCTTTCTTAAAGTCAAACTCAAGTTGCACAAATCAGATGTACTGATCTCAGAAGGGATACACAAGTTTATAGCAGCTGAGAATCTGGCCATTTTTATGATAAAAATGGAATTAGATTAAGTTCATTGTTCTAAATGTCACTTTTACAATAAAAAAAAGAATTTGAGAGTGACTGCATGACAAAACCTGCTATAAAAGGATAACAAGAGGTAAAAGACAAAGTCTAAATAAGTCCATATACCACAATACTAGAGAATAAACAGCAATGGTAACGTACTAGAAGAGAGAGAAAAATCTATATTGGACACCTTTTCTGCTTGGGAAAGATTTATTTAATTTAATAGGGATTAAACCCATTAGGTTTCTATGTAATCTGTGTAGGGTTCTTTAAAATTATCGTAGGGGAAAAAACCACCTTTACACAAAGCACATTGCCACTCATCAGTGCGGTAGCCTTGCTTTGCTTGCATGTTGCTTCTCTTCCCCCACTCTTAACAGTACATTCACAGAAGTGGTAGGAGAACTTGTTTCAGTACAGACAGGCTTCTTCAGCTAGCTTTAATCTCACTAGATTGGCTGACGTTACCTAGAGAAGCAGTGACAGCACTTCATTTCACAGGTGTCATGGTTTAACCCCAACTGGCAACTAAGTACCGTGCAGTTGCTCGCTCACTCCTCCCCCCACCCCCAGTGGGATGGGGAGGAGAATCAGAAGGAAAAAAAACCCCAAAAACTCATGGACTGAGATAAGAACAGTTTAATGATGAAAATAAAATATAATGATGATAATAATAATTGTAATGAAAAGGAAGATAACAAAAAGAGAGAGAGAGAGAAATAAAACCCAAGAAAGACAAGTGATGCCCAATGCAATTGCTCACCACCCACTGACCGATGCCCAGCCAGTCCCCAAGCAGCCATTGGCCCCTCCTGGCCAACTGCCCCCCATTTATATACTGGTCGTGACGTTCTATGGTATGGAATATCCCTTTGGTTAGTTCCGTCAGCTCTCCTGGCCATGCTCCCTCCCAGCTTCTTGAGCACCTGCTCGCTGGCAGAGCACAGGAAACCGAGAAATCCTTGACTTAAGATAAGCACTACTTAGCAAAACTAAAGCATCAGTGTGTCATCAACATTATTCTCATACGAAATCCAAAATACAGCACTAGGAAGAAAATGAACTCTGCCCCATGTGAAACCATGACAACAAGGTAACCACCTAAATAAATATGTTGCATTTTTGGTATGCCAGAATGTTCCCCATGACTCCTGCACCTCTTGATTGTCACTTTTTTTTTTCTTTTTAATGAAGAGCATCCTTTCTCCTAACTGCTATCCTCAACACCTACTAGTTGTGTTATTGTTTATTGTTACACTGTCTTGCATCATCCCTGGGAACCTGTGAATAGTGACAGAATAAAATAATTATAATGATATTTACCATTATACTTTCTCTCACTCTTCCCTTCCTTAAAACTACTGTTAATGAAACCTAAAATAAGATTCCACGCTGTTGTGGCAAACTGAGAAAATTGCCATATTAGGTTGCTGGGTGGTAGTGAAAGATGTTTTGTATCTGGCTATTTATTACAACAGACCCCAAACAATAGCTTAACAATATTTGCACGTTGTTAAGAGAAAACGGGGAAACCTAGTAAGGGGGATATTATTTTCTGTTATTTGTATTTATTAGTTCCATATCGTTTCAATCATTCTTGGGAAGGTGATGAGTTAAGATTAGTGAACTATTAAGCACCAGTGTACAAAAAGAGTAATATGGATTCCCCTTTGAGAAATAAAGATTCCCATGATGAGTTCTTTATTTTAAGCCAGATGCTTATATTATGGGCAATACATTGCTCATTGTAATGCCTATGGCATGGTTTGCATATAATGCTGATAGAAAAGCCTACCATATCGCTCTGATGAAACCAACCTACAAATCAGTTTTCCAGAAATGAGAATTAATAGAACAAGCAATAACATCCTAATTTCTACACGACAGCTAGAGTAACACTTAAAAACATTCTGCATTACCAGATAAATACACCATTCATTTTCACAAATGGACTCTGTTTCAATTCTCAGCTGTTGGATGATGATTTGACTTGGAGCAAAGGCAGCATAATTGGGTAACAGCTGAAATGTGCTTCATTGAAAAGGGTTGAAAGATCCATTGCTGGATTTCCAGGAGTGTGAATTACAATTCCAATAATATCAGAAGCAACCAATTCTATTCTTTAGAAGTGAGGACATAAAAGAAGTTTTAGGTTTTCTTATTTCAAGCTTTAATTGAGGCCTAGGTTGTAACTCATTTTCATCCCTGAATGGGTGGTAAAAACATACACAGTAGGTAATTCACACTACCTCAAAACTGTTAGTACCATAAGAAGACTAATCAGGGTAAGCTTCCAGTAGCAAATTATCAGCTACAAATTAAAACCTTGCCGCATGTCTGCTAAAAGCAGCCTTTTTTTCCCCCCACTAACGTACATTCGTCTAGATTAGTAACTGTTGGATTACTACAGGATATGAAGAATAGGGAGTGAACTGAGCAAGCCTTCAAAACATCACATTTCAGAAGTGAACAGGGAGCAGTTTTAAGCTCTTACTTTTGTTTGACTACCACATTTACTACATTTTGAAAATCTACTATTTTTTTTAATTGACACATTTGAAAATAAGTCAAGGAAGCAAGATTTTTTGCAATTAATGTATTTGTTTTATTTAATTTCTAATGCATCATTCTGGGCTATGAACTAACGGACAATAGACATACATTTGGCAAAACACCCACACTCCTGTGGATACGTATTCAGGAAGTGACCTATCCCATCCAACGGTTAAGCCCTTTGCCCTTTCCAGGGGCACATTAACCAACAGACTTCAGTCTATCATCAGGTGCCCTGAATGCCCTGAAATTTTCAGGCAGTTTCCACACCTAACAGAGTTTCAATCCCTTTGTGATAAACCGCTGGGTCCATTTGGCCCCTGAATCTTCATTTCTAGATTTCTGTTGTGTTTGTCATAGCATTCTTCTTTCCCATCAGATTTGAAGTCAAAAGAAAATATAATTCCTCAGTCCCTTCAATAAGAGAATGAATCATAGAAGAGCAGGAAGTGATCAAGTTAAGGATCATGTTTCATGTGTATTATCAAATGTTGTCAGTTTGATCTTACACCTCTGGATATCTCTTCTGAAAGCATTCTGTTTAATAAATAAAGGGGCGGGGGAGACATAACTATTTGAATGTTGTTTTTCAGGATAGTCTTACTGTTCTTTTTCCTAGCTCACATGTTGTTTAAAAGTGCTAGAAATTTTTGCATGCTATGTTTGTGTTGGTAGAGGAGGTTTTTTGATATTGAGGGAAGAAGTTCTTACAAATCACAGGAGACTTGCTCTCTGCATTAATCTCTCCAAGTAGAGTCAATTTGTGGTATGTGTTTGTTTGGTATTGGTGTTTAGGTTAAAAGAACAGTGATCCCTGAAAGAAAGGATTACCTTGTACTCTTTGAAAGCACCTTATTTATGGATTACTATATACATAGTGTGAACAAACAAGTTACAGTCAGAAAGCATCCTGAATATCTTTCTCAAATGCTCATTTCATCCTCTGAATTCCGTTTCATGGACCCAGATTTCACACTGCACTTAAGCCTATACTTAACTGCAGATGGTCTGTTCACTCTTTAGCTTTAACTGGGGCCACCTGCTGTGCTATGCTATAGGTAGTCACAACGAATCTTTTTTGACTCTGGTTATAAAAGTGATGTAGCTTGTTGGTGCCAGGTGAATTCTAACCCCTGGCCAACATGACAGCAATGTGAGCAGGTACATCTCCATTGTTATGGGGGGTGTTTATCAACTGAAGGTAGCTCGTGTGCAAAAATTGTAACCTTTGCCCTTTGTCCAAAGCCTAATCAGAAAAAATTGCTTATTTAGATATTTATCACACATGGAGGTTTTCTGTTGTGTATTTTATATTTTCAGTTGCTTTATGTTGCTCCTGATAGCAAAAAAAAAAAAAAAAATCCAGGATACAGTTTATTGTCCTGCTGGTTCCTCTTTGTCTGGGAGCAGGTAGCACTGAGTAATTCCATGACAGTGAGTCTATGGTATATTTAATCAAGTCAAAGAGAACCTGAGCCAAATGAAATAAATTTATTATGTCTCTATACTTCCAGATGCTCCTCTTAATTAAGCTTCATAAGAGTTAAGACTCTTCATCGAACTAGTCATCACCTTCCATCAGGGTCTGGGTGAGTCCCAGACAACCAAGGTAATACACAAGACTTACTTTTTAGGTTCCTGACTGTTCCTCATATATGTTAAGTTATACGTGAATGCTCATTAAATCTACTAAGATAACTGTTTGATGTGTTACTCAATAGATGAAACATAAAACTGTTCTTTAAAAAATCAGCAAAATTGCTTGGAGGAACAACAAATTCGTACATCAGCCCATTCTTTCTGTTCTAAAGTGCAATTTACAGGACTGAACTAAAGCAAATGTCATACCTTTAATTTCGTAAAAAGTTATGTACAAGTCTATTATTCAAAATAATCACATAACTGGGAAATTCACTGAACAGCTACCTTTCTGCTCAGCAGGGTGCCATTTTATAGACTTTAAAATTCACTAAGTTCAAGCAGCTTTCGTTCTCAATAATACATGTGCTAAATATGTCACATTAAAAGTGCTTTTGGCATGTAAATGATCCGTTTTCACATAGAAATGCTTTTAAAAGAATCTGAGCTCACTTTTTTGGAAATTATAAGTGCATTGAATTTCATTGTCCTACAGAACCATGTAGAGTTGATCGAAGTGAACTACAATGACAAACCAACCCTTGTCAGCCCTTATATTTATGTATCATTTGAGCTGTCAGAAGTATATATAGTTGCATTTTCTTCTACATATTTTCTACTCAGTTCAAAAAAATAATAAAAAAAAATTTGGTGTAAGGAGGGGGAGGTGGGATTGCTTTTCTAGGCCTAAGTGCTCACAAGCACTTCTGTGTATAAAAAGTTAACATTTCGCTGGAAGACTTGCAGCACATTAAACTGATTTCCTAAGCTTGTTAATTTTTTCTTAGAACTCAGCAGTACTTCTACTACTGCTTTAATGTTGAAAGATAAGGCAAATGTTTTACAGGTGATTTAGGATGCTTATCCTCCAAAGAACGAATTCTGAATTCTTATGCATAATATGAATAAAACTGAAAGCATAATCTCTGTCTCTCACTGCTTCATTATACTGCTGCATACTGAAAAATTTCTCTATACTCTGTATACTGCAGAGTGAGATTCTTTCATGATAAATTGATTGCACCTATTCCCATTCTCTGTAACTCCATGTAAGGGACCTTGATAATGTCAGACACATCCTGCTTTTAAAAATCTTTTGTTCTTTCTTATTAGAATAAGTAAAGCAACTTGAATGCTGTTTGGAAGTCATTACGTTATTATTCTGGTTACCTATAATACAGTACATGGCTCCAGGGTTCTCACAGATACTTATTTATGAAAACAAACTGTCAAAAATATTCAATTCTTATTTTAAATATGGCAACAAAATTTGTGAGACGACTCAAAAAATTAAAATGGAGACTTGGTTTCAGGGAAGGAGAAGGAAAAGAAAAAAGGAAGGAAACATATGTATTGGTTTGCAAGGTCAAAGAAAAAATGAAGTAGAATTTTTTAACTCAACTACGTGGCCATATATTGGAAATCCCATATAGGCCTGTAGTAGAGATCATTGTGGGTAGGCATTAATCCTGGGTGCTAAAACCTATGGGGAAGGAAAGCTGAAGAAGTCCATCACCCTTTTTTTTGCTTATCCATAGCTGCAACTCTAAAGTCATAAGCTGTAGATCAAGCTGGGTGTAGGATTTAATTTAAATCTCTCTCCATAAGTGAGATGTGTCTTGATTATACATTATACATATATAGGTGAGCATTTCTGCATTTCTGTTCTGTGTAATTCACAGTATAAATTGATAAAACATATTAAAAATAGGGGAAAGTGATGTGACATGAAGTAAAAGTAAAGGCTGATTATCTGTGTTTGGTGCATGTTTAATTAAAATTTTAAATCCTTTTTTTGTATTTATAATATAATGTAAGCTCAGCCTTTTTAGTATTTTGATTTTTGGGTAACACAAGAGCTTAAATATTTTTCTGTCTTTAGTGCTCTGAGGCTATGCAAGATGGAGACTTGAGGGATTTAAACTCATATTTCTCCTCTTTCTTGGAGACATTCCTTGTTTATTTTGCTTTATCTAAAATTAATCTGAACTGAGAATACTGGTTGATCCTTTGAACATGGAATATCTAACAGAAAGAGCTCCAAAAGCACTCAAGAACAAATTCTCTATCCTATTAATGGATGATTATTGTCTGGTTATAAGCATCCATTAACTCAGGAAAGTCTGTTTCTGGAGAAACAATTGGCCAAGGCATCCTGAAAGTTGTCCATTTTACTATGATGATGGGTTTGCTAGGTGTCAGTAGACATTTTAAGCATTCAGGGCTCTCAGATTAGCTATTGTAGATTTTTCTTACCAAGCATCAGATTGCTACATTTCTACATGTTTTTTAATACCTATTTAAGAATGAGGAAAAACATTGTATTGAAGTGTCAAATATTTGTTCTACTATCTTCTAGCATTGTGTAAGTATTTAAACATCAGCCAAGAACTTGTCTTCCAGATACTAAAACACAATAAGAAATGTAAAGGACATGGATCTGCTTAATCCTGGTTTTCCATCAAAAATTGCCTAATTTCTTTAGCATCTAGGTCTGAACTGATGGTGTCCACATACTCCTATCTCTTAAAAACAGATAAACTTCTACTTAAAGTAATGTTTTTCAACTTCCATTCAAGAAAATAGCTGTTGAAGAATAACTTCTGAATGTGTCTAAACATGTTCATAGCACAAATACTAAATACTAAAATAACCTGAAATGTGAAGTAATTTCTTCATAAATGCTACCCTTATAGGTGAGTTATAAATTCTAGTTCTCAGCAGCTATAGCTCAGTCTGGGATATTTCTTATTGCTCATATATATGATCTCATATACCCTATGGAAATGCCATGCAGAATAAATAACAGAGATATAGCCAGTAGGAGTCTACAGACATTGAATTGACTTTCTTAGAAATTAATCTAAAAGTTGATAGTCTTTAGTAAAGAACTGGACCTTTTTGTCTGTTTCTTTTTTTAATCCTTTAGCATAATATCACAAATACAGTTTCATTTTTATTTCATGGGGGTAAGCAGGTTATAAAAAGATAGAGTGTAATTTTAAATAAATTCTGTAGAACCTTTTTATAGGGGTTTGTTAATCCAACTCAGACTTGGTGCCAATAAGAAGCACTTTGTTTAATATATTTCTGACTTCATACAAATGCTATCTGACTTTGTGTCTGGCATTCAAAGCCATTTATGGGGATTTTTGAATTACTGACATTTTTAGGCTTTTAGATGTTGTGGATACAACACTGAAAGTACTGATTTACTTTTTAACTTTCTGAGGTATGTTTTAATAAAAAAGAAAGTGAAAAACATTGCCTAACTTTGAACATAAAAGAAATCTTGGTCTCATTAAGTCAACAGTAATGCTCTCCTTAACTTCAAAGGAGACCATGATTTCATCCAACATATCTAACAGTTCCATAAAACACACAATGAAAATCACTTTACAATATTGGCAGGCAGTATATGCATTTTGTATGCATCTCAGTGAAGAAAAGGCACAAGCATTCTGACTTATTTACTAATGCACAACAGCTAAAAATTAAAAAAGCAGAGGATATTTTGAGGGACATTATGTTAACTCTCTGGGTGTATTAAGCATGTACAGCCTCCATTTCAAATGAGATTTAAAATCTACACTGTGAAATTACAGTTGTGTTATTCTGTGTTCTCCTTTATTTGCTGGCTATGAAACGTGGTACGTGATTTCTCTTGGTGGGGGAGGAATGTTCAAGGTGCGTAGGTGAAACACGCACACCAGCAGCAAGCAACCTGATGAGCTCAAAGCTGAAAACACTCCAGTAGAGGTTCTGTACGAGTACAATAAATTCAGTCACCTAAGGTTAAGTGAGTTAATGCATATTCTGTTAGTCATTTTCATGTGCTAATGATAAAGCAAGTCTAAAGCCATACCTTGAAAGCAAACTGCAAGAAAAGGGAAAAGACTGGACAGGCACATTTTAGCAAAATTTAATATTGGTAAGTGTAAGTACTTTAAAATTTATACCTTAGCTTAAACTGGAAGTGGAAGAAGGGACTTGAGAGCAATAATTTCAAGACTGCAGAAAAAAAAATTAGAAATTTTTTATATTCTATAAAAACAATGAAGAAAACTCATGAGAAAGCTAATATTTTCTATCACTGACTGTGATGGTATCACACTTTCCTCATTGTCAAGGATAGCTTTCTAATAAAATAGGAATAGTTTGAGAGGATTAATTGAATTCATGGTGTTGTTGACCTTCTGGAACAAAATTTTACAGTTCTGCTCATGTGTCTGAAGATCTTAATTGCATATAAACCATTTCCTTTTCATAAGAAAAGATTTCCAAACCTCTGGTGAATTATCTGCTCTGAGAACTCCTAGATGTTTGGATATTACTTGATTTCAGTTGAGTCCTTATATTGATAATTGTTTCTAACCTTTCTTTATCATAGAAAAAAAGATCTAACACATCCACATTTTTACCTTAACAGCAGAAGAGGCATCCGCTTATGAAAACCTTTTTTATTCTCTACTTACAGTGTATGTCTGATAACAGGTTTTTAGTAAAAGGGGTGTGGAATGATGATATGATGCATTGTCCTCCTGGATCTTACAAAAAGTAAAAAAAAGGTTGTAAATAGTGATCAGAGATTGTGTGGCCGTGCCTTTGTCAGCCAAGATCTGTTCTTCAGTCCGAACAGTGCACCAACCAATGTGTTGTTATTGTGTTCTCACCAAGGTATGTTAACACATGCTGTTTCTATCCCTGCATCTCCTCATTTGTCCATAACCTGTATTTCACAGAATCACAGAATTGTCTAGGTTGGAAAAGACCTTGGACATCATCCAGTCCAACCATCAACCCAACATTAACAGTTCCCAAATATACCATATCCCTCAGCGCTATGTCGACCCGACTCTTAAACACCTCCAGGGATGGGGACTCCACCACCTCCCTGGGCAGCCCATTCCAACCCCTAACAACCCATTCTGTAAAGAAATGCTTCCTAATATCTAGTCTAAACCTTCCCTGGCGCAACTTGAGGCCATTCCCTCTTGTTCTATCGCTTATTACTTGGTTAAAGTGACTCATCCTCAGCTCTGTGCAACCTCCTTTCAGGTAGTTGTAGAGGGTGATGAGGTCTCCCCTCAGCCTCCTCTTCTCCAGACTAAAAAACCCCCAGTTCCCTCAGCCACTCCTCGTATGACATGTGCTCCAGACCCTTCACCAGCTTTGTTGCCCTTCTTTGGACACACTCAAGTAATTTAATATCCTTTTTGTAGTGAGGGGCCCAAAACTGAACAGAGTCATCGAGGTGCGGCCTCACCAGTGCCGAGTACAGGGGTAAGATCACTTCCCTGTCCCTGGTGGCCATGCTATTTCTGATGCAAGCCAGGATACCATTGGCGTTCTTGGCCACCTGGGCACACTGCTGGCTCATGTTCAGCCGGCTGTCAGTCAACACCCCCAGGTCCCTCTCTGACTGGCAGCTCTCCAGCCACTCCTCCCCAAGCCTGTAGCACTGCTGGGGGTTGTTGTGGCTGAAGTGCAGAACCCGGCATTTGGCAAATTTCCGTGTTTAATCTCTCTGTCTAGATCTAGTTCATTTATAACTGGGAGGAATTTTCAGGAATTCGTTCTTTCTCTTTCTCAGCTGTTAGGTATCGCAGATAATCTGAGCCATGCTGTCTGCTTAGATGAGCACTGCTAGGCTGTTTCAGCAGAAGCCAAGGAGGTTACTTTAAACCATTGCTGAATCACAAAGTGTGGTTTAAGCTAACATGTTTGTCTTCACATGGGAAAGGACAAGAAGTGCTGAGATTCAGGTATCACATCACAGATGGTGAAAGTCAAGAACAGAGTCCACATTCTTCCTTCTGTTGTGTTACTTATCTCTTGCTTAGCTCAACCCCTACTATGCATTAGTGTTTGATGTTCAGGTGATTCCCAGGGGCACTTCTAGGACAGATTGAATGAACATCACTGCAACTAAGTGTGTAGATATAGCTCTTCTAAGTCTTTTTGATATTTTACAATAAGAATATAAAAAGGTGCTGACATATATATATCCTGCTGGCATCAAAAGCCAACAAGTCACCAAAATAGAGTATAAGGAAACAAAAAGGCCATCATTAGACAAAGGCACTTAATTAGTGGTGTAGTCCATTTTTTACTTGAGAAGGGAATCAAAAAATACTGCATATTTTTAAAAGCACAGAACCTACATTTTGAAGATGAAATGAATTTTCTGATCTTTACAATAATGTTTTCAAGAGTACTGCAGAAAATGGTGTTGCTACTTCCAGAGGTTGTGATACGTGAAGAGTGTTGTATATGCCTGTGGCATGGAGAAATTATTTGTAATTGTTTAAGTGACTGTAATAACCCTCTTTATTCTCTGGTTTGGAGAGCTGAGAACTGCTGTTGGGAAAGCCTGTGGCATTCTGCAAAATCAGTGTTTGGCACAGCAGCTACTCACTTGGACTGCAGCTTCCTCCAGGTTCTCTTTTTGTACACTTTGACCATGGGGATCGTAGTCTCTGACTGGCATCCAAGAGTGCTACTACGATGTAACTGCTGCTAGTAATGATTGGGCAGTGTATGGCTGTATATTCACAAGCAGCAATGGCTTAACTTTGGATGACTCTGGTGTTTCCCATTCCCTGATGTTAATGTTGCTTCTCTCCTAGATGTTCCTGCCTCCACTGTGAAAGACAGTTCATCTGCTCACAGGACTGTAGTTCAAATACTTATGTGTCAAAGTGCATTAATCCTGATTTGGGATACTTTAATATTCTGGGATTTGTTTGGCAATTGTGGATGCTCAGTGTGTGGCTGATTATTATAGAAAGCATATAGTCATCTCTGAGGTGAAATCATATAGTCATTTCTGAGATCTACTATCAGAGGAGCAGGAAAATTTACACATGTTCCAGTATAAACAATTTCCACTCCTGAATCAGGATGTGTCTGTGGATTAGAACTGCCTCACACAGAGTACATGAGAACTCGGAGCATTGGTTTTCAGGTGCTGCAGTGCCTGACAATATGGCCCACACTACTTGCACTTGATTAGTATCCTAGCACACTTGAGAAATAACAGAATTTGTCAAGCTTGCTGTTCTATCTGAATCTGAATAATTCCCATAGTCCTGAAATTTGGGATATATTGTCTTTCTGTTTGAAAAAATTTAACAGGTTTGTCATTTTCCACTCAGACAAGGGAGACAAGTGACTTAGATTCATAAATCCCCAACAGAGTGGACAATAGTGAGTCAAGTCTCAAAGTCCAGACATTTATTAACTTTCCACAATGTACTAATTGGATACAAGATAATTGACTAAGTATATAACGAGTTGTGGCAAGTGATATAGTATGCTTTGTGTTACTTATAGGTAGTGAGGGAAATGAGGAAAAAGAAAAGGAGGGAGATAGAGAGAATAGAGAAACAGAGATCACTTGTCCAGGTTCCTGTGTTAGTCCTGTTTGAGTTCATCAGGGATGCATCCATTTTCTATACTTATTCATGTCTTCTTTTTCTTTCTATATTTCCCTCCTCTACCCCCCTCAATTTATACACACTTTACTTGGGTCCGTCCCCTAGATTGACTCACATATGTACGTATCCCATGTATGGGGAGAGGTAAGGTGCTTCATGGGATGATGTAATTAGCATGATGTTGTTAATCTTTATTAGCATATTCGGGGGTGTCAATTTTGATATGCATTTCACGGATAATGAAGCAAAAGTCATTCATGAAACAGATGGCCTTTGAAACTTTAAAAGGTGCCCCAGAGCAGAACCGTCCTGCCTCTACAGGGCTCCCCGCTCCAGCTGCATCCTGTGCTATCCAGGCAGCCTTATCAGCTCCAAACTCCACACTATCCACCCTGTGACTATATTTTTGTTACTTGTGAGTGTTGTGAGCGGGCCTCTGCTTCCCCCCATCCCTTATCTCTCTCAGGCTGTTTTTTCTCACAGGCCTGTTTCTCTCAGGCCCTGTTTCGGGGAGTTACAAGATGTCTCTCACAAGGTTTTGGTTTATTAGAAAGCATAAACTGCACTCCATCTCAGTGGTGTTAAATTTAAGTCATACTGAAGACAATCCCATATGGATAACATAAGGAAATAATGAGATAACTAATGACAGCTCAAACACACACTTTTAATGTAGAGGTGGTTTTGCATTTTAAGATTCTTTATTTTGTTCTTGTAGGGTTTGAAAATGTGGTTTGAATAGATTTTGAGAAAGGCTGTGAAAAATAGGAGATTACACAATGTTTGTGTTTACTGTGCAACTCTCCCCATACACGCACATTCAATTAGTAAGAGCACTAAACATTTTCTGGTGCTCGTGATTTGCAATACAGGCTTTGCCTGCTTTCTGTTTGCTGCTTACAACATAATGACATCTGCTGGAAGAGGTCACTAGTAAAAAGGTGTTAGCAACTGAGAGAGAAGTTGAAATCCAATCTGGATAAACGTATGTTTGAATCTTTACCAGTTATCACCTAAACGTGTATTTACAGCAGATAGATAAGTAGGTGAAAACAGTATAAAATAGTACTACCTAAAATTTATTTTAAAAATGATATTTAAAATCATAAGACAAAAGAAATTCTGTACGAGCTTAAAGGGATAGGGATGCAATCCAAAATGCAGTTATATTGATTTGACTCATTCGGAAATACCATTGATCAGCAAAAGCTGGTTTGTTTCGTGTGAAATATCTTGGGTTCAACACAGTACCACTTAACCCAAGGAAGGCCTTCAGTGGAGTTTGCATGGATTCCTGAGAATTTCTCTCAGATCTGGAGCAGGCTATTTCTACATTAGCAAGCAATTTGGCACAATAAAAGTTAATCAGTAGATTGATACTGTTGGTGCTGAGGCCCTTTCCATCTCCATTACATGTGTTCCGAGGAATTTACATCATATGATATTTTGTTTGGTTACCAGACCAAATGTCGTTGGTACACAAATGGTTTGAGGTACTCTAAAAGGAAAAAATACTGTATTCACGAGGGAGAGTCTGTGGTGGTGCAGCCCCCACCCTGGACATGGAGCCTGCCTGAGGTGCTGTTGGAGTAGAGCTGCTGGTTTAGTTTCCCAAATAATCTGTTTCAGCAAAATCACCCTGTGAAGCCAACCAACATGTGACAAATGGATATGATCAGGGGATTTACATAAGCATGAGTTTAACTTCAAAACTCACTGTTATTTTGAACTATGTAGCTAATACAGACTTCACTTTAGAAACACTAAGTCTCAGGACAAAATATAGTTTACTTGGAGTGACTGTAAAATATCAGTAACTTAGAGGTTTATAGGAAATGTAATAACTGGTTTTAGATAGGTTCAGAAGAAAAACAAATATGAAATATCCTACAAATCTGAAGTCCTGCTTTTCATGTTTTGCTGTTTGTTTTGTTTCTGGATACTTCTGGCAATAATCTGACTTTCTGAATTATTTGAAAGGAAGTGAAATAGTGTAACTCATGTAGATACCTATGATATGGATGTAATTCTTTACTTGCACACAAAACATTGTTTGTTTCCAGTTCTTTTCTGTTACTGTATTTTTATTCTAATTTTATCATTCCTGTAGAAGAATTTCCATTTAACCTTAAGTGTCATAGATGTGTCATTTCTATGCCTGAACTCCCTAAGATTTTAAAGTAAAGGGTAAAGAGTTAGGCTGCCTATTTAGGTACCATCTAAAGTTAGAAAGTATAGTTACTCTCTTTACCACTAATATACTAGTATACCAGTTCTGCATATGAATTGTTTTTCTCTCTAACTTTGAAAACATGTCATACTCCCTGTTTCTTTTTTCATGTCTATCTGCATCAGTGATCTGTTCAACTGACAAGTACTAACATAAGCCTCTAAAAGCTTCAGTCTGCATTTTGAGGTATCCCACACTCTTTAATCTATTCAGGTCTAAGCAATGGACTTCTTTTCGGTGGTCTTCAAGAGACTCTTCAGTTTTCTCCACCCCAGTGGTGTGGCTTGTTTACACTCACCATACATTCACACATTACTTATTTGGGAACTTTACCATTTCTGGGACACACCCGAGACATAGGAGAGTTTTCTGCCTCAGGCCACAGAACAGCTCCAGAAGAATCAGCAGGGAGTATTTGAGCCCAATAGCTAACTCCATCTTTATAATGCATTTATGGGGGTTCTTCATCAGAGAAAATGAAAGCATTTGCCAAATAGCATATCCGCTTAATATATTCTTGTCTAAGTCACTGTATAGATTATACAGAGCCATAATCTGTCCATAATTGGGTCTTTCTAGAGCCAGCATCCTTTTTACCTGGGGAAAAAAGGAAAAGAAACAAGAAAATATTAATTTTGCCACCAACACCTGAGTCATACTGCTGTTCCGAGACAGCAGAATGTCTCAGAATTCTGAGATAGCTTGGAAAAGTTGGTAGCAGAAGCAGTTTGTCCAAGTCCCTGTAGCTAGAGAGCAAAGGTTGTTTCCAGGGCTACTTAACTCTTCTGACTTCATACTGTCAATCAACATTAGGATAGTTTTATGTTAAAACTTTGAAAAATTCAGCAATATACAAGCAGGATGGGATCCATATTTAACAAAAGAGTGAATTTAATAGCATAGCTGTAGATAAAACATTAGAGGTCAAAAATACACAGAAGAACAATAAACACCACAGTGATACAGGAAACAGTATAATGAACAAAATAAACACTGTACTAGCAGTTGAAAAGTAGTAAACACTACTGAGATATTAATCAAGAGGGAATGTGGTTTATGGCTGGATTTGCCTTGAGACAGAGTAAGATATAAACCAATTTATGTAATATATTTTTGTTTCTAATATTTTCACAGCCACCAAAATGAATATTTAATAAAACAATTAAAGACTTACCCTTTTTGATGTGATAAGGAACTAAGAAACAAAGGCCCATCGCTAATAGTTCATCTTTGTGGGAATACTTATCATTATTTTGACATGAAGCCTGAATTATTATTGAAAGCAAATAGAGAAACAAGGTCTCAAAGCTCTTGGATTTTTCTTTTATTGCTGTCATTGTCACTATGTATTCCGTGGCAGTGAAACAGCTGATAAATTAAGGCTCACAGAATCGGATAATCTCTAACGTTCCTTACAAGAACATCTTTTTCCTTATGAAACTATGCAAAGGATACATTTAATTTCCCCTTGTTCTTACATCTAGGCTTCAGATTCTTTGATGCCTTGGACTTGGAGGGATTTAACTGGCTGAAAAACTAGGGGCTTTGAGCCTGCACTTCCTTTTCTACTCCTTATCAGTCATTTACAGAAGTTTTTTCCCCAAGGACTTGTTTTTCCTCAGGGAGAAATGTACACCCCTAAGAAAAAAAACCAAAAAAACCCAAACAACAAAACAGGACTTTTTCCCTCTTACAGAATTCAGGGACAGGAAATCTCTGAAACAATGGTTAAATAATACCAACCCTCAGTAGCACACAGCTGGCTGTGTTTAAAGAGCTGCAGGAAATGAATCAGCGTCTAACTAAAGTTAGGCATTTCCAAAGGCCAGAGGATGGAAAGTGTTTCCACAGTGGAAGGTATCACTAAGAAGGTTGGGTGGCACAGCAATTTTGTAAACTGGTCTTCGTCCTTTTACTTTAGGAACCACCTGAAATATTTTTAAGCTATCTAGAGACACCACAAAAGCCTTTGTGAGAAACTGGTCTAAATATATTGCAGAAATAAAGTCAGGTCATGTAAAGCAGTTGCTGGTGTGAGATGACAGTTGTGCTGATTTTACATACCAAATGGAGAAGGAAGCAACAGAAAATTAACAACAGTTAGAGCCAAGAGAATACTGTTTAAAATTAAGCAATCCAGATTTTATATATTTACTTTATAAATGACACAGATGAACACTTAACCTCTAGTCTAGAGGTTTAGCCTTCAAAACACAGAACATAACTTTCATCAGACCTTATTCTCCCTTTCCTAACTGGGCAGCAAAGATGCCAAAAAGATAATTCCATGTTTGTGATTTTGTTCACGGCTCCTTTATAAACCTCAAAAGTTAGTGGAAGAAATAGCCAGCATTAGAGACAAGAAGCCTTTTCTTTTTTTTAATTTTGAAGAAAGTCACCTTAAATTCATGGTTGTTTGTATTACAAAAATAAACATGCCAGCACACATTTGGATCCCCATATGACTATTTTCTTCCCAATAAGACAGTATGTTCAGAGGAGTATAATATTTGACAGTCGTTAGCAAGCAGAGAAGTCCATTTTTCTTTACCAGTAATATCCTTTCACCTCATTATAAAACAAGAGTTGTCATACCAAAATTGAAGACTTGTCAACAGAGTGGGGAAAATCATTTTTAATTACTGTATGGATAAAGCTTTGGGATGATAAGAAATGGGAAAGGGAAGTGTGATAATTGAAAGAATTACAGGCAATTCTTGAATTAAATCTTGTATTTTTACTTGTTAAATTTCCACGTGTTTCTATATTAAGAACAATCAAAATATTTGTTGGTAAGTGGGTGTGCAGGATAAATTCTTTTTATGTATTTCCATTGTTAGTACCATGCATGCTGCAGCCCTGAAGCAAGCTCTGTAATAAGTACATTTCAATTCTGGACTTCAGCAGAGATTTAAGGGTCAGTCAGTACCAAAAGTCATTCATCAGAAAAGAGATACTCAAATCTAATTAAAAATCAGATGTATAAACTATTACCTCTTAATATATAGTTTTGAATATTGGAACTGTTGACTCTGTGTTTCAGCAGATCCTTAGATGTTTTGATAAGATATACAATATACAATAAAAAGAGTATTAAGTAAAGTTACAGAAAGGCAAAAGCAGTTGAAAGATTATTGAGTTAAAAATGGTTTTTACTGATAAGGGTGTGTTTACTAAGAGGAATGTCATTTTCCCTTTTCTCTTTCAGGCACGAATTATTCAACATTACTGAAATACTTGCTAAATTGAAGAAATAAAAATTATTAGTAATTAATAATAGTGCACTTACAGCAGAAGTATAAAATTGCTGTTAATTTCTCAATATCAACATCCACATTTTGTTATGTTCCATTAGTATTTTATCTTAGTCCCCTTGCTGTTCCTCCTTCAGAGAAGTCTATAACATAAAGTAAATGGGCCACATTAATATGCCTTTTCCACCTGAGCCAGTGCAACCACACTATAGAAAGCCATGGCTGGGTGCATTTTCACTAGTAGCTGCTAGGCATAATTTAATCCTTTTTAATAATTTTATAGATATAACCTTTTACTCAACTCCTCACTCTGTTACATTAATAATTAGTAAGTGAAAATATAATTTAAACATGAGTCAATAATCTCTGATATCTTTTTTGTACATTTCTTTCTTAGGGGGTCCTACCTAATAACAATAATAAGATTTCTACAATATGTCGGTGTATGGCTTAGCAATAAATACTACAATGTGAATGAAGGACAAATACTAAGCAGGATATGTAGAGTAAATCAGTTTAGTTTCCAAGTATTTCATTCGGCATGGAAGCTGAGACAATATGTATATATTAAGACAATCTGTAGGAAGAAATCAAAGTCCTCAGAACTCTTACAGACTATTTTAACATTTGAATTTACATGTTTCTAAAATTCAGTTTTTACGGTGCTGATATATCCTGGCTGCATACAGAATACAGAAACATAGCCTTCCTTCAGATTGGGAAGGTTTTTAATCGTATTGAAGGATGCACCCATTCTTCCCCCATAATAATTTTCCCCTGCTTGCATTCAGGAGCCTGGACCTTTAAATTCCACAAAACCAAGGAACTGGAGCCCTGTGGTGGCTATTTTTAGGCTTTGTGCTGCTTGTTGTATTTTCCTTTCTATTAGCTTGTAAGATGCTGCTAGCTTTTGGCTTTTCTGTTTATTAGTTTTGTTTTCATGTCTTATTTTGGAAGATCTGACAATCTTTCTTATGAGTTCAAAACATTTTACTTCATTTCTCAGAAGAATTGACGAAAAGTGAAGGACGATATTTTCAAACATAGCCTGTAGATTTGAATACTGAGTTGAGAAAATGTCTAAACAGAGATATCCTATACCTGATTTTTTTATAGGCATTTATCCAATTCAGCTCAAGGTTATTAGGAACTGGTAGGTAGTTGGTATGACCGAACACAAATCCCATTTTTGAAACCAGACATGAAAAGTTAGAGAGAATTTCTGAAAATCTGCAATTTTATTTGAAGAGCTAATAAGCACCTGCAGTTCCTATACTTTTACCAATTTCAGATCAGTAAATGTATTCCATCTAATTAGTATTTCATGTCAAAAACATGAGTCCTTTGAGAGCGACCAGAATCCAGGTCGCTTCCCAGGGAAAAACACTCATCCCATTCTCCATGAGAAGAGGGAATGAAATCTAGGTCTCCTACTTCCCAGCCTCCGGCCACCAAGATCTTAAAAATGAGGCATTGCTGCCTTCCTTATTGTGCATATATTAAGAGAATTAGATGTGTAAAAGCAAATCAGGCTAAGTCAAGTTGTAAGAAAACTTATGGAACAAAATCATTTGGGGAACTTGGTCAGAGAGCTGGGCTTGCATGAATAAAAACATTATGATTCAAAACTGCCTAAATGTACAGATATGAATCTGGCACCCAGGTCCTGATTTTAGGATCCTAAACAAAACATCCGTGATACTTCAGACTTCTTCATTAGCTGAGCAGGGCTTTGAGGAATCATGACTTAGTCATATACACATCAGTGCTGCTTACATCCTTGTTTCTTTGAAGTTCTTAAGCTTAAAGCAGAAACCACCAAAGGTGCTGCTAAAATGCAGCATGCTTACTAAACAGTCACTAAACAACCTAGGAAAGTATGTTATAAAGATTAGATAATGCAACTGATCATTTAAATGAGTTGTAATTTAAACTCACCCCATTTAAAGGGGTGAGTGGGGAAGTTCAGTTATTCTGCAGATATAGAGAAGTTTATAGAAAGAATAATGAAGAGTTTTCTTTGGTGGGTGAATATCTTCTTTGTGCTTCTTCTGGCCATAGTAAGAGGAGAACAGCTGCACACCTGCTAGCCCTGCCCACACCTCAGCTGTGTTTGGCCTGGGATCAGGGACAGAGTTTCTCTACTGTTAGAGAAAATACACTGCATGGATGGATGGATGGATGGATGGATGGATGGATGGATGGAGAGAGCCATTGCAGTCTTTATTAGCTAAAAAATTACAGGAAGGAGAGGGACAAGATTAATATTAAATGACTAATTCAGCATGTTTAGTGGAAAGGAAGTCCTCCTGCTGAAAAAATGCTGCTTGAGTGTTTAGAGACAAAATTGAGACTCAGATAAGAAGCAGTTAGAAGCTTAGAGGCTTCATCTCTGGGAATTACAAGCACCAATTTGTGGACATGTGTATATTCCTTAATTTGTGATTGCATCCATTAAATACATTGTTGGATTAATTCTATTTAATCTGTTAATTATCTCCATTTTAACTAGTTCTGTTTTCTCGTTAAGGTAAAGTTTATGTCTCTGATAGGTGACTGAATACCTTCATCCCAAGTTAGTCCCTATTCCCATGTCTCATTCACTAGATATTGTTTTCTTTCTATGTTCGCATTTGTAAGGTACTTTACAAATTGTAATTACTCTTTACGACACTTCTGTGAGGGAGATAAAAATACAGAGAGACTGATGTATTTACAAGGCCAAGAGGAGAACTTGGGCATTTCTGGCTCCTAGGGTCAGACTGTACCACCTATTAATCAACTGGATGAAAATTTGACTGTAAAACAAATCAGAAAGTAAACAAATATCCACTTCATGTCCAGCTGAAGAACATGATCATAGGGTAGAATGCTGAGAGGTTTGTAATGCAAGGCAAAATGGGTCATATCTTCAACAATACAAATAGCATTCACTATCCTGCCTGTAGTGAAAGCATTGTATGGAGAGAAGAGCTATCTGCAACGCTTCCTGATTTGAACAAATGTTTGCATCATTTAGTTGTGTGGCATAAAGGTGATGCTCTTTTTGCTGATATCAGGGAAGGTGCTCAAGTGATCTGCTAGGTAAGTCCTTGCTGATGAGACAGTGGAAGTGAAAACCCTCTTCTAAGCGATTACCTACTGATATGCTCAAAAAGAGAGTTGTTTGGGTATCATTGTGCAACTCATATTTCACTGAGTTTTGCTCTTAAGAGTATGGTCAGGGTGGTAAATAATGTAGCTTCAGGCATGGGGAGGATGAAATTCACTGGGTGTTGTTCTAAGACTCTGGTAAAATTACGCTGGTCTCCACTGATTGCTTGTTAATAAGTAAATCTCATCTGCAGGTCTTCCAAGTTTTGAAGCCAGCTTTAAGCTGTATAGAGCAGGAACCTGGGCTCTGATCTATAAGGAACTAGTGTGGTCTGTATGCAGTACTTGAGATTTAGGAGCAAAACAATCATATGTTATGAATAAAATGATGCAGTCCTTATCAGAAGTGAGTAAAGGTGAAAGCTTCCCAGCTGTGCAGTCACAAGCAGATTTCAGCATAATCACAACGCATCTTTTGGGGATATAATGAATCTTGAGTTTAGCTGGTAAATGTGTGTCTGGACTACACTGTGCTGAACAGTGGTTTTGCAGATCTATTAGTTCACATCAAATCTGTCCCGTTTCTAAAACACTGTAGAGACCGTGAGAAGTGTTATTCAGGAAACAACTGACTGATATTTATGAATGTCGACTGCACTATAGTTAAAAAAGTGAATAAATATCTTTTTTTTCTGCTTTGTTTAATCTGCTTCCAGACATTCCTATTATAACCTCACTGGACCTGCACAATAGTATTACTTGCATAGGCTTGAGAGTTTTACCTGACCAAGTAGGCTTTATATAATTTGGTATGTTTTTTCAGTGTATTTTTGCAAGTGTCCAAGTGATATACATACCAACGTTATGTACAAAACCTTTGAATCTCTGTAAGCAGTCATTCCTAAGGGAGAGATTATTGGTTGCTAGGACTGAAAGCTGAAATTCTGGTTTTTCTGTAGAGTCCAAGATCTCTGTGCTATGAGAAGTTAAAATAAAACTTATATTCACTCTCACTAGTCAGACTTTATCTTCCACTGATGGTCTTTAAGAGATACCACTTTGTCACATGACCCTTAATTGCACTGAAACTCAATGCTCTGTTTTAAACAGACCAGCTTAGTAAAATAAGTAGCTACTAAGTACCTCTCATCATTTTTCTATTTTAACTGCACCTCAAGGTTGAATGACAGCTCATATTGATATGTGCCTTAATATTCTAGAAAAAATTCAGATGCAGTCTGTGTAAAGGACAGCCTTTTGTGACCTTTATTACCCTTGATAAAGGCCATCAAAGGATGCTCTTTATTGGATGGTCCTTGAGCTTTGCATATTTATCAAGAAAAAAAAGAAGTGCAGTGTGTGAAGCAAGATATTTGTCTGTATCTTTGGGCACTAGAAAAGAACTGTAAAAAATTAGAAATGCAGCATCTCTGCAAATTAACTAATCAGAACCAATAATGCATTATAACCTTTTTTTTTTTTTAATGAGGGTATTTTCTCTGAATAGTGTAGTACTGTGAAAAGGTATTTATTTGAGATTTTCACTGTTCACACAGGCTTATACCATGTTTCTGCATTTGGATTAAATAATCATTCAGCAACCTTTATGTAATATTTTCATTCCAAATTAAACAAATGTATGCTTTAGCACTCAGTAAGAACTTACAATGTGTGATCTGTTCTCTTGTTTCTTTTTCTACATAAAGTTGTAGTGTTGCACCACAGGTTCTTAAAACCTCTAAAGATACTGATAAAAAGTTAAATTAATTTTTAGTTCCTTTGACTTCATTGAAATTACTTACACAAGGACCTCATCACATTATGAAGAAAGGGTCACAGTATGCTCCTCTAAAAGGAGTCTTAGTGATTTCAAGGATCTTGTTCTACATTATTAAAGGGCAACACTCGTACCTACTTTGAAATTAAGGCACCTAAACATTACCTAGGTCTTATTTGATTATAGATTTCCATTTTTTTAAGGCAAGTTCACCTTTCATGTTTCTTCTGGCCAAGAAAAGGAAGACTTCAACATGTTATTCATCACTATTTCATGTTTAGTATATTTGTGATTTGTCTAATGGCCATATATTTTTAATGAGGTAATGTGAAAAGGCAGAAAACCTATTTCTTAAAAGGTGTGTTTTTGATGGCAGTCTACATCTATCTCAAAGCAAATGATCCTGCCAGAATTTCAAAAGAAAAGCAACAAGATGTTGGTTGTTTTTTCATGTCCTCCTGCTTTTCTATGGGCTTTCAAGGTTAAAAAAGGATCAGATCATGACTGCTCATCAGCATCTCCTCTTCACTCAGATGGTAGAGCTTATCTTTCCTTCCTGTCAGGCACTGAGAAAAAACATCTTTCACTGTAGTTATGTTTTAATCTAAGCCAGCCATTGTGCTCCTCCTTACTCTTCTCTTCAAACGATCTTGCTTGTATATCTTTGGACTTGCCATTTCTGCATCTCCACTATGTAACTTCCTCACATCTTCCACCCTTCACAGTTTCTGAATTTTCTCACCTGTTAGGGACTCCCTGCCCAGAAGCTTTCTGTCCTCTGCTTCACCCCTACAGTCCCCTGTTATTACTCTGTGGGATGTTGACATAACGCAGTTAAATATGACATTTTTTTTTTAGTACTAAAATAGCACTTACAGGTCTAAATCAAGAATCAGAACCCCCTTTTTGCAACCTACTGAACCTGTAGAGAACAAAAGCAAAATAACCCTCCCAGTTTCTAGCATCCTAACCTATGATCTAAGATAAACAAACAAGATGTAACCGAACAATCAAGTGAGATGGGTAGGACAAGATAGCAGTGAAATTACAAATTTTTGCCTATGAAGTGAAAGTTCTCTCACACCCTAACCTGTGAATATTTAGCTCCAGGGTGACTTTATTTTGACTTCTCAGATCAGAATCTGCTCTATGGGTTTTATATAGACTCTTTATTGAAAATGTTACACATGAAAAATTAGGATGTGCAAATTTTTTTGAAGAACAATCATTGCTGCTCTATAACAGAAAGGTCTGTATAATAAACAAATTTGTTCTTTTACACCTGTGCAATTTTTCAAATGTGTTTTACTGACTCAGCTATGTAAATATTTCTGTTGCTCCCTGCACTGTTGTAGCTGCATCTTTGGTTTACAACCAAATATTTATTTATTTATTTAAAATCTTACAGAAGAAATATTCTTAAACCACAAATGAGGTTTTACTTACATGACTATTTTATTGTAAATCTGTAAACATTTTATACAGAAATGAAAATCCCTTATGGAGCTCAAGTGTAATTTCTCAAGATTTTAACCTAAAAGAGATTTCCACTTGAGTAATGCACTTCTATAAATAGTTATTTATAATAATATAATATGTAATATATTATTTGCAATACATATACTGGCATAGCCTGAACTCTAGATATGCGAGTGTTGCTTCTGTGAGAATATGGTTTATTAGGTAAGCATAAGCAACTTTCAGAAAAATTTAGTGCATATTGGTATTTAATATTCATCAAGTTACTGAAGTATTAGTAAGTTTTGTTTCTTTTTTGTGCACTCTGAATAACATTTTTGTGATCAAAGTTTCATCAGCAAGAACAGTTAGGGGGAGAATTTGTCTCTTTTTTGTCTCCCAGTAAGGAAGACCCATGAAATATAATTGTCTGCTTTTGTACAATACAAGGTAAAATTGCTTAAACTAACATAAGAGAAATATGTATGATATTTTCATGCTCTTAAAATCAGTAAAAATAGCTTTATTTGGTACAGTTCTCTGAACACTTCAGATTAAAAGCAGTTATTTGAAGAGATAGAAGGCACATGTTTGGCTTTTCTTTAATAATACATTAATTGTTGTTAAAAAGATGCAAAAGTTTCAGAGGTTTGATAATACTCAAGTATCAGCTAAATCAGCTTGTAGTTGCTCTCCAATACATTTTTGTACCAGAAGACAGAAACCCTTGCTGCTCTGTACCCAAATGTTTATGTGATCTATACATACAGTGGACATCTGGTTTTCTTACTATAACCTATGTAATTGACTTGCTTTGTCTAAAAACCAAGGAAGTAATTTTGGCTTGCATTGGTAAATTACTGGATCTATTGTGAGCCATATGGTCATAGAAGGGTTGTTGAGAAGTCATTTGCTTAAAACTCTCACTCAAAGAGGGACCTGATGCCAGCAATAAATTGAGTAAACCATGTCTTTTTCTAGTGAATCTGGATAACCTCCACAGTCTCTCTGGACTGAGAAACTGTAGTGAGTCCAGGAGAGTGCTACCCAAGATGATCAGGGGCCTAGAGAACATCTCCTTTTAGGAGTGGTAGATAGAGCTGAGCCTGTCAGTGAAGAGGGACAATCTAACAACACTCTATGAATGCTTGAAGTGGACTTACAAACATGACAGTATCAGACTCCTCTTAGCAGTAGCAGATGGTGTAACACCAGACAGCAGCCTCAGGGAGGTTCAGTTTAGGAAGTTGCTTGGTCATTAAAATGTTGATGAAGAACATGTCTCAAAATTTTTTGATAATTTAATTGTATTAGTGTAATTTGCATTTAAATTTTTTTTTTCAGTTTTTTGTTTGGTTTTTTTTTTATTCCTCTGGTCTTAACACTTTATGCTGCTTTTCTGCAAGGAAAACTGGGTAGGTGGGCCCTGGGTGGAATCTCAGCCTGGGTCTAATTTTCAGCCCTGAGGGTGAAGGACACAACATGGTATTCTAGTTTTTATTATCCATGGGGAGCAGTCCTGGTCTTTCATGTCTCCTGAGTTGTGTCTAGACATTGGTGGGAGAATGTAAACTGACATGGGCTGAAACCATGAAAAGGAGTATGGGTGTGTACTCAAGGTCATGCCCATGTCTGATAGGATTATCAGTACAGGTGTAGCCCCAGTGATTTAGAACTGTATTCTGAGACACAACCTTATGTATCAGGACATAAATTAATTTCTGTTGTTACTTTTTTAAAATTCAAATTAACTTTCTGACAGAGAGCCGGACTCCTCCAAGCATACTGAATATATCTGAATGCACTTATAAGCGATGCAAAAATAATAATAGGCATCTTCAAATTATCTTCAAATTTTACATCCAGTTTCCATTAATATAAATCACATTTCCCCCATAAAATATTGCTTTTTTTTGAAAGCAGGTTAAGTATTATCCTGGACATTGGAGAGAGACAACACCATTTGCATTTGCAATACCATTTTCATGTAGTGACTCTTCAGGTTATTGCTATATACAGAGTTATAGAACTATCTGAACAACACTGTTCCCATTTCTGGTAAATGGTAATTAACCTTCGGGTTATGAACTCATATAAAATAAATTAAGGTTACTGTTATACAAATAAAATACCAAAGCAATATAAAGTTTCGAGGAAGAAGATCCAAGTTGTTCACTGTGGAGAAAAAATATATTCTATTCCACTTGCAAAGCTGCTGTATTATAATCTGGTTTAGACTTCATCAGTTTATTTATTCATATACAGGGACAGAGTGTATTAATGTGTGAAAAAAGCAGAAGTGTAAGGGTGGGTTTTTTGCATGTATATTGTACTGGATTTATCTGTATGCTGTTAAACGGATTCATTCTTTCACAAGGGGAAATGATAACGACTCCCTCATCATGTATGCATAGACAAATTAATGCATCAGTAGTATTTACACATTTGAGGTGGGACCAGCTTTGTGCACAGAAACCTGTGCAGTTTTTTCCCTGCAATGTGACCACTGACACTACTGACCATACACTGACCTTTCAAAGCAAGAGTATAGGACCATAAATAAATGGACAAAAATCCCAGCCTATATCTAACACTATATGTATTGTACTGTAAGGGCTTAAGGTGGCCCTGCCAAGTTTTTATAAGTTTGGGATACAGTAACAGACACCAGACCAGTTGTAGAAATAAATAGTTTAGCTCTAAATTACAGTACAGTAACAAATACAGATCAGTAGTACAATTATCTGGGTTGTTACAATAACAAATCTAGTAATTCTCCACTAAAAGTAATATCAGGTCATGCAAAGACTTTTATAACTATGGTTATCAGGAAGGTGGATGGGAAGCAGGACATGGCTTCTCCTCCAGACAAGTGACTTGGACCAGCTGATGGGCTCGGGGAATGCAGGCTCCCTGATTGGAATGTCCTTTTTCATTGTTGAGTGGCAGAAGCACTGTCTGGACTTGTAAACCAGACCTCACATCCCACCTCTCTTTCCCTTCTGTGCCAGCCTGTCCTTGGTGTGCACAGATCAGGAAATACTGTTTGAGGCAGTGCTAGCCCCATGTGTACTGTGTGAGACATTTCAAGGATTGTTATACACTCTGAGCTATTTCCTTGATAAACCTTCACAAAATTATGTAGTCCAGAATTTTTTTGTAATTGTGATACATACAGGAAACTGAGAGTTTATTGACCTTTAAAATGCTACTTAAACTGTCTCAGTACTAACATCAAATATATCCTAGTGATAAGAGAACTTTATTCTTTTACATTATCAAGTACTTGAAATTTGAAAAAAGCACATTACTTAACTAAATTTGTTGGGTCAACCCACCGCTTGTTGGTTACAGTAAAATGTCACTTATAGTTGATTTAGAACATTTTTATCCAAAGATAAGCATTGGATTTTTTTATTTATTTGATTTGTTTATTTTAGTCCTGATCTCACATAGAAATATCATGGTGGGGTTCCAAGTATTCTGCGTCACTTTTAATATCCAGATCCTGGCCCCAAAAAGCTTACAATTAAAAAAGAGGAGGAAAAGAAGCCAAGAGAGAAGAAGGGCAACCACAGAAGAAGAAGGGTCCTTGTATGTGGGTCACCCAGAGGAACAGGCACAGAAACAGGAAGAATCATTCCCTGTGTGCTACAATTTTGCCTCCTGAAACAAAGTTGACATACCCAGGTACTGCTGGGGTCACCTTTGTTCTCTTCCTTCTATAACCTCTTCTTAGGTTCTGTTTTTTCTCTTTTCCTCTATTTTTCAGCTTTGATGACATTCATTCCCATCTTGTCTTCTATCCATTTTCCCTGCTCCCTTGTACACTTCAAGTTTAATTTGTTTGCAGTCATCCAGAGAACAACTCAACTCAGTGAGGCATTATCCAGAGATCCCTAAGCTCCTGCAGACCATGACAGCTCCAGAACTTAAAGAAATATAGTCATTTGAGTACAGTTTTGCACCTGGAGTAGTACAGTGATGGACAGGATCAATTAGCCTGAGAGCAGTGTTACATTAAAAGCTGCCATTTTGGTTTTGGGAGTTGGGCTATTGGCGCTGTGTAGTGGTGCACTATGATATCTAATGTACTAGGTTGCTCAAACCAATCTCATAAGTCTTGTTCACTTGCAGTGTAAAGTCATGAAGATATGTCCCAAGGTATTTAAATAATTGCCAAACTTTGGCAACAAGCAATGTTTTGTAAACATTCTGAATGGAATCAGATGTTTTTAGGGAATTAGAGTGCAAAACAAATATCACTTGTTCTATATTCCCACGCTTAGAAATCCATTACGTCACTTTTATTGTGCTCAATTTATTTCACGAAGCAAAGTGACTTAGCATGTGCTGTTGTTGAAGAAGCCTAGAAGTGTACCTAAATTGTCAGATGAACTCTGGAGGACAGAGGAAGGACAGAGAAACTCTGTTACTCTCTGACGAGTAACTCAGAGAATATCAGAGGGCGCTTAGAACGCAATAGTCCATTTTGCAGTTGTTTGAGCTCTTATTCCTGAGTGTTTCTGTGGATTACAAATTAACTTCCCTGCTTTGCCCATATCTGTCCTTTTGTGTGCAACCTTAATGATATAATGAAATAAGTAGGCTTGTTGCTGGTCTGTGAAGGGAATTGGTGCTCGTCTCTTCAAAAGTCTTGCAACTAATTAGTTTGGATTAATTGCAAAATGAGTCAGATAAGAAATTAAGAGTTACTCTTTCCTAGGTTTTTTCTTTCCCCTCTCCCTTCACTGGACTAGGGCTGCTAAAGATTTATTTCAAACACAGAAAATTGGTGAAAAGCATAGGTTAGGTTGGAAAGATTGAAGCCTGAGAAGAGAGAGAAACATCTGTGAATCCCTGCTGATTCAAGAAGGAACTCATTCTTTAGAGGATTTGTCATACTAAAAAGAATTGAAAGAGAGGTTTGCCTGGATCCTCTGTTACAAGGTCCATCTCTAGAGCTCACAGAAGAGGTTTAAATTCAGACTGAAAAAGCAGTACATTGTTACAAACACTGTGTAAATATGTAAGTATTTATTGATCATTTGTTGAATCTTACCATACTTCAGTAGAAATATCACATGTCTTAGGCTCAGTTAAAGTGCTCTCATAAAATCAAGAAGCTAGATTGGATTTTTTTGCTGGTAAGAGGCAAGGAGAAAAAATGTGTTGGAGAAAATGAAGACTTTCAGACTGGTTTTGCACCATAGAATTGGGAGATTGGAGAGCAGGAAAGCAGCTACAGAATCAAGCCACCATTAAGTACCTGCTGGGCAACAAGCTTATTTCTCTGTCTCCTGTGGAAGTATCCTGAAGGTTTTCTGTCCCCACTGTTAGCTCCCAGAGTTAGGGTTGAGAATGGTGTTGCTATTCATGGTGTAAAAACATTTGGTTTTTAACTTTGTGCTTGTATTGTTTTGACATGTAATAAATACAGTTGCAAATAGACATTTTTCCTACTTATTTATAGTCAGTGAAGGTGTAGTTGTTTAAAGGTACCAAAGGTTAGTGTTAGCCTGAAGATTTGTCTTCAGGCATGTTAAATTAAAAGAAGTATTATAGCCCTGTCATGAGGAACAGTGTCTGCCTCTCCACAGTTAAAGCGAATAGACATTGTTGGTAGCAGAATGTGAATGTAAAGACAACCTTGTTTGTCACAGCCTAATCAGTACTTGTGGGTGACATCCCTGACAATATTGCTGCAGGTTAAGTAGTTTTAATGTTACCTTTTCCTTGGTTTCTATTGTGTGAGGTTTTTGTTGTTCTCTGGGAGTTTACCTCCTGCATATGACTTCAATATTTTGCCAAATCTTTTCTCCTACTTTATCCTTTAGCCATTTTCTTTGAGTCAAATATTCAGGCATAGTTTTACATGCGTGCTACCATGTGCCTGGGTTTTTTTTGCATAAAAATAAGGATTTGCTCAGTGTAGTCAGGATTTCCATAAATAAAACATGAGTAAAACTTGTGTACATAAGGGTTTATGTAGGTAGTCAGGTAACTGAATTTTGGGTATTAACTCTTAAAGTTGCTTGGCACCGGATTTCACTCATTAAAATATTTTAGGGGCAAATTAGTATTCACTGTCCAAAATCACCCAGATAACAAGCAGTCCTTTGTTCAAATACCAAATGACTGTTTGGTTCATTTTTTTTGTTCAGTGTTCAGGGTTGCTTATGCTGCCAGATGACTGCCCACATGTACCTTTCTTCCCTATGCATTTACCAAGTGGCAGCAGCACTGCCCTCACATGAAGAACAATGGCATCAGGTGATGAGGAAATGGCTGCACTCAGAAATGGAGCGTGGCATATTGTTATTCCCCACCATGGCGAGTAATCCCGCTCTGAACAGTGCAATGCTGTGAGGATGCACCAGTTCAATTCCAGGTAAAGTCTGGCTGCATTAGCCTGACACTGCATTCAGGATGGTGAGCTCACTAGAGTTGACTAAGTTGAATTTGTGAGTTCAGGATCAGACCTGTGCAGCTTTGGGTGGATGGTATGTGTTATATGCATGTTTGGATACATTACTAGCATGTAGACAAACCTGTCAGGCCCCATCTCTCTGCAGTGTGCTGCCATGCAGTAGCTTAAGACAGAATAAATTGCATCTGTTCAAATCTAAGTACAAGACTGCATGGGAAAACCATTACTTAGCTGGGAATTGAGATGTGTGTCAATGTTCTAAGGCAGAACATAAGTAGAACCATATCACGAATCCTGAAATGCAAATGTTCCATCAGAATGGGTAAAGCAAGCTTTGTCTTTCTTCTCCAGGTAGAGATACTTGCACCTGTCTCTCTATTACATGTCTGTTAAGAACAGGTAAGGGTATTTTTAAATACAAGCATGGTCATGTTATATTAACAGTTTGAAATATAACTCTTTGGAATAAATATGCTGAATAGAACAGGCTTATAAAGGCCTAGATCTTCCATGATTGATTTAATTGAATTTCTCACGAGTCTTTTGATTGCCTTTAATGGCAGTTGAATGAGGCCAAATATGTAAAGTTAGGAAATAAGTTAGAAAAAGTTGAGAATACCTTTTTTTTTGCATTTTTTTTCTTTTTGCTTCTGTTGTAGCTTTCCAAGTTTTATGACCTGTAGCTTTAACACAAGAAATATGTTTCTAGTTTCTTATCATTCTTTCCAACTTCTTGCTTCTTTCTGTATGCCCACTGAGCATTCTCTGGACATACAGCTGCTGCCGTGGTCTTGGATCTCAGACCAGAAGGAAGTCCTTCTCTAAAAATTTTTTCCAAGTCAATGAAAATTTTTAAAATGGAAAAAAAAGAAGGCCCAGGGAACTACAGGCCAGTCAATCTAACCTCTGTGCCCAGCAAGATCATGGAGCAGATCTTCCTGGAAAATATGCTATAGCACATGGAAAACAGCCAACATGGTTTCACTAAGGGCAAATCATGCCTGACAAATTTGGTGGCCTTCTACAACGGGGCTAAAGCGTTGGTGGATAAGGGAAGAGCAACTGATGTCATTTACCTGGACTTGTGCAAATCTTTTGACACTGTTCTGCACGACATCCTTGTCTCTAAATTGGAGAGACAGATCTGACGGATGGACCACTAGGTGGATAAAAAATTGGCTGGATGGTTGCACTCAAAGAGTTGCTGTCAATGGCTCAATGTCCAAGTGGAGACCAGTGACAAGTGGTGTTCCTCAGGCGTCAGTGTTGGGACCAGTGCTGTTTAACATCTTTGTTGGTGACATGGAGAGGGGATCGAGTGCACCCTCAGCATTTGGTGACGACCCCAAGTTGTGTGGTGCGGTTGGGCATGCTGGAGGGAAGAAATGCCATCCAGAGGGACCTTGACTGGCTTGAAGGACGGGCCTGTATGAACCTCATGAAGTTCAACAAGGCTGAGTGTAGGGTCCTGCACATGGGTCGGGGCAATCCCAAGCACAGATACAGGCTGGGCGATGAGTGGATTGAGGGCAGCCCTGAGGAGAAGGACTTGGGTGTGTTGGCTGATGAGAAGCTCAACATGACCTGGAGATGTGCTCTTGCAGCCCAGAAAGCCAATCATATCCTGGGCTGCATCAAAAGAAGCATGACCAGCAGGTCGAGGGAGGTGATTCTACCCCTCAACTCCCCTCTCATGAGAACCCACTGTGTTCACCTCTGAGGCCTTCAACATGGACCTGTTGGAACAAGTCTAAAGGAGGGCCATGAAGATATCAGAGGGCTGGAAAACTTCACCTATGATGACAGGCTGAGAGAGTTGGGGTTGTTCAGTCTGGAGAAGAGAAGGCTCTGGGGAGACCTTATAGTGGCCTTCTATTACCTAAAGGGGGTACAGGGAAGCCAGAGAGGGACATTTTACAAGGACACATAGTGATAGGACAAGGGGTAATGGCTTTAAACTGAAAGAGGGCATATTTAGATTAAATATAAGGAAGAAATTCTTTACTGTGAGGGTGGTGAGACACAGGAACAGGTTGCCCAGAGAGGTGTGGATGTCCCCTCAATGGAAGTGTTCAAGGCCAGATTGGACGGGGCTTTGAGCAACCTGGTCTAGTGGAAGGTGTCCCTGCCCACAGCAGGGGAGTTGGAACTAGATGATCTTTAAGGTCCTTTCCAACCCAAACCATTCTATGATTCTATCAAAAGGACACAGGTAGTCATAAAATAAATATTTTCCTACACCACAAGCTTCCACAAATAGTCCAATAATCACTAGCTAACAATGAACATGAGTGTTTGACTATCTCAATGTAAGTGTGAATATTAGGTGTTGTGGTTTGAACTCGGCTGGCAGCCAGACACCACGCAGTCAATCACTCACCCTTCCCCTCCTGGCCCGGGTGAATGGGGAAGGAGACTGAAGGAACACAAGGGAAACTCATGGGCTGAAATAAAAAAAAAAACAGCTTAGTGATCATAATAAAACAAAGCAATAACAATGGAAAGTTCAAACGGGTAATGCAAAATGTGATTGATCACCACCCACCTATTGATACTCAGCCCCCTCCCAGCCAGCAATCCCCACAGAATGAAGCTTCCGCCATCGCAGACCAGGCAAGAGAGAACCTGCCTCCTTTATATACTGATCATAATGTCACATGATATGGAATACTCCAATGACCAATCCAGGCCCGGCCCTCCAGCTGTGCTCCCTCTCAGGTCAAGAAAACTAACTCTATCCCAGCTGAAACCAGGACACCAGGCTATCCCAAAATAGTGTAACAAGTCAAATTTAGTGACAACTAACTTCAAAAGTTACCAGGTTGAACGAGATTGAAACTGAAATAAGAACCACTGGAGGATAGGCCTGTGAACATAGGTAGTTAGCTTGAATGGCTAGGTAGTTAAATATTATGAAGTCTCAAAATAGTGCTTATATTTGTTATCTTTCCTTCTTTTTGCAGATGCTTTCTTATGCTAAGACCAAAGAAGGAACTAAAATAGGATTGGGAAAAAATAATCATTACCAATATGCATGAAACAATGACTTTAGTATCATGTTGCAATCCAATAATTTGTAAAAATACTTTTTTTTTTTGTTTCTTCCAATAAGTTTCACATTGTTTTGCTGGTTATTCATGCACTTCTGTTATCATCAGTATAAGGAATATAGACATACCTGCTTACACAGTGGCTCATGAATAGAATAATGACAAAGAGGAAGGGCTTGCAATTGCAGAGGTCCAGGCAGGAATATCCATATGAGCTCTGAAATGTTCTGTCAGTCCACCCAGACTGGTGATGGACTATGTACTAGTTAATATACCTGCCTATATGTTTGTGTCACTGCAGCTGGTTTTCTGCCGTTTCTGAAGAATATATTTGAAATTCCTGCTCCAAAATGAACTAGGCATGCTAGAGGGCAGCATCTCATTGTGGCAATCTTCCTCAGCTGCATGGGGAGAAGAGGCTTCTGATAAAACATACTGTCAGTTAATTCCACAGTTCATGCCCCTGGAACTGACTTTTAAAGGGGCTCAGAAGCAACACGAGTGGGCACAGCTAGACTGACCATAGGCCTTGTATTTTCCTGTTTTGAAATGCCTCAAAATTCAGCTTTACGTGTCAAAATAAATTAGGCCAATGAAAAGAAAAAAGAAATTAAAACAATCACCAACTGTTATACCAATACCTTTAGGTATCTTTTCTGTTAAGAGAATGACTCTGCTTTTACAGCAAAACAGGGAGAGAGGATTTGCCCTTCAAGTCAACCAAAAGTCTATTGCTTTAATTCCTTATTGCTGCCTTTTTTTGGCCTTCAGCATCAGTCACAGTGTTTACCAGTCTAAGTCCCAAACCATACAGCAAATATCAATTCAAGAGCTACTTAATCTATGGAAAAGTAACTGAGGCTGTCTTTGTATTTGACTGAAGCACTGTGGGGAACTAAGAACTGGATTGACAAATTAGACAAAAGATATTACTAATCCTATTCACTGTATACTGTTAAATATGTATGAAGAGGATTTATAACCAGTTCCTGAAGAGTTACTTTATCATCGGTTTCATTTGTGAAGAAAAAAGTCGAACTATTTTGCAGCAGACTTTTTCCCTATGTTTTGCTTCCAGTTTGCTTACCTGTACCCTGTCTTCTGTTGACAAAGAATCACTTGCTAGGCATCTGCCAAGGAGTAGTCTAGTGACTCTTTGAGTATCTTAGTAGGGCTCTCATAGTAACTTCTAGTATCACCCTTTTCAAGTTTTATTCAACTGCCCAAATGCCAGCTATTCATATGATCTTGAAATAAAAGAGCTTTTAGCTCAGGAGTGTTAAATACGCATAGGCAAAACTAAGACAGACTTCTGTTGTTACATGGTTTGATCAAATACTGAGGTGTTGCAAGCATTCACTTCAGTTTACTATCTAAATATCCAAGTACCGGAAGAAAAAGAGAAGATGCTGTAAGATGCATATACTGACCAGTGTGTTGATGAAGAAGGAGAGAAAGCAATCAGGAGGTATGGCCTGCTGGTTTTAGATCATTTCTGGACTCATCCTGCCGTCCTCACTCTGGCAAAACACCCACTGAAGTCATTCAGAGCTGCTTGAAAAAGGAGTAAAAAGTTTTGTTCTGATCCAAAGCCCACTGAAGATAACAGAAAGATTTTTTTTATTTTGAGGATTTGAGCATGGGCTCTGCATTTTATAAACACACAAAAAGAAAGGAGTGTTACTACAGATGAACCTAAGGGACTTAAAAATCAAAATCTCATTGAAAGTCAGTGGGATTCAAGTTTCTGAATAATTTTGAACCTTTAATATGAGTGAATTCACTATCCAATTCCACCTGAAATGCTTAGAACTGCTTTTACCATTACATATTCCAGCAAAATTTAAATTGGTACCTGTCACAAAGTTCAGCCAGATGAATTAAAGTCATTAATGCAAACACATTATTCATAAAACAGGATTTTTTTTCCTTTCTCAAATCAATCATTAAACCAGAAATAATTTGGTTCCTAGCAAGCAACCCCTACTTCCTTCATCTCAAAGAAGATTAGTGTTATATACACTGTTGCCAAAACAGTCCATTGTTTTGCGTACTTCTCAGAGGCATTTCCCTGAAAACCAGCAGAACATTAAATTTCAAGACCAGATTTCTCTGGAGCTGCTCTTTTCTGCTGAGGGAGTGTCTCTATTTGAACATATACAAATGAATGAATATGGATTGTCTTGATGTTACTGTGAGTCTGTTCAAGAAGTGAAAAGAATACTCTCCTTTTTCTCTTGAATAGTTTAGGTAAGACTTATTGCAAGCATGGTATATCATTCCTTCATTATGAAATAATGAGAAATATTGAAATTTTTTGTCCAGCTAGGATATCTGTATACACATACATCTTTCATTGTTGTGTCTCCAAGACATGTGATAACATTTGTAGTTCCTTTTGTTTTCCTGATAATATTTTCACTGCAAAGTTTTTGATAATTTTTCTCTCTCCCTTTTTTTCCCCCATATATTTCTTTTTAGATACTCTAGTTGAATTAAGTGAAGAATTAAACTATGTAATACAGCCTTATTATAGGTAGAACAAAATGAAGATGATCTGATGAGATAAATCGCTGAAGGTTAATAGCTTTTTTAAAATCAATCTTCCTTACAAAGGAAAAGGGTAAATGGCTTAGTGGATGAAGCCTTGGCCTCTCACCTTTCTGACCATAGTTCAAGTCTAAACTGTGAGGGTCCTGAGTTACATGCTTTATTGGGCTGAGATCAGTCTCTAGTGGGCAGGAGTCTGTATTACAAGATTCATGGATGTATTTTTCCATACAGGCAGTAGCAGCACGTGAGGCTGATACAGACTACTGTATCATTTCCCTAAGCAGTGAGGCTGATGGACCAAAGTTAGTGTCACCCTGAGCAAAGTGTGAGGACGTTCCAGCTTGCAGCCCTCTGCGCTGTGTCCGTGCTGTGCACTGATTATGGGGACTGGCTTCCAGAGTGCCTTACAGCCTTTTGTCAACAATAAATATAATGGTCTTCATTTAACAAACAAAAATGAGGTGACTTTTTTCATAATAATTAACAGATTACTAGGGAGCTTTAATAATTATAATTGATCATTTTTCATATCAAGTTCAGCCAAAGAAATAATTTATCTCAGCTGTTATTCATAAGGAAGGCAAAATTTCAGGGAACAAAATAATTGAAGTGTCAATTAGGAAGTTTAAGTAAAAGTGGGGAAATTAAAAAAACCCAACATTTCTAGCATAATTTATTAGCATGTTAATCAAGTTTTAATCAGATATTAGTCTGATAATTTATGTATTCCCATCAGTCATGTGCATGAAATGACTATTAAATAAGCTTCTTTCTGATTTAGTTTTAATAATATGTTTTAACAGAAAAGCACACTGCATTCTGAGCAGCAAAATGAGCAACCCAAACTGTCTTCTGAATAAACATACAAGGCACACACATAAAAAAAGCTTTCAGTTAAGGAAGCTGTTGTAAGCGTGATTTTTGTAAGCAAAGATATGTTCCCTTGGGACCCAACTAAAAGCAGAATTTCTTAATCTTATGGGAAATTTTATTTTCTAAGCCAAAACAATGTACGAAAAACCTGTTATTTAAATGTGAAAGGAAAGTGTTTTGGTTTACCTGTTTGGCCTTTGCAGCAAGATACATCGAGTCTTGTGTGAAAGTATTCAGCTGTGTGCCTGTATTGTGAATGTTGCACATAAGCTTAAAATCAGGTATAAAAAATGTGTATTCTTGCTACTGAAAACACTGGGCATGCTTGTAGTGATTAATAATTAATATACAATATAATATGAAAGAAATGTTTATGCTAAGACTTAGGAATTGACTGTATGTTAAAATGTGCATACATTCATGACACTAACATACTCATCCCAGTGATTTTTAGTGATTATTGTTTACTGCTAATTCGAAACACCTGCAAGTCCCTTTGTTTTGATCAAAGCACTTTTTCTCCCTTGAGACTGATGGATGGCTTTGTAATTTGTGAGGTAATATGTTAAAGGTCATGAGTTAATATGTCCTATGGAACTTGCTCTTCTTCTAGCCTTCATTTCCCAAATGGGTGAAGGGAATAGCTTTATTTTTCTGTGTACGGGGAACTCCTGTTCATATGTACACTAAATGTATGTGTCCTCACATTTATGCATGTGTTTATGTGTGTGTATCTCAGTGTGTATACATACATACAAATGCACAGAGTCACCTTTAAGTCAATTTTATGCAATACTTCTTTTTGTAACAATCTATCGCTGTCTGAATCAAGTATTATTATTATCCTTTTTAAAATTAAACTACCCACAAAACATGCATTTACTTTCAGCTATAGAAAATGCTAATAATGCTTTTAGAATGGTCTTTAAAAAGTCTAATTATATCATTTAAAAACGGAGAGACCAAAGGGCAAGCTAAATTCTCCTAACATAAATCAGACTTTTTTATTTCAATGACTTTAAAAACCTCAAATGCAGTAATTTTAATAGCAATGAAAGAATGAATAAGTCATAACTCCGCCTGATCACATAACTGTCTATAACTGTTATTAAATGCTCCAAAATAAGTGAACTCATTATGTTTCTGCACTGCTTTTAGCTAATCTAAGATTCTGCTCACTTAATCATGCAGAAAAGGCTTTAGCACAGTTTTAGACCCTCAGCAAGGTCACTTCAATGCCTTTTTTTTCTGTTCTTCACTGATCATTTAAGAACAGCACTTTGACCCGAAACTGATGATCTCTCATATAAGCCTGAATGCTTAACCCCAAAAGGGCTGTGTTTCAGATGTACATTTGCACAGCCTATTGTCATATTTGCTGCAAACTGAGCCAGACTCTCTTTTCAGGGAAGGAGGAAATGCCAATCAGAATTTGTAGATGTCGTGCGCATGATGAAAGTACATTTTATGATACCTTCAGAGACCGAAGTAGTGATTTTTAAAACACATGTTCCTGCTATGAACTCTTTAATGAGTTCTAATTGGCTCTAGAGGTATGGCAATGAAGTGCTGTTTTTTACTATACGTTTCTGTCAGACAATATATAAATCTTACATGCAGAGTTTTCCTAGAAATCTAATTCATTTAAGCATGATAACCCATTTAGATGACTCTTGCCTACAGTAAAACTACAAACACATCCAAAAGCTAGGGAACAAATGGTGTCCCTTCTTCTTTTCACACTATCTGTGCTACAAAACAGAGTGCTTTTGAATATCAGTAAAGTGTCCTCAGAAATCAGGAGTAGAGGCCAAGTCCTACACCACTGTAGCTAATGGAAAAACTCTTTTATTGGTTCAGTGGCAGCAGGCTTGGGCTTTGAATCACAAATGAAGTCTGTAATTCTCAAATGTTAGTGCACATGCTGAACTTTATTCATCTGGTTTGTGCTGTTGATAACAACAGGATGACTTCACCTGAGTAAAGTTAAAGAAAACTTCATCCTACAGGCATTTATTTCCTGCTGTGCACTTTCCTTTCTCTCCTCATCTGTGCACACAGTCAGAGGGAGGCATAATGCAGCCGTAGCACATATGCGGAGTGGTTACCAGGTCTGTTATAAACGTAATCATCATCCAGCACCACTGTCTTCTCTACACATGATGAACAAAGGTGTTCTTTATGGTGCTATAAGGCTGTTTCAAAAATACTGTCTTTTTTCCCCTTTTTCTTTTTTATGTTTTAAAGTGACAATGTGTTTGGTATGGATGAAAAATCATTCACTTATTCCCTCCACCCCCTTTCTGAGGCTTAGCAATATGAAAGCAAAATTTTATGATATATTTGATTACAAACAAGGATAAAAATAGAAGAAAATAAATCCTAAGGAGGGCATTCAACCAGTTCTACGTTGCCCAGTGCAGCTTTTCCAGCTGTCATGGAAAAGCTACAGCTCTGCTTACCTGCTATGGAGAGCCAAGCACTGGTCCCTCACACTTTTCTGTGAAATGAAATTATCTTCTTTTCTACAGATATAAAATACACTTTGCGATTGTATAATTCCTGGCCATTCGGTGCTGCCTGGGGTTAGAGTCATAAAATCTAGATTGTAGATCTATTATGGTTCTTCCCCAGAGACAGCGTCAGTGGGAAGAAACCCTCCCCACCCCCCGGCCCTGGGATGGGGAATGGGAGCAGTATGCAAAGGCATTTATACTTCATGGCAGTGCATTTGTTCCTCAGACTACTTGAAGAATAGCAAGGACGTGTTAAAATGGTGTCATCACTCCCTCAGACTGTGGGATGATGGGTGCATTTACAAAGGAGGTGTGCTTTTCAGCTGTATGGAAAGATAGTTTTCCCTGTACTGCCATAAATCTTACGGCTATCACTGCTTCTCTGGGCCTTGCATTGGTCATGTCTGTTAGGGAGCCACAGCTGATTGTTTAGAGTCAGTCTACAGTGTTAAACCATAAACTCTTCAAGTCAGAGACTATTCAGTGTTTTTACTGCACCTAAGCACAACTGGTCCCAGGCCTATAGGCACTACTGTAATGCCCTTGATATAAAGGCAGTCTAGTAATTCCCAGTGTCACATCCTAGCTCTTGATGCTTTTGCAACACTTCAAGATCCTAAGATTAAAAAAAAGCTTTAGGATTGCACAGTGTTAAAAAAAATTGAACCTGTATTTCTTGTATAAAATTGTTCTTTGGCATATAACAAATTGGTATAGTATTTTCTGGGAAGAGCAACATAAGAAATACGTTATGAATATTCCACAGTGAAGCAGCAGGTTCACAAAAACAAAAAAAAAACAAAAAAATAACCAAAATGAATAAATAATGGAACAACCCTTCAGCTGGACATAGAAGAACAAAATAATATTATATTTTAATATTGTTTGCTTGAGGACAATTAATATTTAATTAAAATGTAAATTTTGGTACATGCTATTTAGATAAATGATTGAGTCTTGAGTCGGTGCTTCATTTCTCATTTTAGATAAGAAAGTATACAAATAGAGGTTTGAGGGAGACGAGCTCAAATATACCTCAAGAAGAGGAAGGTATTTGCTCAGGTCCCACTGGAGAGGTGTTGTAGTCAGAGCCCCATTTTTCTGTTCCTTTTCTCATGTCCATTCAAGAACTTCAGAAAACGTGTTTGGGGAATTATGTAACTAGGGGTTTGTAGGGCCCTTTGCAGTTGTTGTGCCCTGTCCCACATTCTGTCTGTGAAATAAGGCCACTGAAGCACTTAAACAAGTCAGATTCATACTGCCCTGTTCTGCTTATGATAAATTTTTGTGACACCATGGTACTGCCACTGGGCAGTGCCACAGAATCACTGCTGCAAGAAGAATCTCTTTTATTTTTCTAAGTCTGTGCTCTCATCTAAACAGGCTAGCTCTTCACTGGGAAAACAAAATCCAGCTGCTTAGCAGCAAGAAAAGTCACATCTTAGACTGAATAAATAAAAGCTAAATATTACTACTAGAATGGCAAATGAAAAGATTTTCTACAGGCAAGCACAAAGAAAAATCCCATTCTAAGCATTTCAGAGTATAAGCAGTATCTGCATCTAAATCAGAATTGCATAAATGTGATCCACATTCTTAATTCAGTAAATCTAAATCCCAAAATCTGATGATTGGGTGTGTGTCATGTGGATGGGGGAGGAGGATTTCTACCACATTTCATCTCTGTATTTTGCTGCTTGGGTCCATCTGAGATATAGGAAATGTTTTAGGGCCAGCCAATAAGCAGTTCTGCAAGCAAAATTACTAAATTCACATGGTTATGATTTATGAGGACATAACATTATTTATGCATATTTGGGTAAGTTCTGTGTATTAGCGATCATGGTTGTAACCCTGAATCTTTAGCACATTTTAGCATGAATTATTATGTACATGAAACACCGTGAAGTTGTTTTAAAATATTTTAAAGTATTTCCTCCTAATAAACATGTTTGCAAATATCCAGACTGGCCAGTGAATTAAAGCAGGGTGAGAGGCATGAATCTGTACTTATTAAAGTCAGTGTGACTCCACCTATGCAAAATTCTGGCTGTATAATCAGTTAGCCACTTGTAACTTTCTTCCTGATAATTTAATTCACAATGTTGGAGCACTAGACCTGAGTAGACTGATTGTAGGATTTTGGAACAGACACTATGCAGGATTTTTAACTGGTACTTTCCAAATGTGCTTTTTAGCAGCAATTCTTTTGATTTACCTTTTCTATCCAAATGTTTTTCACACTATGCTGGAGTGCAGAGAGTTATGGTTTGAAGGCCTTATTTGGAATAGCGAGTCTTATTTAGGATGCAAATCTATGCAAATTTTAATTTGTATAAAACACATTGGTTTCACATCTGCCAGCAACATAGAACTCGGACATCGATGTTTGTAAATATTTCAAGTAAATTGTAGGCAAATTAGTGTTGATTCAAGGTTTTTCCATGGGAATCACTAAAACTGTATTAAATGGATGTCTTCTTTGTGGTTCACATTTTGTTTCCCAGTAACACTGAAAACAGCTCATGATCTCCTGTACCCAGTATAACCCTAGCATGAAAATGAAGAAACTGTTGAGCCCCTAACAAAAATTGAGTTAAATTATTGTTCATGTTTGTAGTGTTTTATAATATGATGCAGTGCAGTGCAGATACCATTAGAGCCACTGGTGTCCAGAACCTTTTAAATCAAATTACAGATAAGCCCAATTGAAAAGTGGCAGTATGCTAAGGTAAGGCAAGAATGGACAGGGATGTTTGCGGTCCAAATTATTGAATGGATTTGCAGAGAAACAGAAATTTGCTGGAGGAAACAGACAAAGGTGGCTGACAAACACACTGAAGCACACAGAGTTAGAATGGAATAGGTAGACACGGCTTCCTCTCCAGGTACAGAGACACAATTTAAAACCTGTACAGTACATTGTGTAAATGTATTTGAAAAGTCAGTCAAATGATCAAGAAAAGACAAAAGGAATGTGCTTTCAATAGTTCCCTGGAGGTTGCTAGGTGTGTGTTCTATCAGCTTCAGTCAAAGGGAGTGAAATTTTTAGGGGTAGCTGGAGGGAGAAGACATTAATCTTTTTAATTACATTAAAAAGAAAAAAAAAGTGGGCTGTATCTTTAAAAAGCAAATAAAAATGTGGTTTTTGCTAGATGGCAATATTTTGATGAATTCTTATTAATTAATCTAGTTTCATCTAAATTATTGACTAATCTATCAATCACCTACAAATATTTCTTTCAAAATCACACGTATGCACTATGGCAGTGCATTGAAGGCACATTTGTGCATTACCTAGTCAAATAATGTAAAATACTTTTCCCAAAACCTGAAATGAGAAGAAATCTTAATGTTCTCCCTTTCTAAAAGTGTATTCCTGTGCAGGCAGGAGAGGCTAAGCAGCTAGCCCTTCTTCAGTGTGTCTCCTTTGGACAGTAGTTACTCCTCCACCGTATTCCTCGCTGTCCTGGTCGTTTCATCAGACAAGAGTCTAAAAGAGATTTGGAGACCTCTCCATACTGTCAAGATGCTATAGTACTTAAAAGCTAGTTTGCACTGCTCAGACAGCATAAAACTCCCCAAAAGTTGTCTTAGCATTACCCCAAGGTCACTTTTGGGCTGAAGGTATATTTAACCAGAGTTAACTCTAAGTTCTTGTGTTACCCCTTTGCCTAAATGCCACTATAAGCAGCATAGCCAAGATGACCTTCTGCCAGGCAGACCACGCAGTATAAGAGTGCATCCAGACTATTGTAGCACGTCTAACGCAGAACAGCTTTTACATTAATTTGTATTTTGGACTGGACAAATATCTGTGTGGCTTTAATTTTGGAGGCATTTGACGGTCCACTTTACATCATCTTTTCATGTTTGACTCATGGCTTTTCCTATTCTAAAGTGATTTACAGTTCCATTTCTGCTCCTTTAAGAAAAAAGATGAGTGGATTCTGCCCTTCAAGCAACAAGTAGTCCTTATATAATGAGTGTACTGGTGGTAGTTTTAGCCCTGGAAAGTAGAGGGGAAATATTTTGATAGCATGGAGTTAGTATAGGATTATTTCCCCCCCACTCTGAAAGAGAGAGGGAGTAGAAGAAGCCACTTATCTTCTTCAAGTACATCTTGAATATCATCAAATATCATCAAAACAACTGGCTGATCTTAGTAGACATAAGGAAAAAAAGGAGTTATTAATCCAAGCCCCTGATCGATGATGATGTCAGATCCATAGCTTTCTAGAATTTCGGATAAGCATTAGAGAAAAAGGGAGCCTAGAGGGTTTTCTATGTTTAATTTCAAAGCAGACTGCACTTTCTAGCTTCCAGTCATTTTATTGAGCTTCCACTTAAATTTCTTTATTTCGATAAAACAGAAGTTATTCAAGTACTTGCAACCACAAGGGTGTGAAGAGACCTAAAATCAATGTAGATTAAACTTTATGTGAAATTTATGAAGACTCATTGACCCAAAATCCAGGTCCTCATGTTTTGAGGCTTACTAAGGATCTTCACTGAAATCTCTTTCACATTATAGATCTTAGTGATTTTTCTTCACTAGTTCAGTGACTGGTGCTGTACAGACCATTATTATTTTTCATATATGTATTATTTTTGTGAACATAATTAGTGTGGCACAAGGAAAGACAATAAAAGGTTTAGCTAGTCCATAGGGAGGGGATAGTCCATCAAACTGTTAGTCATGTTATTTATTACTTTTTGGGGAGGAGTAGGAGTGTTCCTATCTCATTATCAAACTAACTATACAATATAAATATATTAATAAAGATCTTCATTGATCGTGAAAACATGTTAAGCAGCTTGAAGTATTATAGGTGAAAATATTGGTGTAACTCTCAACAACTCCTCACCCATCTGTCCCTAAACTCCTTGATAATTCCATTAGCTGCAGGTGAAAGAATAGTTTAGTGTCCTCTCTTCCACCTGTTCTTACTTGACTTTCCCAGTTTGTCCAAGGATGGTCAGTTGAGTAAATTGTGATCAATGGATTGTTTAACAATATTACCAAGCTTTGAAATTTGTATGATTCTTTCTTGGGTGGACTCTTAAAATCTGTAAAGAACAGACTCCTCTTACAAAGGATCTTAATTCATCCTCTGAGATATTTTTATTTACTTCATTTCTTGCAATATACCTGCTTATTTGGATTAATTTACCACAGTAGACAGAAGCAACTATTCTGGCATGTGGTGCTGATATCTTTTATGGCTAGAGTGTGATTTCTAAATCAAGAGCTGTTTTCACAGATGTAGAATCTTGTCAATGAGCTATTTTACTTCACAGCAAATACACTTATCTCTGCTGGTGTGGTCATAGTACTGCCAGACTTTTATTTAGGCACTGTAGTAGAAAGTAGACTCAATCATATTCAAGTGGATAACAGGAACCCCCAAGATATTCCAGGTCAACCAGGCTGGCAATGTCCTGTCTCTTTGGCAATAGTGATCCTCTTATGTCCATGTCAAGAAAGGTCACTCTTACTGTCACCACAAGTTAAAACATAGTAAGCAAAAGATTGATATATTCTACTATGAATAAATCATGCTTTTTAAAACAAAGTTTAATTTGTCTGTTTTATATTCAGCTGAGTTGTTAGAGGAAGTGACCAAGACATCATACAGCCGGTGCCGTGAACCAGGTTCACAGAACATTATTCTATGTGTGTCTTGCAGAGAAAGGTGTTAACCTAAGGAACAGTTTTCTGACACGTGCTGTGCTTTCAAAGAAAAAAGAGTATCAAAAAATTCGTATTGGAATTTCTCCTTCTTGCTTTCCTACTAACAGATTTTTACCAAAGCATACTGTTTGTCAGATATACGTGACAAAAATCATGCACAGGGATTCCCTTTAATTGGTAAAACTAATTGTTTCTCTATCCATATGTTTTAGATCACATGTAAATCAGCTATTTTTAGCAATTATTGGGAATGTAAAACTCCATCTTTTTCTTCCTCTCCCCACCCCTTCTCTTTTGTAGGAGAGAGGCCAGCTTCCCTTACACATCCATTGCTTGTTAAATTCATTCATGCTGCTGGGCTTGGCTAGTGTCCTTAGACATAATATCTTAATGTACATATGTTTTTAAGCAATGACTTGCCTATCTTAATAACATCACTAACTTGATTTGTTCTTAGGAATATATGGAGACCAAATATTACAGTAACAGAAAATGGAATTAAAAACAAGGTGTCAGGACTATGTTTCATTGTTAGTTTAAGGAAGTCCTGGTTTTGTCATGTCTTCTCTTCCCTCCCCTCCTCAACTCACCATAATTGTCAGCACTGTTTCAGAACAGTATAAGCAGTCCCTTTGTGAGACACTTATGATGTTCTTTGTTAATTTTGAAACTTACCAGGAGTTAAGGGATTCATGGATGCACATGTGCATCTGCTGATAAGATCAATCAGCTTTGTCCAATGAAATACACTGTAGTTTTATGCAGTGTTTAATTATTATTCTTGTTTTGCAAGAATATCAATAAAACATGTTGCAATGTTTAAATGAAAGGCATTCACAACCAAATCATCAGTGGAAGTGCATTTAAAAAGATGTCAGCTTACATTTATGCTAGTGATAGGAGCAATCCAATCAAACTGGATGCAAATGGCTAGCAAGTTAGAGTGTTTACAAACACCTTGGATATTTTAACATTCACACTCTTTCTACCTGCCACAGCAAATTTGAACTGGATATTCCAGCTGCTGTCAGATCCAAAACCAAGAGTGTCCTTCATCATGAGCACCCCTACCAGGAATCCTTGGCAATATATGCCTATCTTTACTGTGTATTCTCTGCCCTGTAGCTTGCAATTAGTTGATCGAGTAGAAAAGGAAGGACTGCAGAATGATAGAAGTGCTGATGCTTTGCCTCGCCTGGTAGAGTATGAGGGTCTTTAGAGTCAAGTTGGATGTCAAAAATGGAGACAACCCCTCCCTTGCTTAAAGGAACAAAGAAAACTCCAGGAGAGGGTGTGCATGTTCAGCTTTAGGCATATAATTATGTAATAGAATACAGTGATGAGTAACAGCTTACATTTCAGTGTGGCAGAGGTAACGTAGCACATTGATCAAAAATACATTTTTGTCAGTCCCATCCTGAACCTTTACCTACACAGCTTTGCACTTCATGCAGCTGTTCTGATTAGGCAGCGTTTTCCTCCTACTTTAAATAGTCGTTATAACAGCTTAAAGAATAACGGCTAAATTAGGCCTACTACTGTGTTTTGTAGTCATAGGATTCAGATGGTATGTGTGACTGCCTTAATAGCTGATATGTTTCTCCATAATTTTTTGAGTTCTGAGAGGATCCTTATTTTCAACCAAAACAAGTTTGGCTTCACTACTTTTGTGAACACTCCTAACAATTTCACTACTTTTGACACATATCACCAGAACCTTTTGCAGTTGGCAAACTATCACTTAATGAAACATCAGGAAACATACTATAACACTCATCTAAATGAATCTCTCATGCCTAAATGGGTAATATTGAAACACAAATATTTTTGGGTTTGGGAGCATTTCCCTCGAGACAAGCATACATAAAATGGAAGCTGTGTGAATAATGAGTGACAGTTTCTTAAAGGTTAATATTTTCTTTAATCTATTTCCATAACAGGAGAAGAGAAGAAAATACTGTGCTAAGCATAAGGTGTGCTTTTGGGATTAGAGAAACAATCTCCGCTAGTATGTATATCTCAGGCCATAGGGAACAATGTGCACACCACAAACACATTTTTATTTCCTTTAATCAAATATAGAAGTGTCTTAAATATTTTTTCCATGTTATTAAAAGGATTGAGGATTCCTTAGATTTTCTCTTCTTTCCTTTTTTTTTTTAAAGAAAAGTAAAACTGCCCTTAATGCTGGACTAGACTCTGTGATTGTCATGTAAGGTAATGAAACCATTAAATGCACAGTATTAAGAAGAGACAAGATGCAATTAGCCAAGAAATTACTCTGATCTCAGTGACATTTTCAAAAAATCATAATACAATATACATTGCAGGACATGATTGACAGTCTAATCCAGTTTTGATGGAACGTAGTCCACATACTGAGAGTAAAGCAGTACACGGCCAGATAAAGCTCACAGCTGTGAATCCCTGATATGTCCTTACAGTCTTGTCACCCAGGAAATTCCTCAGGTTTAAAAGATGATGAAAGTATCGACCATTAATGACAGGATCATCTCCTACCCTGAAATAAAATGTACTAATCCCTTTTGCTAGGTCTATGAATTCCTAATATAAATTATATAAACTGTAGTAATTCATCTCTGTTAGCACAGTTGTGTTTGGTAACTGTACAGCAGTCTTTGCCCTATTTGAAATGCTAGATGAAAGCAAGACATGTTCGTTTAAGCTGTAGCATAAAGTAATTTAACACGGAGGACAGAATAACTTCTGGATAATGAGCAGTAGATATGTAAAAGAAGGAAGTTCTGAAGTTCTAAAGTGGCCTGATGGATTTATGCCTGATCTTAGAAATAGGCCAAAAATGTAAATATAGGAAGTATGGTTAAAGGCAGGTGCTTTGTTAGACATTTATAAGATGATTTAATGATTGAGTCATACAGAATACATCCTCTGACTTCAAAGAGACATACAATGGTCATTTATGTCTTACAAATAATTTGGATGGTAACCTATCCATCATTGTAAAATACAGTAATGTGGATCATACTGGATTATACTGCAAGGGAAAAAGAAAGTCAAAAATGAATTTGAAGTGACATTAAAAACACATTTGAATTTCTGTAATCCATTTTTGATAATACATAGGCTGCACATATCTATCAAGCTGGACTTGCAGCCTTGTGTTCGTGTGACATTGACACCTGCAACATCGCATAGACAAACAGTCATTGATGAAGTCAGATAGCCTTCTAAAGGACATTCAAGGCATCTGCAAATAATACAAAACACAAAGCTAGATCTTGGATATTTTTCACACAAGTAATGACAGTACAAAAATGCAAGGTTATTAAAAGAAATGTCTGGGATGCATGTATGTAAAGTAAAAGCATTCAATAAAATATATGTGCATTTCACCTGTCTGTACTGTGCTTGTGCATAACAGTATATACTAGTTTTAAGAGTAAATACAGCACAGAGAGAATATTGTTAATAAATAATATTTACATTTTCGAAACCCGTGTTGTAGAGGTAACTGCTCAAAAGGATTCTGTGTTTGGTTGCCTTTCTATATTCTGAATCTGGTGGAAGTCTGTAGTGGAAATCATTGTATTGCACACGCACACAAAGCAAAGCCTAATGTTATTCAGTGCTCTGAGAACACTTTAGGAAGCAGAACAAGGGAGAGTCAATTCTTTTATGTCTGACTAGCATTGCTTTTGCCAGTTATGTTCAGAATCATTGTAGTAAGATCAAAAGCTAACAGTATACATAAGTTCCCACAACTTGTGGGATTAAAGATATCCCACAGGTATGATGGGTTACAACTGATTCAAACCCTTCAAATTTCAGCAGGTTTCAGCATAGCTTGAAATATGAGCCAAACCACAACTGATTGCATGCCATTCTGAAACTGCCTCAAAGAATCCAAAAAAAAAAACCCAAAAAGCAGCAGAGGTCTATTTTGTATTAGTCATTTGAAATGTTCAAATACGAATTCAATAGATAATGTCAGACCAAAAAACAGAAGTCAACTTTGAACATCTACCCTAGCTTACATGTGAGGAGGTGAATAATGGATTATGACACTTTATGAGTCAAACTTAAAGAAATACTACATTTCCATCCTGAGGATTAGATTTATTCAAGATGGGTGGTACTAAAGATGAATACAACTGGGTTTGTAAGAAACTTATATTATCAGGGGTTTGTTTGGGTTTTTTTTAAAGTTTACTAGCAATTGCAATTTAACACTAAAATCTGTTAAAAAGAAGTTTGAATCCCAAATAGCCTCTGGATAATTTTCATTTGTCTATGTTCTATTTATACCACTCAACCTAGACATATTTTTTATGATCTTATCTAACAAGGTCTTGAACATTTGGAAATACTGTTGACATAAACAGAATTAGAAAGAACAAAATTCATCATTTAATGACAAGATTTTATTACAATAGTGTACATACAAGAATAAAGTTTAGATTACTATCATAACTAATGAATTGCAATGCTGATAAGAAAATACGAGAAACTGGCAATGTGACAGGTACCTCTGATTTCATTAAACTTGTAGTAATCAAGGGCTCTCAGTGCCTCCCAGAAGGAGCTCTGCACCCCACAGCATCTGATCCTAAACCAGAAACATTATAAGAAGTTAGGAAAGTCTATTATAAAGCAGGGCTGCTTCTACTACTGCACAATATCTTCCATAAGCCTTCCATGAATTACTTAAAACTCAGGCCTCCTCAGGGAAGATTTTTCTGTTCATGTTCTGAGTCAGATACTGTGCAATCTTTACTCACTGTTAGAAATTAGTTTCAAATGTATCTAGCCTAAACAGCTTCATGTCACTAGGTTCTGCCTTTCCTCTTTTTTTTTTAAATGAAAAAAAATTGAAGTATAGTTCATTTAAATCAGGGAAAAATGAAAGAACACCTGTTTTTCAAGGGCTAGTTTGTTCTTGTAATATGGATTCTCCCAAGTAGGGATGCAGGGGAGTGAACAAGAATGTTTTGTGGGTTTGTATAGTAAGTATTTTACATTCAACAACAGTACAGCTGTATTCTGCGTTTTTAAGTATGACTGTCTTTATTTGAGGTAACTGAAGACTATTGGCCCAAATTGTTTCAAATTGCTTTTGATTACCTATGCTCTAATCTTTAGATGAACAGATACTTAGAGCTGCCTTTTCTTTTTCCCATGTGCGCAATGTGATCATGGTTTTCTATTTTTATTATTACTTAGGAAATATAATAAAAGAAGATGGCTTCAATTTTAACTGTTTTAAAAGTAAACAAATATGTTGAGCTTTTTAAAAATAACAAATACATTGACATTTTTGGATGTCTTCCTAGGTTTCAGTACTTTGCCATTTATATTTAATTTTTAAGCAATCAGCTTCAATTTTGGCATAGTAATTTATTAGAGAACCCAGATTCCTTTGAGAAAAATCAAAACTGATGATGCCAGAAGGCTCAACATGAGAGTATAATGTGAATGTTGTTACTCTGCTGTTTGAATGTTTAAATGGAGGGAAGAGGAAGATGCTACTGGAAAAAAAAAAAAAAACCAAAAAACACTTTAGTAGGTAATGTGATAACTGTACAAACTCCGCTTTTCATATTCTTCTTGGGAACCTTAGATTTTTAATTCATATAAAACTATGCAATGCATAAAATCCTAAGTTTTTAAAAAATAGAATTGTACACACTGCAAGTTAAATGGTTGAATATAATTTTGCATGTTTAATTCCATCATCAGCTGCACTAGATACCCTTTTGCATTTTTCTGTTTTTATAAGTATTGTCATGATCTGTTGTTATTTCTGCAACAAACTCACAATAACAAAAGCTATTACTTGTTAGTAATTTTTATAAAACCTAAATTTCTGATATTAATAGTCGGATAATACAGAAGATTTTAGATCCTGCTGCTGCCAGTGGTGAAGTAACTGAATTTGCTCTAAGGCTAAATATAAGATGATGAGAAATGCTCTTTATACTTCATTCAGAAGGCACTGCGCAATGTTTCTATTTGGTGCAAACTCCTAAGTAACTCCCTACAAATGTTATTATTCTGCTTTAAAAAAATACACTGAGGTTAATGTATTCTGAATTGTCAAGGATAGTAGTTAAATTACTACACGGACTTGTTGATGTTATATTCAAGGGGGGAGAAAGATGGTCTCTAGCCAACACTAGATAATAATAGTTCACAGTCTATAGTGCTTTACGTTTTCAAGGGTCTGTACAGTCATATGAAAACCATCAGAAAAATATAAAAAGAATAAATCACTCTCAGTCTAAAAAGATTCTGTGAGCTTCTCAAATTAAAAGAATGTAGCAGAAGATCTGAATGTTGTTTTTGGAGGAGACGTGGATGTGGGGGGGAACCTTGTTCACTTAAAGACGATGTGAAATATTTTTCAAGATTTGAAATCACTTTTTGACAGATCTGTTATGGTTAATTAATTACTTTCATTTGCTTTAAGTTGTATACTTGAAGATGAATAGTGCATGATAACAAGGCTAGACTGTGTGAGGAAGACCTTTGGTAGTCTATACAGTGTGCTGCCTCATTACAGAGCTAGCTATCTGCAGGAAGCCTGACATTGAAAGGTACCGCACATCCCATAACGCCCTCCCTTAACTGTGATGATTGTAGCTTCTTCCTAAAAGTGATGATTAGGAGAGAGAAAAGCAAAACTGAATGCAGTATGAATATTTCATGTAAATGTAAGCATGCATTTACTGGACGTAGACCTTGATTGATGCTAGAGTGCTTCTAAATGCCTTGACATTGAAGGGTTTAGACTCCCCTTTCCACAATGACTGCTTCAAGAGCTGCAGTTAATAGTGGAATATAGCTGTATTTAGCTGAAGAGCTCTTTATTACTGGCTGATATTAAACAAGACCACAGGCCTTAGATTTGAGTAAGTGGATCTAGATAAAAGAGTTAGGGGATATCTAAATGAGATAAGATAGTTAAGGTTTCTTCTCCTCCGTCTTCCCCTTCTGTAGCTCAATTGCTTGCATCACTTTTAAATTCCTTCCTATGCTGAAGTGAATCAGCACACACAAGAGGAATCAGCCATAAATTGTTTTACAATACCTCTGTTCAACAAAGCACTGAATGGAAATGTCTAAACAATTTCTTACAAGGAGGCAAGAGCTTTTAAAAGGTACTAAAATTAATATAACTATTCAGACTTTAAAAAGATAAAATTTTAATATCTTCCCAATAAGCATTTCAAACTACCATTGAAACACTGATCAAAGAGAAAATATCTATTCTTTCAAGGATTGATTTCTCTTTTGCTTTCATAGGGACACAAATATTTCTATGCATGTGTTAGGTAAGAACCTGATTCTGTCATACTTTTGAATTGACCTCTTGAAAAGAGAGTGGCCTTTAATGCATAGCTTTAAATGAAATAGTAATGCACGCAAGTAATTTAGAAACTGAAATCAACATTGTAAGGAAATCATCTTTCAAAATCAGTCAGTTGAAGGAGTGATATTTTGAAAGTTGACACTGAGCTGTTTCATATTGAGAATGAAGTGATGGTTGAAGTAGATGTTTTCCATGTCTTAGTAACAGACAAATCACCCTTGGAAAAAAACTCTGTGGCTACCATGCACTTTCATCAGGATTACAGACTGTACTTTCCAAATACTTAATTTTTTAACATGATATAATAAAGTGTCATATTTTGAGCTCTGCTGCATTTAGGCAGAAATTTTAATTGATATGGTAGTGAAAGAGGTGGAATGATTCCTCATGATAAGTTGGAGAAAGCAGAATATACCCACATGAAAAGTGTGTTTGACAATGTTTTGTACCTACTGAAATCCTTTGCCCTTGACAGGTACATAAATAAGACTCCATATCAAAAACTAGCTTTCATTAATTGCAAATCTCGAAACAAAATACTGAGTGTGAAGAGATAAAATGAACAGTTATACTTCCCGTAAGAGTGGGAAAGCTAGTACCAGTGTGAGCCATCTCCGCTGCCATTCCAGGCATTTGTGAGTAGTTTTGTAGTGGCACTCCCCATGTCTCTGAAGGAGGAGTAGGAGTTGTGTATCCATATGGCTTCCTCCTCTGTGCCTGCAGGCTTCTAATGTTTCGCACATCAGAAAGGCAATTATCTTTTTTATGCCACCCATCTCAAATCCAGTATGCCACAAATAAGAGGACTGTGGGACCACCTTTTCATTCCGCACACAGGTTCCCTCAGATGCATAGAGGACTGAATTGACTGTTCCCAAGCATCCCTGTAGGTGTGTGTTCTTAAATCTCTATTCTGCAGAACTTCCAGTAAGATGATTCCTCAGGTGATTTAAGCAGATAATCAGATAAGCTGGTTTTGTCCATTATTATCAGAAAAGCTTGAGTGATTTTTCCATAGATTTTTTTTCCAAAAGATTTCTAACTATAACAGCAGAAGAGGTGGCTTTTTTTTTAAAAAAAAAAAGAATATTTACAGCATGTCATCTTCTTTGCTCTAGACTCAGGCACTTTCACTTAACTTGTATTCTGCCAACAGATGTCCACTAGCTAAAAATAAAACAGAATTTAAAAATATATTTTAATTTCTCTTTATCTTGTAACACACTGTAAAAGATAAAGCAATAGTTAGGGTTTCTTCTAAAGGAACGTGTTGCACCTTGGCTGTTATAGTATAATAGGCTACATGTAAACAGAGATTTTTCACCGCCTCCATCACATAGATCATGTCTAAGTATGCTTTCTTGTGAAATAAAGGGCCTAGATTCATTTCCTGTTAAAGTCAGCAGGACTTTTAGCTATTGACTCTAACAGCAAGTGGATTAAGCCTAATATATTTTCCAGTTTCCCACATATTTGTTTTTTACTTTAGGAGTTTATGTATTGCGTAAAGTGTAATGTGAAGAGAAGCGAATAGTAGCTTTAAGGGAAAATTGTAGGAGCTGCCACATGAAAGCCACTGCAATGTGATTTCATTTTTTCCAATAATACATTAAAATTGCTGCTAACTGTGTGATAGTTAATAAGGTTCTGAGCACTTTCCAGCTGTGAATAGTCTTTATGTGCTGGTTCATGCCCACAACTGATTTTGCGCATTACTGAGCTGACCATATATTTTAACACTAAAGCCCATATGCACCTTTATGCCCATATAAAAATTTCATACAACACTGAAGTTAAGCTTGTGCAGGTAGATCATGACCACAGAGTGAAGTAGCAGAGCAAAAGTGAGGCTTGGTAATGTTACAGTACTGCTTGTTTCTAAAGAGGAGTAGTGTGCCAATATTATGCACTAGAGACAGGGAAGACAAGACCAGGAATACAAAGCTGCATAGAGGGACTTGAAAAAAGACAAGTTAATGAATACTGGATGCTTTGTTATTAAAAATAAACACAGATTTAATCTTAACATTTCGTAGTAAGTCATGCGTCTGACTTTAATAACTGTAAACTTGGTCTCACATCTTTGTGCGCTAAAACTAATGCTCTAATTACCTACGAATGCAGCCTGTTCCTGTGTCTCTTGAGCACACGAGTGAAGTCACCCCGCTACCTGCTGGAACTACAGTAGATGGTTATTCAGGCAAGAGCAGTAGAATTTTGATGTCACAGTTAGATATTTATGAAAGGAGATGCATTGAATTTTATCTCAGTAGATCAATTTTCAGGACAGAGTTCCTAACAGTGTATTTGTAGGCTGGGTACAAAACCAATTTTATCTGCTTCAGTGGTGTGTGAACTGTATAAGGAAAGACATCTCTTTACTCTCTGATAGCTTACCTTCCCTGGTGACCATTTATGTGTGCACTTGTAAATATACATATTTTACAGAAAAAGCTCTTTAAACTATCCTTTGAGATGACCTTGAAATAAGAGCATTTGAATCTTCCAGGAAATTAGCAGCAAAGTCTGTTTTGTAATGATTGGTAGGGTGGGATGTGCCACTCAAAGCAGAAGTAATAATCAGTGCAGCAAGCTATTTAATAGTACAGGTCTATTACAGAATAAGTTTGTTACAAGGAAATACACAAAAAGGAAAACATACTCCCTTCCAGCCCTGAAAAATTTCTTAGGAACTGGGAAATCTTTGGAAAAGAATTGTTTGGCAAAGTGGGGTTACTGTTTAAAAATATTTAAAGTAAACAAGAGCAAAAATAACATAACCACTATGTTTTTTGTCCTGCTGGGCACATAAATACTGACTAAACTTAGTCGATATCAACAGAGAAAATAATGACGCTTTTCCAAGTGATACACTGAAAGCGTAAAAATTTTTAACAAGGCAACATAAGGAATTGCTTATTATATCTTAGTGTGTAGTTTATTATTTTTATTTCACTTCCCTTCCCTTTCTACTTTGCTTTCCCACTTTTCCACCAATTCAAGCTTCTTACAGATACATTCTTTCAATTAAAATTTTAGGTCTATACATTGTAAATATATATGTGGAGTGAACATTGATATCACCTCACTTATATCCACTGCCCTAGCTTATACACAAATCCAAATATTCTCCTTTTATCTATACATAAACAGGCTTATAACTCCATGCCCAAATTTCCTCACACAGATGCACGCACTATACAAATACTCTTCTCTATAAATGTCTTCAGGCATACGCACTTTTGTCCCTAACAAATGCATGCTTTCCATGTGCATGTGCACGTTTCACAGAGCACACTTCCTTGTGTTCCTCGCCAGCCCACATCAAATGCCTCTATTTGCTTCTTCTCATGCTGTCTCTTCAAAGATGCTTATATAAAAATTCTCTCCTTGCGTATGCCTATAGCCTGTACTATACATAGATATATTCATTTTCTATACACAAGCACATACAGTCCTTGTAGCACTCATTATGTGCATATGCAATCTTGTGTAGTAGCAGCTTGATTAACCATGAACTGATGGTAAAATTTTCTACGTAAAGCTTTGAAATACACCTTTATAATGATAAAAGGTCTTCCCTTTTAACTTTGCTGACAGAGTCAAACATAACTTATAAACAGTTTTGCAAATGCTCAGGAAAGAATCTAGCAGATCAGGTGACACGGGGGTAACTCACCTGTTGCTGTTTTGGATTTTGTTCATTGAGACTGTTACTGTGAATTTTACTCATTATTAACATTTTTGAAAATATGAGGAATCAAAGACAGGTATCAGTTCTGGATATCAATATCAGCTATTGAGCAGTGACTCTGGGACAGACTCCCAGAGAGGAACATAGAAATATTGCTTGGAGGTGTGGAGGAGGCAAAAGCTCAGCTGGAGCTTGAACTGGCAAAAGATGACAGGAATAACAAGAAAAGCATAAGTATGTGATCAGGAAGCAGAAGTACAAGTTGCAGGTCCACTGCTGAACAAGTTAGTACAAGTTGACAGGTTAATTAAATAGGATACAGAAAAAGTTGAGATACTAACTGTTTTCTGTGCCTGGTAAAGTTAACCCCCAAGTCTCATTGCCAAGAAGCAACAACAAAGCAGAGTGAACCACTGAGTGAAGAGGAGAGTCAAGAGCCATCTGTACGTTTTGAACATACGCAAGTCTATGGGACCTGGTAGGATGGGTCTGAGGGTGCTGAGACAGTTGAGTGACAGCACTGCAAAGTCACTGTTTCATCTTTGAAAGGTCATGGAGATCAGGGCAAGTCCTGAATGACTGGAAAAGCACAAATATATAGCCATCTCCCAAAGAGAAGATCTGGTAAACAAACAGACCAGTCAGCCTCAAGTCAGTCCCTGAACACACTATGAAACGGGCCCTCATGGAAGCTGTTGCCATGAACATGAAAGACAACAAGGTGATTGGGAAGAGCCAACACGGATTTACCAGGGGTAAATGCTTGACCAACTGTTTGCCGTCTGTGATGAAACAACTTACTCAAGTCGGTGAGGGCAGAAGGGTCGTTGTCATCTGACTTCATCTTAGCAACACGTTTGATACAGTCTCCCATAAATAATTTAGGAAATTACACTATGATATGGTCTATAAGAATCACATCTATCAGACAAGAGAGAGTGGTAGTAACCATTTAAGAAAGGAAGACAGTAAAATCCATGGATTTGTCTCAAATATGCATCACTAACAGATTACATGTACCTAAATAATTTGAGAAATTTTTTATAATTTTTCTTTTTTTTTTTTTTATTAAAAGCTGTGGGTTATTAATGAATATAGATACTACAAAATTTAATAGCCAGCAAAAAAATGTTGGGGGGAAAAATAGTAGATAGTTTTGTTTGTTTTTATCAAAAGAGCTAGTTATTGATCACCTGATAATAATTTTCTTTTTTAATGGAAAACATTGATGTATCTAAAGTAGAGCTGATGGGAATCCATCAGATTTAATTACGATTGATTAGGAAGGCTTCTTGTGTCCAATAGATGGAGACAAAATGCAACAACCCCATAATAACCAATAATCCAGTATTCTGAGAAGTAAGGGACTTGTGCCAAATCAGTCAGAACACGGACTTTTACTTCTATGCGGTGTACATCAATTACATTTACAGTTTTTTAACTCGGAAATAATAAGATTCTGCTTCAGCTGTGTGCTTCTAACTACAATAATTTCACATGAAAGGTAACGATAACCCCTTCTGAAAGGCTAGGCGAACAGCAACGCTACTGTGAAAAAAGACACAAAGAGAAAAGAGTTTAGACTGTGATGTCTGTGCTGCACTGACTCTTATTCAATTACAAATACTCATTTCTACTGACCATGCTTCTTCTCTCCAAAATACTTATTAAAATCTTTTTTCTTGCTCTCTTTTCATTTACATCACCATTTCTCCAACTCCTGAAGTAAATACCCACTTCAGCTGTATCAGTGACAAAACTTGTTGACCTTCAGTGAAGAAAGGATTTCAGCTCCATTTCAGGAGGAATGTTTTGATGCTGATCTCAGACTAGACTTACATTGTGTAAAGTAAGAGTAGAATTTGTATCAGTCAGCCTAATTTGAAATGTTTAAGGACTAAACATGGGAGCTACATCTAAACAAAAGTTGAGTGACTCTAGATGTAACCAGAGGGAATGAGAGCATTTTAACTCTAGATCTAAATTCTGAAATATTTTATATTTATAGTAATTATGAAAGCCTATATTTATAAGGTCTGAATCCTCTGTGAAATTCAGAAAATTATTAAATTTGCATAGCTGAAATAAATGAACATAGTTTTAAAATATAGTGAAAATATTGCTTTTTGACATCTCCATTTTCAGATGCCATCAACAAATATTCAGGTATAGAGGCAGAACAGGTTTTGCTCATTAACAGTTGCCTGGATTATCATAGACTAACTGTCATTGCTATGTTATTTGGAAATTTGTTTTTAATCCAGCAGCACCATATTGCTAATGATTGAAACATCTACCCGCGGCATCTTTTCTAACAGCAGAGAAATGCCATGGAATTGATTTTAATTAGCCTTTGGGAAAAAAAATAAATGTAGAATTCAAAATCCATTGTTCAAGTCATATGCCAGCCAAGCTGTGTAAGAGGTTTATACAGCTAACTGGACATTAGGGACCCATGTCTATGTTCAGAAATGTACTAACCGTTTAATAGAAAAATGTAAGGGATATGTTCACTTACAGGGTATCTATCTTGATAGTGATTTAATTATGATTATAATTGTAACCAAGAAACAGAGACAAAAACAGAGGCCAAATTCTTATCTCCAAAGCAAAGTTCAAAAGGACTATAGGGATTTTTTTAGAGATGAAGAACATGTGTCTGCATCATATGTTAAATATTCCTGCATCAATGCATGTGAGCATTTTACTAAAATATGGTTGTGTTGTTCTTAAAATAAGGTCTATTCTCTGCTGAAAAATACAAATCACAAAACAAGTTGTTGACTGATATACCATGCCAAATCCTAGGAAACCAAAGCCAGATACTTTCATGTATTTCAATTTTTATTAGTAGTCTGTGAGGACATCAAGCAAATATCCATAAAAATGCTTTTTCTTTGGCTAAATCACATGCATTTTCAGGCTCTAAAATGTTGACAACACAAGCTGAACAGGCATTGACTTGCCTTGCTGATCTACAGGTGTTTGGATAATCCAGCCACACGGAGTACAACATAAAGACATACACAGCTGAGCTTACAAAATTTTAAGTTTCTAAGTACAGATTTCAAAAAACCGAAATTTCATTTTGAAAATACAATAGAGTACAAGCGTTGAAATGAAGAAAATGTTCTGAATTGCGATAGGAGCACCAGTTCACTCTGTTTTTTCCATTGAAATGTCATTATTTTGTACGACGACGCTGAAGCACTTTTAAAATTTATTGCTGTTATCCTTAAACACTTATTTCCACTTCTGATGGTTCAGAAACTCTGGTCCCATTTTTTTTATTGCATATTCTAATAAGGGGTCTTGCTGGAGTTATATGGAAGATTTGCTTCAGATAACCAAAGCTATCTGTCTGAGTTCAAGATTTATTATATTAACCATAGTTCATGATAATCAAGTGTCAAAGTCAACTATGTAGGAATTCTCTTTTGTGATCTGGTGAAAATTTTTTTAGAATATAAAGAAGAAAAAAGGAAAGGGGAAAAGAATTAGACAAGGACAGAAGGTGAATAAGAAACAGAAGGCCCAGCTAGAGATTAAAATCATCACCTGGTATACTGAAGACCCAAATATTTTAATATGACTTTTCTATTGGTAGATCCTTCTGATCTGGAAAGGCAAATCCATACTGGGACTAAGAAAAGCAGCTCTGGTTTTGATGAATCATAACTTTTACAATTTGCCCAGCCTACTCTAGTCACTAGGCTAATATATCTAACCATTAGGCCAGTTTTTTTAAACCTGTCTTGAAGGGATTTCTGAAAGACACCTAGTCTAACCTCCTACTCAAAGCAGGGCTAACTTCAAAGTTAGATGAGATTGTTCAGTGCCTTTTCTAATCAGGTTTGGAACATCCCCAAGGATGGGGATTACTGAACCTCTCTATACAACCTGTTCCAGTGCTTAATTTCTCTCATTGAGCATTTGTTTTGGGTTTTTTTCCTGATAGCCAATCCGAATTCCTCTTGCTGTTGCTCCCAGTTGTGATTTATCTTTCCATGCATACCTCTGAGAAGAGTTTTGCTTCCTCTTCTCCATAATCACCCTTCTGCAAACAGAACCCTGCCAGCCTTTTTGCCTGCAAGCTGAACAAATCAAGTTCCCTCAGCTTCTATGTATATCTATACAAATCATATATATGTGTGTATATATCATGTACTCCAGTCCCATACCCATCTTGGTAGCTTTCTGCTGGACTCTCTCAAGTTTCTCGTTCTTAAGGGAAGAAAACACAACACTGCACTCCAGGTGTAGCCTCATGGGTGCCAGGCAGAAGGGAATTATCATTTCCTTTGGCCTGTTGACAACATTCTTGCCAATGAAAACCTGTTGGTAGCTAGTGATATCACCTCAGCAGCACATCCCTGTCTCACGTCTAGTTTGTTGTCCACCAGAGTCCCCAGACTGCAGACCTGCTATGTTGCCAGGTAGTCCACAACCTATACTGTTGGATGGGATTATTCCATCCCAGGAAGGATTTTGCATTTGCCTTCCTCTTCTTTATATGACTGGAAAAGGCTTCAGTGGGGACTTCCTCCTTAATATTCTCATCTTTTTTCTTTAAACAGTCCTAGAATATCCTTGAATTAAGATAGCAACACAGAGCCATATGGACTTAGCATATTCAGAGCTTCTCTCTCTCCTCTTTCTACAAACTTTGAAACAAATAGTCTTTCTATCTTTTTGATATTTTATCTAATAAATCTTTGGAAGGGATGCAATAGAAGCAATATCTGATTTTATATCTGTCCAGTCTTTTTTGCTCTTTTCATAGTTAAAGCTGCACTCTTACAAAAGCATTTCATCCTATATTCCAATCAAGGGTAGCCCTTTTAAATATAACACAGTCAGGCAGCTGCTGTCTTAAAATGCGAGTTTTAAAACCATCTGCTATCAGTGACATCTGCCTGTGTTCCAATTGGTAAATGCTCTTCCTTTTTTTCCTGGAATGATGCTGCTTTCTCTCACCTATTTCAGAAATATCATACAAGTCTGGCAATATTAGAAGAGCTTCCCATTCATTTCTATGGCAAGCCCACAGAAACCCGTGGATAATGTCACTGTTTGGCAGCTGGCTTTGCATATTTACATATATATGGATGGATGGATTTTCTTTTCAGCGTTAATTTGAAAAGGAATTCAGAGGACTGACACACAGAACTTTGGTACTCATTTAATTTAAATTGTTGAAGCAAAATAAAATAGCAATCTATCAAGATAGCTCTCTTAGGCAGATTCTTCCTTAGAGCAAAAATGACCATCTTGGTAGGAGTCAATAAACCAGGTTGCAGTTCAGTCTGTGTAGTCTCTTTGGAAACAGTCTTGTTACATAGATGAAATTGAGACACATTTTGGACAAAAAGCTTCTCCTGAAAATAACTAGTTAACTGCTTTGAAAGTGTTGCGCCGCACTGTAATATAGGGCAAAATACCTTTCTATCATAGGGCTTCTGCCAGTATGATCTCTCAAAGTTTGCTGAATTTAGTCCAGCAACGTTAGCATAAAAAAACACATAAATCTCTGAAAGGGGGAAGGGAAAAAATGTTTTCAAATATTGTAGATCAGCGCATATGCACATTTTATGAATGAAGGAAAAAAAAATAAACAAAAGCCGTGAAAAAACAATATCTTTATTTTGATTGTGCTAATGGTCATGGTCCAAAAACTTTTGTATCATATATGATGATCACTTTGCCATTGAAACATTTTACCTTACAAAACAGCTGACAAATTAAGCTGTACAAATAATGAGTATTTCACACAGCAAAGAAGATCAAAAGCTATGATGTCACAATCTGTCCAAGCTGCTTGTGAAAAACATTGGGAAGGTTATTTACTGGCCTGTGTCATATTTTCAAGATTCAATTTTCAAACTTGCTCTACCTTTTTCAGAACTTTTAAAGAGATTTCTTCTGTTTGCTAATTTGCAAATTACAGTTAAGAGCCAATATATTCTTCCCACTTTTCCCCAGTGTGTCTCACCTTACATTGCAAATACTGCAGAGGTGAGTGAAGTGTACAAACATTTTCAAAAAGAAACTGTTTCTGCCTAAATTTAGACCTTAAAAAGACCCTTGAGTATTTTACACTATATAACAAATTACAACTTCTACTTTGTTGACCTGACAAAGGTAAATTATGATCAAGTCCAGAAAAGAAGAATTCATAGCAGGAAAGATGAAAGACCCCTGAGTGGGAGAAGTACTAATGGCCTTTACAGTAATGCAGCATCAAGAAACTTAATTCCAGAGAGCTTTTCACAATTCTTTTAATATTTCTTTTTCTTTATCATAACATAATACCTGGCTTGACAACAGAAATGTCAACAGTTAGGGCTCTATTCTTCAAATCGTCATGCTCTATTAATGCTGTTTTTCTGTGGGATTTACCCTGTCAAAGAAGGAATCACCAAGGAGTAAGGTCTATGGTTGTCTTATTCACTAAATCCCTCTTCTCAGTGATGCACAAATGACTAAATACTTTTGGTGCCACTGCAAGACAGAAAGTTTAAACAGGTCAGTCCCAGGTTAGGGTGATAGGAAGTTTGTCCTGCACATACCATACATATTATATGCAAAAGAAACACAAAAATCTCAGGTGTTTCAAAAAAAAAAAAAAAAATAGGCATGAATAAGTGCATGAGAGCAGCTCTTCCTGCTGTCATCTTATTTAAGATTTTGACTACATGCAATTATACACAACAAAATTATTCACACAGACACACTTGTATTACCTGTACTCTAGCATGACCATTGTTCTTTCAGTTCTTTCCAGGATGCACAGCTGTGCTTTGCCAGTGTTCTTCCCGATGCAGTGAGGCAAGGTGGGCTCGGGTCCTAGGAAAGGAATAAGATGAGACCCCTTAGTAGATCACTGCTGAGGTCCATTGCCTTATGGGTTCCCGTGCAGCTGCACTGTCTCTCCATTTACACACAGTTACATACCTTACCTGCAGGCACTATAAGGCTTATGAGGAAACCTGCTATGATACCATACTACTGAGGACTATTTGGATATTAGCAAAGTGAGGGCTGAGGTAAGGCATCTTATCTGTTGGACTTTGAGAGGATGGAGGGAGGCTATTTTTTCTGGTGAGTTGACAGTATCTCCCCTCTTGTCATGCCCTGCACCTCCAGCATTTGGACTGGCTACTTGGGCTGAGAACTTAATTTGCTCCACAGTGTGCATAGTCTGTGGGGAAAAAAATCACAGTAGAAGTCAAATTAGGAGGGGCTTATTATCAATGTAGAATTGTTTTATAGAATGACCTCTCCAGTGCTGAGCAAATATTGGTTTTGGAAAATGAAGTGGGAAGTTTTACTACTGTTGTCATTTGACTGACTCGTATGGCATCATGTTTGGACAGAGGCTCTTGTGCTGCCTTGAATAATTATCAGTAGCATTTATGAATGTGAGGAAGATTGAGAAATGCAGATGTGAATCTGTGGGGTAAAACCTATGTGTGAGCAGCTACATATGAAGATGACTTTCTTCGATTTTCTAGTAATTACTTATAGCTATATTTTGCCCTATAAAAACTCAGACATAACCGTGAAAGTAGCACCTACTAAAAAATTATTCCCTTTCCATTTCAATCTTTTTAAATTTCCATCCTTCAGAATATTCCTTCTCCTTAAAATATTTCTTCTGCTAGAATCTATGATTTAATAGCTACATGGAGACTTTAAAGATGAATTTTTGGTCACTTAATTTCCCCTAGAAACTAGTGGTAAGATTCTCTTTGTTATATCAGTTTTATACTGAAAAAATGCTGAGCAACAGTCAAATAAAGTGCTTCCTGTTTTGTACAAGTAAGAAGCAAATTGGACCAGCTATTTAGATGCTAAGATACATCTTAAGGAGAATATATTGAAATAAATGGAGAGATTTTTAATAAGGGAAGAGGGGGTGCACTTAATAGAAAGAGCATATAGAGACCCTGACTGTGGCTAATGTGCATAAAAAATTCAGCCTGTCAGATCCTCACTTTTCTAATTCAGTAATCTAAATAATTTATTTGACATTTTAGCTCAAGATGACCTTTCTTGGGAAAAAATTACTGTTTTAAACTTTTAGCAAGTGCAACCACTGCAGAGGATTGCTGTTGAAGTCTGCATTTTCCCAAACGAGTAAAGGTTAATCTTGTAGAGCTCAAACACATTTCTGACCCTTTTAAACAAGTTCACAAAAAGTCATTTAATTTTTTTAATATAATTTCAATTATATTGCAATATTTGTGTTAAACGAGCTTCCTCCCTGCCTCCCCTTTCATTTCTGTTGGTTGGAAGTAATTTCCCATGTGTTCAGATGGATTTAGGCAAAGGACTTGTTTTGAATGAGTAAAGGTACCATTCTACCAAATGTTACTTATAAGGAAAGTTCCATAAATCAAGTGAAAATACATGGTAGATTAATAGGTGAGTAGGTTAAAACAGCCACTAGTAATAGCAAGAAAATGACTGTCCAGAGGTTCACAGTTCCCAGATTGGTCACTTGACTCAAGTAATCAGCCTCAGAGCTATGCCACAAAAAATGATCATGTCTGTCCCTGGATTCTCTTCCTCTAACTAAACAATCCCATATTTTGCAGAGGGCATTTCAGTGGTTCTACTAAAGGACATTTAGTGTAATTTTACTTTGCTATTTCTGATAATTTATCTAACTTTCCGACAGGTCACTAAAAAAATCTTTCAATGTAAGGATTAATATACCCCCAATTGTACATAATAAAGGCTATAATTCTCTCAGGGTGTTCAGGTGACTTTATAGGGGTACATTATTTATTATTGAAAATGTGAATTTGTTAGAATGGTTGAAATATCATGAAGGTTTCAGAGTCTGTGCAAAAGCTGCAGTGCAGCTGCCAGCTATGAGAGAACCCGAGTAACTAGCTATCAAAGAAATAGATGACCAGCCATACTTAAGCCACTCAGGAGATAAAAATGCAGGGTCTAGTGTTTTCTTCAAATTGGATTTTTTTCCCCATGTTATTTTTTCCCTCTAATTTGCATTATTTGTGCAGTTCCAGATCATCATATTACTCATATTGGTGTGCAACTGCAAGAATTTCAGTGTAGTCAGTATGAAGCCAGTGTAAGTTTGATGTAAGAGGAGAGGCAGCACACTCATCTCTGCTGTGATATTCTCTCCTCATGCCTCCCCTGATGTCAGTTAGTGCTTTCTTTTCTGACATAACTGGGGGTTTGATCTGATATGCCCACACATACCAGTCAAAAACTGCTACAAAAACAGGGAGCTGAAAAATCGGTGAGGCTTATGCTCCTAAGGCATTTTAGCAATTTTAAAATCCAATGTAAGTGTAATCAGCCTCTTAAAGGCTTTCAGTATTATTGACTCTTAATTAACAGTAGTGGGATTATCTACCTTGCAGATAGTGTTAGAACTGCAGATGCAACTTAGTTTGCAAGAGTTTATTAGATTGGGTGATACTACGTGGAAAATTCTGTATTACTTCCAGGGACAGCTTGTCACTAGACATGGCATGGCTTTTCTTGTACCACACAGGGATAAAACTAGTAAACCCTTCGCCTCTTGGAACCAAGCCAAAGCATGGAAATCAAGCCTGCATTGCTCTTCCCCACATTCCAGTAACTGGAAGCACTAGGCAAAAACACCCGAACACAGTGCAGAGTGAGTTTATAGTAACTTTAGCTGACTCATTACCAGTTAGAACACTGCACATGCATATATTACAGTTACTCCATTAACCAATAAAATGGAGACTGGACTCACATGGGAGAAACCCATATTCACTTAAAACATGCCTAAGACGTGCCCCCTGGCTACTTTAATTTAAGGCATCCAAGTTTACAGATGACCTAGAGCTGCTGGATGGGCAACATTTTATACACAGCTTGTATTTTTCTATCTATCTGACATGGTTTTTGCAGTTCTCAGCCTTCTCAAGTAGATGACCATGGAGCATAGCCTTGTGCAGTGAAACACTATGGGACTGTAGTTTGTGCACTTAATAAAGTTGTATATTGCACCATATTTGTGAGATGTAGATGGTTTTCACTTTATGCAAAATGTAGAATGTCATGGCAAAATAGGAGTAGTAAAGCTCACAACATTATTAGACAATGACTGCTTCACTGTTAAACTTCTCCAATAGAGAAAAGCTTCTGTTTCGTAGCTCTTTATTGTCTAACTACCATCAGCCAAGATGTTATATAATACTGCTTTGGATACCTTATTTTTTATTATTCAGTCTGAAAAATGTTAAAAAGGGGTGATTTTGAGTAAATTAAATTGGACTAATAGGATTAAATAGAGAATTCAAAACTGGACATGTTGAAAATGTGAACTACTACTAACAGGGAAAAATGTTTTCAGCACTTTACTGGGCAAAGCTAACAAAAGGGAATTGTGAGCAATAAGCTGCATACACTGCCATATGAATTTTATTGCTATTTGGCATGATTACAAAGTTAGTGGCTGTATGAAAAAGCACTGGTATACTAACATTGGAGCGAGGGGAATCCTGCTCCCTTGCCAAAAATGGCCTGAAGGTAATGTCATTGATCAGTTATTAGTCCTAGTTACTTGTCCTGTTAACCTTATACTAGTTTTGCATCTTCATTCTTACTCATACTCTAAAGAAGTATGAGCTATCTTAGATGATAAGAGAGGCAGACTTTGTAGAGAGACGTATTCTTTCTTAAACCAATGGATAGTGTTAGATGGTATTGGAAGTCTCATTCAGATTTAGAGATAAGTGTCCATAATTGAACAGTAACACTTGGACAAGGTTTATCTTGGAAATTATTAGTTCTTTATTTTTAATTTTAGAACTGTGGTTTTGACTCATGATTGAAGTTTGAAGTAACTGTAGCTCTCTGTTCAGAGAATACCTTGAGAAGAGAGGCAGTACTTATTTTTTTCTCTAAGCTCTGGCAGGGTTTTTTTGTTATGCAAATTGTTGTTGTGTAGCCCATAGGCTGAGACAACTCCCAGATCTTAATGACTTCTAAGGAACTTGAGTCTGGATTTGAATTAGTAATCTAAAGATGAAATGTTTATTCCTCCCATTAACGGTTCTCTATAACATCTAGATTTTCTGTGTTGTAAACCTGTTCCTGTTGCATACAGTACTGAGTCTCTGGGAATGTCTTTGTGATAAAATGGTAATGAAATTATGTTTAAATCTTCTTCCTTGTTTTCATCGTAATTATGCAAATCTCATGTCTCAAAACTGTCTACCTATCAGTTATAAGTTTGGCTGGTGTTCACAAGACTTTTCTTGAAAGATGTTTCTAAACATTTTTTCCAAATTGATTTTCTTTACCCTTATTAATTTTCTATGCATATGTGATGTCCATGAGTTAAGTAAAAATGTCTTAGGGCTTGGTGGTGATGTGGCAGATGGTGATGTTTGTTCTAAAGTTATTTAATAGATATCTCAGTAGTTTTCAGAGGGAAATACATGGAGGAAGGAATGGTCTGCTGTGCTTTTGGATACTGATGTTGAAGGTCACTTCTTGTCACTTAGCTGTGCAACCAACTTATATTCAGGAAGATGGCATTATTCCTCATGTTCATTTCCAACATGCAATGAAAATACAGAATTCTCAACTGACCAACCATTAGTTCCCTCACAGTGTTGGGACCGGTTTCCCTTCCTTAAAGCAGCTAATAAGAAATGCTGATAAAGCCATTTGTCAATTCAAAGGGGCAAGAAGTGTTACAGGTGGTACATGAACTCATGAGAAGGAAGCTAACAAATCTGTTTCTTCTCATTGCATAAGAGGGCTTCTTAAATCTGCATATGCTTTTAGGATATCCTTCAGAACAAATAAAATTTAGAGGAATTTGTCTCACCTGTTGACACTGCTTTACGTGAACTGCTGATGTGAATGTAATTTTCTCCCTTGGGTTTGTCTGGCCTGCATAGTAGTGCAGGCACCATATATTTCTGAACATCCATGAAAATCTCTATTGTTCCTTAGGTGTAGGACAGAGATATGATTTACACTTGAGGGCAGTATAATGCTCAAAGGTCTGTCATGAAGAACGGTAACATTCGCACAATAGATTGCTATCTGCTGGTCCCCAACTCATTTGGTTAAGGTCAAAAAGCTGGTTGTAAACACACAGTACGATTTCCTAAAAAGGCATCTCATTCTTTATCCCACTGAGTGGCACTGTGACACATAAAGGTCAGTCTTAGTGACCATTAAATGAGCAGCTACTTAAGACAGTGAAAGGCAAAACAGGTTTCCAGATGCAGCTGGGAAAAGGCTGGAACCAAGAACTCTAAACGCTCCTGATGTCTAGGAAACACAGGGTCTTAATCAGATGCTGAATCCCAACACTGTGAATTGAGCTACACATTGTATGTCTGCATTTCTGCTTCCAATAGCTTATCAGGTTAATACTGCATGGTATTAAAAAGGTGGTTCTGTGCTAAAATGGTCATAAAGGTGATAGGGGTCTGAAAATTGTATCAGATCCAAGTTTGTCTTATGACCTTATTTCCTATAATGTGAAATGCAACAAAAGCATATATTGTTCAATTTCTAGTTGCTGTGTTGTTTTTATAATACCGTAGTAAAACTAAATTTGTGGCCCAAATCACCAGAATATTCACAGGTAACATGTTTGTGGAATAGAATAGGGACATTCTTACATTTGTGCTTTTCATCAGCAAAGAGCACTGTCATAACATCATCATTACATCACTGCCATAACATGGTAAGCTGAACTTGGGCAAGGTGGGGGAGTCTTACTAGTGATGTAATTCTTACTGGTGGTCTAAAATCTGAGTCCTCTCACACAGCCCAAATTTAGATAACTAACCTAGCTACCTCGTTTAGGTAGCTAACAACCTCAGCCAACAAAGGAGAGTCAGTTAAGAGTACCCAACTTATAATTTCCAAGGGAATTTCAGAGTAAGAACCCATCTCTTTTCAGAAATAATACAGTATGATTATAGCCAGCCAACAGCCTGCTAAGCCAGATGCCTAAAATTTGTTTAACTGCTAGAGTTTTTAGTCCAAAGATACGACTAAATGTTCCCTAAAGCTATGTGTCATTAGTTAAAACTTTTGCCTCTCTGATGCACATGGGAGTCCATAGATCTGTGTTGTCACTAAAGAAACAGGAATTGTTGAGCATTTGCTGTTTCTGACCTGTGATGGATGACAGTAGTTGTTATTTTTTTGTTATGACCATCACATATCGAGACTGTGGTGCAGAAAACATTAACCTCAAGCTCTGCCTGAAAGTTATTTATAAGATACTTATACCTCTACACACTGAGGAAGTCTCAAGAAACAATTTTGTTTCAGAAGACTGAGTTGCACTTCTGTATATGAAAGAAAAAGATCAGTTTGAATTTCAACCTCTAAATGGAATTACTCAAAATGTGTGAGAGGTGGAATGTACCATCATCTATATAAAATAAACAGAGAATGTGGGGGTAATTAGAGAAGAGAATTTAAGATCTCTTATCTCTACAGCACGTTTAACTTCAGTCAGTACTGATAGGAATACCAAGTTACTATAAACTGTTGGCTTCCTGGTAAATTGTGTGAAATAGATCTGGTGACCTCTGTCCAATTTACACTGCCAAATAAATGTTCCTTTGTCATGGAACCATTCATACCAATTTTAGATACTCATTGGCATCCTTCTTGGAAATCTCCTTGTGGCACAGGACTGGAAAGAGCTGGATTGTCTAATAATACTTGAAAGTGCTTCCTCCGTTTCTAGCCATCTTAATAGAAGTCTCTGTGTGTGAAAGATGCAAGCAACACAGTACATAAGATTTCTTTCCCTGAGGATATCAATCTGACCCTTTTCAAAGCCACCCAGCTTTCTTTTTTTTTTCTTGTATGCTGAGTACGTGTCAGGCCCCATGTTCAAACATAGATGCTCTGACTGGTAATGTTTCATTCTTTACTGGGAATAATTTTTTCATTATTTCCCTGTCATCACTACTCTTCCTTTCTTATTTAATGAGAGAGTGTGGTGGGACATATAGGTTCATGTGAAGTTAATCTTGAGACTGAAGCAAAGTTTTGGCCTAAAATTCACTTCCAAGAAAAGAAACACAAACAATATCTTCACTTAGGCTCAGATGTCTGCATGGGCTTTTGTGCAGCTGTACTAAATTATTCACTAATTTACTTGTAATCAGACTATTTGATCAGCTATTTGATGGGTAGCCCAGTAGGTAAAGAAAACCATAGACATGGAGCATTACATTCAAACTTATTACAACAGGTCAGGGACCAAAAATGAGAATGATCACATAATTTCTGTTAAATTGAAAAAGTTAGCACTCCCTCGTGCTATACTTTCCCAATGTCATTAAAACCACTTTCGGTACAAAATTAAAATAGCTGTCACCTACATCTAGCTGATGTTAACTCGCTTCCTTTGTAGTTTACTGAGTGGGAAAGGAAATCCAGGAAGGTGAAAATTTTTAGACAGGCTTAGTGATTGCTAAGGGAGGAAAAAAAAGAGAAATACACATGTATGTACCCATGCACCCCAATACCTTCATTTCCTTTCCTTTTTTTTTACCCCTGTCTTTTCTTATATGGCTGCTTGATCTGATTTGAGAGGTGGAACTGCCTTTAGAGTATAAAGAAACCAAAGTTTTTAACCATGAGTTGCAGCAAGCCAAGGACATTTCTGAAAAATCTTCACTGAACAACTTGTTCAGATCCTCCCAAAAACTCACCTAGGAAGCAGTGTGTGTTTGCAGTGTGTTTCCTCTGAAAATAAAAAGGACATTATATGACAAAAGCAAGCAACCAACCAAATCTTTGACACACATTTGGAGAAGACAGTTTTCACCTGAGGACGACAGTGAGTGTTTTCAGACTGAAGGCATTCAGCCTGTTTTCTGTTATTCAAAAAGAAACAGTAATATTTCTGGTCCACCCTGCAAGCTGCTTCTCTTTAACATGGCACTCCTCCCTCCCACTGCCAGTCACACTTTGCTTAAAAACAATTAATTGTGGTTTGCTGTTTTATTTTATTTTTCCAGACAGAAAATGTACTGTTATTCTGTAAATGTTTTCTTGCTGTCATACTTCGCAGACGATTTTCTTCCTATTTTTGGAGGCCTGAATCTGCCTTTGGTCACACTATTTGCTCCTCTATGGTCACCTCTGAGAAGATTAACCCTTTCATTAAAAAAGCTTGGCCAGGGTCAAACTACCGCCTGGCTCTGGACTCTTACATCCCTTTGATCTCCCAACTATGGAGAAATTATTAGCAAATTCTAAGCCTTCCCATGTGATTTGTTTTTGTAAATTTGTAGAAATTATTCCTAATCCTATTACGTGGCCGAGGGCAAACCTGCATTAAATATATGAGACTTTTTGTTATGTGGCAGATGGATAATAAAGGAATGCTGAATGCAGCCCATTCCAAGTTATGGGAATCTGGACACTTCATCAGCATTCACTTAATCCTCTGCCATGGCCTACGCCTTTGATGAATGCTCTCATTTATGACCACTGATGCCACTCACTTAATTTCAGAGAAGAAAAATAATACCTAGCTGTTAATGTGAATATTTGAGTTTATGGCTGTACAATGAATAATTGTGACATTATCAAGGGAACATCTTCTTATACATTATTCACTTGTATAGACCACATTAACCAGAGAGAGGAAACTTGCAGTTTTGCATCTTCCATCTTCTTTGGAAGGTAGACACCATGCAGACAAAAGTCAGTGTCTTAACCCAAATTCTAGCTGACAGTCCGTATCAGCCCTCACTATATTTTGCTCATTGTGGTGCCAATCTCCTATCTTACCAATGACATTTTTTCAAAGAAAGAGTGGATTTCCTAGAGACTCTACCCCATGCAACTTCCATGGTTTTTTATTGAATAGGAAAATGTATCCCTCCTTTTTGCTTTAATACTGTTACCATGTAGTATGTCTGTAAATTTAAGCTGAAAATTAAGACAGCACACAGTTTTCGTTGGTACTTTATAAAAATATGCGTCTTGTTTGAACATTCTTTTCATGCATTTAAAAATAAAACTAAAATTCATAAATAAAAATAAAGTTCAAAAAATGAAATCTTTAGAGTTTCTCATTTATCAACTTACAGCTTTCGCACTCAGAATCATAAATATTAAGATGAGGAAAACATACTAATTTGTTTTGTAGAAATCTATGTTATCTGAGGTAGGTGGGGTTTTTTAAGGATGTTTGTACTATATCTGATCTCTCTTCAAGTTTCCTTATTTCACTGGAGAGAAAATGTGATTACATTCCTAGTGTAAATATTGGTTTTTAATTGGAAACACTTCCACCTTTTAAAGCGTATTTATTTACTTTTTTGACTGTACAGCAATATTTAAGAGTAGGATTTTGCTACATTTTTACCCTCCTTTTCTGCAAGTGTAGTAATTTTAGTTGGTATTTAATGGTGCTAAAATTCTAAAAGTAGAACCCTGCTGTCCCTTTTGGTTTGCATGTATAAAATTCAGAGGTAAATGAAGTTCTGGTAAATCATCAGTGTGAGAAACGTGTCTGGATTTAGTAAACTGTAATAAAAAAAACAGTTAAACATCTTTTCCTGGTGGGAGTTTTCACACACTTTAACTACTTTGCTGGAATCAACTAGAATATTCAATGAGAATAAAAATATGTAGTTTATTTATTTATAGTACATTTATTGATCACTACTTTGAAATGCAGTGTAGCAGCCTATCAGGACTCCCTGGACTGACTGCTCCAAAATGAATATGGATAGGAGTCCCTTGTAGAGTAGTTGCTTCAGTTACCTTCTTCCATACTGTCACCTAATTTAACACACATGCTGTACAAGGCACATGCAAGCTTCTGCACACAGGTTTTATTTTGTATTTGCTGTATGTAGCGAGACACCTGTCAGAACCAGGAGCACTGTCAAAGTGGAAGGTTTTATTTGGAGAAGGGATTGTAATACCTTATGCAGTGTGTCCATATAATTATAATGATCCAAGATCTATTTTTTAAGGTAGGAAGAAATCCAAACTGTTCTGTGATTGTAAAATGATACGATGATGAAAGATTACAACTTAATTGACTTCAGGGAGAACAAGGCATGGCCTTAATTTAACATCATAATGTGCTGCACTAAATTCTTCTCACCCACTTGCATCTCTATGCTGATTTCAGATGTTTCTGTTTTTTCCCCTGAGAATCACTAATCTAAACATTTCTGCAGAGTCACATTATTATTTCTAAAATATTCTATTCCCTGTTAACCAAAGTGTTTGGTAAAAAAAAAGAAAGTAAAGCATAGATTTATAAAAGTAGAAGACAAGAATACAAAGCCTATCAACGGTGGGTCAAATCTTCCAATCCACCTTTTGGTGAAAATCTCCACAATTCCAGTCAGATATTTTGCTTGAAATAAATAGCCCAAAAATTCACACACACACACACACACACACACACACACACACACACACACACACTTAGGCCACAGTATAAATTTTCTTGAAGGAAATCTAAAATGAAACCCAGAAACTAAAATATGAAAAATACACATGGATGGACTTTAAATAGGATACACAGATGTTTAGAATGCTTCCCTAGTATAAGTAATGGGCAATTAAGGAAATCCAGATAGGATCAACTCTTGGAACATCCTCAAAATGTATGGGGTTTGAGAACTAGAGTCACAGTGTATATTCCTTACCAGCATTAAGATTTACCTGTGGTGTGGCCAACCTACTTTGGCAGCCAACTTCACAAAATCATCCTTTATTATTATAATAAGAATACCAAGGCTTCATTATACATGATATATGATCAAAGTCTGGGCATTACCTGCTATAGCAGTTAAGGCTTTACTGAACAGTCAGATAGTGGTCAAACTCCCTGTTTGCTATTAAGTACGTATCACTCTACAATCATGCTGTTAAATGTAAAATATCTTGCATCATAAACTATAAATTGGAAATTATTATAAAAGAGAGCAGGGGCAGTATAAATATTTTTGTAGTTGTTGTTTACTAGCATTAGGGCTGACAACCAGAACATTTTATTTTTCAGAAAGTTTAGGCGGGGGGGGGGGGGTTTACATTCATTTTTACAAGCTAGTTAATACAGACTGGTAGGTTGTTCACTGAGTTTTTCCTTACATTTTTAAAGCTCCTCTTACATGGTCTCTTACAAAAATTTTAAATTAGTCTAAATAAAGCCCTTACTGAATGTAATATTATTGTAAAACAATGCATTCTTTTCATATCTGGGATGAGAAGGTAATGAAAGCATGCTGGTGTGGCTCCAATCTTGCAATCAGAGGAGCTTGCTTGAGTGTAAAACATAAGAAGAAGGAAGGGTAAGCTGCAGAACCAAGAGAAATCTCATCAACCAAGGCACTGGCTGCTTAGTACTGGGCACTGAAAGCAAAGAAAAGATGGCCTCCTGCCCACCACTGTGGGTTTTGTGATCGCAGACTAATCCTTCAAATGCAGATACTGAAAAAATGTTTTTACTGGAAGTGAGACACACTCATGGCTTCTTCTTCATGAGTCTGTTTTCCAGTGTGATTGTCCTTGAAGCATACAGAATATATCATGTGTGATAAATTATACTTTGCTGTAATGTTGCCTTGCTAAAATATGCTAAGAAAGCTCTGAACAATATTTACAAATAGTTTAAGTGTCACAACAATACACCCACCACTCAGGCTTCCATCAATTTTACTGTAATAAGGGGTGTAATAAAGGATACCACTTTTAAGTATTATGAAAGTATTCTTTATAAAGAAATATAATTGGGAGAAAAATCCCTAAAATCTATATCAAAATCATTTTGCAGATTCTGCAATCACAGCTGTCAGAAAAAGCAACCACAATCTCTCTTGTCTAAGAGGATTTATCTGGTTCTGTGCTGTTGTTGCTTATCTTTCTTTTTGTCCTACATAAGTAGTTAATTTACTCATAAAGCTCAAAACTCAGCTACTGGCATTCTTTTAAAACAAACAAACAAGTTCCTATAAATTAATTTGAGTTGTGCTATTGGAAAGAACTCCAGCCTTATTTTCCCGTTCAGGAGAAACTTCAATCCTGTACACCAAGCGTTAAATTCTGGTGCCTGTTACATGACTGTAAAGCTGGTGTAATTCCACTGCCACCGAAGGAAGCCATTCAAATCTACATCAATTCGAAAGAAGGAAGAACCAGACCTTCCCTTGAGCATTTGAAAACCACTCCAATATATTAATGAATACTTCTCTTGCATCCAACTTTATGTTTTAAAGATCTTCCTTAGGGAAGGTAAGAAAGGCATTCAAAAAGAAACTAAGCCTTTTTTTTCCCTATCCACCTTTATCTTTATTTGTTATTTTTAATGGAGTGTGGAATATGCCTGCTATATTTGTCAGTCAAAAGGGCCTGTTTCACCCACTGGCATCAATGAGTGACATGGGGGTGAATTTAGCTTAGTTAGTTTTGTTCTAGCAGGTTACTATAGCTGTCGATCCACACCACTTAGGTCTTGACAGAAACATAATCATGTTATATGGGTATATACGGAAGAAGTAGTTAAAGTATATTAGAAAACATATACGCTGAAGTGGATCATTTTTTTCAGTCTCAGAAAGCAAGGCACAAGCTGAAGGCTGTTTCTCTAGTTGGAGCTTGCTGTTATTTGGTTAACCAAAAGGAAATGTGGTGTAATCTAGAGAACTCGTGCTCCACCTCCCAAACACATTGTCCTGTTTTCTACTAAAATGTATCTATAGATTCAGTGACTTCTTGAACCCTTTCTCTCATGCTGAAAGTAGTGCTTCTGAAAAGAAAAGCCTAAACGCCCAGACCACACCAGTGTCAGGATCTCAAGTCTGACACTGCCAATATGCATTACATTCTAGCTGCATTTTTAGCATAGCAACTGGGGATAATATAGTCAGGTGAAATCTAAATTAATTTACCCCACCGTCAAAATTCTTCCAAAGACTAATCTGTATTTTCATACTAACAGCAATGCTTAGACCTGTTTCCCTCCTATCATGAAACTCTTATATCTATGGGGTTTTTAATTTTTTTTTTTTTTTCCTGGCAAAAGCAAGCAAAGTCCTATAACAGATGTTTTGTTTTACAAATTAGGTGTACAAGTAGGTTTACATACAGTTAGAAGAACTTTCAGAAGGAAATAGCCCTTACACTTAATAACAAGCACACAGGAAATGTCCAGTGAATTCCAGGGCAGTGTTTGTTCAGATGAGCTACAAAGCAAGCTGAGATGGAAGGGAACTTGTGGGTCCCTGTTTAGTATTAAATTTTCAGTCTTGATGTGATTGTATTATTTTATCTCTGTGAATTTAGTGCATTTGATATATGGTTATAGCCTAATAAATGTAACAATAAATATCACATTTGTATTCAATTTCAGAATTCTCCTTCCCTCCCTCACACCAGCAGCAATGGGTGTGATCTTATAAGGGTCTGACTGTAAATAATCTGGTTAAATACAAGGTTACAGATGCACTGACAATGTAGAGAGTCACAGAGACTGTGGTAAGATTCAAGCCCCCAGATGTGTCGCCTTGCCTCAGTCAAAGCAGATGTATTTGATTTTGAAAAAGCAATGCATAATCTATTTTTGTTTGTTCAATAAAGAAACTGTATATTTACCATATCTTTAGGGATTACTTTTTATTGTTTTCAAGGAAATAATTTCAATGCTTACAAATTGTTGGATGACATTCCCTTGTACATTTTTAAATATGATGTGCAGGGAAAATATCTCTAGTTCTAATCTTTTTATTTAGAATAGAAAAGCTATGTGTAATCTAGGAGATGAAATATGATATCTTTATTAAAGTGGCACATGCTAGCTCTATTACACTTACAGGTCTGCCAGTATATCCATTAAGGAATCCATTTTTCAGACTTTTAACACTTGTCTGTATTCATACTGGAGTGAAACTTGGCACTCAGGTTTATAGCCCAGGAGTAATTTGTGCTGCTATTTACAAATGTCTCTTGATATTCATTTAAAAAAATGTTTTTCTATTAAATGCCTTAAAACCATTTGGTTATTTAAAATGCAAATGGGAATGATATTAAAAAGAGCACTGTTGACTACTCTAAGAGTCCCATGCTGTAGTCTGATAATACTTCTGCCATATGAAGTTTATTACATTAAACCATTTTGGAATGAGCTGAAAGTTAGGAGATGGGGCATTTTTTGAGATTAGAGAGTTTATATATCCCTCAGAGAGCTGTTTCTGTTTATCATTTAGATAATACATACTTTAAAAATTGTGTATGCCCTCATTCGCGCATTTTAATGTTCCAAAGGTCCTTATACTCAGGTAAATAACAAGCTTTGTAAAAGAAACCAAGCCTGAGTAGGAATTTATATAGTTCAGTGGTTTATTTCAGTACTGAATCTATTAGTAGTCCATCATAGTAGCATAGTGCTGTTGATTTTAGTTATTTTAGGTTTTTTCTTAAATTAAGTAATTTTACCTAAGTATGCCATTTTACCTTGGCAAAATGTGGCGGAGAAAAGATAGCACATTCGACTTAAGTCCAGTCATATTTTCCACTGTCTTACTGCTTGAATGTAAATTTACAGGGATTTAATTCAAATATACTTTTGCTTCATTGTTTATACATTATCATTTCTATGTGCTCTTTAGATAACATTTCGGTTCTTCTGAAATGAAAATAACTATCGCCATTTTATTCGGAAAAAAAGGGCTTTATGCTCAGATGATGTAAGTCAACATCTCTGTTGACTTTGTACTGTTTGACATCAGCTGAGAGATTACCTTGGACTCATAATAAATACATAAAACGTTCTTAAATATTTTGAGAAAAGTGGGAAACATAGCATCTATAAACATTGATATCAAACCTCATAATAAATAAAGATCTATGCCTACTTCCTCATTTAAATTACTTTTTTGACAATAAATAAATTTAAGATTATGAACAGAATTTTAATAACTCCTTATCAGACTGGGTTTCTTAATTTTTTGTAAACTACTGTAGTCTGAGCTAGAAGAAATGAAGAAAATGTTACAAATAAAAGAAATCAAGAGTTAAGCGTTCTTTATACTTTTAGGTCATTTCAGAATTTAGGGGTTTAGAAAAGCCCCATCAAGCTCCATTTAGACTTCAGGAATAATTCCTTAAAGCAGTTCTGTAAACAAAATGATTCATAGTGTAGATTTTTGTTCAATTTTGTAGTTGCTGTTCCTCAGTTGTGAGAAGTGTATAGGGTTTTTTTCAAGACTGTACTTTTCACTTCTGCAAACGTAATTTTTAGTCTTGGGTTCTGAAAAATCAGAGGCTATTTAGAATACAATAAAGAATAAAAATGTGATCAATTGTAAGAAGTATTTCTGTGAAGTCTGAACAAAGTGGGAATCTGAATTGCAGCCCCCAAGTATTTAAATAAGCTATTACAAAAGGAGTGCTAGGAACCATTATATTGCATGATTTCTTGTGAATAATAGAAATGCTCTCTATCAGGTATTTTTACTTAAATGGAATAAATGTTTGAGAGAGATGGTGTGCATCCATTGTAACCTTTCACGCCACTACTGTTGGTATTGTTATAACTTAATCTATTAAAAATATGCTTTGTAGCTATTAAAAATACTCTAAGACTTAGAAAGAAGTGTAGTTTTAACCACCATACATTAGTATCTCCATCTTCTGGTAGTGTGTCATTTATGCTTTAATGACATCAGTGTAGAATTTCAGCATTCTTATACTGAAAATGCCTGTCATATACAAACAACATTATGGCACTTTTCATATAATATGCCTATAGTAGTGCTATTATTTAATGGTGTGCTTTTATATTGCTCAAGCAAGTTTTTAAGGATAAATGTGCCTACATCATAGACTAGTCCTGGGGCTAGTAAATGGGATTACTTACTGCTAATAAGGTGAGCAGGCTTTCATCTGTATTTATGATGGTCCTGATCCAGTATCACTGAAGTAGAAAGAAGTGTCACATTTGTGACTTTAATAAGAGCATAAGCAATCTCTGAGTTCATCAAACCTCCTGTTTACATCTGGAGCTTTTTACTGGTGGAACACACTCATGTGCTGTGTTTGGCTAAATGGGGCTGGGTTTGCTCAATTGATGTTTAGGAACATGGGTCTGTTCTCTGTTTGGGCTTCATTCTAGCTGGTATCCACACTCTTCTTGCCTTTGTCTAAGGACTTTTAATGTTAGACTTAGGATGTCTGTCCTGTATGACCACACTGTGGTCCAGGTCGCTGCTTAGACACAGGTAAGAATCGGGCTCAAGTAGAGATCAGTCAAGAAACAAAATGAGGAAATATGTTTTGCTTCTGAACATATGGAGTGGTGTTAAAAAACCGTGCATGCCATTGTTGTTTCCATGCAGCAGTACTGCATGAATTTACAGTAACATTTCTTGTTAGGGTACAGATTATTGGATGTGGTGAGATCTAGTATCCCAAATACATGGCTGCTTCCTGTTCACGAAACATGACCAATGCTTATGAATTGATGGAGAAATATTTCTTTTACTTAGAGTAATTTGTTCTAAATGCCAGAATTACCTAAAGTGTTTTTTGGATGGAAAATAGGCCGGTAGAAAGAATTGTTTTGTATGCCTTATTAGTGAGTAAGGAAAAAAATACACATTGTCTCTTTCTAGTAATGAGCACTTCATTTAGAATATTCTTTTCTGATCTAAGATACAGTTTTATGAAAGTGTTTTTTAATACACCTTTATGAAAGTGTTTATAATACTGGTGTTTTTAAAAATTTTTCATTATGTCTTCTCTTTCATATTCTATACAGTCATGGTTTACATATTCTTTCAACAATGTATTTCCTCACTGAAACCACAAACTGTCTTTCCAGATAAAACAAGAGATGCATTCTCTGGGCTCACATAACTGGTAGATATCCTCTTTAAAAAGTAAATACTCAAATAAAAGGTTGCTGATATAATAAAAATATTAATTACCATCAAAATCTCTAATAAATTCAATTTTTAAGATACTAAATACAAAATATGTTTGAATTTAAATTGACTGGATGTGCAAGGAATCTTGGGACCATAGTGAAAATGGAGAAATGGCAGATAGGTGAATGTATCATATCACAAAGGAATATATCTTTTAATAATGACATCAAGTTTCACATCCACTAATGTAGTTCGAGTGCTGTAGTTTATTTAACTGCAATGGACTAAGCTTTCAAATCCAGTTAAACATCTCCCTGGTGTTCTTTTGGCAAAGACACGGCACTGGCTTGGGAAAATGGAGTCCTTTTAATTCTGCTGACTTCCATCACAGTTGGTATCCACCACTTCCAGGTCAGTCTCGGCATCTGCTGTGGGAGTCCTTGTCGCGATGTTAGTTACGCAACTATTTGGACACAGCTCGGGCCTGCAGCCAATCCTTTTTGCTCTGTAGGCTCTTCCATTCTTAAGAGAAAGTCTTGAAACTGTGGCTCTAATTTGACATTAAATCTTACTCAGTTTTAATACGGAGTATTAATTGGGATATGTTTTCACCAATTCTAGGGTAATTTATTTTCATACACGAGTGGATGATAACTCACTAGTTAGCATACAAAAAACCTCTTTTGTTCTTCATTTAGATTAACTCATATAATATGATAAAAGTGCAAGTCTGCCACTGTAAGAAATCATTTTATATACATTTGGAAGAAGATGTTGGTTGTTCAGAGGAAGTAGACACTTCAGCTGAGATGCTGGGATTGTGATCCCATGACACTTAATGAATAGCTACTAACTACACGTGTAACAAAAGCAATAGCAGTTTTGGTACATTTAAACACCTGCTTTACCTTCAAACATCTATACCGGTCTTTAAGGTGAACCAGGTGGGATATTCAGGTGAATAGGAGCCCTTCAGGTAATGGCCATTGTTCAACACACACCTGTGTGTGTATTTGGAAAAGAAAGTCACTCTTGTTTTGCTGCTGAGGCAGCCACAAAATGTCGAGATAATCTTAATTTATCCATTAAAAATGTAGGCCCATATTTAAGAGTCATCAGCAATAAAGGAAAATATACTGAATCATTTCAAGTGCATGCTAATCATTTAATGTAATAAATGGAGCAACTCTAATTATCTCCCGAGGAAATGATTTCACACTAAAACAATGGAAATGAAGAGGTTACTTTGGGAGCATTATACACAGCTGAAAATTACTCATGTGAGTCTAGAGGATATTTCAAATAAATAGAAAGGATTGCTTATGCCTTTCAGTAATCATTTAATGCTATGAGAGAAACACTAAACGATGGTAAAGATATTTAGTAATTTGCACTCAGCCAGTGAGGCTTTCACAGGTACCGTTATACAACCAAACACTGTTCCTTTCCACTGAGACACTGATTAACACAAGATCAATGTCATAACTACAGGTTCATAATGCAGAATAGTTGAACAATGAACAGAAAAATGAATATATTTCTTTTATATTTGTTATAAAGTCTGCATTAGAATTTATATATTTGTAATTGATAATATCTGTGAGCCTTTCCCTTGAGGTCTCTAGGATTCTTTATTTTTAAAAGGATAAATAAAAATCTTTCTGATTTTTTTTTTTCCCCAAACTAAATCCCATGAAAGCTTATTTTGGAAATTCAGCACATTTTTAGCCAACAAAGAAGAAAATGAATAGCAAACTTTTGACTAAGATGTAAAATTTTCTCAGGGAGTGGGGTTAAAATTGAGTTTAATGATTCAGTCCATTCCCTCCAAGGGAACTGATTTCACTGCAAGCTAAAATGTTTTGTTAAATTATGTACTTCAGTTGCTTGGGTGTTATGTCTCTCTTGGAGAAGCACATGAAATGAGCACTATCCTCCTAGGCATTTTAAAAACACATCCACATTAAATAGAATATATATACAGTGGTTGAGCATACAGTCTTTTTAAACTAGATAACAAAATGATTTTGACTTGTTTTAAAATCTTTTCCTTAAATGGCTCTAAAGCTAAGACTAAAAGATAGATAATGTGGACTGAAAATTTTCCCCCTTGCTTTCAGTTTCGTAGAGAATAGCACATTATAGGTACTTTCCTTTGTGCAAGAATCACATCAAACGCCAGGAAAAATACATCTGTTTTGGCTACATATTTAACAGCATGCTTTCCAGAACCATCAATTTGTCTTTATTAATACATCAAGTGCGGTTTGTTTAAAATGTTTGTCCATTCCACTGCCATGCTACTACAGATATTATTAGGTTATAGTTATTACTAAAATTAGGTAAGATAGAAGAGAATACAGCTCTTCTACGTAGTGAGAGATATGACCTAGTTCAAGACAAATTAATGCATGGTGATTCTAAAAGCATAAACAGACAACTGCAACTTTTTGAAGGTCTGTATTTATTCTGCAGCTGACATGAGTATTTCACAAGAGACTAGACAATTGTTTTTTATCATAAGATTACCGTTCATCATGTGCAAGAAAACAATTGTTATCAGGTATGAACTTAATTGGAATCAACTGTAGCAGTCTTTACAGGAATTTACCGAAATGTCTGCCATTCAGAGCTGGCTTACCATAATATTCTCTATGGAATAGTTGACCACAGGATTCTCATTCACAAACAGCCAGGTTAAACAGTTAAATGCTAGCAAATCCTGCATAGCCCTGTGGGAAATTTCACTTTAATCCCGAACTTATAAGAGGACAATCAAAGCCCAAAGCCTGGGTAACAAATCTGATCCTCTGTTGCAATCTGTGTCCTCATGGGAAGGAGAGAGATGCTCCCTGTACAAGCCTGAGATGGATAAATACCTAAATGATGAGATAGATGGGGAATGCAGAAGAAGCGTCTGGCTTCAGCCATTCGCTTCCAATTTCACATTACATTGTGAAAGGCAATTCTTGTGCAGCTCGGGAACAGCCAGTCCTGATTACTATAAGTTGAAGTGTGGCTTAAGGAATGATTAATGACAGTGTCAAGAGAAAACAAAGCACAATGAGAGTTATCTCTAATCCACCTGCTTGCAGATGCTATAGTAAGGGAATGAAAATGGCCCCGGCGAGCCCTGATAATAAAAAAATCAAAATAGAAAGGTGCAAAGCTGTAGATATGTATTAATCTGATATATAAAAACTAGGTCTTAGCTTGAATAAAGCATTAGGCATGAATGGAGCCCCATAGGTGATAGATATTAGAGCATAGTGGACTTCACATTGTCTGTATTTTTTAAATCAAACAGAACTGTTCCCTTCAGTATTGCCTTTGACATTAATAGGTTGGTATTTGAAAAGTCACAGTTCACTAGATGAGCAGGCTTGTGAGTTCAAGCTCATTAAACAAAACCTCTTTTTGTTGTTGTTTAAAAAAAAGTGACACCATACCACCACCTTGTGGCTTGGCGATGCAGAAGCCCAGGGAGGAGAGCAGCAGCGGCTCCCGGTTCCAAACAAGCTACAGTCAGATAAAGCATAATTATAAGATCTCCTTTCTTTTTGAAACACAAACAGCTTACAAGCTCCTTCAGCGAGCACAATACATCTGAAAGGCAGTTAGGCCATTTCAAAGCATTCCCAGTTAGTTTTCCAGCTGTTTCAGGTAGGTTTGCTCTGATTCAAGACTGCAGCTATTGCAGAAGCAAGGGGGTCACTGATCACAGCTATGACTGAATATGCACATTACGGTAGTTTCCTTCAGCTGGATTTGCAGCTGCTCAGCTTCTCTCCCTTCCTGACCTATCCGTCTTCCTCAACTTCATGTCCACTGGGAAATCTTGCACAAGCTGCGTAGTGAGCTGAGACCTGGGAAGATTCACGACACAGAGCTCTGAGGCACCCTCTCTCACCGCTCGGTGCTCTCTGGTGTTCATCAGACAGGGTACGTCTCTCCAGATGCATAACAGTGACAGTCTGCTGTCTGATATAAATTGCAGTATTCACATATGAACTACTTGCTTGCTTTGCAGGTTTCATCTACTGAAAAGTAGATTTCACGTCATTCTAGAGAGAATCCTGCTGTCTCTTTTCATGAAGTAAAATTGTTCGAATTCAAGGCACACCATAAGGTTTCCTAAAACACTGAACCTACCCAGGAATCTAAACTTTTTTACTCTTGTTGGGACATTTCAAAGGGGGACATTCCCCCTTTTCAAAGTATCACCAAGGATACTTTGAAAATTTTAACGATCATCATGCAAGTCATGAATATAGGCTGAAGCAGAACACTCCCTGAGACCTGCTTCTGCATCAGATTTAAAGCTATTCCCTCTCGTTGCCAACAGGGAGGGAATTATTTGGCCCCACTGAATTCAGAAACAAAAGTCTCATTAATTTAACTGGGTCAGGATTTCATCCCAATGGTTTTTCCCCCCTCCTTTTTCTTACTATGACCAGCAACAAGTTAAATGTTAATTTATATTTCATGGAAGTATTTTAATATTGAAAAATCTAATGAAGATTTAGCACTCCATTTTTAATGAGGCTGACATAACTGTTGAAAGAAAGCAAATACATTATTTTAATTAATATCAATTCATAAGTGCTCCTGATTTATATATTAAACAAAAAAGAAAATGTCTTGTCATACACTACAATTTATTCTGTATTCAACCATCATTTACTCGGAATCTTTTCTTTTTTTTTTTCATGTGAAGGGTATGATGGAAGCTGCCATGTAGAATTGTACAGCTGCTGCATATGCTATAAGTACTGTGATCACATCACCCTTATTTTCTGATGACGCGCCTCAAATCAATTCTACCCATGTGTCTTTGTCTCCACCTGACACCTCCTGCTATCATAATAATCATACTGTATGGTTTAAAGCTTAAAGCTTTTGTATACTGTATTTTCTTAATAACACCAGGGAGCCAGACAGTTTCTCAGCAATAAAGACACATTGTTATAGGCAGCAAAGGGTCTCAGTTGAAAAATTTTTGATCAATGTATTGAAACCAACAGAAATCAAGTGTGTTACAGATGAAGTTTCGATCAGTCTATTTTATAATCTGACAAAAAAAAAAAAAGAGACCTGGATACATGTTTGGGTCCTGATCTCTTTTCCAGACATTAGGGTTTCGGGGTATTTATTCAAGCTAAAGTTTTCAGTGGAAGAGAACAGAGGTCATGAATGCATTTGGAAAAGTTTTTACTTGTGTAACAGAGCAGAACAGAACAGAGGAATAATTTAACCAAGAAAAAGTAGTGTTGTAACTATGATGTTTTATATAGTCATGAAAAATGTTTAGTGAAAATTTGAAAAGTAATATCAGCATCATTAGAAAGACATTTCACCATGAAGATGCAATAGGTTAAAGATTGCTTTCAGATAAATGCAAAAACATTTAAGGGTTAACTTCTGTGCTAGCATCACAGCACTGAAAATATGAAGGTACCATTGTCAAATGGTTGTCTGAAATGCTTTTATACTCATCTCATACTCCTCCCTGCTTCTCTGTTTTCCACTTCTTTCCAATCAAATGTTTCATTCCCTTCAACCTCATCCTCCTTTCCCATGACACTAGTTTCTCTCTTGATCCTGAGCAGCCCTCAGGAACCTGAAAGGTTTCCTTTAAAAGATTGCACTGAGCTTTCAAATGTCTCCTCACAAGTGTGCTTGCTACCTTTGGATGAAATTCTGGTCTTGATGCATGCTCTATTTTAGGTCTGTCTTCCTGCTTTCTTTACAACGTGTACACCCAGGGATTTTCAAGCAGGATTCCGTTCTGAATGTACAGTTCCTGAAAAACATTGAATGCTCGCATCACACCCTGTAAGATCTGAAGGCAGCAGCAATCTCAGCAGAGATTTACAGACTATCACAAAATGTATTTTAACGGAAGCTCAGAATCCTGTTATGCGGTGTTAAAGGCAAGGGATGAGAAAAGGTAAAGGATTAGAAGATCAAACTCCTAAAAAGGGGGTTCAGATTGATTTTGGGCACCTGACGGAGATTTAAACTTGCTCTTTCCAAGCTGTTTTTGTGCAAGCAGATTCATCTCTGAGCTGCCAGGATTGGTGTCTTCTTTTATTCAGAAAGCTCCTTAACCAGTTATTTCAAAAGATTTTGCATGAGTGTTCTTTCTGGCCAAAACTCATTCCACCCTCCAAAGTCAGAAACCAGCCAAAAGCAAGAATGAATAATTTACAAAGGGCAGCTGGCCATGTTCCTGCAAAATCAAACCAAAATCCTGGCTCCAACTCTCCTTTAAGTTACTAGATCCAAAGCTGAGCCCTGCAGGTCAAAACTATTCCTACATCTGTATTGCCTAAGTTTCCCATCTTCTACTGTACGTGGACCTTGGGTACAGTATTTTTTTCACTCATTTCCCACCCCTAAATTACATAGTGCTGTTGATTCAATCATAGCTACTTGGGATAATATGCTTAAAGAGTAGGTGAATATTTTATGTTACCTTCAGAGCATCCTCGGATTAGCGCCTGGTGGGGAATTTAAAATAGAATATGTTAAAGTAGAGCTGCACTCCCTTCCTGTAAAACAAAGTAACACCCAAATTACTTGCTTGCGTGTAATTAGGGAGTTTTCCTGGGAGTTACCCTGCACACAGGGGTGCTGCCATGTAGCAGTTTGGTAGTAAGCCATCGACTCACTAATGCCACTGCTATAGGGAGCATTCTGAGACAGGAGATAATATGGTACCTCATCTCTGGTTAAAAATCCTAGCAGCTGATGTGACGTAATGCTGAGATCTCTATCTAAATTGCATGCTAGGACTATTATTTAAAAAGACCTGAATATATTTTCAGTATATCATATAACTTTTAAACTGTCTCCTTTGATGTATGCTAACCTACAGCAAAATAAAGATTTCTCTGTAGAACTTAGCTAGACAGTGTAATACCACGTTCAGTTGTATTTACCTTAATTAACAGTAGTTCCAGTCATTTATGTGGACACTGCTCCTGCTGTGACTGCATAAAACAATAATAAAGAGCCATACAAACATTTGAAAACTGGATCATTCCTCGGCATTCAGTAGGTATTGAAACCCGCTGTACTCCAATTCTAATTTGAGTGCTTGTTCCTTGTGTTTTGAGGTTGCGAGTGTGACTGTTTGTGACAGCACAGTGTTCAGAATCGTTGTGAACAAATCCCACCACCAACAGCTGGTCCATACGCAGTTTATGATAGACTGAATGTCTTGGCTAGATGCGTGATTTTCTTTAGCAGTTCGTCTACAACATGTACAGCAATCATCAGTGAAGTGTCAGTATAAGGCCTGGTATACTCCTCAGGGGAATCACCTACACCAGTATAAACACATTTATGCTGATAACTTAGTCCATGGTGTAGCCCTTTGTGTGTTCAGAACATTTGAAAGAAACTACCTTTTTATGGAGTGAATTGAGGTGCCTAGTCTGGAAAAGAAGCAGAAACAGAGCATAAGATGAGGGTAGCTCAGACACATTTAGCATCTGCAAACAAAAATCAGTGTTCACTCAGATAAATGTATTTCCATGTGATGTTCCTTCCTTTTCTCTTTGTTAAGCATGAAGCTTTTCTTCTGCTTCTTTTTTTTTTTTTTTTTCTTTCTAAAGCTAGTGGTAGATCTGCTCCTGGCAGTATGTTATGTTCAACCATTAGTTTATTTTTTAAGACTAAGAAGAGATATTTCTACATTATAAATTATTTATAAACACAAGAACAAAGGGAGGCTGTCAGGGCTGCTGGTACTTTGAGAAAACAAAAAAAAAAAGACGATGAATTTATGAAGAATGCAATTTTATGAAGGGGGGGGGGGGGAATGCAACTACTAATTATTAACATTCATCTGCAGACAAAGACCTGAAAGGATAGGATTAGAGGGATACATTTACATCTGTCTGTCACAAAAAAGAAATCTCATTAAAGGTTTACTAAACTGTCACAAAACTTCTAATGTTAAACTTGAGGGTCTCATGGAGGAGAGGAATATCTCACTTTTGGCCCATTCACTAAAGTGATATTAAAAAACAATTTAAAAAAGCAAATAAAACCACTTGCATTTTTAGTAAGAGCTCCAGCTGAATCTCCTTAGGTGACACAAAGGTTCATATGCCATGGAAAAAGTTTTACATGTCAGTACAAGTTTCAGTAGTTTCTATTTACACAGCCATGCGTACTTTGAGACATGATATGACTGCCACAGCAATCACTTTGTGAATAGCATTCATCATCTGGACGCTTCTTTTCATCTATAAAAAGAAATCTGCAATAGGTTGCTTTGACAATTCAAGATGCTGAGCCACAGTTTCTGTGCTTTAGAGAAGCAGACATTAAGGTTAAATACATTAAAAGTGCACAAAAATAAACACGCTGTGTATGTACAATATGTTGACAATAGCAAAACTTCAATCTACTGTAGTTTTTGATCAAAGAACTGAATCTGTGGAAAAGAAACCCTGAATCTAGCTAAAGCTGTCATTTTATTTTTCATAGCAAACTAATTCATATTGAACACACATCACTGAGGAAAAATCTAGAACACTTTTATATTACTTGAGCCATTGTATGTGGCTGTATTAGTAAGGTATTCAGACAGCCACTCTCACGATCATACTTATCTTTTTCTAGAATTGTATTCTAATTAATTTTATTGTGATTTATACACTGTTTTGATTAACATATGCAATGTCTTGCAAGGGAGAAAGTTTTTATCTTGAGCATTTTGTTAGAGGTAATCAAGACTAGCAAAGAAAAACATCAAAGATTCCTCTAGATCCGTCCCTTGTCATGTAAGGACAGTCCTCGGCAGTGTAGAAACCAAAGCCAGGTTAAACCTTTGAGATTCAGCTGCTTCAGTTAGTAAGGATTTCTTTTTGGGTTTGGGTCAGATTCAAAGAAAACCTAGAACTCTAACCTCTGATTTTCCACTCATTTATTTTTCTAAGTCCAAAGTGGAGAATATTCTTCAGTCTATTTTTTCAAACCTGACTGGTAATTACTGGTGTCGACTTTTATAAGCAAAAGTTGAGACAGCATAAAAAGGCCTGATTTTCAGAGGCTAGTTCCTAAGGTCTGCCGAAGTTTCAGCTCTCTAGGTCTCTCAGTTTGGGCACCCAAAACAGATGCATCCAAATGTAGGCCCATATGTTTGAGCATGTTGCACCACTATATATGCACTCCCTGGCACTGTTGAAAGGCATACATTCCCTGCAACCCTCCTACGCTCCTCCCTCTGTTCTGCTCCATTTAGGTCTGTGCACATAATCTAGATTTCAGGTAACCCGAATGAAAAAGTTCTTTTTATTCCAATAGCTGAAAAATTAGATGGTCGAGACTGGAGCCTACTCAGTAGCCCACTTTTCAGCATGTGAATTCCCTGTGCATGTCATAGTCGATTACCTGCAAAGGGCACTGGCACTGAAAGGAAATGCAAAAATGATGACTTGTAAAACAGGAGTTGTATAAGCAGTGATAACAAGATATTTTATTCTGAATATATCTGGAAGCAGTAATAACAAAACATTTCATTCTTAATATATCTATTTCCACATTTTCCTACTGAATGTAACTTTTACTGAATGCAACTCTATAATCCACCTAAGCTATAAAGGTAACAAAGCAAAACTGTCATTGGAACTTTAGGAAATACCTTCATACATTCTTGAATGACTTTTTAATAAATAAACCAAAACCCATACAACAGTGTCTAGCAGACCAACCCTTAAGACAGAGAAAAAGAATAGCAGCAAAAATGCCCAAGAAATGTGAAATTATAGATGTCAAAAGCCATTGGACTCTTATTCCCCTTTTCTAATCACGTATCTTCCAGACTACTCTTCTTTACATACTTTTTTGCAGTTCTTGCTTGATATTTTAGGGGACAATAACTCTGATTCCACAAAGGGTATTATTTAAGAGGGCCAAAAATATTTTTTTTCTCATGTTCCCTGTCATGCAGTACATGAACATTAATCATACTCTAAAGAACAGAAAAAATATACAGTCATCTAATAGAGGATTAAATTTTATATCTTTACAGTTAGAAGTCTATTTTCTGTTACTCATAAGGCAGGCATAGGAAGCCAATTTAAGAAGCAAATGGTGAGAGATTTAAAAAGCTACACTAAAGCTACAGTTGAATATTTACTTTGCACCTGTTTTCTAATATATATATACATGTATGTATGTATTAAAGGCAAGTGAAAAATAAAATCTTTGTTTCTTTTTAATTTAATTTTTTACCAGGGAATTAGATGGTTTGCATTTTTGGGTCTGATATGAACATGTCTGGGAAGGATAACCATATGAAATACCTTTCCAGTCTCCAGATAGACCAGATTTAATGAAAAGCTACTTATAACTGAGGATTTCTGATAAATGCAAATTATTGTAATTAATGGCTATATCTGTATGAAAATTATAATATACTCTTGTTCATTGGTAATATTTGCTATTGTAACATACATTGATGCAAATAAAAGTTGCACTTCAAACAAATTTTCTTTATGGCTTAAAGCAATTTATTATTCAAGTGTTCTTGGTTTTTTATATAATAGGAAAATATATAGTGTAGACAAGCAGGTAACAAAATAATTGCTGAAAGTCATCAAAGTCACAACTTTCACAAGGCAGTTACTGAATCTTATCAAAGTTTGGAATCTGACTCAAGACAGACCTCTTTTCAAGTGCCTGTGCCTAATTTCTCGTCTGAAGCAAGCCCTTTGCTATCTCTATGCCAGGGCAAGATAGACAGCTCTAGAATTTACTTTCTGTTTGTGAGCAGGCTAAAACTTGTGGACACATCACATAGCCTGTCATGTTTAAGCCTGACTCCACAGCAGCACTAACAGCAATTACATAGACAGTACATGTGCATGGGGCTAAGCTGACTCCAGTCAGTACATTCTTCTCTGCTAGGGAGAAATCTGCACAGCTGCAGTGTTCAGTCATGGTTTTTTGTCTCCTGCCACCAATTACTTTTAGTGAATTTTATGGCAATTTTCATAAACTGCATATTTGCTCCTACTTCTTGTTCCATGCTTTACATTATTTTCTGTATTGTATTCATATAGATAAATTGCAAGGTGGAGATACTGATGCTCCTAAATAGACAGGCCAGGGTTTTGATATGGGTTGCAAATGGTTAGTTTTGCGGTTTATGTGCCAGGGTGGGAGAATAAGCAATGAACTGTTGTTTGCCACAAGCACCTTTAAGAATCTGTTCATAAAAGCCAATACTGTGATTTGTGTTTGGCTTTGAACAAGCAAACAAGAAAGTAGCCGTGAATGGGTATAAAATTAGATGTAAGAAAACCAAAAGTAACCAGTCAAACTTTGGCAGACGTCTGCAAAGTGATGACAGGAGCATGGATCACATGTATAAGATCGGGGCATTTGGGTGTGAGGCAGACAGTGAAATAATGAGATTTGAAGTTTGGATTCTGGAGCTGCTCATGCATACACACAGCCTGACTAGGTAATGGTTCTATTCGGCATTGGACTCCTGACAACCTCTTGCATCTTTATGGCACAACATGGGAGTGGGTAAGCCTCTGCTTTTGCTTACTTCTCAGATATTCTAGAAGTCTGGAATTCAAGGCCTGGAGCTCAAATTTTAAGTGAACCAGAGATTTAAGAAAGGTTGAGCCATTTCTGCTGTTTAGAACTCTAGGTATAGACTCTTAGATAAATTCCAGGGTTGTGGTAGACATATGAACAGAACCTGCTGCTTGTTTTTGTAGTAATATTTTCCCTCCTGGAAAAGGAAACTACTGTTTCTAATCCTTCCAGGAATGTCTAAATGGTAGCATAAATTTCCAGTGGGGACTTAACTCTGCTAAGGACAGCAATTTGGGAGACGCAAAGCAACAAAGAACATTGTAGGACTGGTGTCTCTCTCACACAGGCTTTCTGCTTAGGGAATTCCAAAGAATGTCTAAAACTAGGTCCATTTTGCAGACAAGGAAATTGAGGCACTGCATAGTGCAATACATTGCCTAAGGTTCAGCTACGGGCAAATAGTCAAGCTGCAAACAGAAGACAGACTTCTTGTTCCTTTCAGCTACTGGATACACTAGGCCAAGCCAGCTGTTACTCATTGCTTTAAAGAAGTATTCCAGATGTCCTAAATTGTGCACCTTACATCAAGCTTGATTTTGGTTTAATTGGCAATGAATAATGGGACCTGTTTTTTAAAAGTTAATGGAGCTATCCAGCAGTAAGAACTTGACACCAAAAATGAGTTAGGACTTTTAGATACTTTTTCAATAATGAAGGTAAAGTCACAGAAATTATTTAAATGCATTGTTTAGTCTTCTAAAACAAATCATCTCATTCAAAAAGGATAATTCCTTTTTGCAGGATGTTGTATAGGAAGTCAAACTAGGTCATCACAGTTTTCGTTTCTGGATGCATAATCTCTAAATAATGTGGATAGATGAATATATTGAAATGTCGTTTTCCCTTAAAAGTAACTATATACATTTTGCATGTTATATCTCATTGTCTAGTGACAGACTTTATATTTCTGCTTAGTATGCTGTAAAGTGGGAGAAGATTTCTAAAATATTGTTGGAAAGTAATCCAAGTTCCGTCAGGTTTCCCTGGGCTTTATACTGAAAGCTTTAGGTGCCCTCTTTTGGTATAGCGCAGGAATTGCAAGCAGGCTTTGTTTTTTGAAACCACCTTTTGGGGAAGCACAAATCTCCAAATTATGGGAATCCTATGGTGAATGTTATACAAATGGAATCTGCCGGCAGAAAAAGCATTGTATTTCATAAGAAGACCTATTCTATGGTGTATTTCAGTATTAATATTGCATATACAGTCAGTTCATGATTTGCCATTAAATTCTCAGTGTTGAGGTTTGATAGCGATGCTTCAAGAAGTATTTATGCTTAAAGGCAATATACCCAGAATGCACATGAGCAGGGAAAGCAGAATTACAATTCACAGAATATTTGCTGCTGAATTGAACATTACAGTTATGTCATACTGTGTCTATGGCTTCTGTAGCATGGAGACTCACTTATCAACACTAGCTAAATTCTAGTTCCAACATCTACAATGCAGTAAAAGGTCAAAATAATTTTTTTTAAGAATATACAGGTACAAATGCGGAGATTTTATAAGTTTAGTTGATATCTCTGTGTTGGGCCATCTGGCTATATGTAGTATTCTTCTATCCATGGTTCTGGCTGTCTAGACCGGCGATACTCAAATCTGTGTAAGTTTCCTTTCTACTGGATCCCTTTCTGGTTTTCATCTGGGTCCTTAACCTGTCTTATAAAGACAAAAAAACCTCTCTTCTCATTTCTTCTTCCTTCTTGCTATTATGATATTTTGAATATATTCAGAGTTATTGCTATAGTTAACTCCAAATTTGTGCTGTGTGAGAGTGAATCTCGGATGTAGTTAACAAAGTACTTAATGTCAGTTTTATGTAGTGTTTTCTGCCAAATATGTTAAGAAAATCAGTAGAAATTGTTGATTTAGGGGTCATCAGTAGGACAGTGTTTTTTCTTTAAACTTTACCTTTCCATTATTGGAACATTGTCACCGCAGGAAGCAAAAGGTGCACTGAAAGTACATGCTCAACAAATGCAGCAAGAAACTGCACTGAAGTGCATTACAAGTTTTGTAGTGGGCCTTAGATATTCTTTGCAGGTGTTCTTATATCCTTCCACACAAGTCAACCTCTGTTTCTTTGATCATATCAGCACTGACAAAGAGATAAATGATTCAACTCTTTAGCACATAGTCCTAGAGTCCCAGTTTCTGTTCCTGTGAGGATGTTTGAATCAAAAATCTTTTTCAAACAGGTAAAAGTATGAAGATTTTAGTAGGAAGTGGATATGGCTCACAACATCTGTTTCCAGCCATTCCTTATAAAAGGAATGGTCTTTGTATCTGCTCATTGCTGTTGATATTATCTCTAAAAGCATGAGCTGCAATTTTAACTACAACTATCTGAACAGCAGTTGAATATGAATGACTATAACTTTGCAGATGTAACATCAGTACTAGCTTTATGTACAGACTGAGGGCAATAGGGCATATTGTCACATCAATTTTTAATCAGGATTCTCCAATTAAATCAATGGACAGTACTGTTTAAAAGTCAATAGTACAGTAAAGCCCGTACTTGGCTCAAATGGACAGATTTAGAGGATAGTCAAATTCAGGCTGACTGTAACATAAATAATGGAAGCTGCTTTCAAGTGCTCTCAATCATTTAGCTCATTCTAAAATGCAAAGTTACAAACTGTACATCTGATGATACAATGAGGTTCCATTTGTAAATACATTTCCTATAATGTGGGATTCAATGTATTATTCATATTGCGATGAAGAGCCAGGTAGTATGGAGCAAAACTGACAGAGTATTGTAAGCAGGTGGGAGACAGAGAAGTAATTTGTAATAGTCACGAATCACTGTTGGCTAAGCAAGAAGTATTCTATTCTATTCTATTCTATTCTATTCTATTCTATTCTATTCTATTCTATTCTATTCTATTCTATTCTATCCTATCCTATCCTATCCTATCCTATCATAATATATGATATGATATGAGATGAGATGATATGAGATGATATTACATGATATTACGTAATATTACATAATATTACATGATATTACATAATATTACATGATATTAGATTAGATTTATATTCCTGACCAGCAGCACTTTTTTTTTTTTACCATACTATTTCCAAGTAGCTAGATTTATGGCAATTTTCAAAATATTTCTTGGCTTTGCATGCTAAAGACTCAGAGAATGAGAGGACTATTATATGGCAATGTTACGTAGTGTTAGGTAAAACCAGAAAATATTAAACATGACCATTTGATAGTATGGTCAATAGCTGGAAAGAGAAATAACAATGCTGTCAGCGATGTGACAGAGAGTTAAATGTTCCTCAAGCAAAGCAGAAACTAATGAGGAACAAAAGGGATAGTTCTGATAAGTAGAATTTACTGGTGCCTACCTAGAGGTTTATTTATGAGTACACTAGCATTTTAAAAATAATTTTATTCAAGATCTAATAACAATCTAGAAAGGTTGAAGTTAAGAGGTTAGCAAGATTTTTTAGACCACACTGGTTACTAGTGGATCTGTGTTCTCAACAAACAGTTCAGCCCTTAAAACTGGGCATAACAGGAGTGCTTGCTTGCAGACCAAGAGCAGTGTGTTTCAGCAATTAACTCTGAAGCCAAAACCAGAAAAAAACGTGGTCCCAAGTCTTAGTCTGTCTAACATAAATTGAAAAATTACTAGACATACACGCATTCATTGTGAGGTTTTTTCATTCGGTCAGTCAGGATTATAATCCCATTTCTCATTAGCTTTTTTCAGAGGGCTGCATTCCTGTGAGGAGGAGCATGACGTTGTTCAGAAGAATCTATTTGTCTAGAAATTCTTCCCCTGAAATGAGGAATAATTTAGAATTGACAAGTTAAAGCTAGGTGGACTAGACATGCTTCTTTTTATATTTCAGAAGATACAAAATTCTTGATAGTCTCCAGTTCAGTGTCATAGACCCGAATCGTTCGATCCCATAGATACAAGTAGATTGTCTAAATTTTCCAGATTGTCTGAAAGAATGAGAGGGTTTAGGGTCAGATCTGCTTATTTTTCAGATACTAGCAAAACTTGCATTCAATTCTTTGGAAGTAGTATTTGTTTCATCTACACTGGTTGGTGTTCTTAAAACACCGAGTCTTGATTAGTACTGAGTGCTTGACTGCATCACACTTACTTCTGGCCCTCTGCAATTAATGATTTGGTAGTGTTGGCTACTCCAACCATTCAAAACTCTTGATCACCCATCCAAAAGTATTGATGTGTTGGGAACTACATTTACAAAAATACTACATTTAGAGGGTTTATCTTCTGGGTTCAGAGGGTTAAGAGTTCATATTCTCAAAGTATTTTGGCAGCTGCAAGGCCTAACAATTTTTTGTTGGAGTGAATGAAAGCCAAGAATCTCATTTAAGTCAGAGTTTCCAGGATGTGACCTTTTAATAAAACAATACAATGAAACTTTGATTTTGGTGAAGTCCGTGAGAATTTTGGCACTAATGTCTCACTGGCCAAGATCACCCATAAACCCATCAGAAATGTGAGGAATTTACAAAGCTGGAAAAACTGACTGAAGATGAATGTTTGGGGAGTTGCTGTTCTCTGCAGTTTCTATGATCTGGTTGTCTGCACTGAAGCATGGGGTTTGTGGGGCTCTGTAATATATTTCAGTGGATTACTAGCAAAGACCAGAATTCAAATCTGGGGTAAACTCTAAAGAGAGCAATAAATTTACCTAGAGGTGAATGTGTTTTAGACAGTGAATATGTCCTTGTTATTTAGCATTAGCATAGCAAGATATTGTCACCTTATATAAAGAAAGATTTGTAGTTGGTCAAGAGAATGACATACCTAAATACCTGACATCCCCACAGGGTTCACCAAAGGGGAACTATAGGCTTAGGCATCCTAAGAAATGGTGCAGTTGCCTGCAGCAGTGGTTATGAAGAATCTTATAACTAAAAGGAAGGAGGGATAAAGAGGAGACAGAAGGACTCAAGACTACAGATTTGTCCTTTGGTCTCATAATGGATGAGACAATAAGAGAAAATTGTACTTTGTATTTTATGAAGTCAATAAAGATGACAGTGCCATACAGACTAAGAAGGAAAATGATGGAAGTGAGAAGTCATCATTCACATATACATCCCCCTTGCCTCAGATCAGGGCTGATAGTATTCAAATGCAATAGCACTCCTTTGTAACTCCACCCACCCTGGATCAGAGCTCCAGAGATCCCCAGTACTTCCCAATACCATCTCAACATCACCAATTTAGATCTTACATGCTTAACCAAAGCCATGATTCCAAAGTTTTTCTCATGCCAAACTGTTCCCACCTCTTTACCAACTTATCCTACATCTTTCGTAATATTCTTTTATACATACCACATCTTTCTTAGTCCCTGGACTTTCCACATTAGACTCCTTTCCTATCTATGGATTTCTGAGCCTCCAATTCATCCTGTAAGCCTTCTTCATTCTCCCAACTCTACCTCTCTAATCTACTCTGATCCAAATTCATCTACAAGGAGATGCAGCATCATCCTGTGGAAGCAGAATAGTTTTTGCAGTTTCATAAAGCCAGACATGGGGTGTACTTATCAGAAATCCATCTCCAGAAAACTTTATTGGAGCTAGGAAAGAACAATTCCTAGAAAATACATATGTGTGGTAGTTATAGCCCAGAGATGATGGGTTTGTTATGAAACTTTCTTTTCAACAAAGATTTAATCTATTTTGGCCCTTCTCATATCCCTAGAGTAAATGAGTACAGTGATTTGAATTCCCTTATCTAGTAATTAGTATTGCTCCATCCTCAAACCCCACATCAGTCATGACCCATCCCCATCACTATGATGTTATTTCAGATCAAAACCAGCAGAGTCATGGCTAACCTCCTAGTGGTTTGGCTATCAATAAGATGTGGGATTTGAATTAAGGGGGGGAGGGTTTTGAATTTCCATAGAGTAGATTTGGGGTTCCAGCCACTGGGAAGGCTGTTACAGGGTTCCTTGGTTTGGGGAAAATTCTTGAAATATCAAACATTTTAACAGGCTGGGAAAATTGTTTTCCACTCAGTTCTAATTAGATCATAGGCTCAATGGAATTTGTAATAATTTCTGACTTTGAAAAATGTGATGTCTCATTGGCTTGAACAGTTAATCAATGATTGAATTCACTCGATATAAGTTTACTTAAGAAACCAGAAAACAGATGTTATGTCTCATTCATTTTGCTATATAGGCTCAGAAAGGTAATTACTACCAAAGCTTGGAAATACTGGTCTCTGACAACTGAATTAAGTTTCTGTGAGCATACACTGTGTGCTATGAAACGTCCAGGAGTTGAGAGTTAGACATTCAGGAGCCGGCCTAAGGGAACCTTTCAAGACTTCTGAGATTTCTACAGGGGTCAAAGATTACTCACAACTCTGACCAGTTAAGTGCTTCATGTGGAATAACAAGAAGGTATGAAAGCCATTTTGCAGAGAATCAAAGTGGAGATGTTGTAAAAAGGAAGACACCCATGTGGTGCTAAGATAAATTACCAAAGATATTTCTGGATCTGTAACTGTCTTTATAATAACTTTCTGCTTGCATAATCAATAATTTTACATGTAAAATATGAGATTGAATACCGAGTTTACAGTGGGCATTCATGAGTGAACACAGAAGATTAAAACCATAACAAATAAATAATTATTTCTCTATATAAACTTTGTTCCTCAGCACATCTTATGACAAATTGCTCTGATGCACTAGCCAGGAAGGGTCTTCTAGGAAAAGCGAAAGCAAAATCTTGCTTAGAAGGGGATCTCCTTTGTCACATATCTGAACTTGATAGAACAGTGATTAATTTGAGGTCTATGTAAAAAAAACCCCTGTGTTTGTTAATGCTGATGTGGAACAAATCTTTTATCAGTCTAGAAACTGAAGTCTTTGCTTTATATGCAGCTTTAAAGGTTATTTCACTAGATGACTTTTAACACACCAGTTACATTTAGTTCCTGCTTGACAATTCTGATGATGTATGAGCCACAATAGCTGCTATGATCCTTTTCCTTTGCCAAGCAGTTTTGTAAAGGGGCTTGAAAGGGAAAAAACTGTATTTTTGACACTCCAGTGAATAGATCAATTGGGTAAGAAGTTGCTTTTACACAGTGGGGTTTTTTTAAGCATAGATGTGATCTAAACCATTATATTAGTTAAAAGATTTTCATTTATATTGGAAGGAATTGAGAATCTAGGAAATCCACAGTAACTTCCTGAATTAGCACCAATTTCTCATTAAGTCAGATACTGCTTAATCTTGTTTATAGAGACAGTCCTCTGATCCTGTTGGATTCTCAAGAAAAAGGACATTGTCGAGAGTCTTAAGTCATTCTGAGATGAGTAGGCTCAAAGAATTACATCACGATTCTTGGCAAATCCTATGACCTTCTTAACTCTTTCATTGCCCTAGGATATTTGATATTCCTCCAGGAAAGTATATCTAACTCACCCACTTAGTCTAGGGTGAAATACCACTTCATTTATGAATCTGGCACAGACAGAATTACAGCACAAGATAAGTGGCCCTTGTCAGCCCTCCAAAGAAGAATGTGCTTTTAGAGAGGGAGTTGATACACATTTTATCATGTGGTAAAACACCCCTCCTTGAGGCTAGCAAGCCAGGAAGGCTGTTGTACATAAAATGGTCTGAAACTGCACGTCAGTTACTCTACTGAGTTTTTATTGTTTTATCTTGTTCCATTGATAAAGATATACAAGATTAAAAGCTTATAATGTTTGGTTAAATATATTCAGTCCCAAGTCTAGTCAACAACAAGAGGTGACAAAAAGTTAATGTTGGTATATCACCATTAAATTGAAATAGTACAGCTAAAGAATGTATAAGGGAAATTTTTTGTCAGGCATCTGATAACTTGTATGTCACTACAGTATAAAAAAGCTGTGCAACAGAACAAAACAAAAAATGCATAATCTACCTGATTAATTTAACCTTTTTTCTTACTGGTATATTGTGCTTTATTATATAAGGCAGCACACAGATTTAGGTGATAATCCAAGGATTTCACAGATTTTACTTTAATTTTTAATATCTCCACACCCGAATCACAGATTTCTGCAAATATTCAGTGTTTTTTGTCCATATCATTTTACTTAGGTGTTGTGATTGAAGTGGTACATAATTGTAGTATATAACTGGGTGGCAGTGCTCAAACACACCTGACAGAGACTTGTGCTGTTCCAGTCAGGTCCTGCATAAATGGCTTTGCACATTCTTACAAGAAATCTTTTAAATGAAAGTTAATGATACAGATGTTGTAAGGAAAGTATCTGAAAAGCAAATCCATTTTTTTAAAAGGGAATGACCTTTTCTTTTTACCACTAGAGAAGTCATACTCCAGGGATGGTGATTTTTGCAACATCCTATCTGTGCTGGTTCTCTTCACAAAAGATCAGTTTGGGGATGGTAAAGAGACTTATCTAGTAGTTTTTGCATTTTGACCATCATTTGCTGCAAATAAAGTGACTGGTGAAAACTGAAAGAGAAAGAGTAAAGTTTTCCCACATAATTCCTTCTAGCCTGCAGAACATTCGGTAAATTGGAAAGCCAGGAACTGTTACCTAACACCTTTTGAAAACTTTTGTTAATGCTTAAATACCAGTACCTACCTCTGAGCCATACAAGGCTGAAAGCCTTAGCACAACTTAGATAACGTCATTCTCTTTGCCATCACAGTGAATGAACTCCTCCTGCAATCTACACTGACACAATTAATCTTCTCCTAGTGTCAGCCGAAGAGTGCTATTTCTACAGTCTCTTCATTATTATCTCTTGCACCATGTTACCTGTCCCTCAGACCTATCACCTACATTACTGGTATGAGGACTCCCTCTTATACCAGGGTAGATCCATCAGCTAACTCATTCTAGGGGGAATGGGAAACACTCTGGCACAGGAGTGCTCAGTTGGCAGATCTGAGGAGGACAGGGGTAATCAGGGGAGGGCAGTGATAATCAGGTGGGAACTGCCATTTCTTTGGCAGAGATGGAGCTAGAAAAGAACACTCACCCACGGTCTAAGTTTCTCTGTCATTCTCATAAAGGTTAGGCTACATGTAAAGTTGTGAAACTGCTATCATTTCCACAACAAAAATTCTGGCTCTTTAACTCAAATGAGAAAAACTCATGTTTTTTTCATTTAGAGATGCCTAGCTCAAACATGAGCACTGTGACATTTAGCTGTGCTGTCTGTAGCCACTAAACCACAATCTGCCACGAGCAGAAACTGAAACACTGAACTGTTCCACTGCTGTCTGACAAGCACCCATGGAACAATTGGCACAGCATGGGCTCGGTCTCCTTCTGCAGGCTTGCTGCTCCTGGAGTCCTCTTCAGCATTCCTCAGTATTGATTTGTAGGTGAAGCAGAAGAGGTTAACAGTATGAATTTGAGGGGTTTGGACCAAAATATATAAAAACTGGGTGAGGACCTTTGAGTCTATAATTAGAATAACTGGTTTTTACTGCACAGTATTTTATTTAAGTAAAACATTAATTTTACTTTTCTGATTTCAGTACTTCCAATTTATTTGATTTTCACTGCTCCCTTAAAATCAGAAGAGGGCAGCTATTAATGGCTCAGTTTCAAGAAGATTAAAAGAAGCATGTGGGAAATTCTGTCTGTCTTTAAAAGAAAGAGAGTCACTGTTGTAAGGGTATTTGGAAGGTGAGAGCATCTGCTTCATTACGATTATTCAGTCAAGGACCTTTCGGTGCAAAAAGGTATAACAAGAACAGACCTTGTAGACAAGGGATAACAAGGCAGTACCAAAGACCAAAATACTCCAGTCACTAACTGCCGGGACATCAAGAAACTACCAGGCATCACGTCAGAAAGATGGACTTTGTAACCGAGGAGGAGGAGGAGGAGGAAATGAGATGAACATGAGAATTTGGGATATTTGAAGGAGTCCTGTGGGACTATGCAAAATTCATGCAGGAATATTTAGGGAAAGGGGACTGGGGATGAACAAAGGGTGAAACAGACCAAGAGGGGCATAAAAGGGGCCTGCACATGTAAATCACTGCTGCTCAGTATGCTTGTGTGACAGAGCCCTGCACCGGATCACTGCAGTCTATCTTCTCCTTTTATTAAATATTTTCTTAACTATCTGTCTGTGTAATCTCACTTTGTTCACCATGAGTGTGTGCATGCTGTAAGGGCTAAGTGGCCACTGTTAGAGGAACAGGCTTAGAGTGGATTTGGCACCGGCAACTGGAGTCAGACCAGGGGTGTAGGTGCCCCTCACCTGTGGCACCAGCAACTGGAGCAAGTGGGGACCTCAGTGCCAGCTACTGGCATGGGAATAGTGTGAGTGAACTCCTGAGTGCCAGCTAGTGGGGGTACTAGTATGAGTGAAGTGAGTAAGGTTCTTAGCACTGCTGTCTGGAGTCACAGCCCACATGCCTGCTACCGTCAGGGGAGCTGGGAGAAGTATTTGTATCTTCCCCAAACCTGGTGCATGTGGGGGTGCACATGCTATTTGCTAGCAAGCTTGACAGGGAAATAGCAGGTGAGTAGAGGGCCTAGGGCTTGGGCAGGGGTATCAGCCGGTGCTGGTATTCAGGGTGACCCACCAGTGTGGGGTGCCTGTCAGATAGGCATGTGAGTACATACGTCTGTCTGCTAATGAGCATCAAGCTGGACTAACTGGTGAGTAGGAGATCCGTGGAGTGGGTAAGAGGGCTAAGCATCCAGGCTGAAGAAGCTGTCTCTTACCTGCAGAACCTATATTTGAAGATCCTAGTCTTGAAGCTGGATCCTCACATGTATATCGATAGATATTTAGAATCTGAAATTATTAACTTGACTTTAAGATCTGAACACAGGACACAAGAAAAATAGGAAATCCACAAGAAAAAAATATATTTCAGTGTATTGCCATTGCAACATGTAAAAAGATGTAAAAGGGAGATTTTTGGAAGCGTTCATCATTTAAATGAAGTAGTATTTCTGGTTATTTAAAAAGGCATAATTCTAAAGTGATTAGATTTTTAAATCATTAGATCTTAAGGCAGGACAAAAAATATTGTAAACATGTGTGTACTATCTGGTAGGGAAAAAATATCTTGCTTCAGAGAGATTAGATTAATAAAACAATTTCATTACATCTCTTCTGTAATTAAATAGGAGTTTGAAGATAATATTTATTATAAAAAATCATAAATATTATTTAAAAATTAAATCTCTATTCAATACTTCTAAATATTGATAAAAGAAAGATGAAACCCAGGAAAATACAGCTGTTTATATCTTCTCAGTGTTTCTTTGAATGAGATCACAGTATAATTGAATAAAATATGTATCTAGAAGGGCATTAATTAGCCAGCATGTAATAGTTCACAAGACCTGCTAATCTATGGGACTTCTGGGAGCTTTTTCAGATTGCAGCAATTGATTTTGTCACAGAGCCAAAAAGTGGAGAGGAGTCTTAATTTTTTTTTTTCCCTCTTCCAGAAACATACCTGATAAATCTGGCGGTGGCTTTTCTTTTCTTACCCTCTGTTCAAATCAGACCATAATTACTCTGGCATCAAGGTCAGGCAACTTGGCTCATTCTGAAAGATATCAGCTGTTTTTCTCATGCTTGCTGAACCTCTCTTAGACAAATTTTGCATTGTTTTTTGTGTCAGTTTTATCGTGGAACATCGTGCTGCCATCTGGGAAGAAAAACACCATGGTACAGGAGCAGCTGGTGAATGAGAATGGCCAAATAAACATTGGCACTCATTCTGCCATTAGGTGAGATAAGAGGGCTGAGGCCAAGCCAAAAGAGACAGCCCAAACTGCTGTCATTATCCTTCACTGTCCCTTTCCCCCTTATCTCTTTTTAAAAACACAGCTATCATTCATTTTAGAGAAGGGAAACCAAACCTAGCTATCAGGTGTTGGACATACCCTTCTGAAGCCTGGAAAACAGAGATATCCACAGTCAAAAGCATCTGAAGTGTCTTGCCAATTGGGTGAGTGACTGGATACTTATATTTCCCTGGAAAAATAACAAGAACATTTCATGTTTCTGTAATGATTCCTGTCATAGGAGCTCAAAGCTCTTTAGATGTAATTAATTCTCTAAGCATTTTGAGAATGGGTAAGAAGCTATTATCTTCATTTTCATAGGCAGGGAAGTTGGGGCACAAAGAAACAAATACCTGATTTGTTAGATATGGATTAGATATGGAGGTTGTGTTAAGGCCAGGGATAAATCCTAATTCTGAACTTCTTCACCTTTTTTCCTAGCAGCAGCCCAATTTTCCTTCCAGAGACTTGAGGCCAGCCCAGAAATTTAGGGAGACAATGAACTTACCCAACATTAACCTTCAGAAATGCAAAACGTGATGCAGGGTTGTATTCTTATTTATTTATTGGAGAGCTGAGCTACCTGTTTTGCAGACCCATGGCAAGGTAGTGGACAGAGGAACTACATCCAGCTATCAATGGCACAGACTTTCTAAAAGGTGGGGAGGAGGCTGATTCTTAATTCCTAGACACTGAGTTTCTGTAAGATTCTCCTTTGACATCAGAGTACGTATGCTCACATTTTCAGCTTGGATCAGTTGAGAATCTATTTACATTTGGCACATGTACAGACTTGCAGCCATTAACACTGCCTAAGATTGCCTATCAGCTAATAGTTCTGGGAAGTTTTACTTAAAATATCACTTCTTTTTTCAATAATTAGCATGATTGGTTGTGAGACAAAAAGATGGAAATTTGAAAATGAGACAAAGTAGCCTGTATGGTTTTTAAAATGAAGGATGAATTATTCCTTATCATCCATTATGTCTGTGTTGCTGTATCAAATAAAGATACAGTTGTCCACTCGAGTTTGACTGTCAATAGTCTTTACTGGTTGATGGCTGTTTGAGGGAGAGTTTAGTAATCTCAATACACTTCCCAGTGATAACAGCTGTCTTCCTTGCAAAATCACATATGACGCTAACTGGCATGGCTGTCAGCCCTAGTAAGGCTAACATCATGGTGTTAGCATTGTCCTTCCTCTGTGAAGAACACTGTCGCTAAGGTACACTAGTGAGGCCTTCTAGAGCGATCAAAAAAGCAATGACCCTAAACTGCTTGCTCTGACCTAACATCCCTCACTCTTATAGAAGTAAGAGCAAGGATTAGTCTAATTCAAAATCACCTTGTTTTGCTTTCTTATGTCTTCTGTGCAACTGCAAAAGACCAAACAGTCATAATTCATGGGCTTTTAACAGTGGGAAGAACTGTCATCAGCTCTGACCTCCTGCAGTAGCACAGGCCACAAAATTTCACATCATTTACATGGACTGGGAGAAAAACCAGGCAGTTATTCAATGATCAGGGGTGATAAAGAAGCCTTGCTTCCTCAGTCTGTACCACCCGTATACAATCCACCTCCCTTCTCAGCTCCTTCCACTTCCCATGGCAATTCTTTGTCCCCTGTCCAACTCTTCCAATTCCTTCTGAGGGACTCTATTGGCCATATCTATTAAGGCTGATTCAAAGCTCCCTGTAAGTGTATATGATGTTTAGCTGTTGACACTGTAAATGGCTACAATGGGCTGAATTCTCCTGCTTTTCTCTCAGTGGGAACACTGTTTTAGGTCTCTCTCCTCTACTGCTCTATTCATATTCATGAACTTGTGTCATTATGCCTTTACAAAGTTGCTGGGAGAAGAAGGCAACCTTGCAGATGGATGCAGTGTGCTGTCACATAGGCCTTGTTTCTTTAGAAAGCTAAACTACTTACCAAACACCAACAGCTTTGGGTGCGGTCATAGTCATGGAGACTGACAACACAGCCCCACAAGACGTGAACATCAGGCAGTGTTTTTAAGGTGACCAACTGTCCTATTACACTATCCTTAGTACAAGAGATTTGTCCTACCTTTGCTATTTTCCCAGAACAACTTCTGTACACTATGGAGGATGCTGATATTGCCAGCTGTTAAACTTTTCCATGAAGAGTAAAAAAGAAACAAATTAGAAAGTGAAAGATGCAAAAGACAACCAAAAAAACCACAGACTAAATTAGAAGCTCTCAGTAAATATATTTGTTTAGATTAATAAATGTTTTAAATAACTGATTTGACTCACCCAAAGCATTTGCAAAGGTGTTTTAGAAACCTTGAACTCTCCTACCAAAAACTTCAAATCCAAACTACCATGAACTAAACATGCTTTAAAACCTTTACAAACAAACAAAAAATCAAAAATATATGACCGTGACTGTGACTGAAGCAGTGCCGTGTTCCAGAAGTAAACTCAGAATTTTAGTAGGCTATGTGGAAACTACCCAGATATGGGCTAGTTATTATAATATCTTAAAAATGTGGGAATCTGCTGTGGCCATCTGGTACAGTATGGCACCATGAAAAGATATCATTTCAGGTCCTAAAAGTAATTTATCAGTTTAATATTACACCTAGATTAATTAGCCTTAATAATGTTAATAATAAATAATAAAGCTAGACCTAATATTATCTAATTCCTCTTTCTGGGTACAATTATTCTCTACAAGGTCTTTTAGTAAAGTATTTCAGTTGGGTTTGATTATAAGGACAAAGGGACAATAAGTAGCAGTGACTGAGAAATATGATTTCTACTTTGAACTCTAAAACACTAGTTTATTTGTGGTTTGGTTTCCTTTTCTCACCAGGTTTTCTACTACAGAGTTGGAAATTCTGAAATTTTGCTTTGCAGGAAAACAGTGTAGCTTGCCTTACTGTGCAATCCTTTGAAATTTCTCTTCCATGCTTTATTGTGCTCTCAAGCTTTCCTTTGATTTTAAATACTGATTGAACTCAGTAGCTCAAAGAGAACAGCACTAAAAATGGTTTCTCAGCAAAACTCACACAAAGTTTGCAAAAACATAAACAGTTCAGAAAGTGACTGAACACGAATATGTTGTGATGGTGACATCTTGACTGTATAGTGTGACCGCATCAGGTCACAGGACAGAAGGGAGATTATGAGGTGGTTGTGTTCTTTCATAAAGATGGTTCTGGAATTTCAGATCATATAAAAAGCAAAAGTTTGATTGACATGCTAGAAAATGGCATTTAGCATGTTCCCAGCTGCAATACCACTCTTCTACTCAGAGTCATGGATCTGCTGGTTATTTGTGCTTGATCTATGAGAACTCAGACTAACAGTGAGATATGTTGAAATTCATGAAATGCAGGTGCAATGGTTGCAAAGCATCAAGCTGGGGCCAAAAGATCCTTCCTGTGCAAGACACAGCATTGAAAGGGCAACAGTGAATATAGAAGAGCACTTAGAAGAAATGAGATGCTGTGGATGGTATTTCTCTTTGACACTAGTGTTCTTGATGATTCGAGGCAAGTCACTGTGTCTCCGTATTTAGTCTTGACATCTGTAAAACAAGGATGGTGTCAGTAACAACCCTGATAAAACACTGTGGATAAAAACGCTTTGAGATAGAATTTTTTTGCCAATGAAAGCAGTATGCAAGACCTAGGTATTCCTATTGCTTATCGTACAAACCATTCAGTGCATCTGATCTCAGTGTCCATCTTATGATAAAATTGTTTCTGTTGTGGCTCTCTGGTGAGTCAGCAACTTCTTTTTGGTGAACACAACTCCAGCAATTAATCCCATGGACAGATTTTGTTGAGGAAGTATTAAACAGTTTTTGGATATTTTTAATATAGATACGTAATGAAAAACAAAAATAAAGAGCCAGCACTGTGTAACTCTTCTCAGCAGGCTGCTGATCAATCTCTCCCAGGGCCATAGCTTGTCAACCACTCATTTGAAAAAAATAATTTAAAAAAAAAATCTTACTCTAGGTTCTGTCATGGCAGAAGATCCAGAAACGCCACTATCTCCATATGGTAACTCAAGGCTGGCTTGTTTGTCATGAGATCAGATAAGTCATGCTGGTGCAAAAGAGCCCTTTAAAAACCATTGTTTAACGTGAAGACCTGCAGCCAGTGTGGAGCAACTGGAATATACTTTCCTCTGCTCTCTGTTATTTCCTGGAGATACCCTCCACAGAGAGGGAAGGAATGAATGCATGAAAGGAAGGAAATAATAATGATGGAGAAACAAACTAATTTCTGTAAGTAAAATGACTTAGTTGCAAAGAACAATACTAATCTGCCTTTCCACAGTGAATGAACTGAAGTCTTTGTCTTAGTTGGCTAGTCCATCATGAAGATGTCACAGCTGTGCATCTTCTTAGGCTGCTACACACTGAGCGCCTGTATACTGCCGTTGCTGCTGGAACCATCTTGTATAGTATCCAACTTAGTTTAACCCACAACATCTCAGGTACCAGAAGTCTTGCTGCAGCAGCACAGAAGTCATGCAGACTGCAAAAAAAAAAAAAAAAAGTTTTCCTTCAGAAGAAGTCCATATTACTCTGAGTACAATCTTCTTAGTATCAGGCTAGGTATTTTGAATTTTGAATTTAGAATACTGTGTTTATATTCCCGTAATGCATCCTGGCAATAGGTACTGGTGTGTTATATTCTTTTTGTCCACAAGATGTCAATGCATCCTAAGAATTCTAGTGCACATAGCCTAGTTTATAAAATGAAGCCTAAATATTTACGTGTTAGTGTTTTGTGTAACTACAGTGTCTACACCACCATAGCCATGATTCTTACTGGGTCCACTGAGCAAATGTCACTGATAACTAATAACCAAACAAAGAAATAAAAAATAATAATAGCAACAATAACAATAGCAACACCATAGATCATTCTGTCCAGCAGAAGGAATTTTTGGTAAGAGTGCAAACCTTCATGAAGATCTTACGTCACGGAGTCTCCTTCTTGTCCCGTTTGGACACCTGCAGTGGGGGGATCCATCAGGATGCGGTGGTTAGGAGTGCACATCTGCCAGAAGGAGAAGCAAAGTCTGTTAAGTCAGACATTATGCCTATTAGCTTGAACTCCCAAACGGGAGCTGCTCAACATCTGACTCGCTCAGATCATGGGTGGAATAAGTCTATATGTATCAACAGCTGCCCATGTTTATCGATACCTTTCAATATCAAAAAGAATTAGACTTATGCAAATGCACATTATTGCCTGTCTTTACCAAAAGCTTTAACTTTGCTCTCATGTACATGTGAATATTATCGGAATGCACTGAAGTAAAATTCCCATGTAAGGGACAGAGGTTGTTTCTTCTGGTTATAAAGAACTTCTGAGCTCCTCAGATGATAGGCATTAGGAATATGCTAGTTTTTACTGTGTTTTACTGCTTTACACTTTTTTTAATGTATCCCGTAAACATAGCTGAAGATCAGAATATATCTGTCTGATATCTGAAGCCACAGATGCAACCTAGATGGACTGATGTGGTCCTTATTTGTCTTGATTTAGAGTTAGTTGGGATGGCATAAAAGGCTTACTTTAGAATGAATTTTGATGTATGTCAGCAAGACGTAAGAGTAGAATTGGTGTACCTGAAAAGGGAGACGCCAGGGTGGGTACTTTACTGGCATTCCTCCAGGGAAGAAGCAGCCAGCATTTATGAATGTGTTTCAGTAATGCAGTAACTGCTGCCAGTTTGTCAGAAGCCAAGTTTTGCCAAATGCCTGTTCATTTTTTCCATAGACCTTTAATATTTTCTTTCAGAAGAGGAGGATGGAAAATGAACTGAATGTCATTTTTACAACAGAGAAGCTAAACTTGTTCTTTCTTGAATCTTTTAGAAAAATATATAATTGATTATGGATAATTTTAAATAGTGTAAAATACAATTCAAGCACTTTTATTTTCTCATATTTTGAGTAGGAGATTGATCCTGTTCCCTTCTACCTGCATAAATATTTGCTTGAGTCAGTGAAATTAAAACAACATGAAATAAGTTTCAGATCAGTTTTATGCTATCTCACTGGTTATTAGGTGCCTAATACATGATGACTTGATTCTGCTTTCACTGGGATAAATCTGGGGTAAAATTCATTACTATTTCCTTTTCTACTAACCAGCACAGAAAGACAGGGGGCCTTCTTTTGTCCAAGGAAAATTTTACCAACTGAAGAGTAATACCAACAAAAGCTTACAAAGTATCTGTATTTTATTGTATGTCTACCTTGACAATGAAAGGAGGAAAAGTTAGTGTCTTCTCCTTCAAACATAAGTGATAGGAACTACACCTGGATGTGGTATGTAGGAAAATACATCTCCTTTTTCCCATTACAAAAATGCCATCTTCTAGGAACAGTTCAGACACAAAAAGTAAGTTCATGGGACCTGGTGTTCTAAATGCCAGGCTCCCACCTGTGGGACCTGAGACCACTTCAGGTATTTAACTCTGGCTACTTCTTGTGCTTAGTATAAGTCAAACATTTATCTGTTCTCTACAGGCTGGTAGTTGCAATCTCTAAGCTTTTAGAGCCCAAATTTACAAAGGGTGAAAATGTTATCTTCCCAACCCTGGTATATTTTGATATTGGCTTTTTTTTTTTTTTTTGCTTTAAGTTGGCTGGGCTGTTAGAGCTGATTGATTGAGAACAGATTGGTTGCTACTTCCATGTAACAGATACAGTGCTGCTTATGGATTCATACCCAACTGCACCTACCTGGCACTCCCAGGTTGTGCCAAAGGTCCTGCCAAAGCCAAAAGTGCCACAAAGCCCAAAGCAAGCTCTCATCACCTGAGCTGAACTGGTGGAAAATCAATCTGTTTAATAGAACATAATGGAAAATTAGCTGAACAAGAATTACAGACTATGAAATAGGAACTATATTGGTTTTCTTTTGATTCTTTGATAGCATTTTAATCATCAACACAATAATCTCTCCTATCTAGGAACATCCTCAGATGACAGTCTCTCTTTGTTCTCTTTCTCAACTCTCCCTCTTTCCCATTCTTGATGTCCAGGAATATTTCTGACAAGTCACCACAAGAATAGATTACTCCTTTTCTTTCTTTTGTTACTTGTTACGCAGTTGATAAATGGTTAAATAACAATGTGTTGTCCTTTAAAAAACATTATTTTCAGTATGAGATGACAGCTAATAGGCCAGTTAATCTCTTAGAGCTGTAGTTCCAGGCTTTAAGCAAATTGAAACATTTCTGCATCTGTTATACTTCCTTCACATTTTGATGATCTTCATTAAGACCATAATTTTTGGAGGATTATTTTCTTCAAGTGGAAGCTGAGTGTCGAAATAGCAGTTAAAACAATGTCTTTTTCCTGATCTCGTACAACTATTTTGTGCCTTGCTTTTCAGGCCTGTGACTTTCCTTGCATCTTGGCAAGTAAAAAGGGAGGTAATGTAGTTTACCAGCTTCAAGTGGAAAGACTTTATGTTGAATGGGGAAGACAGCTGGGAAGTCACATAGCAACCCAACAAAATCCCCATTTCAAACACTGCATAATATACATAAAGTGAGAATCAGAGTAAAACCTACATTTGTGTGTCCAGTAGCCTACATATGGCCTCCTCTCATCAGGAGAGTAACCTTTAAGGAAGTTTTAAAGATGTTTTCATAGGACAGTGGAAGACAAAGATAGCTTCAAACCCTCTTGTTACGCTGCTCCATAGGGCACAGGCATGCATGATTTCACTTCCTTCCTGTAATTAATCATTAAAAGTTTCTTTATTTAACAAAAAGACCTTCTGTATGCAGCGTCTGAATTTGTGGCAATTATAATGTTTATTCATTTCCACCAGACTGGTAGGGAAGACAGATCAATAGACAACATTTTGACCTGAGGCTTGTGAGATGCAGACTTTGTGTCTGTACCAAGACCTCAAACAAATCACTTTGACACAGATATCTTCAAAGATACCTAGGAGTACTTACCAACAGTAGTTTGCTTCAGGTGACTGACAACATCTGTGGATCTGGCTTTTAGCCTGGGGATGCCTATATTGTCTTTTGATGGCAGCTTTCATGTCCAGACTAGGGCATGAGATTGTCTGACTGGATGTAGAGTTCTCTATCCAAATAATTGCCTAAACTTTCTACATCCAATGAAGAGAAATAGGTATTGGAGAGTGTGATTCATCTGTTCTTTAAGAAGATGATTTATGCCCTAAAATTGTCTATTAGTCTCCACTGACTAGTAAGGAACCCCAGTCTTCATTCTAGCAACCTGTAATTGGATGAAAGGCTGTGGGCAGTAGATCTCAGAGTGTGGCCCCTGGAACATCTGGATGGTCACCTTTAAAGTACATAGTGTATCACCTAACGGCTTTAATTCTGTGGCTTGTTATGGTCAGGCAGGGTATCAGTAGCTGCCCAAAAGTTCACAGCTTTACAAGATAGCTATGAAGACATGCGAAAGGGGAGAGTGTTGTGTTCATAGCCATGCTTGAGACCATTCTTAAAGAACAGCAGAGGGTATAGCACTTCTGTATTTCACTAAAGCATTGAGGACAAATACACAAAAGATTGTGAGGACCTTAGCTACTATAGTGTGGAGGACCATATAAGGGCCAGCTGAGATAGATAAAGCCTGCTGTTTGGAATTATGTGGTTTTGTACATCATGATCTTCTGCACAGTGGTGCCTGCCAAGTGTACTACAAAAGCATTTCAAGTACTGAGACATTAAGAAAGTCATTCCAGAAGCAGCTAAATTGCTGTATCTCCTGAGAATTAAAATCTTTTTTATGTTTTGGAGGGTTTGCTTGTTTGTTTTGGTTATTTTTCTCACCACCCCCCTACATAGTCTTTTTTCTCTAGAAATTTTTCAGATTAACAGAAAACTGTTCAGCATGAAAGTAGTGATCCAGAACCATTACTAAACATCTGTTAAATCGGGCAAGAGCCAGGAAAAGCTTCAGCTGGATTACAATTGTTCTTGAGAGGGTCAGCAAGGGAGTGAGAAAGCACACAGAGCACAGGAGACGGCCAGAGTCTGTTCACGTTTGGTTTCTTCCCCCCCTGCCCCCAAATCATTACTGTTAGGAGGAAGTAAATGGCTGAGGCTCTCGTATCCCAAGGGATGTATAGCCCTTAGGGTAGGGTAAGACCACTAACTTGTGTTCCACCCCTTCAGCAATTTGCTGGTTTGTGAAGCGCATAGATATGAAAAGGGTTATGGAGAACATAGTAGCTGATGTTCCTGCATGTTGTTACAAAGTGCGCCATTAACATATTTCCCTCTCCAAAGTGGCAACACTACATTAGCTATCCACTGGCTTAGAAACTGTTTTTATCTCAGTAGAAGGAAGTTATTAACATTCAGAATTTTGAGAAACAAGTTCTGGCAAATCCTTCTTCTGAAATTAAAGATGTTTCTGCCTCCAGCTGTCCATCCCATTCCTCTGCCAGGAGTTACCACACAGTCAGTAGAGGGGAACATGTGTAGCACTTCCGCTGAAAAAGCCCAGTGTCCTAGGATAAACCACTGTGGAAGATGGATGTCAGCTGGCACCATCTAGATGGAGTAGTTAAGATACAGGCATGTTATTTCTGCTAACTTCAATCCAGGAACAGTAACCTTTGGCTGGGGTGGGGTAGGCAGCTACCAGCAGTAATGTCTTAACTCTAAAGCAGTTCAGCTATTACAGCTCCAACTAACTTGACTCTTTAGTAATGGAAACTACCATGAAATCTCTATACACTAATGTATAGAGCCTTAAATGGCATTTGCTTTCATAATGGCACAGTGTCTATCCAAGTGTGAAATCTGAATGAAGCTATTGCAGTATAAACTGGAAGCGCATAGCTTTTCATTCAGAAGAGCCGGGGCAGAATGCTATCAGTCTGGCTGAATCTGTTCAAATGGAGTTGCCATCTGTTATCACAATGCCATGTTGCCCAATTAAAACAATATGACTGGATTACAACATTTTGAATAGTATTCTCTGCTAGATTGTCCCTGATTCTAAAAAATCCACCATTCCTTCTAACTGCCTCTGCAGCTGCTAATGCAGACAGTGTAAAGAAATCACAAGCTTCTCATTTATTAACCGTATGGCCACAAGCTAGTTCTGAACCTGAAAATATTTCTGCATTTTAAACTTTGGCTGACTTCATCCAGTAGTCATTTCTCCATTTTTTGAGGAAGTGCATAAATCTGGGTATGAGAAAAGTGACTGCACAGCTTCTGTATACACATGGCCCATCGCTACTAAGCATGTAAGTTAATCAAGATAGATGAAAATATGTTTTTAAAAAATAATTAATTTTACCTTTAAATAAGATTCACTTCCTTCCTGTTTTAGATTCCTAACCCAGTGATTATGAATGTCTCTTATTTATATGTTTAACTCATTATGACAGAATTTCTGACTTCACAGAGTTCTACATTAATCAGCGTTTTTGTAGCATGCAGATGAACATGCATTTTGGGGTTAGTTGAGCTTCCATTTTTATATTGTATTCTTTAAAAGACAAGTGCAAAATGGATACCAGCAACTGAAAGCAGTGTTTCCAAGAATAAAGACAACTGTTGATGGGAGAATTAACATGATGACTAAGAGAGTAAGGCAAGCCTATTAATAAATACTATTATTTTAGACCTCTGAAGCATATTTATTTTACTTAAATAAAATGTTCGGTTTGATAACTGCAAAACTTATATCAGTACTGGACAAAAAGCCTTTAAAAATATGCTTTGTAACTGTATTTACATTTTTGCTTATAAAGATTTTAATTTAAGGAAGCTAGAACACTTACCAGGTTGGATTTCTGAGTTGCTATCTGGTCCTGAATGGCACCATGAGCATACAGGTCCTTGAATTCTCACCCAGCACACTTGCTCATTGTAGTATAATCTTTGACAATAGCCACCCTTGGGCCAAGCACAGGGATTTTGAAAGTATATATAGGGATTCAGAAAGTTTATTATACCACATCACATTAGGAGTCAATACTGCTGCTGTTATTAATGGAGTTAGCCATGGCATTCACTTTGTACTCTACCCTGTGCTATTTTCCTTATGCTGAACCTACTTTGCATCCTGCTGTACTTCTGTTGCTCCCATTCTATTGCCTCTAGAGATCCTCAGTGTTACTTGTGTGGTTTTACTATTCTAGTGAGTAGTGAGAGGAAAAGGAACCAAAGGTTGGTCACGCTCTATTTTCCTTCCCCTGTCAGTCAGCACTCCTTTAGAGCTGCCACAGACATGAGATATATGAGTCCCAGGTAAGCACTGAATGAGGAAGGGGGACAGTGCCATGCAGCACCCATTTTTGACCTCCAAAAAATACTAATATTCTCAGATTAGTAAGGAGTGAGAAAGATCCTCATTCACAGTTTTTTTTCCCCTTCTGAAAGCGCACTGACCTTTTATTCAAAACGTTTAGGATTAAAATAAGCAGTGGTAGTATGAACTTCGTGTTCCTAAAAGATTCACATGGTGTCACCAACCACTAGTCCACTACAGTTTTTAAGCCTTGTTTACCTATGCTTTATTTTTAGGATGCAACCTTTTTGTGGTTTCCTTCCACTAGCATTTTCTCAGTATCCCATCAGCACAGAACTGCTGTTTGGTTTTGAGGATTCTAGGCAGAAAACAAGTAATGAGGCTCTGAGTGACAAGTCTGGAGTGAAACCCGAGTCCTGGACTTCCTGCCTACTTACATAGGCCCTTGTTAACGTTTGCCTTAAGAGATTTTTTTTAAAATTTGTATTTTGTATTACCAGCAGACAACCAGGCCATTGCATCTTAGTGAAGACTGCAGGCTCCTGAGGACTTTTAAACCTGTGTGGAGTACCTAACTGAGAACAATTTAATATTTTGTAATTACATTTCCTCTTTGGAGAAAAGTACCCTGTATTTGCCAGACCTTTCTGAAATCACTTTCAATGCTAGGAAATATTTGACAGAAATCTAATCTCTAGATCCAGAAACAAATGCAAAGAACAAAAACAATAATGTGCTTTAATATGCATCTTTGTTTTAATTTTGGATCTTCACTGTGTTGCATTCAGCCAGAAGATATCAGGCATGAATAGCAGGACTAGCAACACCATTTTCATGACCACCAGACCTCTGGCATCCTGGACAAGACACATCTAACCACACCCTATTTGAGATAAAGCTTTCCATCTGGTATCTGCTTTTCTCTGTGGGTCCTGTTTTGTTCACATGTACTCCTAAATATTTCCTGATACTCTTAATCTTATTAACTTGAAATGGCTTGGCTGATGATGCTAGTTGCAGCATTAATCTTTGGTATGTAAAAGTGATTTTGAAAAGTTTGTGATGGGCCATCTAGACAAGGTTATCACCTGACTTGTCAGCAAACATGGATTCAGAAGGTGTCAGTGCTGTCCTTTCTGCCAAAGTAGTGAGGCTTTGAATATTTCTTAAGAACAAATTCAAGTTTGATTTCAGAACATACTTTCTATAGCATATATAGCTACTCATAGAGCTGTTACTAAGAGGTACTTATTTAAATAATGAAAAGGAGTGTAGCGCTTAATCACTTTCAGTAGATTAAACACAACACCATAAGTCAAGCTTGAAGGATAGTAAACCTGGTCAGTTTTTCTTTGTTCTCCTCAGACTCGCCTCACTCATGAGATAATTTGCCCTGTCACCTACATAAGCTTCCCAGCCATCCTGGCATACCGTGAAACCCATAGTAATTGCCTTTTAACCACTTCTACTTCAAAGAGATCATCTACCTTATGTTCCATTTGCCTTTTTTGAATTCTTATCTCAAATCTACTTCTTTCCATCTAAGCAGGAGTACTATAAGCACTTGAATTTTCCAGAGAAAATTACCTAAGTTCTCAATCATTTCCTGTCCATCATTCTGCTTACCACAAAATATATCACAATGCTTCTTTATCAAATAAAAAAGATTTATAGATTAACTGAAAATGACAAAAGCACTGAAGAAAAATAGCAGTTTTATGATGAGGTGAATCTGGACATCTCCACACACTTCTGAAGTAGTTGACACAAGTTGTGGTTTACAGCATTTTTGAACTCTGCTTTTGCTACTCACATCATCAGAATTGAAACATGTTTCAGTTACAGTGCTACATGCACCCAAAGTGTAATTGACCTCTTTGCTTTACTCCCCACTAACCATGAGGAGATATAATTGCTGCCCAGTCTTGTAATCCATATACAGATATATCAAATGCTGTTTGTCTTGGTGTAGTAAGTCAAAGGAACACAAGGTGCAAAAAAACAGGTTTTCAAAATCATAAGAAGATGGCAAGAATTTTTCATCATGAATTACTACTAAGTGGTTATAGTCTTCAGTAACTCATTTTCTATGATTTGATTGCTATTTTTAAAACACATGTGAATGATGTCACTGACTCATCACTTTACTGTAAAGTTACGTAATATCTGGCATTTATACTAAACCTATACCTTCTGAATTTAAATCTCCTAAGTGAGAACCTCAGTCTCCTTTTGAAAACAATGAGTTCTGAGCCTGCATGGCTCAAAACCAAATAACTGTAGAAGCTAAATGAGAAAAATCTACTGCTTTCAAGTGCCATAATAATTAGGCTAATCTCAAGGTGTCTTGAAACTCTGTCTTGATTTTCCAATGATCTGCAACTTTTAAGTGCTCTTCTAGGGAAGGAATCTTCCCATCTCCATGCTGGAGATTAGTGTTCCTCCCAAATTCCCATGCTCACCAGGTGACACTGAGAAAAACATATACTCTTTAAGCCTAACAGCAACATCCAAATTCCAGTGTTAGCAAAGGATTGGAAAGAATGGGGAAAAGTCATATACTCCTGACTTATTCCATAGGTCAGAATCAAATGCACTGCATATGTAGGAAGAAAAATGTTTTGTTCTTATTTCCATTTTCTGCCAAATTTGTAATTCTTTCCCAAAATGTGATAAGATTTTCTAAGTGGAAAACAATCTACAAAATGTGACTGGCTAACAAATCTGTCTTAAAACTTCTAAGAAAACTGATGTGTTGATACTGTAAATGGAAAAGGGTAAAAACAGTTTAAAAATGTTTAAAACTATTCAAGTGCCAAATCTTGAAAGTATTCCAGCAAGATGATCATGTTCTTAAGAATTTTAGGGAAAATCTAATATAGCTTAAGAAAAGTTAAAAAGAAATTAAAACTGGTTTTGCTTCTTATTTAAGCAACTTTAAATCCTCTGTGAACAATGTTTAGGGTTCTTGTTCTCTGCCAGGCAGTAGCACATCTTTTTTTCCCAGGGCAGGAGCAAGCAGCAGTAAAGAAGTTGTTTTGCCTATTCATTATTTTGAAATTTAAGCTTAGGGCAAGAGCTACATAAGCATAACTTGATGCTCATAGCGTCCGGTCATGATTAAAGCAAAAACAATAAGGAACAACAAGATCTCCTTCTATTTTAAGAATAGCTTATGGCAGACATGGGCTTTCACAGTGGCTCTCTGGCAGACCAGCCACCACTGATGGTGACAGTCTTGCAAGCTCACCTCCACTTCTGTTTGCATTGAGGCTGCTATGAAAGATCTCACTTCAGCTTCAAGAGTCCAGTGTCAGGATCACAGGATTACTCTTTAGGGGGCTGGAAGGGTGGAGGGAATACAGCTAACGATGCATGTTCCTAGTTTGATCTCGGCTGACTCTTGTGAAAGAGAAGCTTTCTACAGGTGGTAATTCTTTGTTGGGCAGTTTGGAGTAGGTTTGGGAGGTGGAAGAAGGAAGGGAGGGAAGGGGAATAGCTATAACCAAAAGACTAAAACAAATATAATTGAACAGTACTACCAAACAGGGCACTTACAGCTCCTGTTGTCATTCCTTCCTCAAGGTATGAGGGAGAAGTAATCCCTCTAGGCCTTTGATTGCCTCCCTCTGCAATCTGTCCTGAGCTGTCCTCTACCCTCCCTTACTAAAACAGCACTACAACTCACTCCTAAGCATAACTGGATGAAATTAACACCCCCAAGTCTAAACTATTCTACAGCATTGGGTGTTTGAAAACCAGATTTTTACTAAAAGTGCAGATAAGTATTATACTTGGCATGTAAAGGAGAGAGACAGAGAGATAGAGACAGAAACAGACGAGCAGAGACAGAGACCAAGACTAAAACTATACTTGCACATGTAGGTACTGACTAATCTGAGCTCAGAGCGAATCAGCAGTGAACTAGCTGTTGGACTCATGACAAAGTTGGTTTATTAATTAAAGCAATATCTCCACCCATGGCTGCACAAGCCCAAATCAGAGCTGTCCAGCTCAGCGTGTAGGGAGAACTGATCAGTGTCAGCACACTTCTGTATAAGCAGAGTCAGGACAGAAGAGAAAGGAAACATATGCTAAGTTGCAAAATGGGACTGAAAATGCACTTCTGATGCTTTGGGCAAACAGTACATTTTGCTAAACAGTAACCTCTTCTCTGTTTTGATAATTTATCAGCACTTCACCATTGTCACTGTTGCCCTTGTCACTTTTCTTATAATAAATTAATGGTGACTGGAAGTACACCTTCAAAAATTTTCTTCACAGACTCTAAGCACCTGTGAAACTAGGGTGGCCTTAGATTAGTCTGAAACACAAAACTCAGCTACCATTAATAAACCTTTAAAGGAAATCCTGGTGTAAGTTTTGAGTGAGCCTGGTCCTGTTTAGAGAGTTTCATTGAAACCATGTGACATTCAATGCCTTTTGCAGTGTTTTGCTTTGAATGTTGAGTTCATTTACACCCTAAATTAAAAAGGAACTACAATGCTTGGAGTCTCTATGAAGTGACTTGGACCCTAGTGGGCCCTCGAGTTGAAATGGGTGAGTCCCACGCTCAGCGACGCTCCGTAATTCTGTGGATTCATTTTGCATGTGAACAACTGAAAGCCACCATGGCGCTTTCACTGTCAGGAATGGAAGTCAGGTTTGCGTCTATTTTGCTAGGTACAGCCAGACTTGAGTTCACTCCATCAACACAAGAAACTAGAAGTTTGAGGCACAAACTAGGCCAGCCCAGCTGGGGGCTAGCTGCATCAGCCTGGCGCCCCACCTAAGCTGACAAACCTTAACCAGACTCAGCTGGTTTGTACAAAATAAATGTGTCTACTACCCAAAGGCATTTCTTCATCTTTTCTTAGTGCACTTGCCCCTGGCAACAGGAAATGAGCTTCTGTATTTTCCTAGATAAGTCACAAAGACTCTCTTGTCTTAAACTATCCCTGTGAAATGAAAATAATCATATTTATCAAAGTGCTTTGAGATCTATGTATGAGCAGTGTTGTATCATTGAAGGGCATCATCGATGATTAGATTATAAAATAAATCTGTAGTACCGCTAATTGTAACTCTTTATATAATTAGGAGAGCTTTTAAAAGTCTATTTACCCTTCAAAGGAATATAGAACTTCTGTATATTATGAATAGTTCATAAAATTTTTGCTATTTTATGCCTTGATATTTTTCTAAATTCATGTTTTGACAAAAACCGGTGCTCTTTCTAACTGTTCAGATTTAACCTCTTCCTACATTTGTATTAATCTTTGTATGTAAGGATTTTTGCCTTTCCTTTTCAGTTTAGTCACTCATACAAAACTTTCCAGCAATTGAAGCAGTTGCAGTTTTTACTAAAAATCACCACACAATCATTTCCAGTGTCAGAAATTGCCTCTGATGAGAGACTTTGGGCCAGCCTTTGGCCCACAGTGCCCACCCTTGGCACAAGGACACTGCAAAGGTCCCTCCAAGCAGTGCTGCCACAGTTCCATCTGAGCACAGGCCACAGTGTGGAAAGCTCTACATCTCAGCAAACCAGCTGGGGACACACCTTCCTGGGGACACCAGGGAAGGCCCTGCTTCAGCCCCATGGCCATCCAGCCTGGCTGCTGCCCTGCCTCGCTTTCTGGTGAGCGCAGGGGGACGGATGGAGCCAGAGCGCTGGGCCAGGCCCTCCACAGCTAGTGAGGCCCAGATCCTCACAGTGAGAGGGTCGTCTCCTGCCCGCTCGGCCTCGGTTGGTCAGTCCCAGCCTCAGACCCACAGTCCTAGTGGGACCCATAAATTAATTGTACTAGTGAATTGTAATAGATCTTCTGACATTTTTCTGGTATCCTCAGAGAAAAAAAAAAAGTTATTAATTTAGACTCCTTCTGCTTGCCCTTGGGCTCACTTCAGTTTGCAAGATTCCCTCCCCACGGGTGCATCACTGACATGTACACGTACTGACTTACACCATTGTGAAACGTCATTTCTGGCCTTAATCCAGCAAAACACTTAGGCACACACTTCACTTTGAGACAGGTTGTACACTAGGCCCAAATCATGTGATTACTGCCCTAGGAACACAACAAGCAAAGCAGTAAAAAGAAAAATGTACGTTAAAAGTCAGGGCTCCTGCAGCTTACAATGCCATGCTGTAGAACCTGGGCTTTGTGTTTGGATTTTTCAAAAGCTAAAAAAAATCCTCATGAACATAAAAGACCCGGTGCCGTGTGAGCCCCTGGGTGTTCTGAGACAATGGTGGACCTCCAAAAGAGGAAAGCCAGCTCTGTAAGGGGACTGTATGGATGTCAGAGTGGGTCTGGGGAGAAGCCATTGGGATTCAACACATCCCTCTGAAGCTTAGCTGTGGCGGAGGGAAAGCTGGCATGTGATGCACTGGAGACATTTGGCAGATCCTCCTGTGTTAGCCCCTTTCTCTTCCTGTTGTGGTCTGAATGAATAGCCATTCTGCTTAATTTAACCTATTTCTGCCTAAGTACATAACCTGGCTATTTACCCTAAAGCTAGATCTGAGTAGTATTTGTATAACTAAAATGTTTCGGTATGTTCTAGCAGTGATGATTCATTTGTGATTTCTTGGCAAGACTTTTATTCAAGAAAAATCCCTAGTGTAATTAGTTGTACAACATTAATGTTGCCATCATCATAACTTATTTGCTCTCCCTGTCAATATGAATCTGAAAAATCATGTTTCATTGATATAAATTATATCTGCACAAAGAGGAATTGTTGCAGTAGCTTCATTCACATAGATACAGGCAACTTAGAGAGTAGCCAAATTGTTAAGAAGACTTCTAACAACATAGCCTCTTCTATACACAGAATCAGGCTAGTAAACAGTTTAGGCTAGCATATCAGTAGAAGTCTGTTGCTGAAACCTGCATTGTGTATTTTTCCAACATGGTAACAGATCACTTCCCAATTATCCATACTTTACATCGCAATCCTGAACACAGTATGTTTCTTAATGAACAGCATAAGTACAGTAGCTCAGAGCCAGATTCCACTAGCAGGCGCCACCCTAAATAGAATTAAAAAACCACAAATTAAAAGAAACTTTGGCAGAATTTAACAGTAAACACTATTCCAGTAAGTACTTCTCTTCTATTCTGTCATGTAAATACCTTGCTCGTACAGCGTTTTTCTTAATCGAGACACAGGAATATGACAACATTCAGTGTGGTAAATGGCTTCAAGATATTACATACACAGGAAATTTTGTCAGCATTTCTTTTGAATTACATGTTTTCCAAACACAGTTTAATATTGTTTTTCCCAATACAAATGTGTCTCAAGCTCCATCATGCCAGTTTATTGTCATCTACTACTGCAGAACTCCAGTAAAGGTAGTCAGAATGGAACAAGATTAATGCCTTTCCTCATCTAAATCTGAACAGTTTCTACTTAGGAGAAGTCTTATTAACTTAAGTGATTTCTTTTACACTAGATTCTGATTGCAATCAAAACTAGAAGTGAAAAGTCCAAAAAAAATAAATATATTCCAGAGAACTGTCTCCATGTCAAAGCACTTTATGAATGAAATAACTTATTAACTTTTTGAGATATCAGAGTATTACTATTCTCATTATTGGACCTAAGGTAACAGTGATCTGTGAACAAGCCACCAATTCAATCCACATCCTCAGACTCCTCTTCATCATAAGGTTTTCTTCTTCAAGAAAATTTTTGTTGACTTTTGAAGATTACAAATATTCAGGTATTCAGCAGAAGATAAAATAAATTTCAAAACATTAGATGTTTACTAAATCTTATTTGTAGGGGAAAAAAATAAAGTATGCATATTTTTTATTTTTATATAACAAAATTAATTGAGGAAGCATTAGATAATTGGTACTGACAGGATATGTAGTACATTTATAACCATCAGGGCAATCTAGTGTAATTTTTATTTTCAGATCATCAAGACAGCCTGGAATGTCACCTTAAACATGTAAAATAAATATAAAGAATACACCAAAATGTAGCTTTCTTTTCCATAGCTAGCAGTAACTTCTCTGACAAATCATGCTTTCCCTACACAGTCTTATGTATGATTGGGCAGTTCAAAAACCTTCAAACTCTTATTTTGTTTGCTCTGAGGGAACACCTGTATTGACATGTTCATAAAATAAAATGACTATGCATAAAATAAGCATTTCACAAGATTTTTGTGTTGAATGATACTGGACTTGCTGTTGTAGCAGGTGAACAAAATCTCACAGCTATCCCACCAGGCAACTGCTGGTGTAAAGCACAAGATACTCTTGCCATGGGGAAAAATATTAATAATGACTAGAGCTCTGTCTCTTGCCTTTATTCATGCAAAAATCTCCTTACCAAGGAGGGGAGTAATTTCACGAATTATTATTGCTACGGGCACATTGTTCTCCTATGTAGCACTAGCCCAATACATATTTTTCATGAGTGGGGAGGGTTTACTTTTGTTGTCCATTGCCAGCTAGTGCCTTTTGTGTTGTTTTTTTAGTTGTTTTTGTATTTTTTTTTTTTAAACAATGTGCTTCTTTGGACTCTGATTCTCATTCCCTGCCAGTACTGCAGCAGAGCTTTAGAAACACTCGTGGCATCCTGTGCTTTCCCTGGGATTATCTATGAAGACAATGGTAAAATTTTGTCACTAGGTGGAGCTTGAAGCTTCAGTCCTCAAGTGCTCATCAATTTAATTTCCTGTCACTTTAGCACGGAGTTCCTCAACCTTTCCAATCCCGTAGCTAGGCAACTTCTAAACCATTTGAGGTAAATTTGGTTGTATAATCTGTTGTATGTTATAAGTCCTATTAGAAGTGGTTTTTTACATATTGAGTCATGTTTTCTGTGACTGAAGTTGGATAATGATCAAAGGGAAAAGAATAAAGACTTTCCACATGTGGGCCTGCAATGTAGCTCATGTAGTAAATTGCTCCATGTTTGGCTCTTTTAATTCTCTACCAGATAAGCAGACTGATTGCAAAGTAAATATGGCAGTGCTGGTAAGAGAATGTTATTTTACATTATTGTCTGACTGTGGACATTAATCACCTGAATCAGTAGTCTCATATGCTGGTAGACTGATAGATATGATAGCTGTGCATCAACACCCAGTGGCACACAGCTGGGTCTTCATCAGGTCAATATAAACAGTCCTTATGTCCTAATATATTTAATATGCAGTAAAAAAATTATTTCCTTTATGCTGCAAGCTGCGCCAGTTCAGAAAGCTCTTGGGAATATGCAGCCTCACATATGGTAGCGTGACATTTACTCTTCTGGTGCCACATGGAGTGGAGGAGGAGCTGCCTCATACTAGCGGAGAGCTCTGTTGTGGTAATAACTTGACCTCACTAGGGAATCAGGAAATCTCCCCTGATTATTGCAAGACTCAGTGGGGCACACACAACACTCCTTTCCTAGCAGGAATTCTCTTTCCTGTGCTCTGTTCAAACATGGTATAAGCTTCACTGTGTGAAAAATGTGGCATATTGAATCTTGAACTAAAGCTTGACCAGAAAGACCTAATCAGAGATCTTAATTTGCCTCTCTCACAGGTAGCTTGAGTTTTCTGAGCTTTTAATATTACTGGAAAGGTAAGGGAAACTTTCAAGAAAAACAAACAACATTTATATTTAGGGCAGTAAATAATGTGCAGTGGTAAGATTAGGACTTTAACCTAGAATGTCCTCACTAATGTATTATTCCCAGGGAAAACTTCTCCAGGCAGGTTCCAGAAGAAGGAGTGTGTCCGATACAAAGGGTGGAAGCCTGAGCAGCGCAGAGCAGAAAGCATCCCATGAACAGGAGGATGGTCAGAAAACCTTCTCAGAAGAAAGCAAGAATATTTAACTATTTGTTTCAAAGCTGCTGCTTTAGCCTAACACATAGATTGAACTATTCAGATGGGGGAAATCCTGACAGTAAACAGGTGTAGAGATAGTAGTGGGTAAGCAGTGCCTGGAATTACATACACACTGTTTATGTAAGCATTTGGGGTCATATTTTTGTACAACAAAAATATTGCAGCAGTCAAGCTTGTAATTAAAAGGTTTTCATCTAATAAAAACTGACCTGAAAGGAAGCAGCTCAAGTTACCAGGCAACGATTTGCAATGGATCAAGGCAAAACTAGATAGTGCCTATCTCTGGGGAGGAAGCTCTGCCGATCTGACAACAGATACATTGATTCTCAGTGCTCTTTTCTAATCTTTGACCACTCCCTTCGTCCTGTCAATGATTAGTTCAATAAAGAGTAAGAACTGCTTCTTGCAGTAGCTGAGTAAGGTGTATGTTCTGCAGAACCTTTATAAATTTTATCCCAAGTGAACTAGAATTTAGTCTATTCTTGAAACATCTAAGTGCACATGCTCTTTTCTGCACATGTATTTTTGAAACTTTTACAGAAGTTAGTGTATTGCAGAGAGAAATTTCACCATGCCTAATTTCTCTAACTTACTAGTTAAAACGATGTAAGGTTTGCATAACAAATGAGGCCTATACTGCATGATTTTGTACCTTTGGCATATGTTGTACTTATATACAGGATTCCCTTTGACATCAAAGGCCCATGGATGACAGTGCTCTCAAGATTGGACCTATGACTTCGACTTTCATCTTTCTGTATTCTCTAATATGATACCAACATTTGTGGTATAAATCCCTGACGATATCAAGGCTGCTTTTAATTGTTACAAAGTCTGGTACAGTGCATATAGAATAATCAAGTAGTAGGTGTTCTCCCTTTTTAAGTAATAAATATCTTAGCTTTCAGGAAACATTTTTTTGTAAAAAGTCAAAGGCATCTGTATGCTTGAGTGCCTGAAACTCTACCACTTTAAAAAAGAACAATTACTTCAGATGTTAGCTTGGAAGCTATTAAAGTATCTAGTCCATTATACAAGCCCCAGAATCGTACATACAGTAAGATTCAAGCACATTAAATTATGTTTAGATAGGGTAGATTTTCCTGAGACTAGTCCTGATTGTAGTTTGGGCAACAGAATTAATGGAGTTTATGAAGTGCACACTTACAGATACTGATTTATAAATTAAGTGTATTTCAAGCACTTCTTTATTTACAAGTCTTGTGTTGCAAATACAGTCTTATTGAATATTGAATACACTGAAGATATGTCTTAACAAAGATATGAAGATATGTCTTTGAGGAAGCAGAAATTTGTGACAACATAGCAGTACATGTGTTACAGGTCCTGCTGGGAGGTTGATGGAGGCAGCTGTTCCGTTTAGTCTTAGTCCTCAGATTTTGGTTGAACTGGTTTTGTATAAACTTTGTACACTCTGAACACACAGACTAAGGTGAGACCTTCCTTTCTTGTGTCTCTTGCAGTCTCCTCCCTATTCTGAGATTTTCTGTAAACCAACAGTTTAGCAAGAGTTGAAAGCCTTTAAGATTTGACAAGCAGCCTCAGTATCTTCAAGCTGAAGCCCTAATACCTTTGCCTTACTACCCAGACTCTCTCTTATTTCACCGTTCTTTCATCTTTGTTAGTTTTTCCTTTGAAAAGACTGACTACTTTTTCAGTTTAGTTAATTGACAAATCTACAGACCAAGCTCCAGTTCTCACATTCTCACTGTTTTAATTCTTTCTCTATTGCCTTTACAACTCTTCCCATAAAAAATGAGAATAACAAAATTCAGAATTACCTTCCCTCTTTTCTTGGCTTAACTTCTCACTATACTCTTTCTACATTTTCATCATTTGTCTCTCTTGTGCTGAAATAAGAGTCTGATACCTGATGTCTCTTCCAATTTCTCTATGCATCCCAGTGCATGCATACTATCTCACAGAATCACAGAATCATTCAAGTTGAAAAAAACCCTTGGGATCATCGAGTCCAACCATCAGCCCTACTGTACAAAGTTCTCCCCTACACCATATCCCCCAATATCACATCCAAATGACCCTTAAACACATCCAGGGCTGGTGACTCCATCACCTCCCTGGGCAGCCCATTCCACTGTCTGACCATTCTTTCTGTGAAAATTTTTTTCCTAATGTCCAGTCTGAACCTCCCCTGTGGCAGTTTAAAGCCATTCCCTCTTGTTCTGTCACTAATCACCTGTGAGAAGAGACCAGCACCAACGTCTCTACAATGTCCTTTCAGGTAGTTGTAGAGAGTGATGAGGTCTCCCCTCAGCCTTCTCCTCCTCAAACTAAACAGTCCCAGCTCCTTCAATCACTCCTCATAGGATTTGTTCTTCAGGCCCTTCACCAGCTTCGTTGCCCTCCTCTGCACTCGCTCCAGCACCTCGATATCTCTCTTGTATTGAGGTGCCCAAAACTGGACACAATACTCAAGGTGTGGCCTCACCAGTGCAGAGTACAGGGGCACTATCACCTCCCTACTTCTGCTGGTCACACTATTTCTAATACAAGCCAGGATGCCGTTGGCTTTCTTGGCCACCCGGGCACACTGCTGGCTCATGTTCAGTTGCTTGTCAATTAGAACCCCCAGATCCTTCTCTTCCACACAGCTCTCCAGCCACACCTCCCCAAGCGATGCATGGGGTTGTTGTGGCCCAAGTGCAGGACCTGGCACTTGGCCTTGTTGAAGCTCATCCCGTTGACATTGGCCCACCGATCCAATCTATCCAAGTCTCTCTGTAGAGCCTCCCAATCCTTACGCAGATTGACACTCCCGCTTAACTTGGTGTCATCTGTGAACTTACTGATGATACACTCTATGTCCTTATCAAGATCATCAATAAAGATGTTAAACAGAAATGGTCCCAACACCGAGCCCTGAGGAACACCTCCTTCCCATCCCACCTATTCCCACCTTTGATATTTCTCTATTTTTCACTCTTGTTCAATATCTCACATACAATATAGTTATGTGTATGTTTCCCATCCAAAAAACCTGTTTTGTTTCTAGTTGTTTCTCCAACTGCTTGCTGTCCTTCATCCATTATTGCTAAGCTCAACAAATATTCATGTATTATATCTAAACAATTGAGGCTTTATACTTTTTCTTCCAGTTCTGTGCTAGATGTTCTCTAGTTTCTTGCCATGACACTCTGGTGGAAGTGCTCCCAGGTAAGCCTATACTTACATCTTCCTAGCTAAAACTCAGGATTAGTATTAAAACCTCATTCTGTGTGACTTGACAGCCGTTTTTTACAATATCACCCATGGGTCTCTTGAAATCCTGTCCTCTCTTTGCTTCTTTGAGACAGGTATAGTGAGGGTTCCTTTGAACTGCATGCTCTCAAGACATTCTTCACATGTTCTCACCAACAGTCTTCTCAGAATTCAATTTCTCTTCTTGCTTCACACCTCAACTAGTGTCAATCTAACACAGAAGCACAAATTCAGTTACTTTGCTTCACTGATGCACTGATTATCTGCCCTTTGTTTACTACAAATTTATTTCCTATCCAAACTAAAATTTCACCCTGGTGTATCCATGGAGGTTCAGCTCAAGCTCAACATGATCAAACCAGAATTTATTATTCCTTCCCCACAGCCTTCCTCACTACTTCCTCTGTCATTCATCCTGAGCAATGCCACATCCTGCCTGTTCAAGCTGTTAACCTGAGCATTTTTTTCAATTCTGACCTCTCTGTTCTCATATTAGTTCAGTGATTAGGTTTTGTTCATTCTTTCTGCATGATTAACATAATACACAATTAACATGTCCATGCACAAAGAAAACTCTTGCCTCTGTTTCCATCACGTTGTATTCGTTTTTTTGCTTTCAGCCATCTCTCATGCTTTTCCCTATGCAGGTTTTTACAGCTGAGCACCTACACAGGATGTTTCTGAAAAATCATCTCCCTAGTCAGTACTTGACCATGTCTAAGCTTCTGTACCAACTCAAATAATTTACACAGAGTTTTCAAGCTCTTCGCAAGTTCTGCCTCACAACCTGAGGAATTGGGACCCTGCCTTTAACCGGTCCATCACATTAGCTTCCATTTGACTCAGAACCATTTTTAACATGTTTACATATATGTGTTTTCTCTCATGCTGCTTCTCATGCTTGAGAGGAAGTCCTCATGGCCATCCAAATATGGTGATATATGCTAATATATTATCCTCTTTCAAAACTAGAAAAGGTGGGATGTGGTTCACTGGCTGAAACTACCATCTGTCTTTCTAAAGAATAGTCTTATTGTTTCACTTATATTTCTGTTATCTCTTATTTAATCTTTACATTGTAAACCAGGGAAAGGTATTGATTTGGGTTTGCATTTGAACAGCGTCAAGCACAACTGGGACATGGTCTTAGTCTAGGACTCTTACACCTGACAGCAATATAAATAAATAGCTGTGATAATATATTTTTATGCCAGAAAGTGGCCTCTCAAGCCTAATTCCATCTCCTTGTGGGGCACTATATGCCATCAATACAAATGTGAAAATTTGAGAGTTTTCAAAAAGTGGCTTGTCCTGAGAAATTAAAGGGAGAAGCATCAATTTCACTTTGTCATTATATCTGTGTTCTGCGTATTTGAAATTGGAAGGCTGCAGAGGAAGTTTATCTTCCTTTGTATTTCCTGTTGTGTTGATATCTCAAAGTGCATAGAGTAGAAGAGTTGACCAAGCAAAATATAGTGGGAAGAGCCCTTTTCTGGCAGTAAACATTACAAGCTTTCTACTTTCCAGGGGTAAAACTAATATTTAGATTGATTTATTGTTTTCTGAGCTTTTTTGTATACACTATACATGTTCTAATCAGTATTCATGTTGCTATGATTATTAAATCACAGTTTTAAAAGTTAATTTAATACACCAGATTTTGCATTTATATTTGCAAGTGTTAGTTACACAGATCTGATTCTAAAACAAATGAAAACTGACTAGTTTATACAGATTACTATCCTATAATCCGTAGAATCAATCATTTTCAATGTAAAATGTCACATACTCTCAGTAAGCTGCATATGAATGATAGATCACCAACTATTCATAAAAATGCATCCAGAGTAGAATTTCAAGTGATGAACACTATTTAAAGTTGCAGCTTATCTACAAACTAAGAAAATCAGAGACTGAATGTATGCGAATCTGTATATGTTTTTATGTTTTATATAAATTCTTGCTAATGAGGCTGCATTTCTGAGAATAAGAATAATCTCAACACTTTTTTCCAGGTGCATTTAAGCAATGCCATCTTATGTCATGACATGTTAAAGACTTATATTTTAAGGATTGTAAACATGGAAAATCCATTATCATCTTTTATATATCTATCTGCGATTATGGGGCAGTCTAAATTAAATTATTTTTTTCCAGAAAAGGGCAAAAATACAAAATGTTCATGTCATTCTCTTGGCCTGTTTCCGTGTCAGAGCTGCCCAAAATACATACGGCATTTGCCATCATTTATGATGTTAACATATTTATACTAGGAAAACTTTGCATTTGTTAGTTGCGTCTTGACCAACAGGATGTGCTTTGGCGAAGTCATTTGTTATAGATAATAGGGAACTGGCAAGCATCATGACAGAGAGGCATGGGTCATAGTCTGTTGCTTTTGAATTGCTCCTCCATCTTCTTTAAGTACTGTCTTCCCTAGAACTGAGTGGAAAAGAAGATTGTAGCTTCCTTTTGTCTATGACTCAGAAGCCCAGCTCATGTTTAGCTGTCATATTTCTTGCTTTCTTATAAAATATTTTCAAATTGTAGATTTTAAAAATATATAAACAGATGAAATCATGCCCAGAAATTATGAAGCTCCACAATTTTAGGCATAGCAACCTTTAGTGAATTGTGGGTAGACGACTTGGCAGAAAATAATAGCTGGTTTGGTTGTTTCAGGAAGAGAACCATTATTCTAGGTCATTGCTAAATCAGAAAAGTTGTAAGTAGGGTCTAGCGGAAAGGACAAATGCCTTAAACATAAAAGACACATCTATTACTAATTTTAATGTCTTTATTACAGTGACCAAGGAAGTTGGTGTAATCATTTTTCTTGTATGAGAAGACACTTTAATTAAAAATTTTAGGAGAAACTTTATAAATCTGCAAGAATGAATGTAAAGATTCTGTGGATATTTCTAAAAAGATTTTCAGTAATCTAGGTGTGTTATAGCAAAAGAACGAATGGACAATTGTGCATCTTCTTTCATATAAAAATCTGGAACAATCTTTTCATGTTCCAAAAATTATAAAGTACCACTTGGCATTCAAGTTTATGAGATGCTTGAAAGTCTGAGTGAAGTTAGCTTTTCTTTTCTGTCAGTGAAACACAAAATGCTTACTCATTACTGAGTATAAGGAATTTTTCCAAGATGGTCTCAAGTGCTTACCACAACTTTAAGGTTTGCCAGTGTTAACTAATTCTGAAATGTTTTCACCTAGGTCAGGTAATTTCTAGAAACCAACATATAACGTTTAACAGAAATTCTTTCAGTTCTCTTATTCAGTCAGTTTTCAATACCATTGACTAAAAGCACAAGAAAATCACATGATGTGCCCTAGTGTACACGTGAGATATTAATTTGGTTGGGGTTTCAACCAAGGAAGTTTCTGCCTGCTAGTCTTTTGCTTTTACCAGGAGATCATATGGCATATGATGCATATACAGTCAATGAGCTGTCACATTACAGGAATCCTCTCATCTGAGCTCTTATAAAAAATAAACAGAGACTCTTTAACATAAATGTCATCTGAAAAATCATCTACTTTTTTGGTTATGCCAGCAAATTAATTCAAGTTGCTTGGATACTTTATCATGCCCTCACTGTCATTTACAAATATCCTAACAAGTTTGGAAAGAGGTTAAAAAAGGATAGAAATAATAAGTGATAAAAATTAGATTAAGTAAATCAAAATAAATCTTGTGATGAAGTGAGAACTTTTTTTTTACTGTAAATGTGGTCAGAGCTATGCTTAGACTATCTTTAAAATGTATTAGTTTAACTGCATTTGGTCTTGCTGTTTTATCAGTTTATTGCAGAAATATGACAATGATGGGAGATGTGTACCATATTCACCGTACAGTGATATTAGACCAGCCTGTGAATGTATTTTTTAATACACTAGTCTTGTAATCTTCTACATTATTTCCCCCAAATATAGCAGTGGACTGGTTCCTTTTTTTCAATATTACAAATAATGCCAATCAAAGTACACACATAATAACACAATATTTAAAGTATGACTGGCGAACTTACTGTTATGATTTCACTCACTCTGTAACTGGTACAGCTGTTACAGGTGGAGGGGAGGGATTAGGATGTGGATTACGTGTGTGTGTGTCCTTGACACTATGTAAGGAAAATGGCTCCTTCTTAGGCGTGTTTACAGGCACTAAAGCTCTCAAATGAAAATTCATCTTTTCTTAAACCAAACTGAAATCTTGTTCTAAGGGGCGGGGGGGGGGGGAGGGGGAAGGATGGAGAGTGGAAAGACTATTGTAGATTTTTGGTGGATTGTGATCCCCTCTGCCAAAACAGAAGATGTTTTAGAAGATAAGGTCTGACTTGATCTGTTCTGACCAGATCTGACAGCAATCCATTTCTGTTAAGACTCATGTTGTATAACCTACAATTGTAGATAGCAATGAGGAAGGTGAGTAGTGCATCATTAATGGTGGATGATATGGATTTTATTTGACATCCACATAATATAACAGGACCTACATTTGATTTAAATGGTATAAAATTTTGAAGCTACAACTAGATCATCAAGTCTGAGCTCTTATTATCAAGACATCATAAGGGTTCATTTTTATGCATGTATTTTCACCCTAATATTTATAAATTTTGGAGGGAAAAAAGGATCTATAAGAAGTTTCTAATTTAATAGTCCACTATTTTTTCATCTAGTAATTACTTAGTTTTCTTCATCAGATTAAATACCTGTTTATAATTAGTATTTTCTATCAATGTATTTTTTACACATCACAGTCATGTCTTCTGTCCAGCTTATTTTTGATAAGCTAAATAGATAGATAGTTTAAATCTGTTATTGTTAGTCATGTTTCTTACCCCTCAGCTAATTTTTCATGGATTTTTCTGGATGTATCCTTTCCAATTTGAAAAGATATATCCCACAGTATACTACGCATGGGCAAACAGAGCAATCAGATGTGACCCCAAAAGGCTCACTTATGAGCAAGTAAGAATTAGATGTAGAGCATAACAAAGATGCAATATAACATTAGTATACATGTTTCTGATTTCAGAAGTCTTAGCTCTAGTGGAGGGTTTTTTTTTCATTTAAATGGATCTTTTGGAAGAAAAATGCTGCAGTTGGCCCTCTTCTAATTCAAAGCTTTGAGAAAAATGGCATTAAGGTAGCCATTGTAGATAGGGAAAAATGAACCAAGATCTAACAATGAAGCCTAAAGCTTAGTGCAGTAGTTGTATAAATCCCTAGATAGCACAGTCAACTTGGTATTGCAGTACTTGCACTGCAAATATTAGTCCAAAAGGGATTGTTAACTTGGAGTGGAACACAGGTACCTGTCTGCCCATGGTAAGGGTGTAGGGGGATTTCTGTGGTCCAGGTTTCTGAGAAAAATATATAGAACCCAGATCATTCCAATCTGCCAGAACTGAACCAATATTGCTATAATATGATGAGAAGAGACAATATGAAAGAGTTGATTTTTTTTTTCTGTTCAGTTCGTCTTACATCACTGTATTCTGTTGGAAATTCATCATCTCTTCACTTACTTGATCACTGGTAGTTTAATTTCTTCCAGTACTGGGATTTTTTAAATATCTGCCCACCTTTACTGTGGAATTTAATAACCATAAGAGTGTCACCACTAACTGGTGTCTTTGCAGACTGCTTTCATCTAAAATGAAGACTTTATCCAGGATTGTTCACTCACTGAAGCCCTCCATGTTTTACACATGTAAAAATTGCTTTTGATGGATGATCTGAAATAGTTTTCTGTTCATAACATTTGAGAAGAGAAACATTTTACTGGCATCTAAAAGATATTACTTACTGTATATTCAGTGTTAGTGAAAGGAAGGACAAATTGACAAAAAAAAAGAGTATCTCAGAGTCTATCAGGATATCAAGGTCTTTCTGGTACAAAGATGGATTTGCAGTTTTGATATATGTGTCTGCATAAACTGGACCCTCCAAGCAAAAGAGAAGAAACAGATGGTGTATTCTGAAATGTAAAATTGTTACCACATTGTGAGAATATTGGGAGCAAACACATTAGAAATAATATTTTATTCAACTACACAATGTTATAAATAAAGATTTCAAAATTATATAAAAAAGATTAATTAACATACTCAAACTAGGATAAGTTTAAGAGAGGTAGAAAGAAGACCAAAAGATCCTATATCTCCCTGTTTGGCTTGAACAAGAAACTTCACTGCATCTTCGAGAGTATAGATATTTATTTTATTTCGAGTGACAAATATCATGAGGCTAGAAAAATACACAGCATATTTGTGGCATGTATTTTAGAAAACCAGCTGTCTCTGGTAATGCAGATGCTGCAAAAAAAGCTGAAGAAAAAGATCAAAGAAATGGGAGACAGTATCATTAGCTAGATTGCCTGTGTAGCAGAGTAAAGAATAAATGTCAAGTAACAATAAAGACCACTAGTATAACAAGGCACAAATACAGGTCTATTGTGATTATAGCCAACGGTCACTGTAAAAAATGTGTTCTAACCAGGTTTTGAGTAAAAGTAAGCCAAGTTGATTGTTATTAGATGACCTTCAAGATAGTGCTTTTAGGATCATGTATTAGATTCAATGAAAGATTGCCTGTGGCCCCACTGTAAATGTGTTTTAATGCCACTCTGCAAATGATCCAGTGGTTTACACAAGCTGTCTGCCAAAATGCAACTCTTCTACCTTATACATTCTGAATATTCGGGTATTCATAGACAATACAAAGAAAAGATTCAGACTGGCAACATACACCATGCCACTGTCATTTACTAATCTTGATTTAAACAAATTGTTTGACATACTGGTAGAAAAGGCTCTGGATATCAGAGGTGAAAAAATAATACGGATTTTTGCAGATAAATACAGTCCAGAATATATTTATAACATTGCAGTAACTAACAGAGAACGTTACATTTTATTTGATAATTCAGCCCTTATAAAAATCTATGATCATCACCATTTGCTCTTAAAATCAGGCATTAATGCAATGGTTCGATATGTTTGTGTTTTGATAATCTGTGCAAGTTATGCTTACTGTGAACAATTTAACACACACACGCACACACAAATATATTAAAATGAAACAGCAGGTTGTAAAATTGCATATTTGAGGAAAAAAATATTTCTTTTTTAGGACTTTTCATCAATATGTCATGCAGCAGTCTTGTTAATATGGTGTACAACACAGCAAATTAAGAATGGAGATGAGTAAGGCCAAAATGTCTTCACACACCTGTTAATTACCTCTATTATATTTAACAGCTTAAGCTGAATATTCCACTAATGTTTCAAAATATTTTCTATATAGAATAGCAGAGAAGTGCCTGGCACTCCTCTCTCCTCTTCTGAAAGGAATGAAACTCTGCTGTGCTTACTGGAGTTATTAATTAAGCTTGGAATTAGCATGTATAGTTTGCATACAGCTGATGCTCTTATATACATGCATATGTACACTTACATATGAACACACACAAACTTATATATACCCACACGTGAGCAAATGGAGGAATGGGATGAGTATTATAAATCATAATCACTCTAGGCTGGGACTGTGGCAGTGCAGTACTCAGGATTTGTCATAAATCTTCCATTTAACCCAAAAGGCCTTAGTTTATTTGAGATCAAATTCTTGATTTAATTTGTTGCCTTAACAATTGTTCTGTATTAATAACTGGAACAAAGATCTTAAAAAGCACAAAATACTTTTTAAAGTAGGGTAATTTGAACTATTTCCAAATAATATTCCAACAGACATTATTGCTTTAATAGCTATAGCCTTTCTTTATAGGACTTCATTATGCTATGAATTTACCCAACACATTCTCAAGAGTAATGAATAAGATTCAGTTAAATATCAGTGTTAAATATCTGTGATTAATGACCCATGTCCCTTGACAAAGGTTAAATGTGAAACATAACTCCCTTTTTTCAAAGCTGAAAGCATAATACTATGTTTTCCAAAACCATGAAAATGTAAAAGCTTATTTTTTGCCACAGGTAGCTTTGGAATAAATACAGATTACTCTATACACCAATTTTTTGGTTCTGTAAATGCAACACAGTGGATTTTCTGGTGTCATTGGGCTTCTAGTTTTCAAGTGGGGACTCAAGATCTTAGGCTGACTGTAACTAATTTAACGAATGCTGAGAAATTAGTAATCATTTAGATAACTCTGGTCCAAGCAATTGCAAGTATAACAGAACAGAACTTTTACATCACATATTATATCTATTTGTGAACTGAAATACAGGGTCTCTGTTGGATAACTGACTAATGTTTTCTGTGCTGCCTAACAGGCTATCACTGTCTTTTTACTCTGACACAAAGTTTTAGTGTAAGTTAGAGTGATTCACATAGTCTTTCTGCATTCTGAATTCCCTGTGTGTAAAATGGTGATGATACTTCATTTCACCCACACATTACTTAAACTCCAGACTGTTCAAAGGCAGGACAGTATTTTCACAGCTTTCAACAAAATTGCATCACTTTTTTTCCAGTACAACTAATAGATCATTCTTTTAACGGGATTAATTAACTGAAAACTGAAAGTGGAATACATCCCATCTAATTTTAGTAATCTAAATTTAGGCATTGAGTCTAAGGTAGTCATCTGCACTTCTGTAGTAAATGAAGAGAGGTAGAGACTCCCAAAGGGTGATTCATCCCATCCAAAGACAAGTGTCTAGCATAGATGGAATGAATTGCCATCTCTCTCTTCCCCTGTCCCTACCATGAACAGAGACAGCTGGTTGACTACATACATACCTTTTCAAAGCTGTAAGTAGTTGAAATGACGTGCATTTTTGAGTACACTTTTTAAAAATATTGTCATTAATCTTTCTCAGATTCATTTGTAGCAGATATAAACCCAAAGAAGAGTTTCACCAGCTTAAGGTTTCAGACAACACATGGTTAACATTTAAGTGTATAAGTGTTGACAGGAGAAATATATACTGCTTTGCTCAATGAGATAGAATTGTTAGAGGAACAAAGTTAAGTGTGATGGATAACTGAGTTGAGACCTACCTTATCTTCACTTTTGCTTTTGAGAAGCAGAAGTCAATAGAGCCAAATACATTTTAATCTTTTATTTCTTTGCATATTTAAAACACATACTAATTGTAAAAGATTAAACTACTAACGTTACTGAAAATCTTCACCTACTATATGTCACTGTATGCCACTGTGTTAGTCAATAAATCAAAGTTAAAAAAATTAGTTGATGCATCCATATGGGGTACGAAATTTGGTGGTACATTTTGAAGATCTATGTTTGCAGGATTTCTTAGTTTTAATAACTTTGAGTGGTTGCTCAGTAGTAATTTTGACATTAACAACATCCACCTATCATGCTGAAAATATTTTTGCATTATAAGAAATAAAGAACTAAAATATTTTTGCTGTTGAACTGTACCAAATGCTATAAATACATAACACAATATTATCCCGTCATAAAAGCATATTCAATACACTGGAGGACAGATTGTTACAATTATTGTGCTGAGTGTATGAATATTTGTGTTTTCATCACCGATACATTGGTTAGTACAGTTTTAAGCTCATACTTTTCTGTACATTTCAGTCCATTATTAATGCATAGAAATATATTGCTTTGCAAGGAATGGACACATTTGTGTTTCAAAGCTTCAGGTTTACTTTGGGTACTAAAAATGCAGTCACCTACCACAGTACTGAAATTCATTTTTGCTTGAGTTATCCAGCCATATCTTGTGTATATCACTGCAGAGACTGTCTCCAAATTCCTGTTTGAGCTTTTGCATAAGTGCATGGTATCTTTGCTTAGTGATAATTATGTGGAATTGGTTTCACATCTTCTGAAACTAGATGGTAATAGTATACTTTGAATCAGTCATCAGACCTCTACAGACATGCTGAAGTCATGTCGGTGCCTGCCATTGCTGAAAGAGATGTGGTAAGAGTTCTTATTGCCCAGACTCTAAAGTATGGACTCTGATCCCTTTGCATAAACATTTCTTTTGCCTACTGAAGATCTAAAAAAGTTATAGATCAAAACTTAAATAAAACAAACCAAAACAACAAGAAACAACACCCAACACCCACCAAACCAAAACAAAAAGGCCATGCAGTCCAGTCAATGCTCTCTGACTCCTGAGACATCGTACTGGTTTCTGTGTATGAGTTTGTCCAACTCTTTCTCATTGATCGGGCAAGACCTTTCATTGTCAAACCCAAGGCAGCACACAAGGATGTATTTGTCTTTACCACTAAGCGTGACTAACTTTTCGTTTCAAACATGGGAATATATGCAGCAGTAGATAAGAAAATCTCGTGCATGAGGTTCTGATATCCCTCAGAGCTGTCTTTCGTTAGCTTGAAGCATATTACATAGAAACTTGCTTGCTGTGTACAGAACTGTCATGTATTCTGTGTTTATAAGCTTTTTTCATTCTTTAAATAATTATTTGGTAAGGCTTCTCTCCATTATTGCATTTTTTGATCTGCTGTTACATTCCTGAAACAAATCTGATATTAGGTCTTGCGTCTCTTTTTCCAGTAAATGTCAAACACAGCCCAAGTTCCATGGCTTTCTGTACCTTTACATAGTACTAAATGCTAAACAAATGCTTCATATTCTCCAGATGTGTCATGAACACTCTTTGCTCTCTGAACCAGACTCATTCCATCAAGAATACAAACAGCATGGGAACGGTTTCAGTGGAGCTGTTCTACTCTTTCTCTAGTTATGCTTGCCTTTGTTACTTTTTGTAGTGATCCATATATTTCTAGCATCAGGTAGAGAGTTGGTAGTTCATACCAGTAATTCTCTAATATGCAAGTCTGATCTTTGAACAGAATTATGTTTTCAAGTAAATTGCTGTCTGCTTTGAATATGCTGTTTCGTCTCCTCACATGAGATTGTTTGGCCATCTGTTGCTTTTGATTTGGCTTTTTTCAACTCTGTCTTTAATGCTGTGAGAACATATTTATGGAAAGTTTATCCATCAACACGTTTTTCAGTATATGTTTCAGTACATGTTTCAGTATGTGTTTCCCTGTGACACTAGCAATACTAAATGCTCCTCCAAATTCAGATTTCAGCTTGCAGTAAACAGCTTTTGTTCAGAAATTTTATCTATTGAGTTTTATGTGGTACCTTACATGCACCTTGTCTTTCTACGAGTTAAATCAATATTATCACAAAACTAACAAAAATGTGTTTTTTTGATTCATGCAAACAGTTCATAATATGCAGTACTGTCTGTCTACTGAGAATATTCACTGTCTTCTCCCACGTTACTTTTGTTCTCTTCATCTTGGTGTACAAAACCATAATAAGGATACAGCCATCAACTGTTTTGGCGCAGCTCTTTGTACTTGTGCATTTGTACAGTGTACTGTGTTTAACTATCTCTCCATGAGTCTGTCTTCCCTTCCTTCCAGAAGAAACATTTCATCTCACTTACTGTTGAACTGGATGGAGCCTTTCTTTGTCTGTGTCTAGCCTGAAGTATGTCCCACAACTTAGCCAACAATCCTGGTCCTGAAGATATTCAGATCAAGGTATGGAATGTGCTGTGGTTTCTAGCCTACACACCTGTATTTCCTTCCCAAGGAAACCAAAGGATGGAAGAAGTGGAAAGAGGAAGGTAGTATTACTGTTGTTGAACACACACTTGGGAACTGAGTCATGAATTTTACATCTCTTCTATGATCATGTGTCTGCTAGCCCTGCCTACGCTGTTCAGCTCAATAGGCATGACAGAAATTATATGTATTTTATGCTGTACAAAAAATAATCACCCCATCATTAAGAGAATTAATACTGGCAAATGTATATTATGGAATCGAGTTACCATTTTACACCTTGGAAAATCTGTAGATTACATATAAGACTCCCCTAAACTATGCTATCATCAACCCTGTCCACCTCAAACTTTATCACTTTCAATACTACTAATCACCTGCCCGGTTCCTGGACCATGTGAGATTCGTAAATTCAATGTTCCAGCATATTTTCTCACTTTTTACTCCATCCAAATCCCACTTACCAAAGGATGTTTGCTGATCAATGGAACAAAGGTAACATTTCCTTTTATTAAAAAAGTGAATAGACAGGTATTTATCAGTTCTGAGCCAGCATTATGTATTTCTAGGAATCATTAAATGACATAAATTTGTATTCTAAATCTAATGTTAGCATCCTTGTGAATTCTCCATTCAATAAATACATGTATTCTCATCCTGTGAGGAACAGCACCTTTATAAAGCGCTCCCTCAGTGAGAATGGATTGCTATATTGCGGAGAGACTCAAATTACGCAGTATATATTAGTAAGAACTGAGACAGTTACTGAAGCAGACGTCCTTCAGTTCCTTGGCTCTGAGTAATTTCTGAACAGCACATAGTACCAAAACAAAAAAAGTCACCCTGAATGCAAAAGTAGACCAGCTAAAAAACCTAACTTAACAAGCAAACAAATTTCTTAGGATGATGAAATGTGAAGAGATAGATTGTGCCTAATCAAAGTCACCAAACTAACAACCTGGGAGTATTAGTATGCAGAGATATTCAACAGATATGGAGAGTTAGTTATAAGAAAAATGTTGTCTTGAAGCACTCAAAGAGGCAATAAGGTCCTGCTAATGTACTGGATCATACAAAACTAAATTATCCATGGATACTTCAAATTCAGGCCATAGTATCTTTCCTTCATAGAAGTGGAGGACAGTACTTTATGCATACAGGCATTAATAATAATTAATTGTCAGTATACTCACAGAGGAGATGATGACTTTGGCCTCAATCCCTGACCGTGGAAAGTTTTGCCTTATTTATTATTACTATTCCTCTTTCATTTATAGAAGGAGGATATATTTATAGGAGAAGAAGGTTAACCCAATTACTGAATTGTAAACTGTATCCAAAAAGGCAGATTCTTTTTAAGCTAAAAAAAAAAGATGTGATTTAAAAATTTAATACAGGGATGGGGGAGATTTTATGATTCCAGGTAGCCATTCTGGAGTATTTGACAAATATAAACAGAGCAACAGAGTCTAGTAAAAAATCTGATTTTAAATAAGCCTATAAGGTTTGATGAAGCATGGACTGTGACCACCAGAGCAGCTACTGAGAAAAGGTTTCTGGAGTCAGTAGTTAAGATTATTCATACCTGGTAGTTGTGCAGTATATTTCTATCCTCTCCAGATAGTTTAAAAAGGATCTGTTAATACTGTGTGAGCTGTTCTTTAAAGGTATCAGATTATGGTTTCTTGAAACAAAAAAAAATGTAGCCACTACACAAATTCAGATGTTTGTTTAGCAGAAAATAAATCCAAGAATGTCAGCACAGATAGAAAATAGTATTTTGATCACCATGGCTATGGACACATATAAAACAAAGAAAATCTAATTATTGCTTGGATCCCAAGGGTTGACCTTACTGAATGAAGTGTTGCATGTATTGTTTGGATACTGTAATTACAAACAACATCACAGAAGACAATCATGTGTTTGTATATGGCTGTTGCTTCAAGACAGACATGTTCTCTTAAAAATAGGAGGCACAGGAAGGGAGAAGCTCGCAGTTGCTTGAGTAGGGTTTGAAGCAGGCAGTCTCCAGAGCAGGCTGAAATAGCTGTAGATCAGGACATCATACCATTAAAATTAATGACTTTACCAATGTCTTGAAAACCATATTCTTGGACGTGTAGTGCCCTTAAGAAATGTTCTGTATTACGACTTTCTGTGTTATTGTAGATTTGGCTATGCAGGGTATTTCTCATGGTGAGGGAAGGGAAGGGTAAAAGAGGATTGTTTACTGTAGCCATTTTATACCAGCTTTGCCAAAACAGAGTCCTTCTAAAATCTTTTCAAACATCACACCTGCCTGCCAAAAAATGCTGGAGAACAGAACAGATTCCTTTTTTTTTTTCCTTCTGTATGAATAAGCACACTGGGAATTTAAAAAAAAAATAAAAAATCTGTCATGATTTACTGCTTTAGATGATTACTATTAAAAAACCATTTTCCTTTTTTCCTGGAAATGTCATAATTCCTTTGGAATATATCAGCCATACAATGAAATTATTTTAACCAAAATGAAACTATTTTAGCCAAAGGATGAGACATTCAGAGTTGTAATAACTTACTTCCAAGGCTCAGGCCTTATCGTCATAATTAATACTTAGAGTACTTCAAACTGTTCATCATTCTTCAAAGTATTTGAAATGTCTTCTCATTGTAAACAATATGACAACTTTCCTTGGTTAAAGGTCACAGCAGCTAAACTCCTACTCAGTTAAATTTTCCCTTAAGTTATTAAGCTGTAACTTTAAACATACATTGCAGCAAGAACTGCATTACATAATGTCTCTCTTAGTCTTACAACTACAATTATGAGACAACACCTATTCAAAATATGAAACAGGGATTTTTTTTTTTCTCTGACAGTATAGCAGACTGAAGAGAGAAGTCTTCAAGTCTGTCTGTTTAAGGGTGTGATCTGCATCCCTAGTTACTAATTTAGCATCAAGCAAGATGATGGTTTAATTAGAAGCAGCACATTGCCTTTGATAAACAGATGTTCCCTTTATTTAACTGCTGCCCACAAAGTTAGCACAAACAGATTTTTTTTTCTTTGTCACAGCCTGTTAGTTTCCGGCCTCTGGTCATTGCATCCAGATATAGTTCCCATAAGCAAAACATTCCCAATTAATATGTATTGCTATAAATATTAGTTCATCCCTGCACATCTTTATAATTTCCTTAAAGCTCTGTAGCTAAGTTGAGCTTCTCTGTCAAAGCTGTATGAGTAACAGTCCAATAAAGCCACACCTAGTTGTCAGTGGACCAGGATTTGGGTAAACATGGTCCAACCCAGCACTCATGTGTCCGGTGACTTGGTAAACAGTGAAGCATTCAGAATTTTAGGGTCCTACCTACTGAGTGAATAAGACCCCACCTTGCTATTATTGCTGTAACAGCAAGATAAACAAAAACTCAACACACAACTCAAAAGAGCTGCCATTGGACCTATTAAAAATAATTCTGGGCAATTTCTTGATAGGTTGCTAAGCAAATAAAGGCTCAACTTTGTTCTACTTTTCTAGCCTCTAGGTAAATAACAAGTGTAGAAAAGCATGCACGAGTTAATAAGCAAATAAAGCTTTTAACTTTAAAAAAATTATCTGTGTTAGACACTGTAGCAGATGTTGTCACGAATATATTACTGATTGCACCAGTTTATGAAGAACGCTTTACTTTATTCTATCAGGTTGTATTTTATCTTTATCTTTATCTGTCTTCAAAAGCTACAAATATTTAGCATGAAACTTATTAAGTTAAAAGAATGACTAGATGTACTTTTAAAAATGGATATTTACCATTTGTTTATTTTGCTATTTCAATTCAACTTCTATCCATGTATAGACACAATATGCATGTAGCTTAGGAAGTTAATGCTTACCAGGGATGGATATGAGCATACGTGTTTAAGTTGCAGTCTGTCAATAGCTACCTCAATGGATATGGTTCAACATATATTTGTGATTTCTGTGTTCCAGATTTTCAAGGCTCAGTGTCTAACATACCAGTTACCTTTGAAAAAGTCTCTTTTTGAATATAGCTTTAAAGCTTCACAGAAAACCCTTTGTAAATTCTGCCATCTCAGGTTCAAATTCTGCATTCACATTCACTGACAATGCTGATGTCTAGTGGGCAGAAAAATCTCCTCTCAAGCACTCCATCCACCTCCAGCTAAGACCATTCACTTCAGTGGTATTTCCTATAGGTACTTAAAAGTATGGTTTCAGTTATTTTGTGCTCATGAAGAGTTAAATATTTATGACCTGATTTTTTGGGCAGCTGGACACCTCCTTGAAGATGATGAATGCTTTTGCTCTGGTCAACATGTTGATGGCTACTTAAAGGTTGCGAAGTAGAACTGCTGCTGTAGTTGTGCTTGTTCTTGTGAAATACTTAGGTCATTCAGGGAATATAAGAGTTTCTTACGCTGCCTTTATTTCCCTGAGCAAACACACAGCTGGGGCCTATGAGTGAACTGTTACAAAGCAAGAGTTCTATCTATCCTACATCCTGTATTTATTTACACCAATGGTACTTCTTGTTTGAATAAGGACTGGTAACATAAGCATTTCCAAAATTAAATTGTAAGGTTTTCCATGTGACTGTAAGGTTTTTTTTCATGAGTACTCTTAACTGAAAAAATTAGAAAATAAATCATACAGGCTGTAGGAACTACTATGAGTTGGAAAAACTACTGTGAGCCTTACAACTAGAATACACACATTAGAATCAAGCTAATCACAACTATGTGGTGAGCAAACCAATGATCACAATAGGAAATAGCTCTGCTACTGCAAACTGCCCTTTTACCACATAAAATAGGATAGAAAAGCAAGTTAGGCCACAAGTAGTAACATAATGCAATTGCAATATATGAATCAGTTCCTGCTTCACATTTACTATACAGCTCTGGTTTCTCTGACAAGACTATCCCAAAGTCTCACTTTTAAAGAAATATTGATATTTTACACCACTTTGAATATAAGCAAGGTCTGTTTGGAAGAAGACAATTAGGAAAAAAAGCTCTCAATGTTGAACTTGTTTAGCAAACAGATCGCTCTTGGGTGCATTACAATTCTACTCTTATTTAGAGCTTAGGTGAATTTATAGATTTGCAGGTAGTTTGCAGCCACTGTGTGATTTTTGCCTTAAATGTACTAGCAAGCCTTCATTCTGTTTTGCAAGGTAACCAAGATATAAAATGTTCATGTATGCCCATCTATGCTCTATTTTAGCTTCACTTTGTGCTTTTGGCTCCCTTGGCTTTTAGAGGCAGGAAAATATTGCTCGATAGGGAGGGTTATTTTTCGGTTGCCAGAATTCCTTTGCAGTTTTAATGGAAAGAAGCAGAACTTTTTTGGGGGGAGCCAGCATCTCATTTCCATTCCACTCTCATACAGCCACTGTTGTATCTGCAGGGCCTGCAGAATGTAAGTGCTGCAGCGGGGCGAACAAAGACGCCATTCAGCATGGAGAGCAGCTTCCCTTCCGCACCACTCTCTGGCCACGGCGAGGTTGACTGGAGCATGCTATCTGACCGACACAGGATTCACTGCCTGAACAGAACTCCCCAAGGACGCCTGTTCGGCATCCTGAATTAGTCCAGTGGGATGAAGACTTCCTTTTCAGCACTGGCGTGAGCGCTTAGAATCAGCTGTGGCTTGCTTTTGTTTCCCCGCTCTTTACATACAGACATGTATTTTTTGGGATCATACTTAACATCAGAGCTCAGGTGGCTGGCTCCACTACCCCAACTGCGTGGTGGGGTGGTATGTTCCAAAGTTACAAAAATTGTAAGAGGACATTGTTTCTAATCTGCCTCCTCTGAAATCCCATCGCAGGGGTCATTTCCTGACTTTTGTGTTGTTTCGATCCAATCCCTTGAAAAGTTCCCACCCCCTGTGATTTTGTAAACTAATTATATCAGTGAGATGTTTTCCCATATCTATTTCCTAGGTTATGCACATTAAAAAATTTACTTTAGAATATGATTTTGCTTAAGAAAATTAATGTAGACCTTTTCTGGTTTAAATAATTAAAATAGGATTAATCTATAAACTAAGTGTTTAAAGTGAAAAGGAAAGGTGCAGCAGGCAAGTCACACCTTATTCATAGTGTTTGTTCATTTTCAGACTTCAAGTTGATGAAAAATACACAAAAATCGTTAAAGCTTCATAAAATGCTTAACACTTCTTAGCGAGAACCCATGCCAACATTCAACACATCTGTTTCTGTAATGAGAAAAACCAGGTCACAACTTTCATTTTCAAGCCCTAAATTACATAGTACCCATACAAGATTTGCAAGTCAGGCTTTGCTTTGTAGAGAAACAACAGATACGGCTGAGAGAGGCTAAGCCACCATGACCATAAACACCATTTAAGCACAGAGTCACCATTATGAACTGTGCCAGTACAACATCAGAAGCTAGCGATTAAAGAGTCAAGCTAGGATTAGTGGATCAACTTTATTCCTAATGAAATATCATTGAAGCAATGGAAATTTATATCATGGATGGATAAGGCCCAGTATGTCTGCAGTTTAACTACATGCATGATAACATGCATGATTAACAGATATGGCAGAAATCTTATCCCAGTTGGAACAGTTTAGCTCCAGTGACTTCAGAGACATACTCTTTATTTAAATCACTATGATGAGAGCAATTGAATATATGGTACAGTTCTAATTTGAAGGATAATGCAAGCAAACCTCTGATTTGTGTAGTATGTTGTGTTTTCTCCTTTCTTTCCCAAAGTAAAACCATTTTATTTACAGTCATCTCCACAACACGTGGACATCAGTAAGGATAAGTCACAAAGATTTGGTGGTTCAGTTCAGATATACATCAAGTTTAATGGTTTCCAGAGTTTACCTGATCTCATTCAAACTTTTCTAGTCTGGAAATTATATGACAATCTCCTAAAAACAGACTGTCTTGTGATTTTACAGTTCTTCCTTGTTTCATTCAGGTCAGCTGTAGTGCAGGAAGAGTCTTTCTCACAGTATTTTGGCATTTCCGATTTCAGTTCTGGCTGAAACAGAGAAGTGCCGAGGCATGAGAAATAACTTTGCAATAGCTTACAAAACATTTTTAAAAGATTAGATTTGTTTCCTGTCGGTTTGAATTTCATGTTAATTTTATTCTAGATAGATTGATCTGGCTATTTCCACACAATAATTTCCCTAGTTTCTTTACTGACTAAATATAATTTGTCCAGTAGCATTTTCTGAAGAACAAAGCAATTTGAATGGAGTGCAAAAACTAGCCAACACCTAATGACATAGAAAGATTACCGGACTATTGACAAATTTTTTTCTGCACTTTTTAGCCTAGCTCTAAGTTTTAGTATACTTGTCCTTAGACTAAGTGGCATAGCTAGATTTGTTGAGTACTATTACTAACTGAATCATTTATACTACTGCAAACAAGAGGCAGAATGCTGTTACACCTTACCTGACAACATTCTCCTAAATTAGGAAGTCCTCTAGTTGTGTGAATAAGGATTTTTGAAACAATTGCATCAGCATTCGAGTCCAAGATTGAAGAAAAATCTTTAACAGTGATATTATCTAAAACTTCTGAATTTTGATTTATTTTTATTATACTTCTTGTATTCCCTGTAAGGGAATAAAGAGTCTGTAACTGAAATGGGTCAATCATTTGCATAAACTTATTTGGGTAATCAACTTTTATACCCTTCAGAATCAGCCTCTGGAAGAGTGAAGATAGACTGTAAAAAAGCAGTTGAAGAAAACAACCCATGAATGTTTGATTTATCCTTCATTATTTCAATGTGATACTACTGTTTCTTGTATTTAGACATAAACACATACACACATATGTATTTGGACTTTTATTCCTGAAATCCACCTTCTGCAGGCTGCACTTGAAAGGCACACATGTGCACCGCTGTTAAACAGCCATCTCTCACACAACTGTCCAAACAAAATTCATATATAAGACTTTCTGCTAAAGAAATTCCCGATGATGTGGCAGCCTTATACTTGCAGGATGCACAGACAGTCAGTGAATTTTAATGGAATTTTATAGAGACAGTGATGTCCAACTATACAAGTGCCTGCAAATTTTGGTGGCTACAAAGTTGTCTGATTGTTTTGATTTTTTTCCTTCTTCCCTCATATTTTCAAATGATCAACTCAATTCTTTTTAGGTTTTTGTAATGAAGAGGTATAGGAAGGAGGAGAGAGTTTGATTCAGAAAAAATATATATAGATAGCATTCAAGAAACCAAATGATACAGCCAATATGATGCTACTGTAGTAAAGAATCCTTATCTGGCCTAAGGAGATGCAAAGGGTAAGGAAGTAGGCTTCTCTGTTTCACCAAGATATAGAGCATAACCAAATGAGAAGTCCATCTATTCTATTTTCTTCTTATTTGACCTTTCAGATTATCTATAAATGTATTTAATTCTAGTTGTTGCCAGCAGATTTACAGTCCTTGGGACACAAATTCTTTTGTTAGCCATTGTTCAGATAAATGAGGCAAAGCAGTAGTCATGGAAATGCAAGCTTTTGCTGTATTGTCTACTAATTACCTGAAAAAAAATACCCTAGGATCTCTTACTATAGAAAGGTCTCCAAGTCACTGACTGACCATCTAACACCTCTAAAAAAAAAGTGATAATTAATTCCATCTTTTCTAGTTTTTTATTTTATCAAAATTCTCAGCTATTAGAAAGAAGTTCCTGGCATATTTCATCTTGCCTACACACAAAAAACAAGCTGTGAAATAAAAACAACCTTGCATCTTTGTTAGCCTGGTGAAAACTTTTAAGGAGTAGTCAGGAAGCAACTTCTTTGGGGTCCTATTACCAATAGGTCTGGCCTGCACAATTATCATGGGGTTTCATATACCTTAGATCTAGCTGAAGACTTTATATCAAAATGTTTTGGGCTTTCTTTTTCTCCTTACAGAAAATATAGTGTTGCACTACTTTTTTTGTCCCCCACAGGAAAAAGGTTTTGTGTAGATTCCCTCCATTTTCCCATCAGGAAAACCAAGAAAAGAAATAGATTCTTTCCAGTTGGCTGAATATGAAGCCAAATATTCTGGTTTCCTGAACTAATCTGAAATGTTTCATTTTAAGTCAGCACATACTGAAATGCATACCCCTCTGCAGCTGCTTTGCTATATATGTCTCATACCCATGTTCCCTCTTGCAAGCTAGTGCTTCTTGGCCAAACTCTTTTCAAATGAGACGGATGGTGCTTCATCAAAGACACACGACCTGTGCGTTAAGCAAAACACTTCAGTTTGGTCATATGAAAATATTTAAGTTGTGAAAATGCCGAAATTAAGTTATTTCCTTATTTCTGCACAGGTATTTTTTAAAATATTCTATTCAACACAATAAATAGGAATTTAAGCTTTTGTTTCACTCTGAGATGAAAGAATGTATTGCAATATTATTAGTCTCAAACAGATGACGCTCTGATTTTCATTCAGCTCAAGCATCATTAGAAAGAACTTCCTATCCTATTAGTACAAACTAAATAATTTCAATCTGTGTACTTTGGTCCTGAGTTTTCTTAAGAATCCCATAGGTTTCCATGAGGTTTTCATAACCAGAAGAAGATAGCAGCTTATATGTGTTTCTTGCACTAAGGCCTGAGTCTGTTCCCACTGAAATGAGTGAGAGTTTTGTCACTGACTTCAATGAGAAAGGATCATCTTAAATGAATATTTATGGGTATAAAAGGAAAGCCACTGGGCATGTGGTTATCTCCCAATAACCCACATCCTGCTGTGTTTTTTTGCTTACACACATTATAAATAGCCACTTTATAATAGAATTGAGTTAGCCACAGTTATAACAAAAGAACCTTTTAAAGTGGAAGTACTTTTACTTTACTTGTGATTAGAGTTGCTTGCTAACATGACTTGATATAGAGGAGGAGTAGATCAGTAAAAACCTGGCTTGTTTTAGGGTCTAGTCTGTCTTCTGAACTGCTTTTGAGAAGGCAGAGAAACAGAAGCCGCAAGGCTGTTCTTCAACCGTCTTGGATGATTTGCATAAAAGTAAAACAAAATATAGAATGTCCATTGATCACAAGAAGTACCAACATGAACTGATGCTGTGTTGATTTTGCTTTTTATTCAGGACAGGTTCTGTGTAAGAAACAGAGTTATAAGGGTTTGCTCAAGCATTTTATCATTTGTTTTTTGTAGGAACACTCACAATTATTTTTCTGGCTGAGCCAATAGCATTTGACTAAAAGAAACTGTGCGAGACCCCTTTGCCTTTTTTTGTTTGTTTGTTTCTCTGTTTGTTTCTCTCTGCTTCATCACTAACTGGGAACTACCAAGTATTTAAGAACAAACAGAACCAGAAATTCATCCTAAGGGGATCAGAACATTTACATGAGGTCCTTAAGCTTCCTAGGGATGAAATTAAACTGGATGGTAAAAAAGATGTTCAGTAATGTAAGTGGAATTATTTGTGCAGTAAGGAAAATGTTCAGACGTTTGATCTGCACAAAATAATTCTCTAATTTTATGGTGGTACTTTGTTTTTAGTCAGTCTCTGACTGATTACAGAATGTACAAGTCCTTGCTTTAGTTGAACAAAGTGATATGGCTTCTCTTCAAAACCATTTTTATAACTCAGAAATTTACTGGTGTTCTTTGCTTACATAGAATAATATCCCTCTTTTTTTAAAGATACTACCTGACTCAGCAATACCTCTTGTTAGCAACAAAGAAGGGAGTAGATAGAAAGATCTTTTAGGACATTCAGTTTTGTAGTATGTAGCTGTCCCTAGTGAAAACTCCTCTTTAAATTGCTTGATGTCTAGGAAAATATTCTTTGCCTGCATGCTGAACAAATTGTACATAACATTTCAGAAGTTCTGAATTTAGCTTCCAATAGCTTTTGGCAACAAACTATGATACTCATAAACAAAATACCGCTGGCCCTACCGCTGGCACGGTGGTTCATTCCAAGTTACGAAGATCATCTTCATTAGTTTAATTCAAAAATCACTAACCAAATAAAAAGAAGATGTTATGTTGGAGAAAAAATGCAGAGAGATTTCAAAATCTTAAAAAAAAAAAAGATTTTTTTATTTGTTTATTTAAAAAAAAATGCTTTCCAGTATCTGCAAAAGAGAGAAATAATGAATGCTTTCTGTTACTAATTGATTACTACAAAGAACATCCCAGTGCGTCATGTATTATTATATCAGGTATTACCGAATACCGTGTTTTGCCCAAAAGACACATTTTTGTACCCACATTCTACCACACTTTTAACAGTACACACTTCAGCTATTGAAATTTATTTTCCAAAATCTATATTTTTCTAGTGGGAGAGGGATCATTTTTCATTTACCATTGTATCACATATTCATGAATAGAATATTTAACACAAATCCTGCTCTCAAATGTCATACAGAGTATGTGAATGACTTTGGGATTCATCAAAGGCAGTTATGGATGGTCACAAGTACAAAACTTCGCTATCAGCCCTTCATTTTTGTGTGCGTCTCAGGTTTGCATGTGTCATTCTTTGGTTTTGATTATGGATTTACACAGAGTGTGGGGCAAGGAACATTCACTCTCTAATACATCCTAAGGAAGTATTTTTTCATAAATATATCGTTTGCATATTTGTGGAATTGGTTTTAATTTTTGTATTATTTTTAATTCCTTTAAAGGATACAGACCTGAAGCTATACACACTGCCATAATTAAAAAACAGCTGGATTTATTATTGTTCTATTTCCCTGGTTTTTCTTTCATTTGCCATTTTGTCAAAAATAGGGCTATAAGCTGTCAGAGGGAAGTATTCCATATTTCTCTGTGGTTTTAATGTTTTCTCTCTGATTAAATTCCATGGCTGTATTATGCAAAAGATTAAATTTGATGTTAATAATGATGCCTCTGGTGACATGAAGACTTTAAAAGCAACAATCAGTCCTTGCTACATTGAATTCAATAGCACCTTGACACCAACTTCAGTGCATTCAGGATTTTATCCTCTGAATCTTTGAATCAGTATAAATTTAATCTTAATTGCTATCTCTCAGCAGAGAATACGTTTGTAATCTGCCTACTTTTCACTGATTGTTTTGTGATTTTCTGTCACACCATCAAATTAGAAGGCAGTGCATTGGTAAACATCCATTAATACTTCTTATATATATAATTTATTTTATTTCAAGTAGCTATTGATCATATATGGCATAAATTCAGTGACTGATTTACTTTGAGAAATTTTCTGAAAAAGTGTTTTCTTTATTGGCTTTTACTAGTTTAACATCTTTTTTCCTTCTTAGCATCTGAATTTATATCTACATAAATCCATTATTTTTTCTCCTGAAAATATTTCAGGGTAAGAAATGGTAAATTTGTTATTTATAATTAAGAAATTAAGTATAATTTTTTTTTTCAAGTGCAGAAGTATTTTTGTTCACATTGAGCTATCATATTTTAAAATTGAATGTGTCTCATTTGTTGGCTTAGTTTTTCTCATGAGTATCTGAAAATAATACTTTCTGTATTTGTGTTTATTCCTATGTCTCTTCTGTGCTTGTTTTTCCTAACTTTCTTCCTTAGGAAATGTTTTTTTTCTGGGGATTTTATATTTGCAAATGTTTCTTCAGATAATTTTAGGATTCAGCAGTTCCTTACAGTTCCAACAGCAAAGTTTCTATATTATTCTATAGTCTCTGTGAGTAAAATAAATTTTATCTTATTTAAAGATAATTTCCCTCCCTTAAATATTTCCAGTTTATTACTAATCACTTTTAGTTCCTTTGACAGTCACAATTAATCTCACTGGAAGAATTGACATATTTTATTGACCACATTTACCAATTCAGAAATTTATAAGATTCAGATGGACTGTTATGATCATCTAGTCTTACTTTGTTAACAATGCAGAACAAAGGACTTCCCTGACTGACCAAATTCTTATTTGAACTAAGGCATATAATTTAGGAAAAAATAGCCAGAATATATCCAGGACAGAAGCAGAGACATAGGAAATACATTAATGGCACAGCTCTATAGGCTATAGAAAGTTGTGAGCAATGACATGATGTAAGATGTAGGTAGGAGCCTGAGGTATTGAGCTAAGAGTATCTATCAATGTATAAATCCAGAGAAACCAAGCTTCCTTAATTGTAGTACTCACGGAACAATCTGTTACTGTTTGATTTCTGGGGTTTTTTCAGTGATTAGTTGAATGCCTTGTAAAAGTTTAAGAATGTTCTAGCAATGTTATTAACCTTTATCAACCAAACTCTATTACTACCATATGCCTTTTTCTTTCTCAAGTTGGAATCTAATTTTTAGCACTATGTGGAATCAAGTTCTTTCAGAGGGACAAAGTAGGCCCTGATATTGATAGTCCTGAGCACTTCTAGCAAGAAACTGCTGCCCTATGATACTATGATACATTGATTCCTGGTCTGGGGGCAGTCCAGATACTCAGCACTCCCCTGAAGTGCTCAGTATGTGCTCAGGTAAGACAACAGTAGTAAGGCATATATCTGTGCCTTGTTCAAGATCTGAAATCCAATTCAATTTTTTTAACCATGGACTCTACTTTAAAATCATGACAAGATGAAAGACTTAGAAACTCATTCATTCAAAGTTTTGCACTCACAGAAATTCAACTTGGGAAAAAACCCTGATAGTCACTTAGCCTGGACCCTTTCAAGATCTTCCTTTATTGTATTTATCTCTAAATTTAATCACCAAATTATATTTATTGTGTTTATCATGTGTTCAGTTTAGTTTTAGACATGCTGAAACGTGTGCTCTGATATGCTGGCAAAACTGTTGGAATATCTCTGCATTCTGGGGAAGCCTCCGTCACCCAAGTCAAATTAAGTAAAGGACGTTAATTCAAACTCCAGAAGACTAAAGATCAGACTTTTCTAAACCTCCACATGGAAACCACGGACTTGTATATAAAAATGTATATGAGGTGTCAGAAACCTTCATTCCTCTTAGTTTGCTTTTATGTAACATATCTAGCTTTAAATATTTGGGATTTAGTACATACCACATACAGTTTTCTCCTCCCCTTTTCCTTTTCCTTTTCCTTTTCCTTTTCCTTTTCCTTTTCCTTTTCCTTTTCCTTTTCCTTTTCCTTTTCCTTTTCCTTTTCCTTTTCCTTTTCCTTTTCCTTTTCCTTTTCCTTTTCCTTTTCCTTTTCCTTTTCCTTCTGCAATCATTCCCAGAAAAAAGTAGCTGTCGTGAACTTTGTGAAGATTATCTAAGTAACTAGTACTAGTACTAAGGTGCTAGTATTGAAAACTGCTCTGAGTGAACTTCTTAATATTGAATTGGTATTCTTTCACGTTTCCCTACTTTTGTGTATGAAGAAAGATTTATTTCAAAGCATTGTTAACGTCACTGAAAAGGACTTCATGTTTACCATTATTTGTTCTTGTCAAGTAATTTTCAAGTTCACCTGAGGCAAAACTTATCCAAGAAGTGGGACTTGAGATTCCATTGTGCATATCAATATTACCATTCCACAGCAGCAAAATGCCATCTTTTCATTCTTTGTAGCACCAAAGAACTGGATTTCTGACAAGCTGAAGTCCAAGACTAATATTGTGACTGACAAGTAACACCAAGAACAGCAGCCTTAATTTCTTTCACATTTGAGAGGATGCTTTTGGGTAGTTCACATGACTTAGAAAAGACACTTCTGTTTTCTTCATGGAACCTTGGAAGCAAAAATGGAAAACCATAAGGCAGTAATCATATAAAAGGATACTCACCCACATTAAAAATAAGATTAATGCAATAATATATTCATTTTCTTATATTTCTGTAATTATGTCAGACCAAAACATCTCTTACTGAAGTCAGCTTACACCACACACACATATACACAAAAAATCCTTTGAATTTTCCCTTCTAAGGAGCAAGATATGCAAATCTTCGAGCCAAGATTCACTTTAGCTACCCTGCGCTATCAGCATCCTTTATGTAATTTGGATAACTGGTAAAAAAAAAGGTACCTATCAGGTTTTTGCTACTGGAGCTCTTTACAATCCATTCTACACTATCCTTGTTCTCTTTTTTGACTAACTACATTACACTGTTTGACTTCATTGCCGTGTAGGGTCAAATGAAACTTGAATAATGTTATCAATTATTTTCTCTTTATACCTGATTTCTGACTCGTATGAAAAAAAAACAACAAAAAAACCACAACCAATAACATAATTCCAAAGCTGTTAAGTCACTGATTTCATACTTTGTCTTAGTCTTCATTTTTTTCCGCACACATTTCCATGAATATTTGTAATGATGGGAGACACTATTTTTCTCAGTTTCAAAGTTACATATTCTATTTTAAAATATCATTTGCCAATCCATGAGAAGACAGAAGTCCAGGTCTAATGGAATCAGCTTCATGTTTCCTAAAGCTTCTCAGGACAAGCCTGCTGAGTCCTCAGTTTCCAGACAGAAATTATGGTTCTATAGTTTGTAGGCTAAATCATTCCCATAGAAGCTGTGGTTGTTTCCAGGAGAAGCCAGTCCCTGCACCACTAAAATAAGACTTGAGGACAGTCATCTTGATTTTTGTCCCCACCTGATTAAACAGAACATGGCTGCGCTCATCTAGTGACAATTTCAGCCCAGAGCAAAGTTACGGCAGCTACTTTGCTTCCTCAGTGTCGATAGGAATGAACCTTCCCTGATTTTTGTCCATCGGTTGGTACTCAATCAATATGTGCTGATGAAAACCTTGGCTGAGAAGACTTGTGTCAGACTGCATGGCAAGAAAGGAGGCAACACAATACACAGAAACCAATAAGGGAAAACTCAGCTGGAGACCTGGTTTTCAGTGCTGCGTTCTTACCACTGTGCGTTGTTCCTCCTTAGCTGTAAAGTTGCCATGCCAATTGGTTTGTCTTCTATTCTTTGTTGTGGGCAATTACTAGATTATACAGGATAAATTACAGGAGCATCTGAAACCCAGTTAAAGCTACATTTACTGAAGGGAAAAACTCTGGTGTTATTACAGACACTATACTTACTCAGGAATATAATTAGCATTCATTTTGATAACAACAAGGGCTGCACTGGTCCAGTGCAAGTACCTATATTTATTCATCACAATGAAAATATCACATCAGCAGTTCCTTTAACTTAGTGTTTATCTACAGTTTGCAGATTCATTTAGTGTGTAAAATTCAGACTTTACAAGGAATTAAAGCCTTTATGCATTTCACTTGCTGCTTTTGGCAGCCATGTATATATACCGTTAAGAGTTTACCATAATCTCTGTGCAGAAAAAGTATTTACAGTAGTAGTGTCATGTAACATAGTTCAAAACCAAAATATCTGTGACAGATACTCTAACACCATCAGAATTATTAATCTCAGCATTTAATTAAGGATCAAATTTCAGAGGCTCCTTTCACTGGCCAAATAATTTAACAAATTGCTGTTACAAGTTGAATTTACACTTCCTTGAATTGACAGCATTAGGCAGAATTTTTCAGAAAACACTTGCTACCTACACAATTTTTTTAAACTTTAAAGATTTCCAGCTTTTATAATTTTAATTTGTATTCATGATATGTAAAGTTCACAATTGTTTAAAATCATTTTAAATAAGTAAGGTTCTGGTGCATCGGTGTAGCAGATATTTTCTTATTTCATAAATCTTACATGTGTGACTAGATTTAGTTTAGCAACTCTTTAAAGCTGATTCCAGTGAGTTGATTACTTACCTAAATGGAAGGATGGCTTTAAAATAATTGTAATATGTTCCCCATGGCAACATAGTTAGCAAAAAAGGGCAATACTTTCACCCATTAGGGTTCAGAGAAGAGTTCGATCACTTTTCTGCATATCTTTTGCTGGATTTCATGAAGGACAGTTTACTTGGTAAAGTCTAATGATCTAATCAAGGAAATAATACCCACAACATTTTTCCCACATTCTATTTAGAAACGGTTTTAAAAAACACCTAAAAAAGGAAATGGAAGTCTGCAGCAGTGAATCATGAAGGACAGCCTACTAAAAGGGGTATCATTTTGTGAAGATTTTAAGTGATTGGAGGAAATGCAAAAACAGCTGTTAGGTAACTTAAAGCAATGCAAAATGTTGACAAGACTGTGGCATTTCTGAAAGGTGAAACTACACAGGGAATGCTGTCTCTTCTATCTAACAAAAAAAAAAAAAGGAGGAGGAATATATTCTTCTTGACTGTGCTTTATTAAAACTAAATACAGCAGCAAATGTTAGTCATGAACTTAGATTCAACTGGATAATGATCTGCAGGTCTTAATTCCTTCAGCAGCTTTAGGCCAGGTGGCACTTGATGTTTTTGCTATGCATGGATTTGTGACTACAGGTTTTATTTCTTGCCATGTGCAAGAGAGTTAAGATGCACTACAAATCTCAGTGCTCAGACTGACACATCCTCAGTGTTTTCCCATGATATTGGCTCTGGTTGTCCTGGAACTTCCAGGAACTTTGTTACTCTTTAGGATATATATTAAGATGGTATGTCAAAATTCAGTCTTTGTTCATTAACACTCCAGAAACATGAGCCTCCTCTAAAAGAGATGATCCTGTACTCATTCTTACACAGAAAACAGAAGTTAACTTGCTGTCCGTTAAGTTTGTGATAAGGTTAGTGACATTATTTAGGACATAGGAAATGGAGGACTGTCTGTCTCAGCCAGAGGGCTTTAAATCTACCTCTCCCTCCTCTCTGTGGTAATTCTGTAATCATCCACTGACAAACCATGCTGGGCGAGATGTGGTGATATTGAATTACCACAGAACTACTAGATAAAAGTTTCTCTGCTCTCACAGTGTAAAATTCAACCAAGTTATTTTACAGCATTTAATTAGCTGAATTAGCCTGATTTATAAGTACAGAGACATTAAAAAAAAAAAAGTGATTTTGTGACTGTTATGGCAACGCAATAAAACCAGTTTAAAATAATCTGTTCGTGTAATTCTCAGAAAAATCTGATATTATTTAGACATCTGAAGCATCTAGCAGCCTTGTATATTAGACATGAAGATCTGAAACCATCAGCATAACATCACATTTAAACAGAGGTAATTGTCTCAGTACTTTGTTGCATTAAGAGCTGTCTAACATCAGTTTTCCATCAGACACGGTAGTTATATGGTCAAAGTATTTTATAAAAACTTACGAATTAGTTGTCTCCTTGTACTTGTGAATTTAGAACAGTATCATCATCCTCAGTTAAAGGTGACAAATTACTTTTCCAAGTTTATGCAGCTATGGGGACAATGTTAGAAGTCAGGCTCTCCTGACTCAGAATTGGTGTGTCTTTCTTCACACCGAAGAATGGTCCTGCAGTTAGTTTCATCTGTAGAGAATGCTTGTGTTCAAAATCCCACCCATTATTTTTAATCATATTTTACATTCTAGAATACCACTTCTGCCTGACCACCTTACCCTTTTTCAGTAATACTCTCTAGTTTGGCCTCTGCCATAGGTGCAGGAGTATGAAAGGATGACAATACTCTGAATTTCAGCTTAATGTCTAAGAGTGCATTACAATGCCATAAATTAGAGTATGCCTAGTCAGTCAACTGATATTTTCTGCTGTAGTGGCCTGGGAAATATGATTTCCCTGTAAAATTGTTTTAATTCTTCCTGTACCCTCACAGAGTCCAGCAAATGGAGCGCCCAAAGGATTTTGACCTTTTAAAGCAGTTATATGGTCCTTACCAGTGTTCATCTACATTCATCTGAGTAAGAAATCAACATGACAGCCTATGAAGTACTATGAATTTTATAATAAAGTGAAATTACAAATGAAAAACTGTAACAAATCCATGCACTTAGAGAATACCAGTCCCTTTCAACTCAGGTTTGCAAACAAATCTGGTATTTGTTACAAGCAGTACAGTTTTACTGAGTTTTGACCAGCTTCTGTATACAGGAATTTCATCCTTGTATGGAATTCCATCTTCATCTGTGCAAGATCATGATGTTATTGGCCTTGCATCTCTTTAAAAGTTATAAGCAGAGAAGTACAATAATAAAAAATCTAAATCTCACAACTAGTCATATGCTTGGAGGCAGCTGTACCAAAGAGCTTTGTGACCTTGGTTCTTCCACATGAAAAAAAAAAAAAAAAATTCAGTGACAGCTATTTTTTATCAATTTTATTTGAATTATTGCAGCACCTTCAGTCATCAGTTAGAGATCCATGCTCCTCTGTTCTTAGTATTGCACACACATAAAACGTCCCAAAGTTTCTTCCTGTTTTTCCATCTGATGTTAATGATTTGAAGAGGATTTTTTTTTTCTCTCTTTGTTTGTGTTGAAAATAATACATATCAACATATTTTGTGGTGGCAGGGATTCTGTGTTTAGATTCATGTAAACAAACAGATCCTTACTTCTGTGAAGTCTGTGAAGTTCAATATAGGAAAAAGAATAAAATTAAAAGTTCAAGGCTTATGTGAGCATCACCACCAATCTGTTTGTGGCACACAGCACTGTTGCTGTGTGCAGGATGGCACAGAAAAATTAGTCTAGTTGAGACAAAAATCCTGAGCACTCTTTTCTTTCCACTCTAGTTCCAGCTTCACTCTTCTGATTTCACATACCTATTGTTTTTTCCTTTTGCTTTGTTTCTTTGTGCTAATTGTTGTGTTAGAAAAGCCTGCCTGAGGCAAGATTCAGTCCAAGTCCTGGCTGTTAGAGCCAGGTAATTACTTTAAGAACTGAACATCAGATTCTGAGTTTTTTTCGGGTAACTGGTAGGTCAGTTTAATTGGTACTTGATTGCTTCTCTGTAGTTAAAAGCATTCTTGAAGGAAACTGGTATTTAAAATATGTCTGATCTCTGTAGTAGGCTACCTCCTGGCCAGGTCATTCTTCAGAAGGGAGAATGCAAGGTCTAGAAATTCCAGGGCATTTAAATGAGGAAAAAAAAAAAATAATGGAGCAAGGGATCTGTAAGAAGTTCAATATTGTAATCCACTTGCAGGCCTAAAATCCAGATAATTTTTCTATGTCTGAGAATTTAATGAAATCTGTTGTAGCTTTGAATAAGATAAGATACTTTTTGACTCTTATTTTCCTATGGTGGGAGATAGAAATTACAATATTGTCTGATCTCACAGGTGAGCATTCAAGATTAATAAATAAATTGTTTATATAAAGCTTTGAAAATGAAAAGTGGTTGACATTTCAGTAGAATGAGAATAAGCAAAAGCCAGGCACAATGTATAATTCTAGAAGTGTATGTGTGTATATAGTTACTATCTATTATGTAAAGTATCACGGTTATTGAAATCTCAGCTCTTTAAAAAAAAGAAAATTAAAGACATTTCAAGTACTGGAGTATGACTCAGAATCCTGTTCTCCCCTTAAGATCCTTTGTGCTGTTTTTTGATCCACAAAGCAACAGGGGGGACAGACTTTATAGGAGAAGAAGTGAAAATTCTGTCAAAACTAATATAAACACATTTAAAATATAGATAAAAATGTTTTGCCATTCCCTATGACTCAGTGATGTTGAGTTTAGTATTGTCAAGCATATGTGTTTAAGGCAGAAATGTGATTACATTTCAGCTGATGCTCTTTCTCTGATTTCACAATATACTTGAATTCTACACAGCTCTGTATTATTCGCCGAGATAAAGGATGATAGCAAATGAATTTAATCTACATCATTCAATACATTTACTGTTAAAGACAGTAAGAGCAAGATAATCAAACTCCTTTCTACTTTTCCAGCTCATCTCTTTGGTCCTGTTTTATGCACTTTTTTTTCTAATGAGGTTAAAGGGTAGTTAGGAGGCAGTGTAGTACAATACCAGTTTTACTGTATCTCTCTGAGTCACTAAGTATCCTGAGAGATGATGACAGCTGAATTTGTCAGCTTGGTCCCTCTCCTTGCATCTGGCATAGCTTCAGTGTCAGAAACAGGAACATAGCCTGATTTAATACAAAAGGAAACAAGCAGCAGGACCAAAAATTATATATACATATAAAGAATGTGCACAGCTTGGGAAAATTTTTCCCTACGTTCTCTGGTACATCCATTTCTTAGGAAATCACAGCTGTTTGAGTTTACAGTGATCTCTTTATAAGTCGGACATTCAGAGATTTCTGAAAAGCTGACATAAATTTCACAAACAAATAGCATTTATAGCAAGATGAATCCACTTTTACAGATTTGGGTTTACTGAAAAATAATGTTAATAGATGTTCCTCAGGATACAATCATCTAAATAACTAATATATGAGGCAGAAGAGATATAAGAGAAGTTATTATTTAATTCAATAGTGAATATTTTTGCTACTAGAGTAGCTTCTGTATTTCACCTCAGAGATGGCTGCACTGCAGTGACAGATAGATATGTTTTGGTTGTGAAGTATCTGAGCCCTTCCAAAAGAGCATATAAACAGTACTGCAACAAATAAAGTATTTTTAAAGAAAATGTTTCTGAAAAAATGTTTTTTGAACTGCTTGCTTTCAAAAATATTTCTTCAGAAAACAGAAAAAGAAAGAAGTAAACAGCAAATAGTCAATAGATCTATTTTTCTTCAAAGGTAGAATACTGTGCCCTAGAATGTTTCTTCCAAAAATGCTTTCCTTGTTTTTGTAGAACTTTCTTTGGTAATTGGATAAGTAGGTATATCACCAGTGAGTTCAAATGCCATTACTTCATGCTGATTACTAAGGATAAAAAGTTTATTTTCTGAGGCAAGGTTTTTACAGAAGGCTGTTTACAAAATAATTTATTGATTTAATTTCTATAAAGAAAAGAGTTATTCCCAATATTCTGTAAGGCTTAGGGAAGTTTTCTAATCAAGGCTGGTGACATAGCCCGAATCCTAAAATCAACATACAAGCAAAGAGCGCAAGGGGGTTTAAATTAAATAGGAAGGCTTTTAACCTGAGCTTTATGTTTCAGTGCTTCTCATGCAAGTAATTTACTATAATTGAAATGAGAACACTGTGTCCTTACATGACTGATGTAAATTTGGGTCTAAAACATGGGATGTCCCTTGTAATGAAGTATGGGTTTGGGTGTGTCAGATATGTGTGTGGCTTCATTTGAAATTAGCTTCATGGCTGAACTTTACAGGAAAATAATATGCTGAAATTTCTCCTCATACCATAGCAGAGAATGTTGCAAACAAGTGACTCACTGCCTGAGCTATATTTTCAGTTTGTGTTGTGTTTGGTCATCTTTCTCCTGTGTGGGAAGATGGCATGTCTGGTCTCCAAAGCCCCACTTTATGAGCTGTAGCTGAAACATGCCCAGCTGCAAAGGTAAAGCAATTGTAAAAAGCATCTCTTCCCCTTATCTGTCCACTGGACACATTCAGACCTACGTCAGAAAGCTGGAAAACTGGCAATGGCATTTCATTGACTGTGTGCTCTTCCACACATAGTCTATAAGGTGCAACCCTCTATAGTGTTTCCTATGCAGCACTCAAGCCCCCTAAAGAGAACTGAAGACCTTCATCATCTAATCACATTTGTGACAGTCTGTATCCCATCTTATTTCTTTTTTTTAAAAAAGATGGCATACTTATGTCATTTCAAACAGAAGCATCCTTGATTTAATATAAATAACTATATTCTCGCATACAGAGAGGACGGCTGGTGCTATTTCTGAAAAAATAGATTAATTTTTTAGGACCCTTTCAGGACCCTTCACAGTAAGTGGAAAGCATCAAAATTGTCATGATTGCACTGTGAATTTTACAGATCACACTCTCTCTACTATCTACTTTTACCAGGGTACAAAATTCATTGAATTGCATGGAATGAAACCTGAGACAGAATTTCTGCTCAGTCCTTTCACCAAACTTTATTTAGCCAGCTTCGGATCCTAACCAGAGCCCTCAGTATATGCAAGCTACACATGGATATTGTGTATCCATAAGTCTTTATTTTCTGATGTTTATATTTTATTATTTCAACAGTAGCTCAAACAGGTCAGTTTCAAGCAATTCTGCCAAGCCAGAAGCTGCAAAGATCCTCAGGTCAAAATGACACCATGGTTTCTCATGTACTGTTCACCACTCACAGTGCAATATGCCAGGGTGTAGAGAACAGGCTCCTTGATGTAGGTAATACTTACTGGGACTAAATATCATTCCTCCTCAAACAATAAAAGTTAGAAATAGGTGAACATAGTGCAACAGTAGAAACAAATCTGCAGGTGATTTGCATGTGAAATGGGAAAAAATGTTTCCATTTGCATGACAGCCTACTGTCTGAACTAGTTCACTCCTTTTATTCTTCCCTTTTTTCTCTTCATGCTGTCATACAAGTTGGCTGAGTGTTTTACCATGTTATATTCTGATATTTATGCAAATGGTTTGAGTACTTGTTATACTTCTTTGTGCACTAGATGCTGAACTTCAACTCCCCTTTTGACTGTTGAAAAGATGTATTGTGTGTATGTATGGAGAAGGGATAATTTAGGGGCTTCCTCACTATCTACACTGGGTTTCTGTTCCTTTTTTCAGTTTTATGCATCCACTGATTGTTGTCACAGTAATATTTCTTTCATGTGATAAAAAGTATAGCAGCACAAACAGATATATTTCATATCTCCTTCAGTACCTCATCTCACAGCTTTACATGTTTTACAACTTTTATGTACTTAACACAAAGTGCACACTTCATTCTTTGTTCTTAGCTCCCATCCTCCCTGCTGAGATTTGGTCAATAACATATATACACCCACTTCCACTGTACTTCTTTTTCACTAACATTATGATAGATAATGGACAATTTGTAATAGGATGATCTTTCTGACTTATTTCATTACTATCTTTTCCTTGATGATCATTTTGAAAGACACATTTCTTCCTCTCTGCTCAAAAACCTCATTATTTCTTCATACCTAGATGTTTCCTTGTGTGCTCAATCACTTCCTCTCTGTGGTAAATTTGTGAGACACAGATATAGTCACTTATGATATTTCTTAAATTCCGTTGAACATGTATTTCTGACAAATGCTACGTGTTCACTCCAAGGCATGATGCAGTGTTAGTCATCTTTATGTATTCACACTAAAAATAGTCAACCCCACAGCCAGCTACCTCTCTGTTAGTGGGAGCCAGCTCTGTGACTGTGGAAGGGTGACTAACTCCTAGAGCAAACATTCTCCAGAATGCCTCCGCTTAGTCAGCTTAGCTAGGACATTTCCTCCACTCTCTTGATGATTAATGTGCCAACCATTGTCCTAAACATTAGCTTTGTATTGACAATGGTAATGAGAAACATTTAAGGAGAAACTTTGCTCCAAATTTAAAATATGCTCTTTAGCAAGTTAAAGGGGATATCTTTATTGTTTGTACTGCCTCATGTTCCATTTTTGCTGAAGCACATGAGATCAAAGCATGCCCCAAGGCATCTTACACCCCTGCTACAGCTTAAAAACTGTGTTGGCCCATAACTAGCAACAATTGATTGTTGAGTGTCCAAAGCCATGACTGGATCACCCTATTGCTATAAAACTAATGGTATTTTTTTAACAGCTTTGAGGAAACAGTTGCTGATTGTCACCACTTTGCATTTGTCACACAGAAGACTGAAGAGATAATTTGACCCTAAATACATTGACAAATAAAAATTTAACACTGGGTAGAGAAATGCGTAGTTGCTTCGTAACTACTTCTGGGAAAAAACAGAGTAAAACAATATAACTAGAGAGGAGTTTTGCTAACTTGTAAAATAGTGCAACTTGTAAAGCAGAGGGAGATCTGTCAGATTTCACCAGGAACCACAGAAAGGGTCAAATTGATAAAAAATTTTGGTATATGTCAAGAGAAAGTGAGAATCTTCCTGGGAGCAGAGAAGACAGCTGCTACAGACTTTTCTGTTCTGGACTAAGCCAGATATCTGCAATGCCAAGTAATGGTTGCAGTAATATCAAAATGTAAATTATCATGCCTATTATAAGTATATACATGTTTATATACATACATATATACACACATATGCTTGTGTGTGTGTAAAATATTTCAGTATAAATATATACATAATATAAATAACTCCATATACATTAAAGAATATGAGTATGGACAAAAACTCCACAAAATATCTGAGGTTCTTTTAAACATCGGTGAAAACACTTTTAATCATCTAATTGATGTGTGGTCTCCAGTTCTTATCTATGGCAAACTACATTCCAAGTCCCAGTTCTGAGCCTAGTGCTATAGGTGAAACATATTGTCAGAATACAGGCTAACAGATGTCAAACCAAACTGTTTAAAAGAAAACACCAGTTTGAACTTTCATCCAGAACTTTGACAGACATGAAGCACTAGCTGTAGGATTAGAACCATCAATACATAAAAATAATAAGTTCAGAGAAAACAGAGCAAAAGTTATCCTACATGAAGGAATGTTTTGATGAAGGGTGATTAAAAAGATGTCAGTATGAAAGGAGGACTGAAATGTCAATCCTTACATTTAGAGCTAAGTATCCATATTTATATTATATTACTATTTGAAATTAAGCCTTGTCCACTCCGTGAATCTTGAACATTTTCCTTCCAGAATTTAAACAAATAGAGATGATGAGAAACTGTTGTTAGATCATTTTGTTTCAGTGCTAGCCATTCTAAAAGCAGTTATCTCCACAAGGACCTCAGAAATTAACAATTACTGCTCTTACTGCATCTTCAAAGTAACTATTTTTTGTTCTAAAGGACACACCACTCTTGACTAGTTTCCTGACTGCAGTGGACACAGCAGAGATCTAGAACAATATTAGCATGAAAAACAAAAATAACATCAAGGGGCCTGATATACAAAATAAATTACTTGCCTTTACCTCACTGACTGCCCAGAATGTCTTAATAAGTAATACTCTGGCTCCCATTCAACTCCCTGCTTGTGGGTCTAATAATGCTGTCAGAGGCTGTGTTTCAATGTATATACTGAAAAAGAGAGATACACACTCAAGCAAAAAAAAAAAATAATCAGTATTTAGTTATCTAAAGATCAGTGTTTAGCTATCTAAACCGAAGTAATTTCATTTCTAATCTGGCCTTGGCAAAGAGGTGCAAAAATATCCCTCATCTGCTGTGTACAACACAGTTTAAAGTAGTATACTCCAGAGGATCAAATTATTCAGGCAGCAGAATGAGAGGCGAAACAAGCAGCCAAGGATTTTGAATAAATACTACAGCTGTGGGAAATGAGTTGCAGAAATAAAAGGAGGAGGGACCAGCTAGTTTTGAGGGTAATAAGCATATGAAATCTAAAGGAAACGGAGCAAAACTGACTCTGATTTATACCATAAATAACTTCATTGAATTCATTAAAGTTCCATAAGATACTGAATACATCATCTCAGAAATTGGTTGGTGTGTGATGGCTGTGAATAAGAAAAGGGAATTCTGCAGAAACACCACTCCTTTTGTCCTAAGATTTTTATATTATACTTTTTCAGAAAACTTGGAAAGTGACAGTCTCAAAGTGGTAGCTAGCGCCAACAGTATTGCGAGCAGGTGTTACACAACTCCCCAGCTCCCCCAGCTCTAGTGCTCTGCCTTCGTCCACAATTCTTCTGCTGCTCTCATTTTGGATTGCTCATGAATAGCTCTAGGCTGTTAATTCTGTGATGAACTGGGTAGTGCTTTTGCTATGCATACAGATGTGGAGTGCTGACTAGAAATAGATCTCAAGATTGTTTCCACTTTAGATATGTTGACCACCTTTTGTCTGAGCCTTTCTGCATTTCCATGCTTTCCAGTCCTTCATGTTTATAAGGTAAAAAACAAAATGGGTTGAGTCACCCAAAAGTGATTCTTACCTGGGGACTGTTTCTGCTTCTGCAGTTCTGTTTTATGCACCCTTCCTTCCAGCTGACTTTGCTGCTTTGGATCTCCCAAGCTAGTTTTCTTATTACCAGGGAGAGGATTTTGTTGCCCTCCATAAGTCTTTCCTCACCACCATCCCCATACAAGTATACATTTGGGCATGGCTAGGAGATGAGTATTGCTTCATGCAGAATCTTGCCTCCTGTCTGTCACAAAAAGAATGCATTTCTCTCCAAAGAGCAGAGAAACAAACAGTTAATCCTGATTCACAGGGAAATTGTGTTTTATTTAAGATATTTTGTGTCTGAAAATATACACACTGCAGCAATTGTGACTTCCTACAGCAGACGTAAATGTCTCTGTCCCTGAGCCATCCATCTGAACTTGTCCTTTAAAGTTTTAATTATTTTAATTATTTCCTATGAGCTTCTACAATTTTTCCTAGCTTTAATGGAGACTGAAGATGAAAATCTGACATAATCCCAAAGAGGGAGGTTTACCATTCAGAAAGATCGAGAACTACATAGGCTTATTTTCAGGTGTTCTCTTACCTGATTGTTAAACCAAAAAGACGGAATCTGTGTCAAACCCCATCTTTCTTGTTCAAAGGATCTCTTGGTGCAGCTTCATCACAATCCTGAAGTTCTTAGTTACACTATATTTGCTTTTTGTGTATAACTCAAGCCAGGTCCAACTCTCCGATGTTGGTTAAAAACTAAAAATACTTCAGGATAGGACTGTATAGAAATGAAGCTTGGCACATTACTTGTCGTAAAGGTTAGGAAATGTTATATAATTTATTTGAAAGCAACAGTCTTCTAAATAATATTTTAACCTTCAGTCTACCTCAGACCGTGTTTAGAAATACAAGGCTACTTCAGTCTTATGGTATATGTAATTTCCAGGCAAATTTATGGAGGTATTTTATCAAAAATGAGAACATAAACTATTTAAAAAAAAAAAAAAAAAGGAATCTTTAACAGGGAGCTAATCACTGGGACAAGACATAGTATCTGATGCATATCTCAATCTGCCTGGATATGGTAAGGTTACATTGTCATTTGTATTAAGAATAGGCTATAAATATAAAATGTTGAGCTGGAAAGCAGGGTTGGAGAAGAAATACAGTGAGAGACATTGTATTGTTGATGAAAGATATAGGAAAAAAACACACTAAGATGAGAAACTGAAGAGTCATACTATTATTTGTCCTATACTATTCATTGGCAAAACATTGCTTTTGCTAATTCCCTTGAAGTTCAAAAAACATTCAGTATCTGCAAAGCAGACATGGGAAGTACATACCTAGGATCCCTGGTTAATGCTAGTGGTCCAGGTATTTTTGTCAAAATCCATTACTGATAAGTCTGAGACAGGCTTAAAATCAGACATTTCTTACTGATTCATGCTGCTGTTGTATTTACCACTTGCTGAATATGATGTTCATGAATAGTGTTACTTGTAAAAATCTTCTTTGCTGTTAGTCTGGCTTTACAACACATGTAGTAAACAGTGGGAGCAGTAGGAATGGGCTAGTGCATGGAGGAAGACTTCACTGCTAACATCAGACAGTGCTGATAGTCAGCTTAAGTTGTTACTGTTTAGAGTACAGCTAGTCTGTGCAGGAGACTGACTCAGCTTCAAGTGCCGAATGTACTGCAAACAGAACCTAAGTCATGTAATAATGTGTTGACTTTTGCTTGCAGTTTCTTCAGAATAGGAATTAACTCCATATGTGATGCTTCAGTCCCAGTCATAAATACCGGGAGTCCAATGCATTTGGCACTCAGGGGAAGGGTTAGCACTGCTGTGGCTTGACCCTGGCTGGACTCCAGATGTCCACCAAAGCTGCTCTATCACTTCCCTTCTCAGCTGGACAGGGGAGAGAAAATACAACAAAAGGCTCATGGGTCGAGATAAGGACAGGGAAGAGATCACTCACCAATTACCATCATGGGCAAAACAGACTCGACTTGGGGAAATTAATTTATTACCAATCAAATCAGAATAGGGTAATGAGAAATAAAACCAAATCTTAAAACACCTCCTCTCACCCCTCCCTTCTTTCTGGGCTCATCTTTACTCCTGATTTTCTCTACCTTCTCCCCCACAGCAGCACAGGGGGACAGGGAATGGGGGTTGTCGTCAGTTCATCACAGATTGTCTTTGTTGCTCCTTCCTCCTCAGGGGGAGGACTCCTCACACTCTTCCTCTGCTCCAGCGAGGGGTCCCTCCCATGGGAGACAGTTTTCCACAGACCTCTCCTACATGGGTCTTTCCCACAGGCTGCAGTCCTTCACGAACTGTTCCAGCGTGGGTCCCTCCCATGGGGTGCAGTCCCTCAGGAACAGACTGCTCCAGCGTGGGTCCCCCACGGGGTCACAAGTCCTGCCAGCAAACCTGCTCCAGCATGGACTCCTCTCTCCACAGGTCCACAGGTACTGCCAGGAGCCTGCTCCATCATGGGCTTCCCATGGGGTCACAGCCTCCTTTGGGCATCCACCTGCTCCGGTGTGGGGTCCTCCCCGGGCTGCAGGCGGAGATCTGCTCCACCGTTAACCTCCATGGGCTGCAGCAGGGACACAGCCTGCCTCACCGGGGTCTTCACCATGGGCTGCAGGGGAATCTCTGCTCCAGCGCCTGCAGCACCTCCTCCCCCTTCTTCTTCACTGACCTTGGTGTCTGCAGAGCTGTTTCTCTCTCATATTCTCACTTCTCTCTCTGGCTGCAATTGGTGTTGGTGTTGCTCAGGTTTTTTTCCCCTTCTTAAATATGTTGTGACAAAGCCACTAGCACTGTTGCTGATGGGTTTGGCCTTGGCCAGCGGCAGGTCCATCTTAGAGCTGGCTGGCATTGGCTCTGTCAACCACGGGGGAAGTTTCCAGCAGTTTCTCACAGAAGCCACCCCTGTAGCCCCCCCACACCTTGCCATGCAAACCAAATACAAGCACAAAGAACAAATGAAAATAAAGGATAAGGCAATAAGTGTTTTCTAGTTATCACCCACATTTATAGAAGATGAGATTTCAATAAAATGTTGTGAAAACATGATCTGGAAGGAACTTTTTTCCTCACTTGAGCTGTTTATTTTCTGCAGTAAACTGCTAGAGGCAGTATCAGTAGCATTAGGATCCTAGACAGTAGGTAAAAGAAGCAGTTGTAAAGAGCTGTTTAGGTGGGAAGATCTTTTCAAGAAGAACAAGCAATCCAAGGCATTTGTCATAAAGGGCAGAAATCAGCATAAAAGAAAAACAGTATTTGGTGAAGTATCCTTGCAAAGCTTGTCATTGTCGTGACCTACTCTCATGAAATCAAGATTAAATCTGTAGGAACAATGAATATTCAGGACTTTTAGGTCTTTACTTAGATGTTTAAATGCAGAAATACAGCTTTGAAAAATTCATGTTTTTTTACTATGATTCATTGAAAAATATTGTGGATATACTTGGAAAGCCAATGGATGGTTTCATGCCACTGGATTCTTCCCCACATCTTGTGATGTTTATAATTTTTTAACTACAGGTCTCTTTATGCAGCATTCCATCATGACTTCAGGAGAAGGCCAAGATACCAGTTTTATCTTCTCTTCCTTCCAGGGGCTTCTCTCCCAAAGCTGGATGTAGTCAGTATTTTGGTAGAAGTTGCCAGTTTCTGCCTGGTAGGAAGGAAGGAGGAGCTTGTGTCACATGTATGGAAGTAAGTTTTAAGAGCTTTATATTTTTAAGAGCAATAACTGTAGGATTTCTTTTGTTATTCTTTCTTATGTTGCCATTTTAAATATTTTCTATAGAATTATTCTTAAAGTATATACACATATGCTGAGGAAGTTTACAGTCCACACATGAGAATTTGTTATGGACCTCAAAAAAAACAGAAAATACTACTCTCACATCTGGCAGTCATTTGTTCATCGCAGAATTGTGCATCTGAAAGTATTGCATAATAGATATGCAGGGCCAAAATCATCCTGGGTGTAACAGTACTGACGTCAATTCCCTTACACCACGGATGAATTTTTTGTGCAGAATGCAAACTGTTTTCATGAAAGACAGAGAAATGGTTTAGTATGGATGCTTCTTCTCTTTATTTTCTTTAAACAGCTGGCAGCTGGTAGACACTGGCATGCTGGCCAAGTGCAATAAATGAGGTGGACCATGAAAAAGAAAAACTACAAGGAAAATCGAAGAAGGTCACTCACATAGGAATGGGCCTGTATTGAGTTTTCCTACTTGGAAGGAAAAGGAGAAAAGAGGGGGATGGTGTAGACAAATGATAGCATCTCATCTTTTTTAGGAAGCAGTTATAAAATCATGTTTTTCACCATGAACAGAAGCAGATTGTTATAATCCATTGCAGCCACTTCCAGACTAATTTTTTTCCTGGTGTGGTCATACAAATTAGTGCTAATGCCCCATATTGTTTAACATCTTCATTAATGATCTGGATGATGGGGCAGAATGTACCCTCAGAAACTTTGCAGACAATACACCATATGGTTGTGCTGCCATTAAGAGAGATCTTAACAGACTGACAGGAATCTCATGAAGTTCAACAAAGGGAAGTGCAAACTCCTGCACTTCCATACACCAGTACAAGTTGAGGGCCAACTGGCTGGAAAGCAGTTTAGCAGAAAAACACCAGGGCATACTGCTGCACAAGCCAGCAGCAAAGTAGGCCAACAACCAACATCCTGGGCTACATTAGGAAGATCATTGCCAAAAGTCCAAGAAAAGTGATCCTTTCTCTCTTCTAAGCATTGTTGAGGACATATTTGGAGTGCTAGGTCCAGTTCTGGGCTCCCCAGTACAAGAGCCATGGACTTAGTAGAGCTGGTCCAGCAAAGGGTCATGATAACGATTAAGGGACTGGAGCACATCTGCCATACAAGGAGGGGCTGAGAGAACTGGGATTTTTCAGCCTGGAGAAGAGAAGGCTCAGGGGGCATTTTATCAATGCGCATAAATACTGGGGAACAAGGGGTAGTAAAGAAGGCAATGCCAGTTTCTTCGTGGTGCTCAGTGAAAGGACAATAGGCAATGGGCAGGAATTGAAATACAGGAAACTCCATTTACACATAAGAAAAAATTTTTTTACTGTGGAGCAGGTTGCACAGAGAGGTCATGGAGTCTTCATCTTTGGAGATACTCAAAACTCACCTTGACAAAGCCTTGAGCAACTATAATTGTTGTTTTAATTGACCCTGCTTGAGCAGGACATTGGATTGAATGATCTCCAGAGGTTTATTCCCACCTCAATGATTCTGTGATTCTACGAGATTCTGCTAAGGTGTATATAAGCCACTGAACAGCACAGGGGATCATTAAAAGGTCATATGGGTGTGGCCAACACATAATACAGGAAGAAGATTTTATTTTAGATTAAAATGTGATACAGTTGGATCTGGGTGGCTGCAGTATTAATCACGATTAATACTGACTCTTTGCCAGATAATGTTTTTAGCTAAAACTCTATTCTTCTCTTACCTACTGTAATACAGCTTTTGCCTTGAGAAGGTATGCATTGTAAGGGGGTCAAATGATACACAGAAGTCAAACAATCATGTTTTCTGATGCTGACATGCTTCATATCTTCAAATGATCACTAAATCTTTCTGTGCCTTGGTTTACCCAGGTTGTACTATGAGGATAATTATAGCTACCTGTACTTTACAAAGCAGTTTAGGATGATTACTGCAGGTTTGTCTGAAAATAAAGAGCACTCTTTTACCTGGCATGTGGAAAGGTTTATGAATATCTCAGAAGGCAGGATTTTCTCATCTGTATGTAATATGGGGTTGACATTTGACATTTTGACATTCAACAACTGACAGTTCTAGTCAATTATCATCCTGAGTCCTCACTCCTGAGGCCTTCTCTCTCCATTTAACGTAGGTGACTGAGGAAGAGTAGCCCTATGTATGCCTAAAGTCAACTTCTTTGAGCATGGCCCATAGCCTTTGCTAAACAGTTGACTGTTTTGATTAGGAGAAGAGATAGATCTCCAGAGATCATAGGGTTCATGAGTAGCTGAAAGAGGCTAGAGGCGTATGGGTGAAGAAGAAAAGGTTTTGGCATAAATCTGAAGCAAATGCGGTAGAGCAGCTGTCTAAATTGCATTTTGAAAGACTATTTTTGAAAGAAAGCTGACAAAACAATTCTGATTTGTTCAGAGTTAAAGTTGCTACCAGTATATGTGGAAGCCAAAAAGGAGCTGGGATACAGAGAATAAAACAATTGGTATTGAGGATTTGAAATACTGTGTGTATTTCAAGGGATACTGTTTCAGACTCTCTCTAGACTAGTCCCTTGAATTGAGCTCATACTACAAGCTGGAAAACACCATGTGTGCTCCTAAAATGCCTAGGATCTTCCCATAATTAACATGTTTGGATCTCCTGGAAACATGGATCATTTCCTACTAACAAAGGGTAAAATTTTCAGGAGTATCTATGTGACTTAAGCAGCAGACATGTACTCTTTTGAAAAGGGCAGGAGCAATTTGCAATTCTTATGCTGTTATGTAGATTTTATATCTCCAGCTGCATCACCTCTCTTGTTTTTAAGGTTGCTGGTCCTCACTGCTTGTCAGGAGAGAGGTTCCTTGGAGCACTCCCTAATTTGCAGTGTTAAAAACTGGCAAACTACTTTAGCTAACACTTGAATCTACCATCTGGTTTTGCCTGATGTGGATTAGGAAGCATCCCTGTGAACCATTCTATTGGTAGAGAAGCAGAAAGGGGAACTTCTTGCAGAGAGGTTATGACAAACTTGGGAAAAATAATAGCTGGAAGCATTGACTGATTGCTTCAAAATTAATATTTCTCTAAGTTTTATGATGTTGAATTTTGTTCTGGAAAGCCAGAGTTTCATGGGTGATCCTTTGTGTCCTAAGAAAGTCACATGTTGTACATCTTACTAAGAGCAACCTTTCTGTTTATCAAAAATCCAGAAAATTACAGTAGAAACAAATAAGACGCTGTATCAGTGCAGGCTCCACACATAAAACAAAACTGTGTAAATGTTTATTAATTGCACATCTCAGTAAATTTTAGCCACAAAATTTCAGGGTTCCTTTATGGCTTCAGTGAAATAGATGGAATCTTTGATAAAAACAGAACTTTACCCTTAGCTCAAAATCAATTTAAATTTTTTCACAACTCGCCTATGCTTTTTGCAAACAATGCCTATAATTTACTAACTGTATTGTCCTGTGCGGTGAGGAAACAGTGTGATTTGCTTCCTTCCCTATCCCTTGTGCCTCTGGGCTCCTGATCCTGTAGCAAAGGAATTCCTGAACTTCCCTGAACAGAGACTGCAATTGCTGATGGTACTTACAATAGCCACAAAACTAAGAGGAGGTTATGGCAGTCACAGCTTAACCCCAAATGGTAAATCAAGCCCTTGCAGCTAGAAATACTACCAATTTAAAAAGATTACTTTTAAAGCTACATAGGTGTTTTTTAAAGACTTATCATTTTAGATGTACCTGCTGAGTAACATCTGTCTATGTTTTTCTTAAACTTCTGTCCTTTACAGTGTTTTCTGATTCTTTTTAGCAGCAACAAGATCAGGATACAGGATCTGGATCTGTATATATATATGTAAAGAATATATTAAGGATATATCCTTAATAAGGGTTATATTGGAGTTGAATGTGATTTTATATTTTTATATTGTCCAGGTACTTTGCTTCAAGAGGAACTTAACTGAATTAAATTGGGCTACAGCAATATGAACTAGTCACCAGAAAATAACAGGAAAAATCTGCATGTGTGTTTGCATATGCACAGCTTTGAATTAAAACTGAGATTATTATTTCTTTAACTGAGCAATTTCAGACTGCAAAAATCAACATTTGCAACTTCAAACACAAAACAAAAAATAACATCCTCAGTCTAGTCACAGTTAACCACATAGCAACTAAATATAGCTTCAGCTAGTCTTCAGGATGTGTCCACAATAACAGATTACTCAAAATGTTCTGCTGCTATTCCCTACCTAATATTTTGCCTACAACAAAATGTGGAAGTTTAAAATATCTCTGTAATTATGGTAAACAGACAACAATCACTAAAATTGCAGAGTACTGTCTGCTGTTCTTAACCTACAGGCTGTATATAGAAAGCTAAATTAAACAATTCTGTCTACCACGGGTAGCCAAATACATACTAGACTCCAGGTGTTGGTGAAGCATAGGGAAATCATATTTTGAGTGGGATATAAACTGTAACCCAGATTTTTGTGAAGATTTTTAGACAATTTCTAATTCTGAACAATTGGTGTATGTTTCCTTACTAACTGTGTCAAGAATTTTCACAGATATTTTAAAATCTAAGAGTCATTAGATATAATGACACTATTTCCTCTTACTTTCTTACTTTGGAATTGGGATATTACTCAGTGTCCAAAAACCTTTATGCTGCACTCCATCCAAATTTCTCTGTGAACCGAATAAAAAAGAAGTAGGTATGTTTAAGTGTCTCTCCTCCTGTGTTTTGAGGAAAGCAGTACTTATTTTGGGGCACGGCTTCCACCCCTCCCTGCCTGCGACCCCACTGATGCCCTTCTGCTTACGTACAACAGCCTTTGAGTGAGAACAGGAAGAGGCAAATCAAGGAAGCAGCTGTTCTCTGAATCACAATCCTCTCTGGATTTCTCTATAAAAAACTAATAGGAAGATAACACAGAGCAGAAGCATAGTGCTCCTTGAAGCTACCTCTGCAGCTGCTACCAAGAAGACTCACCAGCATGGTGGTAAAGATGGATGCAAGTGCACACAAAGAATTCTTGTCTTCACAGATCGAGGGTCTCTTTCACTTTGGTTTGCACAATCTACAGGGCTGGATGGCTATAAATTCACAGTCATCTGTACAAATGATCTATCAGAAGCTGCCTTAGTTTGGATCCAGAGGTTTCCCTTCTATCCCTCCCTGAATAAAGATTTCCCCAATATGGACTGATGGGAAATTTAACCTAGCAATAGATGGAGCAAAAATTCATTATGGATTTCTGTGTTCAGTGATCAAAGTCTGGTTTGGTAGCAATCCATATTCATCTTATATAGGAATAAATGGCCACACTTTACATAACTGAAAAATAAAATCTTCATTCTAGCATCTCAAGACTGAGCATGCAACATATCGTTGGCAAGACTTTCATATTTACTGACATATTCTTTATTGGTCTGTCTAGCTATTGGTACACATTATCAAAAAATATTAGGGTAGGCTTTTATGTGAAGAGAGAAATTCCTAGATGTTACATGTGCAGATCGCATTCTCTCTGCGCTTTCTTGTAAAATTTTCAGAATTTTTCAATGAAGTGGTAAACATATGTGACTGAAAACTAAATCACAGAAATACTTGTTCTATGAAGGGCATATAGGAGACATCAAGGAGCACACAAGTCTGGTTCCTGGAAATCCTTGAGGTGTGTTACATACCCACTGTACTGCAGAGTTTTCCCAACACTCCCTTAAGAGTCTCCACTTTTAATATTTTTAAAGTTTGTATTCAAGGATCACCTCTATTCAAATACAAATCCATTCATCAGTCTACTTGCTTCCCTGTTTAAGTGAGCATGTACAGCCCAAAATCTAACATCAACAGCTGTGAACAGTTCTTTGTCAAGACACCTACAAAAATGTATAGACTTGAATAATCTTTCTTTTGCAAATTTAGGGAAATCTTTTTTCATTTCAGAAGAAACCAACTTGCACTATATTCTTCTGGAAGCAGATTATCTGTTTCTTAATTATCTCAGATGCTTATTCTATGAATGGGACTGTAAGATATACTGAATTTCAGACTAAACTTTCTTTTGACTTTCATCTCACAGATGAACTAGACCATTTCTGCACCAGATATTATCAAGATATTTGTAAAATAGGCAAAAATCTGAGCCGTATGTTTTAAAATACTTAAAAACAGGACTGAGACTGTAATCTACAAAAATGGCTCAAGTTTTCTGGCCTGAGACCTGACCATCTATTCAGGTTTTACTTTAAATTTTATCAGCAATTAGTGGTAGCTAGCAAGAGCTAAGATAGCAAAATGTATGTAAGCACTCCTACATTATCAGAGTCATAAATGACCGTGCTTTTACATCTTCCTCCAGTAAATTGTACCAAAAATTGACAAGTACATTCATTCACAGCTGATCAATTCCCATGCAAATTCCTGAAAGCTTCTTAGACTTAATTCTTTCTCTCAGCTGCCATTTCCCTTGTGCTATTTTGAGAAAAAAAGCCATTAATGGCTCTCCTTCCTGGCTCATAGTTCCTTCCTTTCTTCCTGCCCTTACTGAGAAATTGTCTTCTGCGTGATCCTCTTGAAAACTAGAAACTCAGTCTTTGTATCATTTATGTATAAAATCAGATGCAGACTCACTTAGTTTAAGGGATTTTCATGTTCCCTAGAAGTGTCACTTTTTACGTGCTTCCACAGTATAGCCACATAGTTCTGAAGTTTTGCCTACACTCTCCCTCTTTCCCATTTAACTCAAGATTTTTTTCATGGTCTAATACATTTTCATTAAAGGAATCCAGGAATTTTTTTCAGGGGGTCAATATGAAGAGAACTTCTAGAAAGCAGGTACTCAAACTGCAGGAGCAAGCTAGTGAACAATGACATTTAGTACAAATCCCTGCCACTTAATTTAGCAGCCTCTTTGGTAAAACTACATTCATTGTGCCTTGCAAAATCTTTACATATCGACAATGAAATAATAAATGCATATGACTAATAGAAAAAGTTTCATTGCAGAATACTTGCTCTTTTGAGCATATAGAACAGGCTCTTCACAGTTGAGGACAAAGTCTGACAGTCACGCTTTAGATTTATGGTGTCTGACATGAAATCAGAAAAAAGGTACCACAGCTTGCTTGCAACATGTTCATGGACAGAGTGTAAAATACATAGACCTCACTGGATCGGCGAAGTGCCATATTGCGCCATGACTCAGTGAAAAAGAAAACAGTGATATGTAGACGGTGCTGAAATTGGACATTTGCTACCTTGTTGCTTGTGGTCATTAAAAGTCACCATGGACCTTTGGAAACCTTTACTCCCACTCACTGTTTTTAAGCATGGATGTTAATAAATTTCATAATGTAGAAGACTGTGAAAAACCAAGTCTCTCTGTTCTGGCATCATTAAAATTGCATTTTAAATACCCATTCTGGCAATTTCTGTAGACCTTTTTCTATATATTTTGCATGTAGTACTAATATGAGTAGAAAAAAGCCTTTCCTATAAGTTTAGTCAGTGACCTTAGATGACATTTTACATTTCAGTGTGTAAACAGTCCTAGCTAATTACTTAAAACATTTTTTTCCTTGATTAAACATCTCATGAATACATGACTTCAATTTTCACTGGAACTTAGGCTTCTGAATGGAAAAGTCACTTTTGTAAAAGAGCTTAGATGCCTGACTTGGATATTTTTTGAAAATCATCCTTTGTTAGCTTTAGCATTAAAAAAAATTAAGCACACATTCCTGTAATATTTCATCAAGTTCTGACTAACAGAGAATCAGAAATGTTCTAAAATGTACAATTACAAACAGGCATAAACTTTGAGACATTTTTGTGGTTTCAGAGAAAACTGACTTGAGTACATACGTCTGGAAAGTCCCACCAAGAAGCCACTTCTGTATTTTCAGGAAATTAAGCAAAAGGGCCTACTGCAATTTTTCTATTGTCCTTTGTTTGTTTATTTTAAGCCACATAATAAGCAGAAATTTATGATCATAGGTGCAGTATTTAGACCAAAAAACATTGTTTGAAGATAAAAGGGTTGTTTATATAAACAACTGTTCTTGAAATTTTTGAGACCAATTTTAATGTTCTTATATTCTGTGAGACTGTGAATAGTGGGGGGTTTCAAAGCTTTGCAGCTGTGGAACCAAGCCATGATCACAGTCATTCTCCTAAGTGCTCTGTTTTTACTTCCTTTTTCTGGAATTACCCACAGAGATTATTTGACACATGAAAAGTAGTAGGATGTGCCAGAAGATGCCTCTGAACAGTCTTGATAAAAAGGTTACTGGAATAGTATCCTGAATTAGATTGCTGTTCTTGAACATGAGAACAGATATACTAGATCTGAACGTCCATGTAGTCCCACATCCTGTCTCCAGCCCTGATCCACAGCAGGGACCTACAGAAGAATATAAGAACAGGATGAGTATATTGTCAACACTCCCTGATATTTGGAAGATCCTCATAAGCAAGTTTGTAATTCATAAATTTCTTTACATAAGAACAGAAGATCCTACGGTTTGTCTAGCCCCATATTCTATCTCCAACTATGTTCACAGATGCATAAAACTCAGTAAAAATGGATCAGGCATATACCCTCTAACACTCTCCCAGCCTCTTGATTCTTTCAGATTGGAAGGCTTCATAAGCCTGATACGGTTTGTTCAGTAATCCACCAACAGATCTCTCTCCCAGTTAGCCAACATTTCCTTGAAATCCTGTAAGCTTCCTGCATCCACAGTGTCCTTTGGTAACAAGTTCCACAAGTCTACTACCCATTCTGCTTTGATCTTTGCAGCTAATATCTTCATTTGATGGCCACTACTTGCATTTGCTAGGGACTGTAAACAGTTGGTCCTTGTTAATAAATGTTGTAAAGGATTAAAATTACAGTCAGTTGGATTCTGATGTAACTCAGAATCACATTTCCGCTTTTCAAAAAGCAAATGGCTCCATCAGGTCTACTTTCTTCATTGACAGGAAGGACAGTCTCTTTCCTTTCTTTAAGAAGCTTTTCCAGATCAAAGGTTTTTCCATTCCCTCACAGTTTCTGGATTTCAGCAGCACTTTCTGTCTAATACCCCTGGAACTCCAGAAGCCAGGCTGCCTGCTTGAAACATCTGAAGCATCAGTAATGAATCTTCTTCTGATCCTGAGAAAACAGATCTGGAAGACTTGGAAACAAGAGTTTTTGTAATGATACTGACTCTAGACAGTTAGAGACTCACCACTGCCAAACTGAAGTCTGATCATTCAGGATATTTGACTCTGTCCCAGCTGACCCCTCAGCAATACTGCAAAGCTGTGAGACTTTGAATGACCCCTAAGCTGCACAATTAGTGATCCTGATGGAGGGAACGCAAGTTAAAGCGTTAAATAGAAAGTATCTGTTTCATATGGTTGCTGTGTGATCTTTGCTACTTTGTGGAGAGGAAAATGGGAGTTGTGTAGGACTAACAGAAAATGGAAGGAAATGAGAATATTCTTCAGATTGGCATAACAAGTATCACTTTAGTTCTGCCACGTTTCTCCCACTGAAAGAATGATGTGCTTCATACAATCACATCATATGCATATTGGTGAATGTCCAGCAGCAGTTAATAACGTTCCTTTTTTCAGCTGCTTCTTCAGTGTTGTGAAAGCAGCTGTCTTCTGATAATGTAGGATGCTTTTTCATATTAATACCTTACTTAGTTCTTGTTTTCTGTTTTTAGGAAAAAGAGCCCAATGTCTTACCTTACTAAAGGTAAAAGATTGTATTGAGTAGGCATTTTTGTAAGGTTTTAATTCTGAAAAATATAAGCAGTGATGAGGATTTATAGCAGAACCATCCTGTCATACTCTACACTGCTGCTTCCACGTACAGTGCAGTGCTGTGTGCAGTGCCATATCCTCACCTCACATAAGCCTCCAATCCAATAAGATATGACAGCTGAGCTTGCACATACTATTATGCTTTACTGAAATATTAGGGACTGTTGTGCCTAGTCACATGCTGATAAACTCTTAATTAGCTGCTGTTTACAAGTATCTGCTTTTACAGTAGATCTTAATTCATTGGCCTCTGCCTATATGATGTCTCTATATCCCAAATATGGATTATATTGCAACTGGTATCCTCTTGTGTATGCATATAGAAAGGGTGATTAGCTGTAAAGCCTTCTGTGAGACATTTTATATGGAAAACTACTTACAAAATATATCGGGTTGCACCAGACAGCTGCCTAAATTCTGGAATGAATATCTGCTAACCATTTATATGCCAAGATTGTCATTCACAGTTACTTTGTAACTGTATCCAGACCACTAAAGCAAAAACATTATTTGGCAAGTAACATTCTTCTGATCCACAGTTGCGCTGGTACTAAATAGTATACCAGTTTAACACAAGCGTGTTATTATGCTTTTTCCTCACTTTACCAATCTCTGTGGTCTGCCATGCCCTCACTCAAAATTTCAGATGTCTGTTTCTAATTGGATGCTTCCTTTTGTGATAATAAAGATGATTCATATAGTGTCCTAAACATTATATTTTTTTTTCAGAACACACTGGACACTTTTGCTTTAAGGCCACTCAGTGCTGTTCCATAATTATATACAGTTTTCTCAAAGGGGGGTTGGGAAAGGCTCTACTTTCCTGAGAACTGTAAATAACATGATCTCTAAAGAGATCTATGTAAAAAAGATATAAATTTCTTCTCTTTGCAGTGGAATCAGTGAAAGCATTTCTGATGCAATTCCTTTTGTGACAGTATGGAATATTCTATGGTATCTTCCCTCTTTCAAAGAAACGTGACTTTCTTCTAGAACACATTCTTCTGTAAAGATGTTGAATAAATTAGGCTGTACTTAGAAGCCTTTGGTGGCAGAGATACCTGTTACATTCTGTCTTTGAGCAGCAGTGAACACAGCGGGAATCTGTGTTTCTGCTGGAGTCCCTTGTTGCTCCCACAATAAAAACAACAGTGACTGTGCTGAGTAGATGTGACCTCTACTTTTATTTATATTGCCTTGTTTTTATTTACACTTGCATTTGAATTTCTCTCTGCTTTAAACTTCTCTGACATAGGTCATAATTTATGTTTCCCCACCCTGTCTTTTAATTTGCATCCCAACCATAGTAAAGCTTGTGAAAGAGAACCCTGTAGAGAGAAATAAGAGAGAAACAGTGCAGGCTGTTTCACTAGAACAAGGGAATTTTTCCCTCTTCAGATACCAAGAGTCTTTGTCTATGAAACTAAGAGGCCTTACCTCTAAAAATTAACAGACACACTCAACTCCTGATTCTCTGCTACTTTAGCTTTAACAAAGTAGAGTCACCAACTGATCCTTGTGGCTTGTGACTTAATTCTTCTATCCAGTAATTCTTCTCAGCACTTGAAAGGACAGGTAAAAATAATATTCACCATACCTTAACACCCACCTAAATTGCACTTTTTTACCTCTGTGCAGCTTTTCCTTCTCTAATGGACATGGGAGTGATTGCAGAACTTCCTCAGTTTGGCTGCCAAACCCTTTTTTTCTTGTGGGAGTTGGGAGATCTGCTAGTAAAGGTGCCTTCTGCATATTCAGATTTGAAGGTCATTATCTGGCTTTGTGTTCAAGATACACAGTAAGCTCAGTGCTGCTAATACAGGATCCCTTCTTTGAAGCTTTAGCCCAAAAAGACACCATTTCCATTTGGCAGCCGTATCTGATTCACATGTTCACTGAAGTCAGGCTTCCTCTTTTGAGAACTGGAGGAAACTAGATTTGTCATTTGAAACGTCAGCAGCCTTTTATGTACCAAAAGGAAAAGAAAAAAAAAAAAAAACTTGGGAAGTGAAGCCAGTAGTTCCTACTTCTATCATAACAGTGGCAAGACCTCTGAAAACATGAACAAGAAGAGGTCTTGGGATATTTTAAGTGTGGTGCCAAATTAGTTTCAACCTGTACCTATTAAAAACTGCGAGTCACCAGGAACATAAAACACTGTTGATCTATGTTCCTTATTCTCCTCCTAATGTCACATTATTCTTATTATACAGGTGGCTTTGCGAGCTCCAGCAAAGGACTGGCAACACCAAGAACTATGGAAGTCTCTGTATACATACATACACACACAGAGAAAAGGAAAGTCTTGTCCCTAAAGAGCAACTTTACCTATTTCACTCAGTGTGAGATTGGAAATTGTAATGTATTCACCATTGCCAAAATATGCTTTAAAAATAACCAAAATTCAGCACAGAACTGTCTTCTATAAACTATTTTGCAAACAACCTGAGGACAGAATCATGTGGACAGAAAATCAGTTTTTGTCAGAATAAAGTTAATTATAAAATGTAAAGCAATATTTACACATTTACAAGCACAACTGCTTAATGGCAATGCAAAGTACTTCTGTGGGAGACAATTTGTGACCTATTGTCTATGAAAATGGGATCATTTGGCCTGTTCTCAGAAAATCTACCTTGAATCAGGTCAGCAGTCTGGTCACTTCACCCATTACAATCACATTTTAGTATATCCACCGCAAGAGACTGAACACGAGACAGACAGACATGAAAATGAAGAATCAATAAAATCTGTGGAAAATGTAGTCTGAGAGCAGCACTCAAAAAACCAAGGTGAATGAAATGTTTGTAGATATAGGAGTGCCACTTCTTTGGCACAGGATTGCTGAAGGGTGAAGGTGTGATTCACAAGCATTTACTGAACAGAGAATTAATCTCAGTATTACAAGCAAATTTGTGCTGTAGAGGAAACTCTGAGAGAGACCATATGGCTTTAAGTCATGAAAATAACAGGTTTTCTGCCTTTTTTTTAAAAAAAAAAAAAAAAAGTGAGGTATGTGGTTTTGATGGCAGATTTAGAAAATTATTGGCTCACTATAATAGATTGTAATTTTAAGAACCACTGAATTATCCTACATTGGTGGTACATGTCTTTTATTGTATGGACTGAAGTTTCAGCCTGGCTTTAAATGTTTCTGTCTACTCTAAGTGCTCTTTTTGATATTCATCATTTGGTTTTTTTGCACAAAAAATATTTTTAAGAGATATGTAAAATGTTATTCAATTTATCCACTGAATTTAGCTTTATTTATTTGGGAGACAGTCTCTAAAAGCAATTTATTTCCATTTGGAAATGTGCATAGTTAACAGGAAAATTCTGTTAGTTTTGCAATTAATTTCTTTTTACAGATGCACAAGTCAAAATTTGAAAATTATATAAATTGGACAAATTTTATCCAGTTTTGGAGGTAAGATCACTTTCCTTCACAATACTTGAAAAAAGAAGGTGAAGGAAATCACTAATATGATTATTCTAAATATATTCAGTGTATACATAGGAAAAAATATCTAAATTGCATTCTGCTAAGTATTCATGGAAACTCGTGGTGACTGCTGTCAAACAGGAAACGCATGGTACGGGACAGAACATGACGAAGTGGCTTCCAGGAGTCATACCTCAGCTGTCCAAATGAATTTACACTGTATTTTGACTAGAGAACCACCAGACAACAAGGGTATTTAGTTCTTTCCATGGACAACACCTATATTGCTTCTTTCTCCAGTAACAGTACCCAAAAACCGATTGAGCCCCAGTTGTGAAGCTGGGCCCATGTCAGCTGGCTAAGGGTGCGGACCCACGGACAGCAGCGTTGTGTGGAAGAGGGGAGGTACGAGGGCACGGTGTTCAGTGCTCCCCTGCCAGACTCACTGCTGGTCCCCATGCTGCTACGTTTCCTGCTCAGCTAGGACCCCATCCTTCCTATCCATGCCTACACTAGCAAATTACATGTGTGAAGTCCACCTTTAAGTAGCATCCCTGCAGCAATAGAGACGTAACGTGTGACACATCTTCTCAGTAATTCACCTAAAAACAGACTGACCAGCTGAGGAAGAGAAATGAGCAATGGTAATTCCCCTCAGAACATTTGCATCCTCTTCCCAGTACTTCCTCATGTTCCTCATTGCCATCTTTTCTTTCTGAATATAGAACTTCAAATGTATGCGTGCATAATTCAATTCTTTATTACACAGCTTCTTCTGTGATTTTTCCTGCTATCCTTTTTCTGCTTTAGCAAGAATGTTTCCGTGTTCCTCAAACATGGAACTAATAAGAGCCCTTTTTTCCAGGAGTAACAAGGAAAAATAAACCTGAAGTACTTCCCAGCAATTATGGTATTTCCAGGATGATCTTCAGTCTCCTGTGTAGCTCTGAAGAACCTTTATCTAGTTTCTCAAAATCTCTTTTGACCACTTCTATAAATCTACTAGGGGTACCAACTTGAGCGCATAACAGCAGTACTAAGTAGCCCTAAATTACCTTCAGAAAATACCTGAGATGCCTCTCTTCCATTTACATGCCTGATTAAGTGCTTATTTGCTATGTAAGAGCAAAGCTCTTGCTTTGAAAGTTCTGTTTACTTAACAATTATCTTTTTGAACTAGAGCAATGCTAGAGGTTTCTACTCTGGTATTTCCAAATCCCTCCTTGGCACAGTTAATCAATCCCCAAACCTTTTTCTTCCTTAAATAGAAGACTGGATTTATGAAGGCCACAAATCAGGTTTCTTTACTTGATGTTATAGTTTGAGTAGTCTCTGAATTTCTCATCTGTATTATGAAGACACTGACCCTTGGGTCAGCTTGGCAGCTCTGCTCCAGTGAGACAAAACAGTTTTAACTGCTGATAGGCTTTATATAAAGAGAATTCTCAGGTGGTCAGCGAGCAGCTTCAGTGGCTACAACATCTTCAGCTTTCCCTTTTCCAACGACCTGGCATAAACATCTCTCTGGGAGAAAGTGGGTATCTTCCTGTCAGACCCATCTCTGACTGAAATGTGGTGTTTAAGTAGTGTTCCTTTAACTTCTCTAAATAAAAAGTTTTTTCTTTGTCCGCTCTGTTCTTTTCCAGAATCACTTCATTTGAAGGAGAATGCAACCTGTCACATTCTGGTGGGACTGGGTTGTATTCTAGCTCCAAATTTTGGTAAGCACAAAGACTTTTTTTAGCTGTGTTCATGTCCCTCTTAAGCTACCCTCAGTTCCTTGTGATTTCAATCATGTTTCAGTATTAGTTGATATATAAGACACAATATGTATATTTTCATTCTTCCAAAAATAGCCTAGTATTAAATAACCATAAATCAGTGAGACTGATCTCAGCTGAGATCACAACTCAGAATTCCAAAACTCAGAGCAGAACCCAATGTTTGAATCTCTTCTATCCAAAATGATATAAATCCCTCCCAAATGTGGCTAAATTATTGCAACATAGTCAGCTTCGACTGTTTTCTGTCTTTGCTTAGCTGTTTTCATGGCCTCAGTCTTGTTACTTTATCTTTCTCACACTCAAATTCTCCAGCTATAAAATGGTTTTAAACTTTACTTTGTTGTAAAGTATTATAAGATAAACTGGTGAAATGTTTCTATAGTACCTGAGTTTTATTATAGTGAACGTGATCAGTACTTGATTTTGAAAATATATTACCCTAAAGATTGCACTGAATATAAGCAAAAGACTTTTGTTTGGAAATGTTGGTTTTAAAAAAACCCCTCCTCTAGACTCAGCCTAATGGCTATTCCAAACTATTATTTAGATAGTAAGGCAACAGATTTTTAAAGCTGAATATTTTGTAAGTTTCAGATATGTACAATGTTTACTCATCAAGGTAAGAAGTAGGATGCCAACCATACAAGAAGAAACTTTTTTGATGTGCTATTCATCATAGGCACAAAAATAAAGCATTTTTGTGGGTGTCAAAACTGGCTGGACTGCATTTGTTGCCCTCCCAGTAATTACCCATTCATGAGTGATAGACATACTTGCTAGCTGATGTATGGCATGGAGGAGTGGTCTATCTGATGAGTTCCAGCAAAATGGATACCCTTGTTCACCTTTAGTCTGTGATCTGGTGTATAAATGAAATGTCAAAGGATTTAAAAGGTTTCCACATTTGGTATGTATGTTTGTAGGATTAAGACTGGAATTTGTCAAATAAAGCATTTTTTAACTAAAAAACTACCTCCACTTTAAAAGGCAGCATGCAGTTCTGGCAGAACACAGGACAGTGAATGAATACTTTGCTGCTTTGCACATGCAGGTCATTGCCAATTATGTAAATAGGGTAGATAAGAAACCAAAGAATCTTACACTGGGCAGTGTTCTTTACTAGGATAAATAATTCACAAATATAGATATAACCAACTTTGCAAAATTAGGGTTACTTTTTAAAAAATACCATTTTTGTGGTGAGCTCAGTTACCCAGTCCTTGCATCATCTTGCCTTACAAATTGGCCACACAGTCATGCTGACCTAAATTACTGGTTTGTAATTGGACACAACCTTTGAAAAGTTTCTCATTTAAGATTGAACTTTTTATGACCTGCATAGAAAACTTCTATTTGAGAATAAAAGCCACAATTTCAACTGATGGGTTTTGCTCATATGGAGGCAACAACTGATTTGGGAATTCAATTTACATGGAGGTCATTCCAGAAAGTATTTTATGAATAGGACAATTATAGAATGCTTTTCTGTAACTAAAGAGTTAAATTGTCAGGGGTGCACAGTTAAATCTGTCCTAAAAAGCATTTAAAACATTTTCTGAACTTCTTGGCTTGGCTTTCTTGTCCTTTCATGGTATATGAGATGCATAAGAAGTCCTTCACCTAGGATTTCGGTACAAAGACAAGGTCACCAGCCCAACTGCTCAAATTGTTTGGTAGGAATGGGCTTTGTCCCAGTGATAAATTAGTGACTTGCTAAATAAAACCATTCAGTGCTGCAGATTTACTTGGCAATTCTGGGTCTATGTATGTGGACAACAAACCTGAAAATACAGACTGTATTCTAAGTATTGTATTGATTTGAATGTGTTCAGTTTATAACCTGCCAGCTACATCCAGACAAACTGACTATAGGTAATACGTACTCTTTGCTGCAAAGTAGGGGTGCAATGGGTGGGAGTTACTTTCCTTACAGCATTTCTTCAGAATGCTTTCTCAGGATGGTGTAGAGAGTTGTTAAGATCAAAAATCTGCTCATCAGAGTAAGGGTGACTCATATAAGCAACAGTTTGCTGAATCATGCATTTTTACAGTTGAAGGGCTTTACTCATTGTTCTTCTTGCATAGCAATTGCACAAATGCCAGCCTAAACTGGGTATAAAATGCTCCTAAATGTGGAGATGCTATTTTACACTCTCTGCTCTCAGTTAGTTCAAGCGTAAATCGTTACTCAAGATAAAGAGCAATGGAGAACTGGAACTTCAAGAAGAAAAGTCAGGGCAAGTATTATCCTGCTTATATTACATGCTGTACGGGATAAGATATGTGCAAATTCACACACAAACACAGGATTTTTTTGCTGTTATTTTTTTTACAGCTTCATTATTTGTCAAGTTGGTTTGGGCCAAAGATTCTATTAATTAGGGTTTAGAAAGAGTTTTATGTTTATGAAAAAAAGAAAAGGAACAAATCTGAAATCAGTTACTAGTGCTAACTTAGCTTTTGAAAGATCCTGTTTTGAAAAAATGTGAACATGTTCATTTCATAAATTTTCTGTTAGTAGTATCATTTCTGAGTTGTAAGTGCCCCTGGTAGTCACTACACAAGCCAGAACTTAGTTTCTTCTTCTTAATTGACTTACAAAATAGGTAGAAGGAATTCATGTTTCACAGTATCAAAGGATCATCATAAAAGTTTCATTATTGAAAGTAATTTCTATCTCCACTCTGCCTTTTGCATAAAAACTTCAAGGGAATTCGAAGGAACTGTACAAATATTCTAAATTAAATCATACAACCCTAGCATGAAATACTGATAATAGCATGGGTTTGGCATACAGAAAGACCACTATGAGATACTAGGTTCAGTGCTCATTGTTGTCACGAAAACACCCAGAACTGACAAGAAAATAATTTGAAGAGTGCCTTGTATCTGGAAGTCAACAAGGAAAACATCAAGCAAGGTGCTGAGTCCAGCTTGGCTTGATTCAAGCTTCCAGCCTTTTCAGAGTTCTAACTCCATGCATCTCGGAAATCATTTTCAGTGCTGGAAATCTTTTGTCATAGATCACTGATGCATGTTTTGCATTTGTCTATGTTTTTTATTATTGTTGTTGTTGTTGTTGTTGTTATTACTATTTCCTTCATGTGTAAAATACCAAACAGTTTCTGAAAAACAAGAATACCCAAATGTTCATGGTCCCAGACCTGAGAAAAATTGGGTTACTGGGCAAAAGCTAACCCATACTGAGTTACAGCAGTGTGGAAGTGCGTGGGTTACTGTGGTTACAGAATTACCAAAACCTAGCTTCATTCTTTGACTTTTGTTGGAGGAAAGTACTGTTGTGAGTTTCTGTTTAGAACTAAGCCTGTTACTAGCAGCAGTTTTTGTAGGATGTATTTTCTGAACTCTTAAAATAATTTTAAGATAAGTGCTACCACATTAGCAGTCAGATGCTACTCTTCAGGAAGGAAGAGTGACTAAGCTGGAGACTCAGGCAGGTATCAGAGTAAGACAAACTTTTCTCTGTTTCTTTTCTTGAGGGGTAATATGGGATTGTAAAACTCCATTTCAGAAATACATAATTGGTCAGGCAATAGCTGACAATGTATTTGTGTTCAGTTATAAAATATGACTGTTTGTACTGTGAAACTCTGAAATGGCTTTTGGTTTTTTGATATATTACTGGCCTGAAATTGTTTTCATTCATGAATAAAATCGATCAATGCATTTTCCAACCTCACCAAAACTAAGCACCACCTGAAACCCTTGGTAACCGTGCTACCTTCAGTGCTTTATTACCTGTGCCTAAGAGGGGAGAGCTGCTATTCCAAACTTGATATAATTACATTGATTCTCTTTTCCTTAGCACTAAAAATAATTCAGGTTAACAGTGAGCATAAACTCTCTACAGCACATGAACTCCTTCAATGAGCTTGTCTAAATCTACCTTAAGGGCACTTATCTGAACATTTCTATCCTCATTGTGAAAAATATACAGTCAACACAGCCTCCTCCATTATGGCAAAGCTGTAGATAAAGCTTTTGCATTGCCCTTAAGGTAACATTGCCTCTGTATGCAGGTGTCTTATCAAGTTACTTATTTACGAGTTACTTAAAACAGTACTCTCCACCTTCTACTGTATATATATGTGTGGGGGTGTATACAGAAACACATACATACATGAAGATGAAAACTGGTAAATATGCACAGATATCCTATCTGCGAATGACTCCCCAAATTTGTAACACTTCAGTCTCAACAATACAACCAATCTGACTGATATTTGCTAGGTTCCAGGATAATGATATGACACACAAGCAGAGTTATTTCCTGCTTTCTGCATGAAATGTGGATTTAAAACTTATAAAATCTTTACTGTATATTTTAATATATGCAAATGCAGTTAAAATCTTTTATACAGCAAGATAATTGTTAATTAAATGATCAGGTTTCAGTTCATTTAATATGTGTAATATCTGCATGATAAGATGTTATGTCTTTCATTGACATTCTTATACTTAGCCAGAGAAGATGCCATGCAGAATTGATAAAATAAATCATATTATTTTCTTTGTAATGTTTATGTGCTGTATTATCACCATATGATTTAATTATTCTGATTAGTGTAGGTCTGACTGTCATTACACTCGTGCAGAGGAAGGGCAAACATTCAGAACTATAACGGTAATACTTTAACCACTTTGCATGAAATTATAGACAATATTTAAATTTCCCTGCAAACTTGGAATATTTTCAGCCTGGGAACACATTTGTTACTTCAGGTTTTCATGTCTTGGGGTTTGCTTATTTTCCTAGTAAGCAGAGTTATTTCTAAGTTATCTGAGTTCCTTTAAAAATTACACTTTTGAATGCATATAGATTTGTTCTTGAATGTCTAATAAACAGCTTTGATTTGGAAACTAAAAATTGGCAATTGATTAGACTGCTCTAGAACACAATATAGCTCCTTGCACTGATCAGAGCTATTCATACTGTTTTTACTGAAGTAAGGAGGTACAAATGGCAGCTTGTATACAAGCACCTTTCTCAGAGGCTAAATGACAGATACTCACTCTTTCACAGACTTGAACTTATCTTCAACCAATAACACAGAAGTGTTAAAAATCTGTGTAGTAAAAGTGCATTTGCTTAGATTTCCAATGGTTTGTTTCAGAGCTAATCTTGTTGAATTTGCTGGTAAAATTCATGTAAACATAAGTTGTTTTTTTAATCCTTTTGTGGATTAAAACATTCTTGCCCATAAGTGGAGATGTCAGCTATTGGCCCACCTGAAAAAAATTCTGTATAACAATACATTAACAACCCAAGTCTGAATTAGATGGCTCCTTCAGTATTCATACTTGTGGCTTAGTGGAGGGGAGGCTATCTGTCACAACATACGGTAGCCAATTATTGCTTTATACTTACTGAATAATTCACTAAAAATGAATAGTGGAAGAAGTGTGCTTAATGCTTTACTCAATTCTGAAAGTTTGATTAAAATGTGTGACTGAACCAAGCAGAAGCTTGGCACTAAATCTGCTTATTAGTACTGGCACTAGATATGCTTTTTCTAAGAGGAAGAAGCTCAAAAGAGCTGGAGTACTTTGTTTTGAAAATTGGCAATTGTGATTGCCTGGGGAGGGGGGGGTGGACAGGGGTAGAAACTGTTTTACTGAGCAGATGAGAATTCTGAATACGCAGGAAACATAATCTACAAAGCTTTCCAAAAATGCCAGCACTGATATTAAACATGTATGCCTCACCTTATTTGAGTAATAAGAGTACTGCGAGTTAAATTTATTTCTCATAGTGGGGAAAAACACGTCCCACGCAGATGTGATAAAGCATCAGAAGAACAATGAGACAACCTGGAGGATGAACACCGTGCTGTTCACAGTGCAGCTGGCCTGTGCTGTGCTACCAGCCGGTCAGGCCTCTCCATCCTCCATCCTGCACTCCTGTGCCAAATTGAATCCCAATGAAAAGACTGCCGGCAACGTCTCTGTGCTGCACGACTCCCAAGCTGAAGTTGTAGCTCATAAGAACTAATCACAATGGTGTCAACTATTTAAGCATGATTTGAAAGCTAAAAACATGAAATCTAGGTTGTTTTGTACCTCCTGCTCACTTTTCCTTCCTGCTCCCAGGGGAACTGCATCAAAGAGTCTGCCCCTGTGTTTCACAATCCTTATTTTATAATCCAAGAAAATTTGGGATACTGTAAACAGTTATGGTCAGTGGGAAAATACCTCATCAGTCTCTCTGTAACTGCAAGGTCCATTTTCCAGAGCCTGCCTGGCCCAGTTCCCTAAACACGGGAACTCCTACCACTTCCCCTGGGCAAGCTCAGCACGGCCTCATGCATGTGTCCAGCCGGCAGGAAGTTTCCCCTGACCCAAGGGCTCTTGCAAAGACAATGTGGTTTTACTACCGAATCTTTGCCAGGATCAAAAGAAAAGTTATGCTGCTTAAAGCAGCCCTCTAGATGCCACAGGCAAGCAGACCATCCTGCACAGTAAGAAACACCCCGTGCTCTCTTGTCATTCTCTCCACAGACTCTATATTAAGCTATAATTGGAGGGGACTGGAGGCACAGCCTTCCCTTGAGTAAGAAGAAAACATTGCTATGCAGTAGTACTTGGTGATTTATCACTCTTTAAACAGGAATATGGAGAAAGCAACCATCAGAAAGTTCAGCCAGGACAACATACTTCCAATTACATCTCCCTGTGCTTGGCAGATGACAAAGGCATTGAACATCAATAATTAGACCATATGGACTAAATTTTTTACCCACTCTACTCCCAGCTCCACACTTTTTCTTGTGGCAAAATATGGTTTTGGCATTTGATCTGTTCCAGTCACCCCTCCCATCCCTTTGATTAAATTAGTTGCATATGTAGATTCAGTTTTGTGTGTTTTCTAATCTCAGATAGCATCTAATACTGCATTTCAAACAAGAGGAAGAAGAAGAATGGGCACAAGTTACTTTTTATCAGTGTGTTTCACTGACAACTTCTCACAGAAAATAGCACTGGTCTCCTCAGACTTCTCCTTTCTTTGCCTTTTTTTCATATATCTGGAATAGCTTTTTGTGTGTTGGTTTCTGGTAGCTCACCCTCCTCTGGAAAATATAAGGATTGTAAACAAAAAAAAAAAAAAAAGAAAAAAAATACAAATGTCATTAAGAAAATAGCAACAGGCAAGTGTTATCCCACACTATTTCCTAACTTGTGGTATTTGAGGAGGCAGCGATGGACTTCATGCTGTGAGTGTTTTATAACTATACTAAAAAAATAGTGTTTTATTGTAGGGTTGTTTCAAACCTCAAAAGCCTAATGATGGTCATGCCAAAACAGCACAACATCAACGTGGTAAAATAAACCCCAAGCAGATGCTTCATAGGAATATTCTGCACTGTATGATTGCATGGCTTTACTAGGGAAGGCTTTCTCATGCAAGTAGTCTGATGGAAGTCTAAGGGATCATTAGTGTACCTGCCAGTCTTAGTGGACAATTCTGTTCTCTGTGAAGATCTAATGCCTCTTTTTGATTGTTAAGAACTTGTTTATTCATGTATTTTTGCATTACAAAACCTGACAGATTTATGTATCGTACTCAATATACTAAATCACCAATATATTGCAGAGGAAGTGTGTCTGAAGTAGAACTTAAGCTATTCAGTGAAACTATTATGAAAATGTCAAAATTTCGTAGCTTTTTCAGAAGCATTGCTGCAATTTGCACCAATTCTAGTTTCCACGTAAGAGTAACTGGCCACATTTGTTTGGAAGAAAAGATGAGTAGTATACATGGAAGAATGATTCACAGAAGAAAGGGGCAGAAGAAGACGACAGAGGAAAATATAGGACTGGGAAATGGATGTTATTGGAAGAACAGAATACAAAATCAGAAAAGTGTAAAGCCAAGTCAGGGACAGTTTTTGAAATCTAGAAAGACAGTTTTCAAGCGGATACAAACAGAAGTAGAAGAAGTCCTATCCTGTATAGGGCATCTCTCTTTAAAATATTTTTTGCAGACAAGCTGATCAGGTAAGAGATTTTACTTTGAATGCTGATCACACTTTGTAAGGTGCAGCCTGAGAACCATGATATATGTAAAGAGGCTCCACATGAATAACTATACATTTGTTCAGTCTCATGTTAAAAATGTAATATTAAAACTAAAGATAATTATTTGAAGCTAGAGAAGAATACTCCAGCTCAGTTCTTCATCACATTGGCTGGTGAATATTGACTCTCCTGCCTTTTGTGTATTGCCTGATACTAGTTATTGCTTTTTCCAGATAGTGATTATTCAGACACCAATATGAAAAGAGAGCATCATTTCTATTATCCTGGTGGTAGTTATGTGATAGTAACACTCTTGCACAAAAAGATTCAGTGATTCATCCAAAATCATGGAATGGGGTATCCTGATCAATCTGAAGGTGGCACAGAAAGGGTTTCTGCGTGTCTGTGGGTTTTGAGATGAAGCAGGATTTATTTGTGATTGTACAGCAAAAGAAATGTTCTCAGAACTGTTTCTAAGAATAGCAGGATGACTTCTTTAGCAATCCTGTGAGTAATCTGAGAGGAGCATATATTGTGTGTTACTATATCCCATGAGAGCATTTCAATCATAAATGTATATAATTTTACATCAGCATTTTTTCCATCTGATTTTTTCATTTACCATAGATTGACTTGCCTAAGAAATTTGCTGTGGCCTACAGTGTTTGAAGAATCTTTGTGGGATTTGGAAAGCAATAGCATGCACCAGCTCTTGGACTTCACACTTCTTCACCTTATCTGTGAGCAAATGACAAAAGTCTGTGGAAAACTAAGTAGTAGATTTGAAAATGAAAGATCTGGGAGTTACAGCAAGGCAGCTGAACCACAAGAGAATCATTCTTAGAAGATTCATTAAGATGCTGGCAAATCTTCTTCTTACTGATGCATTTAATATAAGTAATCACCATACAGTAGCTAGCATATATAAGCATATATATAAGCATATATAAGCAGTGAAATATGGTCATGGCCACATAGGAAATAGTAATGGCCTGACAGTTTGGGGTAATCCCAAAGCAAATTTCAGCTGCTCACCAATCCTGAAAGCCATTGATTATGACTCTATTACTGATGGAAAACAAAATTAAAATCCCACAGCATTGACATTATTGGAGGAAGGAAGAAGAGTTGTGGAAAGATTAAAAGACAAAGGAAAAACACCCTGGTCTAGCTGAATGCAGTTGAAATGTTCAGAGGATTAGTAGTGGCAAGAGGCTGCTCCTCTTACATTCACCAAGTCTTGAAGTTGTTGGTCCCAAGGTCAGATCGCTTCAGGGCTGCCTTAACTTAAAACTAAATCATGAGATCAAGAGAGTGTTTTGTTAGCAAATTATTGCAAAACTATATATTCCCAGTAACAATGTCTTTCCTCGGGAAATGTCCCTTGCACTGCTGGGTTGGCAGAAGAAGATATCAAAGAACATATTTTCTGTAATCTAGAAGAATATGTTTTCTTTGCATTTCATATACACTTATGGCTGCCATAAGCTAATGTTTCTCCAGTAATACAATTTTACATTCTCACACTAGGCAGAAATTTGATCCCAAACCTTTTTGTAAGCCATACAAAACACGGTAACATTTCTAAAAGCAAAATTGAGAATGTACATGTAAACATATGCATATTTGGCAGTTTGAATATTTGTAACATTTGTTAGAAAAGTAATAGAGTGTAGGACAGAAAATTCCTGCCAGTAGAATTCATACAACATAGCACTTGAAAACACATACAGGAATAGTAGTCCATACACAGCTATTGCCTGAAAGTCTGAGTTAACTGTTACAGTCAATGTTAAATACGTAAATGCTAAACTAATAAAAACCAGCAAAACCTTATTGCTAGCTATTGTATCCAAGTTCTCCACTGCAAAATACAGCAGCTGATCTTTGAAAGCTTGTAAGTACTGAGAGTTAGTACCAGACAAAGAAAAATGCCCTCCTTGATTCTTTCTACTATGTCTTTGTCCCAGTTTGTCTATTCCCGGACTTTTAAAAACTTTTTAACAAATATCATTTACCCTTTTGGACCATTAACACTGTGAAACACACCACAGCAAAATTCTGATGGTTTCAGGAGATCAGGGGACATAAAAGACAAATGTGTTGAATGACTGTTTTGATTGACTCCTCCTCGTTCCTGAAGATAAATGTATTTTCTTTTTCTGTTTTGAAACCTGAACTGTGGTTATAGGAGTGTTTCTCAGAGGGTATTTGCTATTTTAATAGTGGTAATTACTACGTTCATTGAGGAGGGCGTATCAGCAAAGAGATGATATCTCAAGACTTCATTGACAGGAATCTAAAAAGTCACGAGTCCAAAGAACATCCTCAAAATGTATTTCCTACTAGATGACCCTTTGTAGCTCTACCTGTGTTCTGTGTCCTGTGAACAGCAAGTTTCTTTCTAGTCAAGTGACTGAAAAAAAAAAGTTTATTTGCTTTTACATTAAAAATTGCTCTTGTACACTAAGTGGATTTGAGTTCTTTATAAAATATATGTTAATCAGCTGTGCTCTCCATTGACTTCCAAGAAAGTTTTACCCTTTGATTTTCTCTTGGGGCTTTTAAAATTTCTTAATTTCCCAAAACACTTTACCAATTCACTTTTAGTATGCCCACTTTTACTGTTCTAAATTGATTCAGAGCCAGTCAAGCCAAATAACAGTTCCCAGCAATCTCAGATACACAGCATTTTCAAGTACATATTTTCTAGTAACAGTAGGAGAATAATGTGCGGTTAACATACTAGACTAAAATCAAGAGATCTGGAATCAATTCATGCTCTTACCACAGAGACTCAATACAACCTTGGGCAAATCACAGCAGGAAAAAATATTCAACACATACCTTCAGGCATATGATCTAGGTGCCTCACTTACAGTCTAGTCTCCCTATCCATCTTCAGACAATGGACAGATAACAGTTGTAGGTGCCTCCCATTTCTGTCTGCAAACACTATTGGACTTTATTGGATTATTCTCCTCTGTGTGCGCATTCGATGGCTGGTGCAATGAAGCCCAGATCTTTGAGCCCCGTAGACACTCTGACATCAGCAGCATCAAAGCCTGCCAAGTAGGTATAATATCATGGAAGAAAAATAGCTGACAAGGTTTATTAATTAATAAGAACTTCATTTTCCAGGAACAACTGAGATATGTGTTCATGCACTATGTATGCATATCTATGCACACACACGAGTGTGTGTGCATGGCTAGACATGCATGTGTGTTTGTGAATGAGTGTGTGTGTGTACAAAAGATAGCTTAAAAACAAAGGCACTTCAGATACATTTAGGAGGAGACTGATTTAGCAAAGGAAGAATTCCACAAAAACCCAGAGCACATTTCCAGCCATGTGTTCTGCATTGTACTTGTCTGCATTTCCCATCTAGAATGAATAACTGGAAACACTCTGTCAGTACCCCAGATCACAAGAGAAGCAGGATGCTTCTTGACTACCACACATTGCGTAAAGGAGAAAAGGCTGTTTGCTGTAGTGTAAGTCAGATCAGGCTGAAGAGAAGCAATTCTGTCTCTTCCTCCCACACACAGACAGTTTACACCTGCACGATTCAGCTGTGCCGAAGCATTTTAATCAATCTCAGAAAATCAAGAATAGGGTTTAAAATCCCCTTCTCCTCTTCTACAGATCAGAGATGTAGGAATGTCATATCATACGTGTTTCCATTCTACAATGGAAAGAATAAAAAATAGTTTCTAAAACCTGACTAAATTTTTCGTATATTTGTAAATTGGATTTAGTCATTACATTAACTGAACACTGCTCTTTATACAGCAAATACATGTTCTTTGTTATTTACAGTGGAAGATTTTAAAAAAAAAAAAAAGACACCTTTACAGAATGTGTGTGGAGGCTTAGAGGAAATATGTAAAGCATTACTATTATCCATGATTCATTGACAACAGGGCAGTTTTTGTCCATACTTCTTCAGAAATGGTGTTTCCTACAATAGTGCCACTTTTCTAAGCATGATGGAAACAGAATAATCTTAAAACTCGCCCTACCTCAAACAGTTTACAATCTAAAAAATGAGAGAAAGCAGATAGTAGGTGTTAGTTTAGTCTTTATGCCTTGCCTTGTATACTGAAACTGTAAAGAATTATATAAATTGTTGCTAGTTTTGATGCAGCTTTGTGGTTTGCAGATTAAACTGAAACAGTAAATAAGGTTTCTGCCTTACCGTTCCAAGACGTATTTGAATTTCAGGATCTGAATGAACCTGAGGACCTTCTTTCTCACAAAGGCTTTTAGTTTTATTTTCATAGTTTTTATTCAAACTTGGATGAAAGGGGAGACAAGCTGTAGGTTTTCTGATGCCTTCTAACCTGAATTCTAAATCAAATGAAGCATCAAAATTAGATTATACTTCATTATACTTAATCTGAATATTAAGATTGTTTATTTGCCCTTAATTGTTCTGAAGGTGTTAAAATGCTCTCATATAAACTAGTGAATTATCTGCAAATGTTAGCAATCTGAGGGAGCAGAGGGAACTTTGAGGAACCGAAATAGCTTTAAGGCCTTGAATGAGGATTCTAATCTCTTTGACAAAAAAATCAGTTATCCTGTCTCTAGTTCTTCTGTTTACAAAATGCATCGTAAAATCTCATTTAAAAATACATGCAGGAGCAGTGGTCTCCATGTTGCCTTACAAAGTGCAGATGTTTCTCATCAAATGTTGAGAGCAAAGCACCAAGCTGGAGAGAGGCAGCTAGGGAAGTTCCTCAAGCACTTCTCTTGGGACCAATCTTATTTGCATCTGGGTGGATGTAGATGTCACAGAAAACATCTGTGGTTATGAGATGGACTGACAAAGTAAAGTGATGACAACAGAGGAGAATATTGCACCAGAAAAACTGGATAATTTTGAGGACTGGAGTAACAGAAATGAAGTGGAATTCAAAGGCTAAAATCAAGCATTTAGAAACTAAGAACAAAAGTTTTACTATAAAATCTGAGCTCCTCAGCTAGAGACAACTCAGGAGGAGAATTACATGTATACATTAACTGGATACAAAATGATTTGAACTACCAATCTGCTATAAGAAAAAGAGAAATGCATTCATAGGCTATATCAGAGACATGGAAGGAGTAAAACCATTAGTTCAGAGCCTTGGTAATACCTTATATGAACTATTCTGCGCAATTCCTGTGTTTCGTGTTCAAAAAGGATGAATTCAAGCTAAAGTAGCTGCAGAGATGGGCTATTCAGCTGGTCTTGGAAATGGAGAGCATGGTATATGAGAAGAAAATGGAAGATCATGGTCTGGTTCATCTAGACTATAGAGACTGATATATCAAGGGGGAAAATAAATATTTAAGCTAGCAGACAGTGTTGTCATGAGAACACGTGGGTACGATCTGATCATGAATAAATTTAGGCTGGAAATTAGGATGTTTTCTCCTAATTAGGAAATGAAGATGGAGATCAGCTTTCCACTCTGAATATGGAGGAGAAACAAGTAGGTTTGTTCTAGCATGAAGTTTGGTCACTACAGAAGAAAAAATTATATAACAAAGGTGCTCATGTCAGCAGAGCCACATACGTCAAATTAATGTCTTGCTCCTTATTACTTTATAGAACACTTTTAGCATATCTAATGCAAAACATTTTTAAATTGAAATGGTTTTTCACCAGATGGACTGAAACCTTTAAAAGTTATCTATATAACCCAACCCGCATTGAACTTGTGCAATTAAAATATATGGGTTAAAACATTGGGAACTCGAGTATTTTTTTCCCCAAATGATTTATGTGAGCCATGCTGTGCTGTGAAAGATAGGGAGAAAACTTTTTAGTCAGTCACCCAAAAAAGGCTGTGATATTATTTTTAATAACAGTGCTTTCTAGGCTCCCCCAAAACACAACAGCTTAGTTCTTTCCTACTTGGTATGTTTATCACCCGTTGTACAAAGGTCATCCATGTAAATATTACTGTATAAAAAAAGTGTTACTTTTATTGTTTACACCCTGGAGATGTCAAACATTCCTAGGCAGCTGGTGAGCAGTGGTTTTACTGAGAAATAAGTAACACTGAAATACACTGAAAGTAACTAAGAAATTGCTTTGGCCCATTTGCCCCTCAACCTGTGTGTCTGTGATCTTTGGACTAACAGGTACTGCCTTAACATCTGATAGACTACAGACAGCTTCAACATCTTTTTCATTTGTAGCTGCCTGTGATGTCTCAAAAGAATTAATTTCACCATTGATAACTAATTTCTTTCTTGAGAAAGTAGCGAGAAGGATGCAAAAACACTTTTTGAGTTCACTCTTTTTCAGATGGATTTAGTGTGTCCCTTTTCTTTATAATTCAGCTTTCTTTGAGATCTGAGACTACCTTTTTATGGTTCACAAGTTGTTGTTGTTGTAATCAACTTGGCTGCAGGCCCAAAGCAAGCTGTGTGACTCAGTGACAGTTGCAATCAGTGCAACCAGGAAAAAGACAAAGAGCTGATACATTTGGAATCCACAGCGATGGATGAAAATGTTTGGAGAGCTTTTCACAAAGTCTATTGCTTGGAGAGCTTCAGATTAATCTGATGTTTAAAATATTAAATGTCATTACATGTATACAGCATCTAATGCTGCCAATTTTTCATTTAAAGAGCATTACGTTTCAATTAGATATGGTATTGTTAATGTCCCACAATAAAATGTTTCACTGTGCTGCTGTGCACTATGAGACTTTTGTTTAGGAAATGCTTAGATGTGTTTTAATACAGGCAGCAAGTTACACTATCCTATGGCCACAAAGCGGTCAAGAATGCACTTAGCTTTATGCATGTGCTTAACTCTCAGAAACAGCAGTGAGATTTAAATATGGGCTAGAAAGAAAATACTTTGATTTAAACATGACTATTTATCATCCCAGAGCCTAATGCACTCTCATGAAAAAGAACAGGTTTCCTATCTAGGATTTGAAGATTGCTTTGAAATCAAAGACCTTCAGTAGAAGGTATCTAAAATTTTTCTTCCTATAAATGATATAAGACCCTGACACAGATCTCTTGTCTAAATTTTTTCACAAGCATTTTAGTAGCATTTGTGTGATCTGCTTGTGAGAGCAATCAGGAATCCATATTAGCTAAACGCTGTAGGGAGGAGTTGAATCTAGGGTGTACAGCCAATGTTAAATAGTTACACCTGTTCTGCCCTTTCTGTGAAGAAAGGAAAAATGCATAAAGCATATGAAAACGCGTTAAAGATATCCTGGATAGCTCCAACTTATGTAATAGTACTCCCACTTTCTCTGCTAGCAATTCATTGCTTCTTCATGAACAGAAATGTACTTAAAAGTCACCCACAATCACACATATGAATACAGTCCCACTCGTTTGCACATTTGTATAGCGATTCCTACAATATTACCTTGTATCAAGCAGCTTAAAAATGATCTTTTAAGGAAGAACATACAATACACATTTTAAATAGCCCTGGGAACTCGGCAGATACATCAGCGAGAACTATGACACGTCCTCCTGTCACAAAGAGCCTGTGATTACATAAAAATTGCCAGATTGCCTCAGATTAGTTGTCCATCGAATCTTGAATCTTGTTTTTGAAGGTGACAAGTACCAGATGCTTCAGAGGCAGGTGCAAGAAACCCCCATACTGAACACTTATGTAATAGAGAGGGTTCTTCCTAAAATCAGGCAATTGGTGGGTGGCTTATGCTTCACAGCAGGAGAGTTTATAATGCCGTGAAATGTTTATCTTCGTTATGTAACCGTGGATGTGATTACCCATCTATAGTCAGCTCGGGCAGAAAGTGCCACAGGGCTTTTAATAAACACTGCTAATCAGGACCTTGTTTTATTTCTCAGCTGAGAGACATCAGAGCAATTCAGGATCTGAGGGACCCTAGAGTATTATACCAATTTGCTAGACTGATCATTTTTTAAAGTATAAAAAGACCTCCTAAGTAGGGTTCGTTTAGACATCTAGAAGTTGGGTGTCTGGTCTAAGCTAGTCACTAAACTAGAGATACCTCCTAGTCTGAGTGCTAACTAGAGGTGAGTTTCTAGGGTTACACATGATGAGCTTGAATTGGGGAAGTAAGCAAAAGGACTTTTTGCTTCAAGACCTTCTTGGGCGAAAGAAAAATCTCTTAGACAATTGGAGTTAAAAGTAGCCCACATCTGAAGTACCCTACAATTCTAAAATAATATTCATCATCTCCATTACTTAAGAAGAAAGACGGTGATTTTTTAAATAAAAGGATGAATATGCTTTGTAGTAAAGAAGGAGGAATGGAAACATAGGGTATAAATACCAAAAAAACCTTCTATACCGCATGCTTGATTTTTACATTAGTTTATATTGCTGTTTTAAATTTTTGCTCTCCTTCCCTGAGTTAAAGCTGTTCTACAAGAGGCAGCATGCACGTATAACAATTTAATTGAATTTGTTTGATGGTATAATCATGCCATTAGTTAATTTAGCATAACTCTGTGTGGCTCCTAGAAATAATGGCACATACAGCTTAGTTGTCACACTGGTTTGCAGCACAAGCCCATTTGTAGAAAAAGAAACAAGAACAATGCAGAAAGTCTCAGGTTTTTATGTTCTTTTAAATTAAACAATTTCAATAAAATGGCAATAGTAAGCATGGTGGAAGAAGATATTGGAGTAATTGGGCGCCTGAAGTGGTGCAAGGCAAGTTCTTTCTTTGCAGTCCTGGTACCACACAGACTATTTTCTAAAGCGAAGACTATGTGCAACATTCTCTTGTGCTTGAGCACTCCATTCAGACCTTGCATATCCATTTCTGATTCCTTTCTGCTTTTACTGGAATGGAAAAGCTTGAGAGAGTGATGTATCCATTTGAATCTCTGAGGCACCTTTAAAAATATAGTGGATATTTCCATTCTCATTTCTAGAAGTGAGAGAAATCAGGGTGGAGTAAGAATTGACCTCACATGGAAGCTGAGTGGTGTAGGAACCTACTTCCTCATGGCTGAACATATTAAACAGTTGTGTAAATGCTCCCTGTTCATTTTACCGCAAAAGAAACAGGTTTGCTTTAACTCCCTGAAGTGGTAGGTTGAAACTAATCTCCCAGCTGTGCCCTGAAATTAATTAAAAGTCTGCATACAATTGACCACAGTGTCTCAGCTGAAATCTCTTCAACTACATTGCAAGCTCTTGTTCAATCGGGCCATATCCCGTAGATTTTTACATGAATTGCCAAAGCGCACAACACAGGGTTGGCAGGGCTGGGAGGAGAACCAGAACTGCTGACGGGTCATTCTGTGTTTGGCGCATTAGACCACAGTTTCCCCTAGTCAACACATTTCTGCATATGGAACAGAAATGTATCTCTGGTTCCTATTTCACATAGGCTGAAATGACTGCAATGAATCTGTTCCCAGTTGCTGGCCAGCAGGCACCATTGTAATTTCTGAATACATTTGGGACTTTCCCTTTGGAGGATCCTGGGGCCTGATTTTCTAGGTGACTATTGATAATAACGGGCCAAAAAGTCCAAAAAAAAAAAAAGAAACATATGAAAGATTGCATTAAATTTAGAATGATATGCTGAATGTTTGCATGTTCTTCACAGAATATTTGTCTCAATATAACCCTTAGCAAACAAACAAGATAGATTGCAGTCATTTCAGTACACCCAGATTGCCTGTTTTCTTCCTTTTATTTACCCAAATTTTGCAGTAGTTTATCAAGGCACACTTAAGGTTGGCACAAATCAGCACTGCCTCCATAAAAACCAGTTTTGCGCTGCCACCATTTTCTTGCTCCCCTCTACCATGTTATCCATGCCCGGGCAAGCATGGGTGTTTCTCCAGTTGCATGGTTAACTGGAAATACTGAAAGACTAATCATTTTTCATTTCCCACACTAATTTTAATCTGCATGAATTTCCCAGTGCAGTTCATTGCTCAACACACAAATATTTTGGCCACTAAGTAAGGTGCAAGATAAGGAAGGGAGCAGAGTAGGAGGAAGGTGAGGCTGCGTCTTTTAGTGGTAATGCTGCCCCAGCGGGCCATGCCTTAAGGCATATAAGGTATCACAACAACTGAACATATACTTATCCCCAAGACATCCTGGAAGCATGCTCAAAAAGGATAGAATAAGGTTACTGAACAACTGATACTACAGATCACCACTGCGACTGCCGAGCAGATCAGCCACATCAGCCACATCAAAGGTACAACAGCTGATACATGTGAAAACACACAAGATTACCTCCCCCACACTTCCACCTGGGTCTCCATTCTTCTAAGATGTAGCAGAAATTGGTAGCATTTTTCTATCTAGTATAAAAAATAGTTCTATGTTATTACAAATCAGTAACTGGAATAATTTATGAAACTCTGATATTCTGATGAGTTAGATCCCTCTCAAATACATTGGAATTGATACAATTCGATTCTAATGTGGTTTTGTATCTTGCTGGAAAACATTTTTTGACACAGTAGCATCAAGTAGAACAAACAACTTTTTATCCTGTATGCAATAACAGGATTCCTGGTTAGAACTTAACAAAATCTGACTTTGCAGAAATACTAATATAGATTTAATCAGCTCGGTTTAGCTAAATCCTTATTAAGATATGTGTAATGACCACCCAGTGTTTAACTCACACTAGGATTCGGAATGAAAGCTATTACAGAAGAAATTCCCAAATGACCTCTAATAATTTTCCTCAAAATGGCAGAACATCCATCCGACCTCTATTTTTCATAAATTTATCATTAGCATCTGGATACAAATATAAGCATCACTGGGTTTTGTTGAGGCAGAGTTCAAAACTTTCATACTTAAAAGTTAAAACCTTGACTAAGAATTGGTCACTTAAGTTCTGCAATGACCAACTAATCTGGATGGCATTACTTAACTTCCACTGATCCTATTACGGATTTTAAGATGTGAATGCCATGCTGATCAGAATTATGCAACCTAACCCCCCTAATACACCTTCTATACAGAACTCTTCTGCCACAGATTCAGAATCCTGCTACACTTCACAGCCACTCCTGACCACCTCTTTCATCAGAGACATTCACAGACACATGTAGAACCATTTCAAGGAATGGTGAATAAGAATATTGGGCCAAATGTACGCTGGCTCTACATTCAGTAGTCTCACTTAGTCAGGTAAATATGTTTTGTAACATAGGCTGCTGTCTCATCATAATTACTCCTGGTTAACTGAGCATTTTTAAGACTAGTGTTAGTCACAGAAGGACAAAGGCTGATGAGTTTGGGATGCATACATGTGTGGAAATTACAAAAATACAGAATAAAATTTCAGAATACAGATCATCATTATTTTGCTTCCATAGATTTCTCCTTGTATACTACATGGCTTCCTAATTACATACATTGCCTTCAGTTTCCCTTAGCAGTAACTGTTGCCTTCCCATTTCTCATTTGAAAGGGTCTCTGAAAGCAAGGCCAGAGAATACTTGCACCTCAGGGGTCCACAGTTGTCAAAATGTTACAGCAGAGCCATGGCATTGAGGTATAAATTAGTTTTTGTAAAGTGCAACTACAGTAGGCATTGGATGTAGGAAAACATCAAGAGCAATGTCAAAAAATCATAATTTTTAACCACATTTATCCCATTCCATACTGGGCATACCTTGTCTCTAAGGAGTCATCCCTGTACCTATATCAAAGACTGAGTACACCTCAGCAGCTCTAGTGAAAAGTACTAGAAACTTTCCTTTTTAGAGTTATCTCTTCCAGGTCATGTACAGGAAGGCCAGATTTCGATTCAGGATATTTAAATTGTAAAGTCTGGAACATCAGAAAGCAGAGGGGCGCAGAATGAAAGAGGTGCTTGGGACAAAGTGGCCATTTGTCTGGGGTTTCCGAATGGCGTCTCCTGTGCCTAGCCCGCTTCTGCCTTGTTTGCAGGGGCAGGGCTTGCACGAAATTCTGAAATAAGCCGTTTACATTGAAAACACCTAATCACTTATTTCTGCTCCAAAAAACGAACCTGGAAGGCCCTGAAACCAACTGCTGCTCAGCCAAAGGACACCGATACTCCAGGATTGTGTTCTCTGATCATTCCAACCTGGGCAGAGGAAAACGAACAGGATTTCAAAATCAAGACACAGACCGGTGCAGATTTTCTGTCCTCTTTATGATATTCAGGTGAAGGGAGAGAAACTGCTTGCGAGACCTCTGCTATGCACGCTGCAGCATAAGACTTCTTGCAGCAGCCGAAGACCCAGCAAGGTGAAGAAGCAGTGGGCCCTTCTCCCCTTACCTCCTCCACACAGACAACTGAAAGTCGCAGGACGAAGCTCACATTTTCAGTTGACAACTGAATACACGTTTTATTCTTAATAAAGACACTCACAAAAACCTTAAGGAGACTGAAATGATTTGAAATTATTTGTGGTGTATTGCAAAGCAGTTCACTTTATTGAATTGCCATGATAAAAGTAATTTGTACAGGAAATACATTTAAGAAATTTAAAGTAAAACTCCAGACTAATGCTCTTCCTGGTCATCATCATGTCTCTTTCTCCAGGTGCATCTGAGTAGAGCTATACCACTATCTGACAAACAGATGATGCTTGAGCATTCTTGTACAGGACCATATTAATCAAATTATCTTAGTAAAACTATTAGCTTACAGAGTGTTAAATATTTCAACTTTGAAGCCAGTAGAAAATGAGAATTAAATTAGCAGGAAGTCACATTGTCTGTCAGTCACAAGACAGGCAGTTCTCTGAAAGGATTCTCATTGCCAAGCAGAATAATACCATATCCCCAAAGTTGAGCTTCACAACACTCGACGGGGTCCCATTGAATACTCAATTTCATTCATGTGAATTGTAAAATTGTACAAAAATGGGTTTGTAATGTATTTTTAGTATTTGGATGAGATTGTGCCATGAAAAACCGATCCATTTTTGAGTGTACTCTTTAGGAAAAAAAAAAGTTTTTACAAAACATTTTCCTCCAAAATTTTCCTCCAAAAGCCTCCCAGATAAGGAAGGCAGCATTATCACGGCAGGTTTGAGATGTGCGCTGCTTGAAACAAGTGTTATAGGCCCTTTATCAGAGAGAGCATGACAGCAATTTACTCTAATTGTTCCATTATGCTTACGGTAGAACTCTCTTATAGAAACATGGAATTTCAATCCATAGGAATATTGCAATGAACATAAACTATCTAGAAATGAAATGTGCCTATTCTTGCCTGCTATAAAATTAAAATAAATTTATGTTTAAAAAGCTTTAACAAACCACTCCTCAAAATCTCTACTGAAACTGTGTATGACTTTTCCTCACTGCAACGTTTTCTTATAGTTTTCAATCACGTAGACAAAGTCTTCAAGACAAATCTTTGGACATCATTAAGCCCCACAGACAAATTTTACTTTGAACTTTAGGTGAAATGGAAGCATTTCCTTAACAGATACCCTCGATAAATGCAATACCGCCCCGCTTCTGTGCATTCAAACTGATGCTGCAAGTTTGTAGTCTGGCCTACGATGATGTGAGGCACTCCAGGTTCCCTTGGAACAGTGAAAACTCCTTCTCCCGAGTTCACATGTTCCAGTCTCTCCCTGCCTTGGGAAAAGCAGCCAACCAACAGTAGTGTGGGAATCGGACACGTTATTATCGCCAAAGGAGCCTGCCCCATCTTTTACACGGGAAGGGAGAACAGCTCATCGCTGCTCCTACGACACTGACAGAGTTGGGAAGAAATCCCGCAGTTACGGGAAAAACTGAAATGGGATTAGAGTCGGCAGAGAAGGCACTTGGAGAGCAGCTGTGAAGCATGAAGCCAGGGATACCGAACGCGCATCAGGGAAGCGATGTCTCTCACAGCACCACCACAGTATTTTACTCCATACATTTCGGACAATGAGATTTATCAGTTGGCAAGCATGCACACAAAGACTAGGCAGGAAGAAATCACAATCCAGCTGACAGACAAAACCACAATATAATCTTTTATTATAATCTAATCTACTTGATGGTCTGACTCATGATTTTTAAATCCTCGGGGTTTGCAGCACTGCTCCACTTCTCCATCAGATCAAACAGCACGTTTACCACGCAAGTTCCTGAAAAGGGATTGGGGTTCGGTTGCTGCTGCTTCTCGGTTTCTCTGCTTACCTGGACCACCTACACGCGCTCCCCTTTCCCCGCGCGTTCAGAGCAAGCGGCCAAGTCAGGGCTCCGCACACCCTCCCGTGCCATCACCCACCTAGCTCCGCTCCCGGATCGCCAGCGCCAGGACCGGGGGACACCGGGAGAAGCCGTGCTCCGCGCCTCCGCAGGCGGCACGCCGGGGACAGCCTCACGCCGCCGCCGAAGGCCAGCGGGTCCAGGTTGGCACGCCCGCCTCCCGTGGCTCGCCAGTCCGCCCTCTTCACCGGCCCCTTGCTGCCGAACACGGTGGCTGACGGCGGGCTACAAGAAAGGCGATACCGGTGCCAGCGATCGGGCACGGGGCACCGGGGGTGCCTCCTCAACAGCCCCCCGCACTCCCCAGAGGCTGCCGCACACTTAGCGGTTACATTCCCTCCGGCTTAAGAAAGTAGGGAAAGACCGGAGACCCATCCCGCAAGCAGCGATCCCGCAAGGCAGAGACCCCGCCGGCACCCCGCCGGCGCTCAGCCGCGCCCCCCCGGCCGCTGCAGGCCGCTGCAGGCCGCCGGACCGGACTGGGCCGGGCCCCCCCCTCCGTCAGCGGCCCCCCCTGGCCCGGGCACGGGCGCTGCGCGGCCCCGCGCGCTCGGAGCAGGAAGGAGGGCGACGGTGGCGCTGCTCGCGTATCCCTCCGCGGCGCTGTGCGTGCGCGTGCGGCGGCGGCTCCTCAGGAAGCGCGTGAGGCAGCGCCGTGGGGGGAGGGGACTACTTTCAGGAACTCGATCGCGGGGCAGCCGCCGAGCGCCGCGGGGAGGGCGGTGGCGCGGGACCGTCCGGTGGCGGGCGCAGGGTCAAGCGGATTGCTCGCTTCCCCTCGCTCGTCCCGCTTCTCCCTCCTCCCTTTCCCCCGTGGTTATTTTGGATCAAGCTGTGGCGGCGGAAGGAGCTTGAAGTCAACGCTTCCGCCCAGTTTTCCTGGGAGGAGGAGGCGGTGGAGGAGGAGGAGGAGGCGGAGGTGGCGGCTGCGAGGAGCCGAGGCGGCGGCGGCCGCTAATGGAGTTGCTGCCGGGGAGGGAGCGCTGCCGCTGAACTTCCCCGCGGGGTTTCTCCCCCCTCTCCCCCTCGTCCCGCGGCCGGGGGCTCCTCTCTCGCCCCGGGAGCTCCTCTCCCCCCCCCTCCCCGCGCCTCTCCGCACACAAACAGCCGTGACGCATCCTCCCTCTCCTCCGTCCCCCCCCCCCCCCCCTTACCCACCCCCAGGCTGGTTTAAAACGCCTCCCTCCCCCAGTCACCAGCCTTCTCCTTGGGGCCGGCGCGTCCTCCCTCCCTCCGCAGTGCTCGGCGTCGCTTCGGAGGGGGGTGGGAGAGCCCACAGCCGAGCCGCTCTGCCCCCCTTTCCCCCTCCCCTCCCCCCCCCCCCCCGCTCCCGCCCCGGCCTGTGGCGGCTCCGGTGTCTGGAGGAATTTCTGCCGCCGCCGCCTGCCCCGGCTGGGCGCGGGAGGCGGCCGCGAGTAGCACCAGCAGCAGGAGGAGGAGGAGGAGGAGGGCAGCAGCAGCGAAGGCGGCTGCAGCGGGAGATGAGCTGCAGCGGGAGGACGGTGCGGTGCAGCTTCTTGCGGCGGGGAGCCCTCCCTTGTCTCCACCACTCTGTTCCCCTTTAACTGGGAGCAGCTCAAGAGCAGAAGACCTGTGGTTGTTGCTGCCGTTTCCACCACTACCTTCAGCATCATCATCATCATCTCTGAAGACAGGGGAAATACGCTCCAGCGCCGGACGATAGGATTTCGTGTTTCCAGGATAAAGATCGCCCTCCCCCCTCACCCCTCCTTTTCCCCCTCCCTCTCCCTCACTTCACAGCACTGTCCGTGCCCCGGCCGGGGGCGGCAGACCGGGGGGGTAACAATGGTGAAGTTTCTGGTGAGTTCTGGCTGCGCCCTGGCTGCGTCGGTGCTGCTCCGTCTCCCTGTCGGATCGCGGTGAGGAGAAAATGAGCGAAGAGACGGCGACTTCTAACAACGAGTAAGCGGCCGTTCCCCCCTCGCCGCGGCGCCGGCTCTCCCTGCCCTGCCCTCCCCTCCGGGCTGGGGCCAGGGCTCGGCGCGTCCCCCCGGCTGCGCGTCCCCCCGGCTCCGCGCCCCGCGGGGCCTCTGCCCGCTCACAGACGTGTCCTGCCCCCCCCCCCCCCCCCCCCCCCGCGCGTACTGCGCATTTCTGCTCGCGTCCATGGAAGCCCAGAAGCTCCCTCTTTGTGAAGGAGCTGGGTTCGGAAGGGCTGCGAGCCAGCGGCCAGAAAAGCGTGGTTTAATTAAAGCCCGGTAGGAAATGGTGCAGGTAACGATGGTGTCTTGGAGGGGGAGGATGGGCTTTGAAGCCCGGAGAGGCATCGGCACGTACCACCTCTGATAATATCCTATTACTTGTAGATATTTCACATGGAAACTAGTGTGTGGGAGCTTCATCCTGCAGGAAACTGCTCCTGAATTTTAATTGGATGAGTCAGTCAGTGTAAATACAGCTTAAACCTACCCTAAAGCCTTCTCTTTTTTTTTTTTTTTTTTGTCCTTTTAATGAGCACTTGGGACTTCTTTTTTTTTTTAAAAAAAAAAAAAAGAGGAAGGGGGCAGTTCAAGGATCGCTTAATATTTTTGATGTGACTGGTTTGGAGGAAATCCAGAGGAGAATGTGTGTGTGCGGCAGTATCCCCCTGCACGTAATCTGTCTTTGAGATACATTTCGGGTCGGAGGAGATAAATATTTGTCGGAAAACATCAGACTTCTTCAGGGCGCTGAAAGCCAAATATGAAGTATTTTGAAACTTTTTCTGTGACCGGGAAGTTTGAGGCTGGTGGCTGCAGTCCCCGAGCTTTGGCGTTAGGGTTTGCGCCGTGGGGACCCGCTCGGGCTGGTTTTATGAATGATGCGGTGCCGGCGCGGCCATGGCGGTGGGGGGGAGGGAGGGAGCGAGCGTCGCGCCCATTGTGTGCGGGCGGAGGTCGCGGGGTGGGGGGGGGGGGTGAGGAGCCGCCGGGCGGGCGGAGGGCGGTGAGGAGCCGCCGAGCTGGCGGGACGCGGGGCCGGGCGGATTCCCCCTCCGCTGCCTTCCCCGGAGCGAAGCCTGCCTGTGCGCCTCCCCCTGCGCCCCCAAACCGGGGCGCCTCGGGCCCCGAGGAGCCGCGCAGGCGGAGCCCCGGGGGGAGCGGAGCCCCGCGGAGGAGCGGAGCCCGGGCAGCTCCGCGCTGGGGGCCGCGGCGCTGAGCGCGGCGCGGAGCGGGCCGACAGCCGCTGCGGCGCCCGCGGGGCCGGCAGCCGGGGCCGCCGCCATGTTTCCTTTTTTGTGAATCGCTCTCATTTGCATACCACAATCTCCATTCATAAAAAAAAAAATAACCAAAAAAAAAAAAGTGCTGTCATCAGCGCTGACCTGCGGCAAAACCTGCCCTGCGGAGTGCCCGGAGCTGCTGCTGCCGTGCCGAGGACCAGCCTGCAGCCATCGGCTGCGGGAGGAAGGGCCCCAGGACCTGCTGTATTAATATGTGCTGTTCGCTGCTTGTTGACACAGTTATGTGGGAAATATCAGCTCGGGGAGGTGCTGGGAGCACGTGATCCGCTCCATTCATAAAATACCTGGCTGTCCATTCACAGTGCAGTACAGTGTCTGCATTCAGCAGCCTCGCAGCTCAGACCTGCATGGGGAGGGAGAGGCAGCCAGGCCGGCAGGTTTGTCGGAGAGGGCAGCAGAAAGAGGGCTTGTGGCTGCGAGCATGGGGGTTACTGTAAAAATAGGGGAGGGGGGGGGGAGAGTCGCTTTTATGGTTCGTGTTTGTCCTTTTCCTATAAAGGAGCATTAGTGCAGAAGCACCTTCTCTCTGTACTGTCTGACGCTTAAGCAAGGAAGTTTTATTCAGAAAACGTGGAAATACTTCCCCTCTCCAGAAATACTGACTCAAAACTAAAATACTGAAAATCAAATTCATTATTATGGATGTGTTTTCAAGACAATACGTTAATCCATTTGGGGTAGTTTACATCTTATTGAACAATACTGTCTTACATCTGCAAGATACCTACACAGTGTAGAAGGAAGTCGGTCATCTCTAATGAGACATTTGAAAATGTTGCCTATTATAAAACACAGATAACAATGAAGACAATTGATAAAATCAGCAATGCAGTTCATTTTTGTCTGTTTACTTCGAGAATTTTACAGCAGATTAGCTATCATCATTTCTCCTTACCCTATGCCGTGGCTGAAGAGACCTCTGAAATATCAGAATAACAGAGAAATGTTTTTAATACGGCATAAACTGTTTAGAGGTCAGTGTATTAACTTTGATTTTAAATATTTTGAGATCTTTTAGAAAATAAAATTGAATGAAACTGAATGATGAAGGATCCCTGAAGCAGACAATGTATTTGTTTGATGTAACTGTTTTGTGGTTGCCAGTGTTAAAATGGTGATGTTCAGAGCTCATGAATACACTATTTCATTATCTTAACAAATCACACTAAGGTGATCCTTAATTATACATTCGTGGAGTGGAGGAGGCTTTGTTGTTAGCGCAACCTAAGAGAATACCTGAAAGATTACTAGTCTACTTAAAATGAGAAAGGAAGGCTCACATACAGTATTTGGTTTGAGTTAATTCAGTGTTGTTATAGAGCTAAGTGTGTGCAACCTTATAAAGCACTATAAGCTGTGCTTTTTTTCAAAGAATAGGGGTTTTTTTTTTCACTCTGGTTGTTACAATATCAGAAGAAAAATATTGCTCTTCTCGGTTTCATTTGCTTTTTTTGACAGCATTTTTGGTGAGGCCAGAGTCGTCGTTCCTCTCTGGCTGATTTTGCACATAGCACAAGCATGCCACTTTAAATGATTGGGAAATATGACTGAAACTCCAAATAAACCATTTGTGAAAAGAGGGCAGATCTACCAATTGAAATTATCATATATTTAAGAGTTATCTATGTTTAATTTTATCAGTATAATTGATGACATCAGTGGCCTTGAATTCATTAAGAAATCTCTTGGCATATAAAGGCAAATACGGGTACTTTGCAATGCATTTTGTGTCATTGTGACTACCGGGAATATTCTGGCAGTTGAGCATTATTCTTTGTTTATAAAACTTCGTTTTATGGAGTAAGATATAAATATTTGTGATGTCTAGAGTTTGACCTCAGTTAATAATGTTAAATTATCAGTGGTGGTGGGAAAGATTAATTAAAAAGCTGCATTAAGGACTACTAAGTTTCTTGTCAGTCATGAACATATGGAAGGCAGCCTTATAAAATTCTGATTGCCACGGATGAATCTTCATTGGTGATTTTTACATTGTTCTTGTAGTGACGTTATTGCATTTGTGAGTTGGGTATTAGTTAAATGAGAGTATATACATCCAGATAATTTTTTTTTTTTTTCCCCTCAGTGGTGTTTTGCAGTCAGTGTGGTCAGCATGAACACAATGTGGTGTTCATAAATACAATCAGCTTTTAAATGATTTTGGATTTAGGATTATGATTTAGGATTTGTGGATGCATGGGTCAATTTGCTGTTGATGCAACTTGACATAATAATGTCAAAGCAGGCAGGTCAGCAAGCACTGTGCCGAATTCCTGTTTTGGTGGTAGATTTTACTGCTGTCTAGAAATGCTACTGAATTTCAGTGTTAGGTGAAACAATAATTGTTATGTTATGTAGTCCCCATTCAGTAGGGATGAATGATGACAGGCTTAAGATGGAGTCTGGGTTGCTGCTGTTGAAAAGTAGGAGCAGTGCTTTATTGGCTTGTTTACTTTCCTCTGTATTGCAGGTGGCCTCTTTCTTTTTCAGGGAATGCTTGTGCTCTTGAATTATATTCAGAGTTGCTTTTATGTACTGTGTTTTTACAGATTCAGACTGTCATATGCTAATTGTTTTGCTACATAGATACAGCTAATCTTACACTCATTTGCCTAGATAATTTAATTCAAGAGATTATAAATTAAAGAAACATGGATTGTATGCTAATGCTGTGTGCTTAACAGCTCCTAGATTATGATGTGATAAACATCCTCAAGTGTTGATTTGAAAAAGTAAAGCTGAGCTAAATTTTTAAAATAAAATACTTGATATGTTCATGTCTTCCTTCAGTATTTATAAAAATACTGTTTATACTTCATTTGTGCTTCAGAACTCCTTATATTACAAGCCCAGATACTGAAATATGAACATGAAATTGTATCTCAGAAAGTAAAGGCAACTAGTTTGGTTTTATTAGTTCTGGGAGGATTTTAACACTTTTCAGCTGGCTGATTTTCTTTCTTCGATTTAGGGCATATATAGACTTCGGAATTCTTCATTCCTTAATGTAAGGAATTTGTAAAAAGGAGTAAGGATTTTTTTTTTTTAAGGAAAGCGTCTTCTAAACCAATTGATTATATGAAATCATTGCAATTCTGATATATTTTCTTTTGGGGGAATTGTTCTTCATAGAGTCCTGGGGAGGCTTTTCCAACCCTGTGAACTGCTTTCTTGCTGTCTCTTTGGCTTTATGTTACGCCACACTACTTTGAAGGTGAAACTGAATTTGCATGTTACATAATTTGGGAGTCAGGGTTTTTCTGTTTATTATTTTTTTTATTTTTTACAAAAAAGGTTCACCTTGGCAACATTCCTTGATTACTGTAGTACTGCAGAAAAAGGTTTTCTGGATGTTTTGGCATAACTGGAGCCAGCGATAATATTTGAACTAAAAAATGACGAGTCTTTCCCATGTTTCTTCATTTAAAATTTAATGTTCTTGAAGTGTTAAAGTGACAGTGAGGACGTCAGCGTATATTTCAAAAGTAGAGACATTTCTTGAAAGGAATATATCTTGACAGGATTGGAAGTCAGAGGATTAAAGCTGAGGGTATTCCTGGTGGGTTTTGGCTAAACAGTGGCATTTTTGTTTGTTATTTACCCATTCTTGTGTATGTCTGGAGAAAACATATGCATTGGTGATGACTTGATGGGATATGACAAACACTGTAAACCAAAAATACTGTTCAGAATATTGACACAAGTTTTAAAAGGAGACAGAGGAACTACTTTTGGGTTTTTTGGATTTTTACTCCTCTGATTCAAAAAAAGTAACTGTGATATGGCATACAATGCTGTTGTTCTAATGTTTAAATGTCTGCTTTCTCCCTCTTCTTTCTCGATTGGAACATGTTGCAGTTTCCTTAAAGGAATTTGAAAGGTGGCTGGAAGTTGCCATGTTGTTGAGGATCCTAGTTTCTTTATGGATATATTAAAAAGGAACTATCTTTGTCTTTTTCCTTTCTGTTCTAATGTGCAACAACACTTAATCAAGCAAACTTTAACTAGCATGGTAACTGATACTGAATAGCTGGAATTGGTTGTAAACAAAAATTAAATGGTCCCTGAAAATATAAAATTTGTTCTTCCTTTCTCTCCCTTGAAAATACTAATTTCTCTTTCTGAAAGCACTTCTACTTGTGAAGTGTTTATTTAATTATTGGCGACTAATGTGGTACAAATATTCCAAATTAAAATTCAGTAAGATGTAAACAGATTTGCAACATTTTTTTAATACTTTCTCATACTTTGTTAGGTGAGTCTTCTAACCAGTCTTGGTATTCAGCAGAAAAGACCTTCAGTGATGCTTGTTTTTTGAGGGAAGGAAGGAGACCGGATGCTCTTTTGGTGTGCTGTATTAACATACATTTCTAGACTTAAGACAATAGCAATACATACTTACATTGCACTTACTTTTCCTGTACTCTCTTAAGATTTTTTTTTTTTTTGCTAGTGCTCAGGCTATGATCTAGTAAAATCTGTTGGCTGGCACTACTCCCTGTGGCTCTTCTCATACATGAGGTGGTATTGTGTTGTATATGGTAACAAATTTTATGGTATATGGTACCAGGGTAAACATGGTATCTCTCGTGCTTGAAAAATATCTGTAATAGGAATCAGTATCTAAGACTGTGGTGGTATTGAACAGCACTTACTTGTAGGAAGTAAGCAGATATCTTAAGTGCATGTGTTTTCACATCTTTTCAAAAGCTTATCTTTACATAATGTTCATGCAGATGTCTGTGGTATCAGCTTCTTAAAAGAATATATATATTCGTTTATTTATATTCAGTGCTTTATATTCACTGTTTTTCTCCTACATGTGACAAGAAAAGAATCTAAAAAAAACCCAAATGACCAACAAATCTTTAGATATGCTAAGGGACAAAAAAAATGTGCATTTGAGTGCTTTGAGTAATAAAATTGTTTATAAATGTGACTCCGATTAAATAATAACTGACTTGTTACACACAATTGCAGGCCCTAATTCCCAGTGCTCCAAATGAGGTGGGGAAAATAAATAATAATAATTTTAGAAGACCCAGTATACTGATGATAAATGCATCTCTATATGCAAGGAGATCACAAGCATTTTTTCTCTAAGAAGTCACTGTCATATGACAGTAAATACTTCAATTCAAACAGGGAAAATAGGCCATAGAAACTTCAGCAGTTCCTGTGCTTCATTCTGCATTGCTGCCTGACACCAGACTTCCATTCAGAAGTATCTTTCATGTGTGTGCTACATAAGAATTCCCTAAATGTGTACTGTTGAAACATCTAAACCATATTAAAAATGAAGTGATAAAGATATTTTTTTGTCGTGTGTCGTGTCGTTTCCCCCCCCCCCCCCCCGATGTATTCATTCCTGTGTTTGAAAATTTTGACTACTGCTGTTTGTGATATTTTAGTTATGTGAGGAAGTCTTGTGATCGGTACTTCTGCTACGGGGAGTCACACAATCACCTGTTCAGAACCCCTAAAGAAATCTGTGAGCTGATGTTTGGCTTGAATGGTTTACAAGAGCAAGTGTCATTAAAATCTGTGGAAGAGTTATCTTTTTTTTTTTTTTTTTTAAAGAAACAGAAAACAGTACCAAATAAATAGGTCCTTCCCAAGATGATCTGACAACTGTTGACAATTACCCTTTTTCTGTGACTTGTACTGAGGGGTTGCGACACTAACTGGAGTTTGTCAAAGCAAAAATGAAACTGATTTATTTCAGTTTCAGTAAAGTCAAATGCTGTGAATAAACAAGCGTAGCAACAAGAAGCATTAAGAATTTCATTAAGAAACCAAGTAACTACTGAAAACTAGTGTCAGGTTTATTAAAAATTGTTACTGAGATTGACTGCCTTCCTTAAATAAACCCAGAACTGGTGAGATATAACTCTCAGTGAGGATTCCTGCCTGAGATTTTTTTCCTTAAGAAATTCTGCAGAACTGTTTTGGTGAAGTGGTATAAACCTTGAGGGCATGAGTGATTTCTCTCTTTTTAACCTTTTGAAAGGATTAAGTAAGTGTAGTGAAAAGTAGGAGTACAGATTTAGGAATTTTTATGCAGCTTCCTAGAAAATTTTCAGTCTCTCGGATGTGATGAAGTACTCTGTGCCCTAGGTATTTCGTTCTGTGTATGGCGTGCTTACTCTGGATCTCGGTACAGCATGCCCTAATATGAAGCCTGTGGTTGAGCCTGATATATGTTGAGCCTCGAACAGGAACACATTTTTGAAAGGGCGTAAAGAAGCTAATTCAGGATTTAGAGTTGAACCCTGTACATTTAAAATGGGAAATTCTGGGGTTTTTATTAATCTATGTAAGTGGCTGACATAAACCTGTATGTTTTTAAGCACTAGTTACTGTTACTAATCACTCATCTTTGCTTGCTTTAGGACCAAGAATAGATTGGGAGTTTCCTAGTAGAGTAGACTTAGGATAGGTATGTTTGTGCCCTCTTCAGGGAGCAATTACCTATTTCATTGCAAGTTCCACTTGTAGTTCAAATGCTACTGATCTGTGCTACTGATGTAATGCAGAAAAATTTTGGAGTTGCTGTCTTTAACTTTGCAAGATTTTAAGAAAAAAAATAAACTGTAGAAGAAATTACGGTACCAGTGGTACATAATGAGTGTGCCAAGGAAATGCAAAAGTTGTAAAATGAAATGCTTGAGAATTTTCAGGCTTGAGAACTGAGATTGTTTGTGCAAATATAATCCATGTGGCCAGGGGGTATGAATTTTGATGATTTTGATAATGCGACAGAGCCAGGAATATAATCAGATTGCCTGGGTTCTGCTCTCAAACCTTCAATAGTAGGCAATTTTCCTTTTTTTTAGTCCCTTGTCTCATTTGTTGCTCATCCTGTGCCAAAAAGGAGAATTGCACCTTCTGATCACGCACAGGTGGGGCTGTGTAGTTGAAGACTGCATTTTAATAAGCATTAAAAATCTATTAATGCTAATATTGAAAAGTAAAGCAATGTTCTAACAATTTTGTTAGGGGCTTGTTTGTTTGTTTCTGCAGTTTAGTCTGGTTTTAGTCTTTAATCTTCAGATTTCGACTATAGGAATATTTCAGATGTTTGTAATATTGCTGTAATTCTATCCAGACTTTGTAGCATGCTGTTTCTTCTTTCTGCAAGTATGATTTTCTTAATCTTCATCTGAAAATTGGGGTTTTGGTGTTGGGGTTTTCACCCCCCAATTTGGAAGCTCTCTCTAGTGTAGTATGAGAAGGTAATAGAAGGCATGATAAATCTGTTATGGTGAACCTGCTTTTGGTTTGGTTCTTTTAAGGCGATAATGACATCTGTTATGTGAAGTCATGCCACAACGCGATACGTGAGTCCCATGCTAGTGGCAGTTGGGTTATTGACATGTATGGGCATATTTGCTGTGGAGCCACCTAATATATGGATTACCATTAAGCCTGGGTTTCTGTGGTGTCACTCATGTATCCTTCAGGAATGGTGTCATACTTCAGGCATGTAAGTGCAAAGTACTTGCAGCTCTCATTGAAACGAAAATGCCAGTTGCTTGTCATTTCTTAATCAGTAAATATATTTTTCTAATTAGATCATTTTTTTTACCTCTTCTCTTTTTTTGGCAATTGGTAGGTGAAGTGTATTGTTCTTAAAATTTTTCACTATGTTCTGCTCTGTGGTTCCTGAAGAAGTCAGAGAGAATGTTTAAAATCAGGCTGTTATTACACAGCTGGTTTTATGCATAAAGGCCCATAAATGTCCTGACTGAATCTTGCTTCATCATCTACTTCTTTCAGCCTCCAGAAAACTTTTTAATGGATGTGTAACCGCTGCTTAAACAGTCCTGTGATGATCTCTAGCACAGTACTTCTATGCTTTCTGTATTTCTACTGAACGGGTCTAGCTTAAAATATCTTGTATTGTTTTAGCTGTATTCCACTTGACACATCCTCTAGAAGAGCCCCCATATGCACCTTAAAATGTACGTGCTTTGTTACTATGGTGATGGAAAAGAATCGTGCATGTTAACAACCCCGTGTTAGGTAATGGAGGATTTGCAGAAATCAGTTAAGCGTTTGCCTGGGGCACTGAAAATTGAGTCCTGACCATACCTCCACCCCAGCCTCTTGGCTACAGGCAGGCTGAGGGAATCTTGTTATGGGATTAGACACTTCTCTGTTTTCAGGTTGTTTGGGGGGTGAAGAGGACTTTTTGGAAATGGTTTCAGAAGCAGCTGAAGTAGTGTTGCCTTATCGCGTGCTTTTAAGTGTCTTACGTCCTGTTCTTAGGGTGTGCTGCACAGTGTAAAGGAGATGCTTGTGCGAGCATGTTGCATGTTTGTCACTGATACAAAACCAGTTTTGTTTTTCTTTGAACTCCCTAGGTTGGCACTGCAGGAATTCGCTACCTTTCATTTCTCTTCTTATGGCTGCCTGCAGATCCTGCAAAGGGAGAATATGTCCACATTCATTCCCCTGAAGCAAGGTAGAAAACGTGAGCTTCATCTATTAGTTGAATTCTGGATGAAGAACAGGTCTCTTCAAGGAAGGTATTCCAGAACAAGACATTAATTTAGAGTGCTCTAGTATAGATTAATTTCCTGTGGAGGCCTTTCGTTCTCCTTCTTCTGAAGTAAGTTGTGGTTAACTAGGGGAAAACTGCTAAGTGTAGTTGTCTAATTAGAGGAGCTTTTCAGGTTCTCCTCTCTTTTTCCTTCTCAGATATAACTTTTAAAAACTAGTTCTCTTGCATTAGTTTTGTTATTTGTATTTCTTTATTTTTTTACAGCTGAAGGTGGCATATCTTCCTGTGTTGTGAAGTGTGCTGGCTTTTAAAGAGACCCATCCTTGTAGGTTTTGTTTTGTTTTTAGCATTTTAGGAAGCGTTCTTCTGAGCACTTCTCCGTATTAGTGTTCTCATACAGCTTATCCTGAAAAGCTTCTCTGGAAAATAAGATGCTGGTTAGTGTCTCTTTGAGACGTTTTGACTGGCCCACTGAGCACCCTTACAGGTCTTAATACCAGCATTTTACCCTTGAGCAATGCTAGCAAGAAGCCTGGTTTTTACCACTCTGGGACAACAAAAATATAACTCAAATAAAAAACATGTGTTTCGTTTGCTGTAGAAAGACAGAATGCTTCCCACAGGCTACGAGTTCATTCTCCTTTCAGCAGTGAAAGGAGAAGACATTACAAAAATGTTGAAAATCAATATTGAGTGTCTTCACTACAGAAAATTCAACTTTTTTGACACTTGTGAACAAATCTTCCTGAAGTAGAACTACAATTATATGTATAGCTTCTTTTCTGAACAAAATCAAAATGTATGGATTAGCCTTGTGGAATAACTGAAAATAAGTTTACCAAATCTGTTAGTTCAGCAGGTATTTTAGGCCTGAGCAGCTACTGGGAGGTGTAGGATTGGTTTTTCTGTCTTTTGGCAAATCTGTGCAGCATGAGCTTGATCCCCACAACTGAAGCTCAGTGGATGAAGTAAAAGCTTTAACTAAGCTTTAAGGTCCTCGTGCTCCTTCCAGCTGGAGAGTGCAAAACAGTGAGCTTTGATCCATGTATCATCCCAAATAAGGCGTGATGATCCAAATCTCTGCCATGTGCTTCAGGAAAACTTCATTTTGGTAGAGAAGTTGCAAGAAATACCCTAATTAACTTTCACGTGTCAAAGGAAGCAGCAAGTGTCACTTCTCAAGGACAAGAGTAATTTTGGCCAGCTTTTCTGACGTTGCTTCACAGTCTGTATCCAAGGCAATTGCAGGTAGTGCAGAAATCATAGTATTCTACAGTAGAAGGGATTGCTTTCTACATTTTTTTGTTCTTTTCTAACTTAAGTATTTTACAGTGGAGAAAGCATAGCTGTCATTTCCCAGTTACAGCATTAATATCTATAAACTAGGATGTATTTGGTACAAGGGGATTTTTTCCAGTTTTGGTATTCCTCAGCCGAGACAAATATTCCCTTATTTTGTCTATATAATAAAATGGTATATTTGATTCCTGAGAAATGCAGTCTTAACAGTAGAATTGAAAGATGCTGTTCAAGCTTTTATCATTAACTAATAAAATTGGTTTGGTTGTATCGTGTTTTCAGTAGGATGCAACTTCTGTTGTCTTTATTTATGCTGGAAAATGGTGTTCTCCAAAGGACTGTTTTTGCTTTCCTCCACAATGAGTTCTTATTACAGCTCAGCAAATAATTTTGTGAGAAATTGCTTCTGTTTGACTTTGGGATATGTCCTTTGGCAATAACAATGCTGGTCAAAAAGCAGGAAGTTCTCTTGGTCTAGCCCTTTCTTCATGCGTTATTCCAGTAGATCACAAGAAGCTCAGATTGATACTTCTGAAGGTTTAAGTAGCCAAGTATTATTTGTATGCCTTTAACTTCCATAGAGAACATGATTAGAAGTTACTCTAATATCTGACAGCAGAAGTAGGGAGGATTATGTATTATTTCTCTCTGTCGTTTTTTTAAAAGTTTGTTTTTTCCTAATGATAAAACTTCTGTTCATTCATCTTCAGTCTCTTAAGCTACATTATATACCATTTCCTTCACAAACGAGAAGGTTTTGTGTGTAGTTTATCCATTTCGATATGTAGCCTTGCAGCAGCAGTTGCCCAGTCTGGTGGTTGAGACTGCTACCAAGTGAGGTTCCAAGATACGCAGGAATTAAGTTGAATTCAGTATTAATTATACTATTTGGGATTTCATGAAGCTATCTGTCTGTAGCTCTGAAGGTCTGGAAGTTGATGCTCCTTTGCAAAACTATGCAGAAAAAGGTATTCACAAGCAAATCTTCATTATTCTTTGGGTGTTTTTAAGAGATGTAAATCTGAACTTTTTAAATGCTCCCTTCCCCAAATGGTATGAAGTTTTGTAGTGGTATAACTGATATATGCTATGGGTGGGTTTGTTTTAATGGTTTTTGATAGACTATTTACATATTTTTAAATACTTAACTCTTCAGAATGGTGTTGGGTTTTTTGCCTAGATCCTTTCTGTCAACCTGTGAAGTATTTCAGAGTAAGCTAAAGTTGCATAAGTACACAAGCCATTTAAAATAGAAATATAAAGAATTCCATTAATGCCCTGCATTTTACCAACACTGACAAGTCCAGTTTCACTAAATAAATAGCACCGGTGCTGTCATTTTGACACACAAAATAACTTTGTCTGTAGTTAATAGCCACCTCTTAAAGCATCTAAAGCAAATTTGCAGACAAGATCAGTTAATGAGGGGAGAGTGGGTGTAGATTTATTTAAAAATCCACTGAACTTAACTGCTCACTTATTTGCTTTTTAATAGTGAAGCAGATCTGTGGTTTGAAATGGTTTGGGGAAGGTTTTGTGACAAGGCAGATGATGGTTCAGAACTACTTGAAAACTAGAAAGGGGTCAGCTACAGTTTCTCCTTTCTGGGAGACTGGAAATCTCCCTTTGAAAATGTTCAAGAAACTTGATAACTTAGATATTGAAGATCTTCAGAGATGCAATTAATATCTGAACAAAGTTTTCCAAGGACATCACAAATTAATGATGATTTGGTCCTATATTTTATTATCTTTAAGATGTTAGTGCTGCTATTACCTGAAGATATTAATTCTTTACATAAAAACATAAGAATTGCCATAAAGGATCTGGCAAAAATCCGTTGACATCCTTTCACTGTCTTTTCCACTTGCTATACTTTGTTAAATTCCACATGCATCTGTTTCCTCATCACGAAGTTTGAGCTGAAATACATTATTTGCTTCTTGATTCTTTGGTGGAAAACTTTACCATGTGGTTGGTAGGGCTTCGTTTTACTTTAGCAGCAATTCAGTTTTGGATGGCTCATCTGTTCTTAATACAAGTGTTGTGTTTTCAGGCATTCAGAAGTTGAAGTGAACAGAAATTGCTATGCCAGATTACTCAATTTTAATCTTTTGGTATAGTTTGCTGTTCATGTTTGCATGTTAGAACTTGAAATTAGTCTTAGTATCTAAATGGAGTATTTCAGAGCATCGTGTACTGCATGGGTATTTCTTTTCTTGAAACAGTTTGTCTCAAGAACTGTGTGAATAAGGTAATGAGATAAAATGGTAAGCATGATGTTCTGGGGAAAAACTTAGCTATTCCGTTTTGTTAGGAAATGGCATTGCATTTGTGGTTATTTATGGTTATGTCAGTGTCAACTGCTTGCTTTTTGATGCTAAAGTAGTGTTTTAGCAGAAGGAGAAAGGGAATTGGGAGGTGCTGGTGCTCTTGGGCTTTGGCCTTGAACAAGGACCTCATGAAGTGGGGAGGGGATTGCCTGTGTCACCTTCCTTCAGCCTCTGTTCAGTCAGGGCTGGCTTATTAATAGTTGGAAACTGTTTCTTTTTCTAAAGATGCTACTTTACACTAGATACGTCTGAGGTTCAAACAAAGGATTTCTTGATTAAAAGTTAGGTATACTTCAAAATTGATCTATGTGTTCTATTTACCTGTAGGTCTATTTGTCATTTTTATACACAAAATAAAATGTGCTTAATAGAAATCAATTGGATGCAAGGAATTTCTAACTGGTTATTTGGGCCAAGGCAATACAAACTGTAAATGTGAAATTGTATGGGTTTGAGAGAGCTGCTGGACATTTTAAATTACTTTTTTCCCCTCATTGCTGTTAGTGTTGTTGGACTTCTTGTATACAGTTTCTTAGAAGTAAATTACACCAGGGCTGTTCTTGTTGCATTCAGTGCTTTCTCAGCTGTAAAATCTTGATGATGTATCATCAGTCTTGTTTTTTCAAGGTGGGATTAGAGAGATGAGGGTATCAAATGAAAATAAGGCAGGGGACGGGTGGAAGGGCAAAAGTAAACCTGCTGTAAGAGCTACCTATGTCTACAAAATATATTAATTCCTTTCCCCTTATTAGAGCTGGGCCTTCTGCCAAGACAGATCTGCTGTTCCAGCTGGGGCTTGCAGAAGCAGTAGTGACTGCAGGAGGTGATACATACCATTCTTTTAATGTTCAATGGCATTGACAGTTACCAAAGTTTTTTTTTCTTTGCTCAAGTTTATCCTTGCTATAAGTTAAAAAGAAAGGCAATGGAGACAGTAAGACAATGCTGAAAAGATAAAGACTGACAAGGAGAGAAATCTAGGGCCTAGTTTTAGGTATGCATTTAAAAGTCAATTAGGCAAACTACTGGCATTAAGTTTCTAAAATTATTTCAGATGCCTGTCTTGCTATTTGAAAGCTCTTCTTGTAGCAGATCTTTAAGTTTTTTCATTGAAGTATTGTACAGTGAACATTAGAATCCTTTATTAAGACTGCTTCTCATGTTGAGTTACTGTCTTGTCCCCCAGTGCACTGGCTTCTGGAAAAATACCTAGTAAACTCAACGGCCTAATTGATGTACTGTTTGGAAGTGTTGGAAGCTATAGATAGTTTGTATAAGAATTGCTTCCAGCCCTACCAGTGGTATCCATGGCACTAGTAAGAAAGCATTTCTAGGCAATTTTTATCAGCTTCGCTTGTTAGCTTTCTTGCTACTTTTAAAGAATGCCCAAACACTGTTCTGAAACTTTAAAGGAAATGCAAAGAGAAGTTTAAATGTCTCTGTGGGCTATGCAGCTGCCACTCTTTATATGAAGAATGACAGGCTTCACCAGAATGCCTGGTTCTTAAGGCAGGAGACCATGATGCTGAAACACATTAGAACAACGTTATTTATATTCTGCCAAAAGCAATTATCCTGCAAGACTTATAAATATGTGTTAGCTTTTATGTGTGTGATAAACTCTACAGACTTCCACAGAGATCTGTAGGTCTACTCAGAGTGATATATTTAAATTTTTGCAGGACTGAAGCCCAAGTGCTTGCATAAAAAGATGTTTCTAGTTGCAGGCATATGCTGATTATTCAGTAGTGTGGCAGAAGTGTTTCTTTGGATTGGTCTGTTCTGATTAGGATTGTTATTATGCCAAGGTAAAGAGTTTTTACATTTAATAGTATTTGATAAGAGTTGTTTTAAGAAACCTGTTTTGACCCACCAGTATTTCTTTCTAACAACTTCTAAGCTCCCAAGGGTTCTTATCTGCCCAAGAACACTATTTTTAATTTCTGTGAATCCTTTACTTTTCCTCCCCATGAAGATTTATTACTCCTTAAAAGCATCTTCAGTTAGCTACTTTAAGCCCTAAAAGTGGCCTTGTTCTGTGCTGTGTCTTTTCGTCACCCTGTGACAGAAAATGAGCTCCACTGTTCTAGGGGAAAGGCCTGTACTTTGGATCTTGGCTACCAAATAGAGCAGCTTTTCTGTTCGCCCCACAGCTGCTGTTAATGTTTCATTCTGCAACTGCTAGAGGATGGGCAAGTAACCGTCCTCATATGAGACAAAAATATAACTCCATTAGTCAGCTGGCGTGGGTTGTTGAAGCAGAAATGCAGGCAGTATTTTCTCCTGGTGGAGAAAAATCCATCACATCCTATTAAAGTTGCCATTAGCTGACTATGGGGGAATGTACATTTCCTGAATCCACGATTGCCTGTTCTCCTTACTTTGATGGCTGTCTACTTTAAAACTTGTAATTTAGTCATAACTATTATAAGATCATGTTACATCTCTGGGGTTAAATCTATTTGACATACAATCTGTCTGAGAAAAGCCCTTAAGAAATAATGGTGCTTGACACTAACTGAACCTTAAATTATTGTGGTGTGAATTAGAGAACCTTGTTCCTGAAGAGATTGTGAGCTTTCCGAAATCTATAGCGCCCTGTAGGACTTCTAAGATTTAGTATTTTAACTTTTAGACTATTTAGTATTTTAACTCATTGCTGTTAAACACAGATTTTGAAGTTTCTTTCAAAGGTGGGTGCGTTTGGGGTTTTGTGATGGTTTTATTTATTTTTGGTTGGTTGGCTGGTTTCCTTACAGCTGTCTTCTGAAGGTTGAAAATGTGATAGGCTAGTGGCATCTTTGACATCCTCTTGGCAGTGTTCGTGGTAAGGTTTAAGTGAGGGAGAGTTATGTTATAACCCTTCAACTTTGTCGTGCTAACATTTGAACCCTTAAGGTTTTTGGGTGTTTTATTTTCATAACATGCAATTATGGCATAGAGCAGCACCGAGAAAATACAAAAGTGCCTTCTTTTCATAGCTGCTTATCAATGAAAAGAAAATCGTCTTTCCTTTGTTATTCTGGAACTGTCAATTTTTAGTCATGTCTGGAGCAGTGTTTCAGTAAAGGATGACTTTTTCTCTCTACTGCAAATACAGATGTGGTCAGACTTCCTCTTAGTTTAGTGCTTAGATTTTGTTAAAATCTCTTGGCCACCTTATTCCTTATTTCTTTAATTGCTTATGCCCTTTTTTTTTAACTAAGTGTGGACAGAGAGAAATGTTCAAATCTCTTAAATTGAGAGGGATGAATATTTAACCTTGATATGAGGAGTGAATGATTCTTTACGATAACACTTCTGGTGTTAGTATACCAACTGTCGTGAATCTGAAGATTACAGGTGCATTAACACCTGTAGGTGTTAGGCCGAATATTATTCAATCTCATCCTGTGTGGCCCATGTCTGTCTCCACATAGTGTACAATATTAAGGTTGAAGAAGCAATGATGCAATGGCAAGCAGTGGTCTAGTTTGTTTTTTTATTGTAGTTATGTTTTAATACAGGCAGATCCTGGATATATCTCCAGCTGGTTGTCAGTTTTCTGTCTCTGGTGTTTTTCGTGTTTCTTTAGGGCAGGTAAGTGGCAATGCCTATGCTGCTTTCGGTTTGTTCCCTTCTCCCTCTGATACAGTTGCTTCTTGTTATTCTCAATAAGCTATCTGTGGTAGTAAAGAACTTCAGAACATTGTAGTGAACAGTAAAGTTAAAATAAGAACATTAGATTACTGTGTTATACAAATATAATTTAGTTACACACTTACTGACTCTGCTAGTTGAATTAAACTAAAAAGTAAAAATTATGAAGCTCCAGCTGAGGGAGCTATTTTCTGTCAAGTTGGATCCTTGCATGTTCACATAAGTCATGTTCCCTAAACCTTAGCATGGAAATGTAGACAAAGTTTTGTACTCTTTTAGACAAGAACTAGGTTGCTGGGCTAAAAGCTGTTGTAAAATGCAATCATTATTTTGTAAGACTGAAAAAAAGATCTGTAAAAATCTGTTTTAACTTTCCAGAAAAGGAAATGAGCAAGATCCTATTCCAGTATATATGATCAGACAGCCCCAGTTTTACTGAAGAGCTAAACACAATTTCATGTCCAAAGGTTGGCCCTTGTGAGAAACTTACCCGCTGTTCGCTGAGAACGAGTAGTGGAATTTCTCCTGAGGTGCTGTGTCTCGGGGTTGTTTTCCTATTGGATTTTTACACTTTAGTGTTCAATAAAACTTTAATGTTTTCCCCTCACGAAGGGAAAATCCATCTCCACTACGTTTCTGGTTGGCCTGCCTCTGCCTGGCAGCTTCAGGCAGCTATGGAGGTTTCTTTTCAGCTTTCAACCTTTCTCCTCCTCACTTTCACTCTTCTACAAGTAGGCTTATCCTCTGCATGCATTACTCATTAAACAGGCCCTGTTTTTCCTTCAATACAGTAATTTTCTTTATGTCAAAGCCTTCCTGCATGCTGAATAATGCATCCGAGTCTTTCTTTTTTCTTCGGACAACTCAAAGTTGCATGGGAGCTGGCTAGTTTTGTTTATGGTGGAGAGAGAAGCTGGAGCACACTGTAAATGCCTGAGTGAGTATGCGCAGGGCTGCTCTTATCCTTGAAGCAACATTTTCTATAGTTCCTACTTGTTACTTTAATATATTAGCAGAATTTAGTAACTGCTCTCTGTAAACATGGAGATGTGAACACTGTAGGGTTTCTCTCTTACCTGGATCTCTTTGGATTGGGTTGGTAGGGAGCTTGTTTTGCCTTTACGAATTGAAAGAGATTGCCATATGGTCCGGTATAGTTCATGTACACAACTGTGATCCAGTAGAGGAAAGGCAAACTCCCAACCCCCCTACTGCTGTTTCAGAAAGGAACAGACAGGAGGAAGTAGGAGTGAGAACAGATTTCTGGATAGATTGGTAGGCAGTGGGGTGAATTCTTAGCACTTCCCACCAGAAGTTTATTCTAATAGGCATTGGGTTTTAACCGTGTAACTGCTGCTTGGGAAGCTGGAACATGAGGATCAAGAGTAAATGCATAAATAGACTTACAGGGCTAATTTCAAATTAGAATGATAAAAGTATGTATTTCACATATAAACAAGGCTGTGATGCTCAGCCTCTAATTGTGTGAAGTTAATAATGGCTTGATTTTTTTGCTTTTAATTTATATTTTTGTTAAACTTTATGTACAACTGAATGGAAGCACTACTGGCTATATCTGGAAGACAGTACTGTAGCAGTATCCTGACTGAATGAGACTCCTAAGATTTACACCTGGTGGTGGAAGTGTGTGTATAATAGATCTACAGTGATAGAAATACGCCAAATGCAACAGAACATTTTTCTTGGTTTCTGGGTCTCTTAAAGCAAAGGGGTAATTCCATCTATTTGTTCCCATACTGTACAGGAGGAACAAATGGATTTTTGTGTTAGGCAAACAGCTACGTTACTGGTCATCAGTTTCCCAGAGTTAAAACAGTAAACAAAACAACCAAACAAAAAAGCAAACTATTTGGAAATAAAATTTGTGTATGGACTAGAGAACAAATTTTATGGCTTTTCTGGATAAAAGATTAATTTATATCTAAATGTGTGTCGTCCTGTGTCCGTCCAGTCCCATCCCTCCCCCCCCCCCCCCCCCCCCAAAGAATAGTTTAGATAAATAATTGTGTAAATCTGCATTTCTAATGATGAAGTGTAGTTTTGAGCTGCCACTGAAAGGGATAGTTTACATTCACCTGCAAAGCCTTGGCCTTAGAACTAAGGGGCACAGGACTGCAGGTGATTCAGGGCACTGATCTGTCACAACAGTCTTTTTGGGATGGTAGATTTTCTGTTTCGGTTGCACAACCAGCTCACTTCACAGTTGCATACTGGTCTGAGTTAACATGAAGGAAATAGCAGAATTGTGCCTCAAGTCTGGAGGAGAAGAAAGTGGTAGGGATTCAGGCTGGGTTATGGTGAGTAGGTTTAGTTGCCTTCCATTATCCCACAAAACCAAATAATTTTTGCGGCAGACCTACAGATGCTGAATCACTGGTAGAAATCTACATGTATGACTGTTTAGACATCTCCTATGAATAAAACCTTGTGATTAATAAGGAGCTTACAAAATGAGAGACCTATGTAGCGTTTATGTGCTATACATAGTATGCTGTACTTGTATCATATAACTGTTCAATGGAGCATCGCCCTTTAATTTGTCTCGTGGCGATGCATCGTCTGTCTGTGTCAAAATGCTTGCACGAGCGTAATCTGGAAGCTGTTTTTCTTCTGAGTACCAGTGTACTGGAACCCAGTGTTTAAATCTTGAAATTCATGGATGTTACATTTCCTTGCATTCTCAACAAATACCAAATAATCTTCTGTATATAATGATCCTTATCAAAGGATGAATAGCTGCAAAACTTGAAGGGTTTTCATGCATTTTTTCGTCTTCTTCCTCTTTTGAAGAGGGAAGATTTGTATTTCCTCTGCCTTATGTGCTTGGCATAATAATGCAGGAGCACAAACTAAAAAAAAAAAAAAAAAAAAAAAAAAGTCGTAACAAGCAACAGTGGTTCATGATGCCAATACTGCAGTTTGGAAAAAGTGTTGTACCAGTAAATTGACTAGCCTCAATTAAAATTTAAAGAGTCTCCATTACAAATAGTAAACAGTATAGTCACTTCATTGATGTTTGTTATTCCTTAAAATGAATAAATGTTTTCTAGCAGAAAAGGTTCATTTGTCAAAGGAATTTTTCTAGGTTGTTCTTAAAGGCTACTTTTCTATTTTAAAACTTTTTTGGGGTGATATTTCCTTGCATATTGGTGACTGTGCATCAGTGAAAGCGAGCTGATGAATCACTTCAGACAAATCACATTTGTTTGGTATATATTAAATGTCTTCCAAATAGAGGTTGCTATAACTCCTTTCCAGTAAAAATATCCAGACTGAGTACTTTTAACCCTTGCTGAGTCTTGCTACAGTTTGCTGAGTCTTATTACAGACTTCCAAATTCATACAGTCCGACTACAATCTTTAGTGTTACTTTATTGTAAAATTACTGTTTTATGAGTGTAAAAGTTTGGCCAGGTACACTCTATCAGTGTTTCAATCTGCAGAAGATAGTGCTCATTTCTTTTATCTCTCTGTTGAAAATACTAGGTTTTACATGGAATAATGATATCAGAATAAAAAGCTGCATGCAGGTTACATGTGCTTATAATTGATTCTCATCTTGTGATGTATTTTCAGTTGTCTTTCTTGAAAATTGTGGTTTCTCTGCATCTCAGTTTTCACCACATTGTGGGATAAACTTTTTGCAGTGTTCAGAATATCTGTTTTCTGTGCTACCAGAGTTAATCCCCTTGCATCGTCTGGAATCAAGAGGGCTTTGCCTTTGTGTATTCAGTCATTACATAAAGGAAATTCAGTTTGTTTTGTTAGCATGTAAACTGGGCTTTACTAAATACAAAGAGGGCCAAAACCTCTCGCAGCAAGAATTTAGAAAAAGAAAATGTACGCTTCTTGGGAGGAAGAAAACCGTTCAAAACTTTATTACACATTTGGTGCTCATCATTCCACATGCATGAAGCCAAAAAAAAGGAAAAATTAAGACTTAAGTTATGCTGATACTGCAGAAAGAGATCAAATGTGCACAACTTTGTGACTTAAATAATAGATTCTCATATTGCTAGTTGTGGTTTAATCTCAAAATACATCTATAATGTAGAGAAGCAGTCAACCTCCAACTGAGCTGCAGTGTGACTGACCCCTTGGTTTCCTGATCCATACAGGCTTATGTGAATGAAAATATGGCTGCAGTTGCTGGTGGTGAAGCAAACACTTGTATGCGTGTTCAGACACTGCTCTGGAACTTATGTTGAAGTATCGTATCTACAGAACCACTTTAAGCAGTTATGAGATAGCCTTGTGACTAAAATCAGTCATTTACTGATTAAGGTTGTTCTGGATTGAAGTTAACCTTTCTTCTGGATTACTCTTGATTCACATCAGCTTCCCAGTGTTGATCACTGCAAAGTTGCAGAAGCAGCGGAGAAAGTGCATGGCAGAAGTAAATGATCAGGGCAAGAGAAGGATGGGGAGAGTGCTTCTGGCAACAGTGCCAGATCATATTACATTAAAATGCTTGTAACAATAATGGTAGTGTAGGTATGAAAGTTGCCTTGGACTTGTTAGTAGAAGATAGTGTAGCACTGTCAGTAGTTTTGTATTCGCTCACCAGTCTCCATTAAAGGACCTCCTGAAATCAGGCTGCAGAAAGTGGTTTACAGGAAAGATAAGAAGAAATCTGATTGCTGTGCATTTTCATATGTCTCTGCTTACTCACTGTGGAAATGCTTCTTAGAACCTTTCTTCCCACTCCTTATGATCCCTAGCAGTTTTCCACCTGTGTTACTTAAAACTATTAATATGATATAGATGTAATACAATAACTTGTATTTGCTGGGAAATACTGAATCCATATACAGTTAAAAATGAAAAATCTTAGTGTTTTACTATGTTCTTTTTTATTGGAACCAATCTAACCAAATTTTTACTAGTTTAGATTTAGTTACAAGATTTTATACTTCTCTTTTGATGGAGAAAAAATATCGGTGTATTACAGAAAGCTGTAGCATAAGAATTGCATGCTGAATGGTGATGCACTTTGATTATGCTTTTTGTGCAGTTAAAACCAAATACTTTGTGCTGCACACATTGAAGAAGGGCACCCAGTTTTTTTCTTATGTGCCTGCTACTTGTTTGGGAGAAGGAGATGCTGTTTCCTCTCTCTTTCTCCTATTCTTCTCACCCCTGGCCGTTTTTCCTTTTTTTTTTTTTTTTAAATGTTATTTACTTGATAGGGAAGAATTTATGCAAGCCCCCCCCCCCCCCCCCCCATCTTTTCATGTAACTGACTTTTGAAACATCTATTACTTCATTTTTGTTACTTGAGTTTTGGCACTTTTAGCTCCCCTTTCTTCCCCTTAAATAACTGTTGGGCAATCTTTTCTTTTTTGTGCTTTCTAAAGAAACAACTGTGTCAGCTGTTTTTCTTTAAACATCAGCTTTTTATGTGGAATAGTCAATATTGGTTTTTTACTCAGTCTTTTGTAAAAATGCCTCAAATAGATGGTTGTGTTGAGTATTGGTCACACAGCACTTCCCAATCAACATATGCGTGAAGAAAACAAGGATGAGCTACTTCAGTTATCAGGTAGTTAAAATTGCAGAATGATGGTTCTAGAATACTTTGACTCAATCATTGCTCTCGATTTTTCTTTTAGTCGATAAATTTTTAACAATAATAGTAAGTCTTTAATAACAATGTGAGAAATTGATAAAAACTACAGGCAAATTAATTCTGCCTAGGAATTACTGTATGACTTGGGAGTATTCTTTCTTCCCTTCAAACATAATAACTTTTTGATGTTTGGGCAACCAAATTCATGAAGCAGAGCCCTCAAAAACATTATTCTACATCCTGTATGTAAAGATTGTACTTGATGAATGCATTCTCAATGTTGGGTTGTGACCAAAGTCTACAAAATTCTGTCAGATGAACTTTTACGATACAGCCAGTACTTTAGGCTTAAATTCCTAAATAGTGAAAATTTTGTCTTAAAAATTAGAGATTGTTTGTTAGCATCACTAAAGTTACTTATAATATGTTATTGGTCTTTTGATCTTGCTTTTCAGGATGCATAATGAAATGCTGCTGCTTTCCTCTAGCTAGTTAATGACCTCTCCTCGTTTACTGGGATTATTTGGACAGCCTCATTGCAGATAAAAGTACTCAAAATCAATACTTACAAATAATTTTCCCTTATTATAAGTAATTCTTACTGTTTTAATAGTAGACCCTGTGCTTGAGATATGAATAGAGAAGGTCCTTCTGTTGCTGGAATAAGAGCAAAAGTCCATAACGAAAACACACTGCGTACAAATGAAACGGCCAAATTTAAATTCCTGTTTCTTGAGTTGTATCTTCACTATCTACATCTATTAGTCCATTCCACCACTGTAATGTCTCCTTACATTTATTGAATATATAATGTTGTCTTTTGTTTCTCTAAGCAGAGATATTTAATTTTCTGATTGTATTTCTTCACTTATGCACTCAGGTTTCATTTTCAGTGGTGTTAAATACAAGAACACAGATATTTGTGGAACAGTTTAATGTATATTTCATTGACTTAGACTTTTCAATTTTGTACTTTATACTGTATTTTATAAACTTATATCATATTTTGTGTAACAAGTGGCAAATAGCCGCTTAAAACATTTTTTGGGTGTGTAGCAGTCTGTTTTACCTAGTGCAACATATATGTGAGAGCTGCACCAAAAAAAATATGCCTAGTTCCTACATGACATTTTTTGCCTCATAGACTGACTGGAGCAGAAAGACCTTTCTTTTACTCCTTGCTTGGATTCTACTGTCTAAAAACAGTTTTGAGCTTGCGTTGTGTCATGTTGCACTTGCTTTCTTGATACTCATATATTTTGTGCAGTTTCACTTAGCTATCTCCAGCACCCTTTTCAGAACTTCCTCCTTATGGTGAAGCCCCCCCCTCCTCCAGACCCATAACTTCTAATGGTATTAATGGTTTTGAAAAGTCCAAAGAGGAAGCAACGAGATGTAATCATAACACTAAATCATCTCATGATCTCAGTATTGTAACCCTTCAGGACTTTGTTATTGCCAAAACAAGGAAAATGTAGCTGGTGGATCGGATCCCTTTTCATTTGCTCAGTAGACAGAGAGATTCAGTGATTATTGTAGGAGTTCTCATGACTAGCCATCATTTAGGAAGTGTGAATGTATTCTTATTTTGTTTTGTTACTTATTTTGTGTGGGGGGGATCATGTATACTTTTTATTCTTCTGTGCTGTTGGTTACAAGTTTCTAGGCTTTTCTGGAATAGCAGCAAATAATATAATTTAAATAATCTTCCTTTTGAACTGAGAGGCCTTTCAGTCTGCTATTTTGCTCTGTTACATTCATGCATGACCCATGTATTCATTACATACAGCTTTTTGTAGAAACTTGTAAAAAGTATTACTTTAGCAGTAGTTGAAGCAGGGAGTGTAGTTACACAAGGCTTAGTTGTACTTTTTGATTCACTATTAACATTCCTATGTTCTCTGACCTTAGGACTTGTGAATCACTTATTTCTATGCTTGAGACTGCTGGCTGGGATGCTAATTATTACTGAGTTTATCAAACATAGATCATACAGTTATATATTGGCTATGTAAGTCACATTGTTTATGCTGATGTATGGCAAATATGAAGGACATAGCATTAAAACATTTTGTGTTTTCTTTTGTTTCTTCTCTCTTGATGGATTTTTGTAATAGAAGTCTTTGCATTTGTCTTTCACTTGTCTGTCTCGGCTTATTTCCTCTATCCCAAATACTTATGGTTTGTTAAAACTACAGAAAGACTGATTCAAACCACAAAGTGTGGTGCTGCATAGCAAGGGAATGGTAATTTCCTTTCGGTCACTGAACATAGACCTTTAAAATAGATTTGCAAGTTCACAAGCTATCTTCCTTAAGCCATGTTCAGATTTTCTTTTTTACTCTGATTTTGGTGCTATTTGTTAAGCATTTTGCAGTTTGGCTTGTAGTCTTTCTGTTTTGTTAGTGTGAACATTCATAATTTGTCCATTTGTGTGTGTTTGAACAAAACATCCTTTTGGATGTTTGGCTTTTTTGTCATATGTTAAAAAGAGCAATTTAGTGTTAGGGATTTTCCTAGAATATAATTTACTTTGCAAGATCACTTTTTCATATGAGCAGGTTAAAGTCCTTGAAAAGCCATGTCAATGTAAATGTTGAGACAAGCTTTAGATTTAACAATATCAACAAATGATACTACAGTTTTAATTCACATAGTTTTAAAACACTATTTCTTATACAGCATTCATTAGCAATCTCACATCTCAGCAAGACAGTTAAAGGAAGATTATTTTTATAAGTGTGGATATGCTTTATTTGGTTTCAGGTTCTGTTCCTTTTCTATGCAGGCTGAGTGGGAAATGCATGCTAGAAATGATCTGGACCTTTTATAAATTTGTTTTGATGTGACAAGATTAAAACACAGATTTTGTGGTTGCCTACCTAATACCAAGTGTTGCTTGAGGTGAGTAAGCTCAGTGAGACTGATGCTATTTTCTTCCATAAATGTATTGCAAAAAGTTTAAGAGTATGTAGCAGCTCACCAGCTAAGCTCTGTATACCAACATGCACTCAGTTCTTTATTGATTTACGCTCATTACAGATGGTCCCTGTCCCAAAGAGTGTGTAGTCCAGAACAAGCTGAAAGAAATTCAGGCATAGTAAATATAAAATCTGAGACAATGTTGTCAGGTCTGTTGGAGAAAGTATAACAGGGTCTACTTGCTTTGTCCTTTATTTTTGCTAAATAAGTTTTTATGTGTGTTAGGAGAAGAATAATAGCTTTTTGGACATTTGTGAAGAACTGATCTTAAATGCAAGAAGCAGTGGAACAAAAAGTACACAGGTGCTTGTTTGAAAATGACATACTCAGTACAGCCTGTCATACCTTAGAGTAGCTAAAATTGTTCATAAGGAACCTTATTATGGTCTTCTTTCAATGTATGGTCAAGAACTTTATTGCAAAATGACTTGTTGATTAATGCATCACATCTGCTGTTAATAGGGTCTCCAGAGTTCTGCCGTCCTTAATCTTTATGGCTAGATGACTGTGAGGGTGATCTAATTGTACTTGCATACTTGAGTGAAACTCAGAGCCTTTGTGAGTATGTAAGACTGGAGGAAAATGGCCCTGAGAGAAGAGAGAATTCTGACTTGTTCAGATATAACTATTACCTGAAAAACTTCCCTTAGTATGTATTATAAACTGTAGTAATCATTGCAATTCCAAGGAAAATAAGACACAACTGAATCTGTAAGCTTAATTAAAAAAAAAGAATTCCTTCTGGACTGGATGGATGTTGTCTGACATTTACTGGAAGTGTCAAGTTGTCTTAGTTTCAGTGGAATCTGCCTTAGGCTACAAACTTGTGCTTGTCCTAAGTTTGCTGAAGTGCCAGAGAAAATTAAAAGCTTGTCTTCCATTGTTTCTTTAGATGTTCCTCTGTTTTTGCATGGTTGGAAAGAAATGGAAACTTTTCTGATCTAAAAAACTAACTCCTGTTTTATTTGTGGGCTTTTTCATCTTTATCTACATGTTTCCATGGTAAGCAAGTCACAATTAATACATGGCATCAGTGCCCAATAGCATGATTGCTACTTGATAAGAAACAAATAGTGATTTCACAAAATTAGAAGAGGTACAGACAGTTCTGTGCTATAAATGGAGTGAAGAGATTCCTCTGGATCTTCAGAAATTCCGGGGTAAGGAGGGAGAAAAAACTATGAGAATATAGAGAGAGGAGAAACTGCGCTGGGATGAAGAGTGGATATTTCTGGAGTTCATGGCTGTCGGCTTCTAAGAATGGGGCAAATTTAGGGTTTTCTGGAGGAAGCCATTAAACATGGGGGTCATATGAGTAGCAAGATCTGACCACTGAAATTCTGTTACCCCATCTGCCTGGAATTGCATGGCATATAGTCCAGGAGTCCCTGGTACTAGTCCTCTGTTAAGCAGGCATCTGGGAAGTCATTAAAAAGCATCTGCCATGTCCAGCTCATCTCACCAACTCTTACAAAGGGGAACTGCATACTATATACTGTTCTTTTGGTTCTGCTACACATGTCCAAAACCTGTGGACCCATCTTTGATTGTTACTTTGGTTCTTTTTAACTTCTGTGGGGAAGGGTAGAAAGAAAAATAAGTTTGGGGGTTTTATTTGCTTGTGTATTTGATATCAGATGCAATTTTCTAAGTAATATGCCTTGACCAGATGGTGTTACAGGATCCATACTATTATGAAAATATAGGCCTCCAGAAGACAGTTTAAAAGAGGTGGAACCCAAGTATGGGTCGTGATTTCCTTTAATCTGCTAAAATACTACTTCATTTAACCAATCCTCATGGATGACATACGGAAGTAATAGAAACTAGCTACAATTATTAAACAAGAGGTGGTGCTGGGGAGCAGGGCTAAAATGTTATTCATGGAAATGTCAAATGTCTATTTTTTTGGTGTAGTTTTCATGGTTTTCAAATCTTTAGCAACTTCTCCTTTCTTCATGTACTCTTGTGCTTTGCAAAAGCTCTTGCCGTAGTACCCATTCTTCCTTGCACTATCGGTTACTTTACATGGTCACAAATCTTAAGTTGTCTGTATTCAAATAGGAATGTAGTTCTAGTGCTGCTATTTTTTAATTTTTTTTTCTCTGATGTGTGTCCAAGAGAACACTTCATAACAGCAATATACTATATTAATAGTTTCCTGTTCTGGACACTTGTTCATTTGTATCTCTCTTTCCCTTTTGAATTGTAGGTGCACTGTCAAACACCTTGTTTTACAAACCCCTCCTACTAAATAATAATTGTGTAACCAAGTATTTTTGGCTCTTTCAGGATACCAGTTATCCCTTCCTTATGGAATACAGTTTCCCACGTAGCTTTTTTTCTTCTGCCATTTTGGGTTCAAGCCATTTTGCTTGGTAGTTCAGCCTTCTGGTTTTTGTGGTTTTGGTTTTTTTTGTTCAAGCAGGAATGTCTTATTCAGCTTTTTTGGCAAAGTCCAAACCTCTTCAGTAAATCAGTGTGGGTACCAGTATCCTAAATGTAACAGCATTTGTCTGTAGTTCCTCCTGGAAATCCATGTCTTTTTCTTGCTAAGCTCCTCACAAAAGTAAATTTCCTAGGCATAGTAGCCATGCATGGTTGATGTACCTCCTGTCTTTCCTGTGAAGAGTACCTTTTGCCTCTCTCTTAAAGGAGAGTCTGCAAAGTTTTGCCTTTTACCAGCATAATAGTTTGGTGTATATTCTGATTTGCTGGTATAATTTTGAGAGGAGAAATGTAACAGACGTGTCAAGCAGAGCCTCATATAATACTTGTTATTATGGCAAAAAATATATATACAGCAGTTTCCTTTTCACAAAAATTAATAGGATGTGCTGTCATATGTTTTCTTGATGTAAATTATGTCTTCTTTAGCACTCGTGCTATATTTGCATCTCCTTCTGTTGTAGATAAGTCATTAATGTTTTGTGCCAGTGGTAGTCATTCTCTAAACCTTAGTAACAAAGGACTTCATATCATCAGCAGTGTACCGATATGTTCATGTGATACTGGTGAAATTAATTATTTTTTTCTACATTGAGTCAATACTCAACAAATGTTATCTGCAAGTAAAATAGACTTCAACTCAGTGATCTGGTATTACCTTTGGTACTCCAGGCATGGTTGTACTCACAAGCACTTCTCTAGTTGGGAATTGTAAAATCTTCTGCTAAGCTGTATGGATAATAAGAGTCAGAAAAAGACAAGTGTGGTTCATGTATGCTCTTTGGGTGAGGCTACAAACATATAAGTGTATTGCAGCAGAAGTTGGAGGGGTTAAAGTACTTGTGTAAAGTGCCAGTCAAAGGTAAAGAGCCTTGATCCATGACCAGTTCACATTCGAAGATCAGCCTGGAGCTGTTACTTTCGTGCCAGCAAAGATAGTGTAATTTCATAGCAGAGTGTGTCACGATTTTTCAGAATGCCTTTTTTTTTTTTTCTTAGCCTTGTCATAAGTGTTTAAATAGCAGTTGTGCACAGTGACAACTCTTACTTCAAAGTATCATGAATTCTCGTAAATGAACCCATATTAGTTATTGTTGTAAAGCTGTATTTTATTTAAATTGCTGTGCTTTGAAATATGATATTAAATCAAAGAATCACAGAATAACTGAGATTGGAAGGGACCTCTGGAGGTGATTTTGTCCACTCCCCCTGCTCAAGGAGGACCACCTAACCTCCTAAAGCAGGTTACACAGGGCTATGTCTGGACGGTTTTTGAACCTCTCCAAGGATGGAGACTCCACAACTTCACTGGGCAACCTGTGCCAGTGCTCAGGCACCCTCACAGTGAAAAAGTATTACCTGATGTTGAAATGGAACCTCCTGTGTTTTAGTGTGTGCCCATTGCGTCTGGTCCTGTCACTGGGCACCACTGAAAAGAGCCTGGCTCCATCCTCTTTGCGGCCTCCCTTCAGATATTTATATATGTTGATAAGATACCCCCAAGTCTTCCCTTCTCCAGGCTAAACAGCCCCAGCTCTCTCAGTCTTCCCTCATATAACAGATGCTCCACTTCCATAATCATCTTAGTGGCCTTGGCTGGACTCCCTCCAGTAGCTCCATATCAGTCTTGTACTGGGGAGCCCAGCCCTGGACACAGCACTCCATTTGTGCCCTCACCAGTGCTGAGCAGAGAGGAAGGATCACCTCCCTCAACCTGCTGGCAATGCTTCTCCTAATGCAGCACAGGACACTGTTGGCTGCCTTTGCTGCAAGGGCTCATTGCTGGCTCATGTTCAGCTTGGTGTCCACCTGAAACCTGAGGTCCTTTTCTGCAAATCCACTTTCCAGCTTTGAAAGAAACCATAATGCGAAATATTTTTACTGAAGCTAAGAGGGTCAGTTTCTTGTATGGTTCTGTTTTTAATTCCACTTGAAGATCCAGGTTTCTTGATGGTGATGGTAGTAGCTTTATAGTACTAAAAAACGTTTCGCAGTTGCAGTTCAATTGTCTTAATAAACAGTTCTGGGATCACTGTTTATTATTTTTCAGTCCTATATTAAAATAGAAATGAGCAAGATGCAATACAAATAAAAGAATGGTAATGCTTAATATGAATCTAGGAGAGGGAAGATTTGCATGCTGTTGAAACTGGGTTAAAATAAATGTAATGCAAGAAGATAGCTGGGTTTTTTTTCCTCCTTCAACATCTCTTCCCCTTTTTCTCTGGGAAAAATATTTTGGCAGAACATTCTTAACCTTCATTCTCTTTTGGATCGTTAATGGAAGAAAGGACAAATGTTGTAATAACACTTGGTATCTTTAATTTGCTTGATATTACACATAAGAAATACCTCAAATTATCAAAATAATTTTTTTTACGAAAAAAACATAGTGATGAAATTACAATTGTCTTCCTCCCCCAAGCCACCAAAAGCAGGATTGTTCATTAGTTGCTGAGCTGAAGGTTCCAGCCTGTTGAGGTCAGTGCAGTGCAGGGCTTGAACAACAGTTTGGTCATCCAGGTCATAAGTCAGTTCGGGCACAGGAGCATTATAACAATATAAACACACAGCTTTTGGAGGGAGGAGAGAGCCTTTAAAACCTGTGGTCAGATTTTAATGCTTGATGCTTTTAAAGTTGATGGCAGGCAAGGACTAAATCTCACATCTTTCCTGTCTACTTATGGTTTGTAGCCCTTTGTTTCTGCCCCCTAATGCTTTCTTCAGCTTCTGAGTTCACCCCACTCCAGCTTTTGATTTTGGTACAAGAATCATCTTCATTTGCTAATCTTAAAATGACTTCATCTCAAGTTTAATAGGTATACCATTCAGACACATGCTGCGCTCTTCAGTATCTCTCAACTACTAGGGCAAAACAACACTGTAGAGAACCTTTTTTCTTTTTTTTTTTTCTTTTTCTGCTTCATCACAATTTATAACTCATTGTAATCACATAAGAATACTGTACTCTCATCTCCTTACCTGAGGCACTTCAGCTCTTAGAGAGATGATCTGTTACCATAGTTGTTAGGAATTGATGGATTCTGGTGTGGTTGTCTCCAGTCTCCACTGGTGCTCAGCACTGTCTCTTGGGTGGCAGCATGCTTCTATGGACAGAATTTGGGTTTTCCTGTAAGCCTTGCTTTGCTTCAAGAATTTCCAGTGGCTGCAACCAAAATCAGGTGGTCTCAGGAACGGTTGGATGTGATACAATAGGTTTGGGCCCACTGTTGCAGTGCTGCTCTTCACGCTACATTTCACATGCTTGTGGTAGCTCTAAGTAAAAGGTTTCATAAGAGCAATACTCAACTGATTGCCATTTGTTTGGTTTTCTTTTGTTTAGTTACTGCTGATAGAGCTGCTGAACACGCAAGAGTAGGTAAAAATGTTAGGCTGTAGGGGTGGTGCCGGAAAACACTGGAGCCTTGTCTGCCCTTTTTCCCACAGCTAAGCTATACCGGCAGTTTAGCAATTTGTTCCAAAATTCCCTAGAGTAGATGGGGCTATAACGCTTAGAGATACAAGACATCTGGGTGGTTTCGGTAGCACCAATAGTGTGACAAGCAGATGCTGTTTTGTTTACAGAGGATTCTGGAAATGGAAATCACTCAAGTCCTGCTGCTGCTTTGTGGCTAATTGCAAACCATCTTATATTGTTACTAAAAATGGTTATCATTACCAATTGTGAGTTCCTTTAAAATATAAAAATTTATATTAGAAACAATCAACAACAAAAAAATCCCCACAAAACTAAGCAGTCTCATTTTAGTCTTTGGCATTGTTGCAAATACAGTAATGAGTTCGTCTAGTTAATTTACAGGGTGGTTGTCTGGAAAAACTGTTTTGTTTCAATTTAAGAGGTTATTCGTTAAATATTACCTGTTGGGAAATTTTATTTTGGCTCTTGCACTAATGCAGTGGATTTGACAGTAGTTTCTAAAGTACTTGAAAGAATAAATGTTGTTTAAAACAGTTTAGAAAATATTGAAGCAAAACACAAGTTTGTTAACTAGACCAAACTAGGCGCCTCAATATAGGGAAGGGGAGAAAAAACCCAACACTGACAGAAAACTCTGGCAAGTAGTTAAGCTATTGAGGTATGATATTAATCCTCCATCTTTGCATCTCCTTAGCAATTCTTGAAAAGCAAAGGGATGTGGAGTGTAAACTTTAATTAAAAGAAAAAAAAACAACAAAATGAAAACATTAATCTGTTGTAGTTCAAGTTTTCTCATGTAGCCTAAGTGAAGTTCTGTGATATCCCTGAATGATGCTTAACTGAACTTTTGCTGCAGTCTGTTATACAGAAGAAAGCTCTAATATTCGGATTTACAACCAAATCTATAGAATGAATAACTTTAACGCTGAATTTGTGGAGAACAGCAAAGAGAGTGTGTAGTCCCGGTGTCCTCAGTTTCAGTCAGAAAAGGGTCTTCACCTGAGAGAAATGAGACAGACTACCTGTGTCTGAAGTGTACAACTACAATCTGAACTTATCTCTGAGTGAAACACAGTGATAGAGACCAATGAATGATTCAACTTTCAGTGATATTATTAAGAAGATACAACCATTTTTATTTGCAGATATTAGAATTGATAGATGCATACAATGAAGGATTGGATTTTTCTTGATTATATTTATCTGCTGTGTGGGAAGAGTTACTAAAAGATGTTGGTACAGAAATGGTGAGAAACATTGACTGTGAACTGTCATTTTAACTATGAGGTTTAGGGGGAGGAGGAGGCTGGTTTTTTGCTTGGAGGGGGCAAACAAAGTCTCTATAAACAAGTTCACTTGCCTATAAGCTAAAATTGGATAATCTTGGTTTATTTCCCATTTTGCAAACCGTTATGTATTTAAGCTTTAGATGCTTGCAGCAAAATTCTTTTATATATATATAAGTGAATCATATGTGTGAATCATATGTGTGTGAGAGAACGTAATATATTAATTACGCAAAAAAGCCTACCTTCAGTTATTTTGGGACGTTTGAGGGGAAAAAAAAATAAAGCAGTGATCGTTTTAAAATACAACAGTTTGGTGAACGGTTATATCACAAATAATTTCGTACAGAAGGAACAGCTTTGTCCTCTTCTAATATTTCCTGTTCAGTCCTTAAATTTGACATCACTGACATAAGTACTTAAATGCTCAATCAGAAATATGTTGCAAAAGATATCATGAAGCTTATTTCTCTTGAAGTGTTGGAATACTAATTCATGGACTATTACATTCATGTGGTAAACCATACATTGAATGTAGGATCTTATAACATCCTTGGTAAACCATGGGGTTTTCCAACAGCAGATTCTTTTTTCTGCTGAATTCATTTGCTGCTGGATTTCCAGCAGCAAATTCATAACTAAAACTAAAATTTGTCATTTAATTGAAAAGAAGTAAATAAAAGCTGAGAGAGAGGCATCACCAGAATCTCTTTTTTCTGAGACTCTGAAAAAGGAATTTGGCTTTTAAGTAATGAAGTGATAACCATTTGTTTATTTTATAAAAATGCTAAATGATGGAAAAAGCTGTTGAATTGTAAAATGCAAGTAATTTTCCACAAACTGTGAATACAGGAGAGAACCAGCTAGTAGACACTGCAAATATTAGGTTTTAAGTAGCTGTAACTGGTTCTGTTGTCGAACCCCACAGCGTGTGTGTCCTGACCTACCCTTGCAAAGGACGGGTTATGTGCGTGGGGGGGAGGGAGGGAGGAAGGGAGGGAGGGAGGGAGGGACGAAGGGAAGCGGGGTTTCTGACTAGAAGCCTGTTCTTGTTTAGATTTCAGTGGCAGAAGGCCTGACCTTTTTCTGCTTTCTTGTTCTCTTTTCTGTGCAATTTCATGGTGGCTGACTGGCTTCATGATCAGTCTAAAATAAATCGGGAGTTGATTCTTAGTCTCTTCCCGCCCGTGGCTGTCTCTAGCTAGATCACTGATTGTAAAGTTCTTAGAAGAATATCTGTTTTGACTCTGAGGAACTATATTGTGTGGTTAAGTTTCTTTACAAGGAATCGCATATAAGCTCCAAGAAGTCCTAATGAAGGCACAGAAGTACAGAGGAACATTTTTTTTTTTCTTTTCTTTTTTTGAGGGTCTTCCTAGACCGGTTTCTTCTAGGTGACTGTTACGGAAGGACTGAACCTCCGCAACGTTAATTATTGTGATCTTGGTTGTGGGTTTGTTGGTTTGGTTTGGTTTTTTAACTAGACTTAGCTGGTTTGCGTTTATGGAAAACTAATTATTTCTTTTGCATCTCTTCCAGTAATAGTTATGCACGAGTGCGAGCTGTGGTGATGACCCGGGATGACTCAAGTGGTGGATGGTTACCACTTGGAGGGGGTGGACTAAGCTGTGTCACAGTCTTCAAAGTCATTCCCCAGGAAGAGAATAGCTGTGCTGATTTTCTTATCCATGGAGAACGACTCAGGGATAAAACGGTAACAATTTACATCCGTTTAATGTTCCTATTAAAACTACACAGGACCTGAGGATAGATGTTTGCTTATTGTTGCTTGTAGACTAGAAAGTAAATTTATAGTCTCAGTCTAATGCTGCTGCTTAGACTGATGTTGATAACCATATCAATGTTTATATACCTACAGAGCCAATTGTTTGGTTTAGGTTTAATACCATGCATTTCTAGAATTAAGCATGTTGATCTTTTAAAAACTTTAAAACATTTTTTTCATTGCAGATTTCCATCCACTTGGGGAAATGTTTTGCTATTCAGGTTTTTTTCCAATGCAGGGTTAAAGTTAAATCTTCCTGTTAACCTGTTAATACACCAGTGATACTGTGTTGAATAGGAGTGTTGGGAAATGAGATAACTTGTTAAAAACACAAAATCTGAAGGAATACCTCAATAATGATTTCCGTTAGTTGGCTATGACAAGAAGTAGCCATTTTTACGTGAAAACAATTTTTGTATTGGAAGAAACCACGAAGCTGACAGGTCCAAGAATTGATCTGGTTTGATGAACACATAGACAGTATTCATTTATCAGCTACATTAAATAAAATGACAGTAATAAACTTGTCTTAAATAGCATCACAAAAGTCAGCCTCACAAAAGAAAAATGGGTGTAGGATCTTGGCCATTTCTATGTGCAGACCTGTGGAAAACTAAATTGGTTTACTAAGACTTGCTTAGATACTTGTGTGCCAAATAGGTTTCTGAAGGGGGGCGGGGGGAGGGCTGTCTTACTGCAGAAAGAAAGAGAAGTGGGGAAAGCACAAAACCTCCATCTTAATGACTTTTATCAAGAACTTACTCTTTTCTGCCAATTTATGACTCCTGTGTAAGCTTAGAAGGTAGAATTACTTCTTATACCATATTGCTGGTTCTTTGTCAAGCATACAGTTTCTCCCTTGAGGCAGGACTGCTGAGTTTTCTGCCTTGACTGTGACTGTTGTAGGAAGAGAGCGTATAAATAGAAATTCTGCTGACTCAGTCGTTTCAGCGAGGCGTAGTGCTATTAGCAGAGTACCCTGTGTTCTTGCACAGCTATGTGCACCTGCAGTTCCTTCCTCACTTTGCTGTAGTTCCCTTTAGAACTTTTTTTAGCCTTATTGAGGCTGTTTTTGAGGAGCTTTATTGCATTTAGAGATACTTGACAATTTTCTCTAAATTCTTAATACTTTCAACATTCGCATCTTGCCTTCAGAATATGAGGGTAATAAAATGCTCAGAACTTAAGGCTGGTTTAATGTTTCTCCCACATGCATATGAAAATGTCGCAGCCATGAGCATCCTGATCTGTTTATGCTTGCTCTCTTGCTTCCCCTGGGCAAGCCTTGTTTTGTTTTCACTTCTGGTAGAAGGTTTTAAATGTCTCTGCTCTTCCTGTCCAGAATTGAGGCTCATGTTAGTATGAATATATTTTCCAAACATTTATTGTCCTGAACAGGTTGTTTTGTTTTGGTTTTTTTCGTTCTTTTGTGTGTCCCCCATCCTGTGTCCATCAGTCCCCCCTCTACTGCCTCCACATGCGACCTATCGGTCTGTCAGGGCAGATTTTGTCAGCCCCTCAAAAACCATGTGATTAAAAGATGGAAGAAATGCAGCTAGGAAGAATATCTATCCAGTGTATATTGAATAAAACTCAGGGAACTAACAAATACAGGTTTAGGCTGTGGGGAAGAATACTGTAGAGCCAGTGATGCTTTGGTAACGGAGTTGAAGGAAGTTACGTGTGGATATATTTCTTCAGACTTCAACTAATGCAGTTATAAGCAACAGCTAGTCTGTAATGAATTAACAACAAAGTTGCACAGAATGCAACAAGATCCCTGTTGACATAAGCAAGATCCTGCACCAAGGTATGTGAGGAGATTGTTAGGTCATGACACTTTTTCAGAAGGACCGTAGCAGGGACTGGAAGAGAAGTTCTGTTGGGTAGGGACCCATCCTGTCACTGATTCTGAAACTGTTCAGATCCTTATGTTTTTAACATAGTTAATGGTTTTACATTTGTTCTTGGGATATTCCTGTGGATTTACTGTTTAAGCACAATTTTTAACCTTTTATTTAATGAAGCCAAATGACTGGGTTTTTCAGTCCAAGTAGAATTGACAGGTGACTATATATTTCATAATACAAAGAAAAGACCAAGAAAAACAACACCAGCAAGATGAAATGTAATTGTCTGTTCCAACTGAAAGAGTAGAGAAGGCTGCGTTCTCAAAGAAGCAACCCTGAAGAGGACTGTTGAAGATTACTTCTGTGTCATAAAATGCTATTTTTTTAGTTTTTCTTTAAAAATAAAGTAGAAGTGGAAGATGTTATGGTTCATTGTATTTGTTATTGAGTAGGGACCAAATATTTTGATCATCTTCTGGTTCTGAGTAAGTGTTATACTGAATCTGCTGTTTCTGTGCTCCAACATCACTCTAATCTCATTTTGGAATGGCCTCAATGTGTAGGTCTCTATACCTGAGTGATCTTTGAAGTTAGTCATATGCTATTTAGTTGGTTGCTCTGCTATTGTATTTGCAAAGAAAAAGTAGGAATATTGTTTTTAAAAAGCTTCCTAAACCATTTTGAACATTGTTACTCAGACTTTGAGCACATGTGTCTTCAGGAATGTTTAATCTGTTATAGTATCTAGAAGTCATTACAGCTCAGTCAGCTGAACCATGATTTCTACTTCACTCACTTTTTTGCAAGGTACACGCAGCAATTTCTGAAAATACTTACGTGAATTAAAAAAGAAAGTAATCCTTAAAAATAGAGTCTTCCTCCCTGCCCAAGTCACATTACACACTGTTAAAATACTTTATAACTCCATTATAGTTTGATTTTCCTCTGGCCAGTAAGTTTTTCTTTTTGTGAGTTGGCTCAGCTTCCAGAAAAGATGCAGAAGTTGCCTTATGCTGGAGAACCTATAGTGTAGAACTTGGAGCACTTTTCTGGGACACAGGAAAGCATAGGTTTTGAAATACCTCAGGTTAGAGAGAAAATGGAATTCAGATCTATGGCTTTTACCATGGGAATACATAATGCCAGTATGGCTGTTAACCTGTCTGTCAGTAGAAAGGTGGAATTTGTTCCAAAGCAACTTGAAATCCATATGTGAGGTATTTGATGGAGGTATCTTCCAGATGCCTCTTAAATGGTTATACTGAAAAAGAATGAGTGATCTTTTATCTCTTACTGTTCCTTGTAAACTGTCTTTAGTTGTGTTTTCTCCAAGTACTGCTTCTGACACTACGTTGCAATTCCATTCCAATCTGCCAGGTCTCTCCATATATTTTACAGGATATGTGCCATTTAATTAGGACTGTAGATCTCAGTCTGTAAGTCAGCTGTATAAATTCAATACTTTGGGACTGAATATCAAAATATTGAAGTTCCTTGTTGGGGTGGTTTCTTGTCATTTCTTTATATCCCTGAGAGTTAGGTTTCTGTCAGCCCTTTTACGAACCAACTTCAGGCTGCATGTAGAACTTGCAGAATTTTTGTGCAGTACTGAGCTATTTAAAACATCTCAGGGGTTCACAAAAAGCATCCTAGTTATCTGAGAAGAAAATCAAACTGGTGGCACCATTAAATTAATTTAGGAGAGGGAATGCTCCCTGCTAGTTTGTTCAGGTTGTTTAGATCTGCATTGGAATGTAAGGGTATTTCGTGAAGACTTTGACATAATTACACGTTTCCTCCTTTTAGTATACTCACCTTCCTAGATCTGGCTCCAGCCAGTCTGCTTGGAACAATTACACTCACTCCTAACCTGGTCAGGTTTGCTGCTCTCTTACTGTTTACAGTAGCTCCCTTCTATCTTAATAGCACTAGTGTTAAACATACATTAAGCTCAAGTTTATAGGTTCTTAGGCTTTGGTGAATTGTACACTCTTGAATGAAAAGTCTATTAGATTTCTCTGTTCTATTTTCTTCTCCAGTCCTTTGCCATGGAAGGTTTCACTGAAGGAGGAAAAAAAAAAAAAAAAAAAAAAAGTGACTAGTATCTTTTGGATTGTGAGTCAGGAATGAAAAATCAAAGTTTAAAATCTTTCTTTTGAAGAACAGGTAATTGTGTAAAGGGAGAAAAAAAGCTGAAACTGAATGTAAATACTGTTGTTCTCTTCTAAAAATCTGCTGTTCAAAAACTTAATTTATCATTTACTTTTTAAATTGGCTTTAAAGTTTGAGAAAAGATTGATTTTGATGGGTTGTAGTGCAGTCCTTACATCATTGTACTTTTTGAACTGAGGAAAAAAAGGCACAGACAGAATAGTAATCGTGTCACAGGGTCATGAATATACTCAGGTCATGCTGCTTGGTCCTAAGATTAGAGAAAAGCTTTTGATTCTGTTTAGCAGGAAAGGTATTCAAAAGTTTCATCAAAAACTATATGCTTACGTGTTTGTAGATTTGGACTGGGAATGAGAAATTGTGAAACTATCAATCTATGTGTAATGTTTTAAGCTGTTGAAAGTACAGCTAGAAACCACTTAAATAGTATCCAGAAATGATCAATTACGGGGTCTGTTATCAAAATAGACACTTGTATCAAATGCAATAAGGTATTTTTCATATTTGTTTCCAAAACAAGCCCTAGATAATGATGCTAGTATCTTAAATACTTACCTTGGTTTTGTTTAAAAATATTTGGTTTTGAAGTGTTAAAATTTCTTTTTCTAAAGATTCATCTTATCTGCACAAACCAGTTTCTAGTATCTCTGAAGAATGTAGCTTGTAGAGGTGAGAAAAGAAACATGTAGCAAGCAAGTATTTTTATGAGTAGCTATGAACTCATTAGTGTTGCACTTAATGACATCTGGATATTAAAAGGATTTTTTCATTAAATAGTAGTAAGTAGACATACAGCCCTATTTATGCTCTGAAAATTTAGATCTTGATCATGTGGATCAACATTTCCCATTACGTGATAAGGTGACTGCTTCATATTGGCATGGAAGTCCTATATTAAGTCTCCAAATGAAGAAAACCTTCAGACCAGTAACTCATGTTTATTTAAAAAATGCAAATTTGTTAAGTCTTAGGCACTTAATTTAAAGTTTGCAGGTTATTGTTGTGCTTATCACTGGAGATCTTAGGGAGGTTCTATCTAAAAAGGTTTGGGAAGGCAGATTGTTGGTAACCATGTGGGGATATGATAACATCTTCACGTAGAGAGTTCCAAACCATACCAAAGTGCAGTAAAAACCAGCTGGAGTCTTGGACATTCGAAGGCTTGGAAAAAAAAAAAAAAAATCTGTATTGCTGAAAACTTGGTTTCCATTTCCAGGCTTTGGTGATATGTGTATTAGGATACTTCCTCCCCAGCCCTGGTAGTAGTTTGCATGCTTCAGCATAAAGAAGCCTTTGGCAGCATTATGTTTAACAGGGAAAAAAATATGTTGCCGCTGCAAAGCATAGAAGTGTTTTGGAGAGGCAAAAAATGCTTTAGGGGATGGTTGGTATGTTTTTGTTTGGTTTGGGTTTTTAGTATTTCTGGATGCAACAAAAACTACTGAAGACTGGGTGTTTATAGATTTTTTTTTTTTTTTTTTTTTTTGTCCCACTGCTAATTCTGACCTATAGTTTTTGCATTTTCTGTCAGGTGGGGCAGGCATAAAGTCTCACCTACATGGATTCTTATATCTGATAACACATACAATTTTGATGGAACTAATTTTTCCCCTTCAATGCCATTAGATCAGTTAACACAGTAGATATAAGTGGTTGTTTTCATACAGCTTTAGATCTGAAAGATCAGTGTTGTCCTGTCAAATTTGTTGTTTCCTTAAATCAAGCTGAAAACAATTATGATGTTGGATAGGATGTTTGCTTGTTCTGTTAATGATTGCTTGTCTTATAAAATGTTGTGAGGGTTGGAAGTGGGGGGTGAGTGGTAGCAGTGTTGCTTTTTGGGTTGGGGAGGGGTTGGTTTGGGGGTTTTCTGGCTTGGTTTGGGTTTCTTTGAAAAATCATAGCTTCTACTCAGTAGAGTTTTAATCCAATAGTTTATCTCCGGTGGTACTATCTTTTAAAAATATTCGTTATCCAGGTATGAATTTTCAGTATAAAGTAATCTGGATTAACTCCTTTGCGAGCAAGCGTTCATTGAGATGCTACAAAATCAGTCTTGCTTGAAGTACTTTTTGTTGATATTTTGGTGAGACTGCACATAAAATACAGTGTGAAAATAGTTGGTGTTTAATATGGTAGAGATCCCCCAAAAGTGCTCACAGACCTAGAAAATGCAGTGATATGAGAAATCTTGATTTTTAACTCCCTTCTAGGAGGAAGCAAGTTTAAAATCACCAGAAGGAACAAAGAATGATCATTTAATATACCTTAGAACTGCAGAAGTACACCTTTTTTTTTTGCCACAGCACCTTTTCCTGCACAGCTACAGCAAATAGATTCCTTCCTATGCTTTCTTGTGGGCAGTTGTACCTACATATTGTTGACCATTTAGGGAATTCAGAGTGGAGTAACAAAAATTATTTTGATGCTGAAAGAGTTCTATGTGCAGAAAGAATGTCATCCTTCTGGAGACAGAGCGGCAATAAAACTCTGGATGATTAGTGTAGGGTAGGGGGAATAAGAATAGTCTAAGTACAAACAGATTTTTTTTTTTTTGATTTAGAGATTTTTTTCTCAGTTATATTTATAATTAACCTAATTTTTCCACATGCTATATGAAATTTTGTATTTTTCTGTCAAAAAGCTGCAAATGTAACAAAACTAAAAATGAAAATTCTGAAAATACATTAATGTTGAAATGATAGAATATTAAAATTCCTCATTCACCTCTCAGTGTAGGTTTTCAGAATCTAGTAGTAATACAGAGATACAGGTTGTCTTGCTGTACATTTTATTATACCTAGCACTACAGGAGCAGATGAGTTGCATGTCCCTCCGTACTTTCTTATTCACCTTGGATTTTTTTAATCCAGAAACAATTAATGTAACAATGTTGCATAAAATAATTTTTGCAGGTAAATTAGATATGCAAATATATTTTAAAAACCAGTCAATTCAAAGTGGGGAAATTATGTGAAGACTGCGTCTTTGTTTCATAATTGAATGTGCATGTATACCTGTAACAGTTTTCTAGCCAAATAATTCTGTTAATTATTCCTAATTACTGTTTTCATTATAGTTGAGCATAAGCCATAAATATATTTGTGTCTAGGTACAGGCAGTAATACATTCAAAAAGATTTTAGTTTTGATTAATCTCAGTTTATAAAACAATTCTCTTGTATTATTTTCTCTTGTCCAGTAGTCTTTCTTGGAGAAAACTGATATGGCCTGAAAGCAGCATAAAGTTAGTCAAGTGCTTGCAAATTTTGTAGAATAAGTATACAAATAAAATTCTCAGTGATACGGTAATAATTGATATCAGCACAGTAATGTTTTTTCGGGGTGTGGCGTATTTCATATGCCGAACATCTAGCTAGTCTGTACTGACAGAAGTTCTTACTGTGGGTACGAGGCTGGGAAGATTCACTCGGTATACAAATAGTGTCCTTAACCCATAGCACCTATCACCAAGTGAATAATTTGGCCATAATGGAAGCAAAGTTAAAATTACATTCTTATAACAGGAAAAAATGTAAACATAGACTTTTATCTGCCCTTATGAAGTATGTTTTCAGTTAATTCATGAAGACATTCTTAAATATGATATATTTAGTCAGTGATATCTTTTCCTCCTGTCTCCTTTCTGGAAGGTGGTCTTGGAATGCACATTAAAGAAGGACCTTGTTTACAACAAAGTTACTCCTACTTTTTACCACTGGAAGATTGATGACAAAAAGTTTGGCCTCACATTTCAGAGTCCTGCTGATGCAAGAGCATTTGACAGAGGTATTCGGAGAGCAGTAGAGGATATTTCTCAAGGTACATATTTCAGGTGAAGGGGTTGGTGGGTGGGTGTTGAGTGTTCAGTAAATGAGGTAAGTCACAGCACTTTGCATAACATTAATGCTGACAGAATTTAAAGATGTGTATTGATCTATAGCTTATTGAGATATTGACAGTTTTTAAATAGTATTTCTGGCATTTCTAAAGTGCCCTTCATCCAAGTGTCTTAAATCGTTTCACAAACACTAATAAGGTAATTCCTCGAAACATCCCTACATAATAAAGCATTGCCTCTTTTTTTTTTTTTGAGAGAGGTGAAGAAATGGAGGAAGCTAAAGTTCTAGTGTCTTGGACAGCTTCTGTGTTCTTAGAGGATAAGCTGTGAAGTTGAGTGATTTGAGACCCATTGAGTTATCTTTTTATCTGCACATAATTTCAGTTAATCGTTTTATTTGTTTACTAACAGCTAACAGTAGTTCTCAGGCTTATATGGAACAATAGAAGAATTTACTCTGATAGTAATACGGCTGTTTCCAGAGCTTCACTGTCCTCATGGAAACTAATGAGCAAACTGAAGATCATCAAGCCTTGAATCTGGGCTGAAAATACGATAAATATATTACTGGATAGGGAGAGGGAGGGAGGGAAGAGAACAGGTGTCTATTGAATGGGAAGAACATCTCTTTCAGGCTTGTAAAAAGTATCTCGAAGGGAGAAATTTAAACAAAATATTCTGTGCTGTTATGTGCTGTAAATTTAGGGATTTATTGTGTGTTATCATATTAGCAAAGGGAGAAACATGTTTCTGAAGGGAAATGTTTGTTGACATACTAGAATGACTTCTTTTGAATTGTGCTGATATCATCCATATCCCTGCAAGAGAAATAATTAGAGAACATATGAGTCCTTTTCTATTAGGGCCTCACAGTTCCAATTTCTGCTGGTTTATAGCAAAATATAGCACAGCGTGCATTCATGCCAACCAAATATATCTGCCTTTAATTTTCAAAATCCTACACTAACAGGAATATACTCCCTTGCTTCTGACTTCTGATGACGCTTTGGAAATGCTTTTACAAGAAAGGTGTGAACAAGAGAGAGAAGTGTGCCTAGGAGTACTCAGTGTATAAAACACAGTGTAGAAATGAATGGTACTTATTAAAATCAACTTGAAATACAATGATCTACTGGTTAAAAAAGTAAACAAGCATATTTATATCATCACAGATGGATACTAAAGGATGGTGAGGACTACTGGAAGCAGTAAACTATAAATAAAAATAACCTCATCTGGTTGTTTTTTTTTTTTTCTGTAGGTTATCCACCCTCCCAAAATGATGTTGAAGTGGCAGAAGACTGCTTTCAGGTGAGTATTTACACTTTTTAATTAATTGTGCAGTTAATTTTTGAAGAAATTCATTGAATAATTTTTGTTTTTATTAATGAGAATAAGCAAAATAAGAGCAATAGAAAAATTCAGTTTAATGAAGTAAGTTCCAGAATAGTTATGTAGAAGACTTACAGTATTGCCTGTCCTAAACTAAGCAGTCAATATTTAATCAATAGGATGATTAACCATCCTGAGTTTAATTTTTAAGTTTACAATGTCTCTTCTAGGATATGTGTCCTCTTTGAACACATGGAAATGTGAAATATTCTTCTGGGAAGAAAAAATTAGAGGGGTCAGGAATCATCTTCTTTTACATGCACATCCTATTTGTTTTCCTAGGTTTCACTCTGCAGTGATAGACAGTTCTAACATTGTATGGTTAGAGGTGAAAAGATGCTGAAATATGTAGTCCAAACAAGGATGGAAGTTCAGATAATTTTTAAAAACACAAGATAAAGCAGTCGCTTGTTTAGATTCAAATTTTTATTGATCCTGATAGGCACCATTCAATTTCTATAGGCCATAATGGCATAAGAGGTAAAAACTTATCTCCTGCTATGCTTCAGAGTTACAATGCTTTACACAAATATCAAGTGCTGTCACACTGATGTGTAGCACTGCCTGGCAATAGCGAAGAATCCATGTAATTAAAAAGCCAGTATAAACAAATATTATGGATACATTTATACAGTAAATAGCTGTAATATAACTTAGTAAAAACGTGTCTGTGCTTGTCATCTCTTCTTTCCTACTTACAGTTTCAGGGAAAGTCTTGGATTTATTCACACATACATTCAGTTTTCAGAGTGCAGATACTTAAATTAATACGAAGCTGATACAGAAACAAGTTGACTCAGGGGTCTTAGTGACTATTCAAAAAACTGATAGTATTCCTAAGTGGTTTCTTGAGGGAAAGAGTTTTGTCATTTATGCAACATTGAATTTTTTATCAGTGTAAATAGATGCAGTGTAGAACCTCTACAACACAAAATCAAGAAAATTAGCAGCCTACTTTGAAGATATGGGTAAGAATCAAATTATGATAGGAGTCTGAGAGTCAAGTATTTAGAAAGGGTACTGCAATGCAGTGGCAATGCAGAAGAGTCTCCTGATTTCTTTCCATTTTATGGTAGAAGAAATGTATCTCTGTGTAAGTGTTGGCTGTGCAACCACCTGTTGTTCTTTATTTGCAGTGCTTTATTTAATAAAGGCACTTTGAAGTAAAATTGCTATAAATATTAGATATTTTGGATTTAAAATAGGAATGAGATTTTGACAGGGTAGAGGAAATGTGTGCCAAAGTTAATGCAATCCTTAATCAGCTTTTAAAAGACTTGTTTAAACACGCTTTGTTGCAAGGATTAATAATTGAGCAATTTCTACAGGCCTAATGAGATTAGAGGAAACTAATTACCTCTTGATTATGCTGCTTAGTTATTATGTTTCTCTATAAGGATGCCAAAATTGAAGCAAATATCTGTGATTCTTTTATATTTACAGAGTTTGTTATTGGGAAAGTAGAGAAAAGTGTGTTTACATCATCTCTTATAGATAGATGTAAATATAGATATATTTAGATATGTAAATAGATGATGTAGATTTACTTTATAGATTTTTTTTAAAAAAAATAAATATATATATTTTAAAAAGACTGTCTCTGTAAGTTACGTATAATCTTGTTTGGTGTAAACTGCTGATAGTTCTGTCTGTTGCATTCCAGACAGGAAAACATATTTCATGACTTCACCAGAACACATATTGCTTAATTGCAGATTCATGCTGTGGATAGATGGCAAGAACTACCTGTTTTCTAGAGGGGAAAAAAAGCTAGCCAATCTCTCTTACCATATCTCTGCATACCAAAGTAAAATAAATTATACTAGAATTGCCTATCGATAACAATACTAGGAGGAGGAAATAAAAGAAATGCAGGGAGGGCTGAACCCACCCTGGTTTACCTATGCTTCATCTAAATCAGGCATATGTATCAATAACAAAGCTGTAATTGCAGTGTTATGAGTGTCAGTGTAGAAAGGTTACAGCATTTTAGTTACAGGCACCAGCTCTAGTCATCAAGAATATCTTGGAAATACCAAATAGTGTACATTCTCCTCCAAATGACTAATTCCTTCCCCCTTTCAAGATTGATACTGTTGTAAGTGGAACTTGATACCCCAGGGTTTTTTTCAACTTGGAAGACTGATAAGACCATTTTGTTTAAAGATGTGTATTTGAAGAGTCATGTTGACTTGTCCCCCTTCTTCCCACCACACTATAGTTTAAAAGGCCTAATAATATTTTTTTCCCTTTTTTATTCTATAAGCTGTTTTCCCAAATCTCTAATAGTATTTTTGAGTAAGTTTTGGAGTGTATCTATGCAAGCACATTTTAGAGTGTGGACAGAATGATAAAAGGCAGTTTGACACTTGGATATGAGGGCAATGGGATGTTTGTTGTTTCTTCAGAACAATCTTCCAGAACTGTAATTGTAACCTCTGAGGAATGAAGTACAAAAGATCAAGCAGTGGAGCTCATCCATTTAATTAAAAATATTAAGTAGCCATAAGTTGTCTAAAACAACAGAATATCAGAAAGGGTTATTTCACACTTACTTTTCATAGCATGTTTGTTAATGTACTTATATTTTTGTCTGTACCCTGTAGTAACTATCATGTGTATTGGTATTCTCCAGTTTCACTTCTTTCTTCTTTAGTTAGTGTGATAGGTAAAGTCCCCAGGATGTCATCATGGCACATTTGAAAATATTAATTTTAATAGGTCTTTGTCAGTTACATCATCTGCTATCAAGGTGTTTTGCCTATGCTGTTCTAGTCATCTTACCATCAGGAATCCTGTATTTAGTGCATATTTGAAGTATGAACGTAGTATGTAGTTTGTACATAAATTTCATTAACTTTTTTTTAAAATTAAGGTGATTAGTGATGAAGACGGTAAAACATGCTTCATAAGTTATTTTACTGACTGGTTATATTTGGTGCTACAGAGAGCAAATAAAATGATCCAAATAAGATCAAAACACAGCCTTCTGATGTAGTCAGAGGCACTGCTGTCTACTTGCAGTAATTATATCACGTTATAGACGTAGCAAGCAGAAATAGGGTTGTCCAAAACTTGTATATGCAACTCAAATGCAAATCCAAAAATTGAACTCTTGTGCTTTCTAGGCTAGCATTTTGCTCACTATAGTCAATCTTGAATCACTAGATTGTTAAAAAATTTTTTTTACATTCTTCAAAGAAGAATCTCACAGAGAAAGCATTCTTCTTACTGAAATCAAATTTATCATTTTAAGAAGACATAGCTTCATTATAGCTTCTTTAGAAGCTCTGTTGTTCACAAATAATGTTAGAATCTTAGTATTAAATACCATTACTTAAGGGCGTTCATACTTGTAAAGGTTGCTTAAATGCTTACTATTGTTTAATGAACATATTACATGCAAATTGTTTATATCATTAAATAAGCCTTAGTCTTACTAGTTTAATTTCAAATAGAAATACACAAATGAGTTAATGCAGAGCTCTCTGACTTCCTGTAATGTTTGTAAACGGATCCTGGGAATGTATATATACTTACATGGAAATACACACTCAGGATTTGTTTTGGTAGGAGGTTTGGTTTTTCTGGTATAAAACCAGGCATTTTGAATGCAGTAGGCAAGCAGCTTGTTTAAGTCAGTTTGCTTGTTTGTTCAAAGATTGGCTCAGATTCTTTTCCTCTACCAAATATAAACTTCTTGCTCTAAAACTCATTTAGCTTAACTGAAAAAACATAAAAATCAGATTTTTTTTTTTTCTTCTTAGAAGTAAATCTAACTAAATGAAATCTAGAGCTCATGCATTTAAAAGTATTTTTTTGTGGGTTTTGGATACTGAAATGCATAAGTCTTGCTTTTGAGAACTGAAAAATAGAGTAGTTGAGTCTTAATTTCTTTCAGGTTTTGTTGATTCAGCCATACTGGTGTTATTTATAGGCTACCAACGCATTTTAACAGTTTTGAAGTAATAAAGAAATGGAGCACTTACGCTTTTGAGTTTCTTACTACTGGTGGAAGAAAACTGTAGACTGAAAAATTCTAAGCAGAAAAAAAAATTTTGGCTTGTTCTTTCAGAAATAGGTACATAGGGCTTTTTGTCAATACGAAGGGGAAAAGGCCTGCAACTTACGTGCGTCTGAAATAGTTTTGGTGCAGGCGAAAAGGACATAAATGATTCATGTGCCTCTCTGTAAATACACTGTTTAGTGACCCCTTTGTATAATGCACTATTTACTGACCATTCAATTTATTTTGTTTGTAAAAAAAGATTTTTAGAAATTTTATTTTACAAAAATAACTTGACATTTTGACTTGTAAGGAAATGTGAAATAATTTACCCTTGACAGTATTGTCTTTATGGAGAAAATACTGCATCATAAAACACTAAAGTTTAGCAATATATAATGCACTTAAATTGGCTAGGTGTAGTTTCTAGAAATAAAAATAATACTAATTTGTATTATCTATTTTAAATAAATCTAATAATATATTGTGCTAAAATTATTTGGGTTTATTAAGCTTTTTTTGTGGAACAGTATTGAAAAAAGAGGAGGAAATTTTTTTTTTTCCTCACTAGTATCCCTAACAGTCTCTTTACATCTCCATCTCTCTCATTTCCTTAAGGTTATGCTTTGTGTTTTAATTTGTTAGCTCCTTCCTTGGAATCCCTAATAACCTCTAGTATGCTTTTTATATTTAGGTGGAACAGCCTTGGAAGAAAGAGGCATGTCAAATGCCTTATTTTTTTTACTTTAAACTGTACAAAACATTCAGAGTAATCTAGGTAATATTTCAGTCCATGTCAGAAATACATGCCTGATTATAATAGAGTTTCTTTGCCAAGTATGAAAATAGTTGTTCCATCAGTCTTAGAAATAGCTAAAGCGAAGGAAGTTATTCAAATGTTTTTTAAACTTGTATCATTTATTCAAAATTTTAAAAATTAAGGAAAAAAACATTTAAATGCTTCTTGTGTTGGTTAGCATCAAACAGCAGATTTTCAGACCTCATGGGAAGTAAATACAAGAACTGGGATGCAACGGAAATGTGGTCTCTCATCCATCCTTCTGTGTAATCATTAAACTTACTTAGAGCAGAACATTTTTAACAACGTTTGCAGAACAATGTTGAATTCTCTCCCAGACTTAACTCTGGCAAACTGGGAGAAGTAAGGAGAGAAAATTTGAAGAAGAAGAAGAGAAGCTCAGTCTGGTTTTCATTTTCTCTACAGCTGTCATCTGGCTTTGAATTCTGCTGGAGAGCTACAGCTGGAGTCATTTTATTGCTTTACCCAGCATCCTTTTGCCTGCGCGCACAGAAATGTTTTAGTAGTCTTGGAAAAAAATTCAGAGTATCTCTTAGCAACCATAGGACAGTAATTATTATACCAGCAGCTGGGAGCAAACCAGATTTCCGTTGTGCATTAAAAACTGGCGTAGGTTACTTTACAGATGATACTGAATAACCTATGCCAGTACTGTACTTTGCAGGCTGTGGTTAAAGGATATTGAATGTGGGCGGTGTAATTGCTTTGGGCAGTAGAAAAGGGGAATGTATGCATCTGTGCATGTGTGTAATGTGATGATCAGAGGGCTGGAGCACCTCCCCTATGAAGACAGGCTGAGAAAGTTGGGGTTGTTCAGCCTGGAGAAGAGAAGGCTCTGGGGAGACCTTATAGCGGCCTTTCAGTACTTAAAGGGGGCTACAGGAGAGATGGTGAGGGACTCTTCATCAGGGAGTGTAGTGGTAGGACATGGGGTAATGGCTTTAAACTGAAAGAGAGTAGATTTAGATTAGATATTAGGAAGAAATCCTTTACTGTGAGGGTGGTGAGATGCTGGTGCAGAGAAGCTGGATTGCCTCATCCCTGGCAGTGTTCAAGGCCAGGTCGGATGGGGCTTTGAGCAACCTGGTCTAGTGGAAGGTGTCCCTTCCCATGACAGGGGGGTTGGAACTAGGTGATCTTTAAGGTCCCTTCCAACTCAAACCATTCTATGATTCTACATATTTAATATACCAAGCTTACTTCTTGTGGAAAACTTTGCATGTTTACATGCATTTTCAATACGATAGCATTGTTGTTTCTAGGGCCTCTGCCTTCAGGATGTCAGTGTTTCCACCATAAAGGTGAGGTTTCAGATGTTTATGACCTTATCATAAAACATCACACTGGAGCAGGAAGTGTCACCCAAAGAAAGCCTTTTTAATACCGATAAACATGGTTTGGCTGTATCTAAACTACTAGTTTAATTAAAAATACAGAGTTCAGGATATTCATCTGGCGTTTCTGTAGTTCAGCATAGTGAATATTCATAGACTAAATAAGATCGTAACTGACCTGATCGCTTTTTATTTTTCATAAATACTAGAAGTTAAGTTGTGTCCACTTACCTGCAGTGTCTGCGTTGGTAGGCTCAGCATTGTGCTTTCCAAACTGCTATCTCCAGTTCTTGCCTTACAAAGGTCAGATGCCTTTCACTGTCTCCTGCCACCCCCAAATTTGTCCTCAAAGTCAATTAGCTTGAATTGTGGTGTCTGTGTTGGAATTTTATAAAAGTATTCCTTTATAATTGCTGTGTATAGGGCTCAAAGGCTTGATTTAAGATTAAGGTTTGTATTTCATGCATCAGTGTCTGGCACTGCTAGTTAGCACTGTAATAGGTGATCAGCGCCTGTATCCTTTACTAGATGGAGCCCTTCTTGACTGCCAAGGGGAGCGTGAGTGTCTGTGTGAGCATGTGCATGTGTCCTTTTTGCTCTGTAGTGTGGGTAACTTATTTCTGGAGAAAAAAGGTGTGAATCACCTGCAGGGACAGGAAGTAATGCAGGCTGCTGCAAATCTCACCCAGGGATAAAGACTGGCTTGTGGGTAGTATGTGTTTTCTCCCTGGGAAGGAAGGAGTAGTAGTTTTTGCAGCTCTCATCCTCCTCCCTAAAACACTCAAATTGACAATAGCTGGGGGGGTGAGGGGGTTAGGTAGTGCTTATCACTGTGGTTTCTGTAAAATGGCTTCTAGCTGTTAAGTGTGTTCCTAGCTTAAATAGTTTCTGCTTGTAAGCATTTATAACATTGCTCAAACCAAAAATAGTTGAAGGCATTTTCCTCATTCTGAATGCAGCTCTCCTGTAGTTTGAACCAGTGTTTTGGAAGTTTTTTATGTCATGGGGCAACGTACCTGCAGGAGTACCTCCTGCTAGGAAGATGTTTGATACTGCACAAATATTTGATGCTTTTTGCTCTTAAAATAAGTATATATCCATGAAATCTAACTCTTGCCAGTCATTTCAATGTTTCTTTTGTACTCCTTTCCCAATAGTGTTTGACCAGGAAATATAATTTTGACAACAGGGTCAACTTGCTTAGTGATGTTGTCATGCTCAAGGATCTGCAAAAAGTACTTCTCTCTGGAGTTTCCCTGTCTTCAAAATTTTTCAGTGGAACTTTAACCTGATTAAGCTATTGTCTTTCATGGAGTGTATGCTCTCTAGTATTAACTAAAGCTGATCATTAATTAATTACTAATTTTAATGTTTTTCCACTCAGAGCGCTTCTGAACAATATATAAATTCTTTGTGATGTGATGATTTTCTTTCTCTTAAAGAGCTATAGAACAGCTACTTCCACTTTATCTAGATGTCTTCAAACTTGATACATTAGGTTTTTATGTACGAGAGGTGCTAATGTAATCCCAGAATAAGTTCCTTAAGTATTTTGATAAATGAAAACTAATGATTCAGTGTTAGTACTTAACCTGCCAAAACTTCAGGTTTGCCTCAGTAGTTTTCTGTGGTATTTCTATTGTTTCCCCCTTAATGTTTTCTTGATATACACAAATTCATATAATAAAGCTGAAACATTCTCATTGCTGGAAGTTGGATGATGCCAGAATTTTCTCAGTGCTATCAGATGATGACAGCCAGTTAACTTTACAGCGTCTCTAATACAAACAAAACATTACACAATACATTTTTTGGCAGCCCGATGGGATTTGTATCAATATACTCTACTGTATCCTAAGTATATCCCAGTCAGTTAAGCTTAAAGAATGAGAACTGTTTGTTTTTCTGTTCTTTTCAGAAATTGGATCATCTCACAAGCCAATATTCCACCCAAACATACTTCCTCTTCCTTATTCTGAGTGATATCTCGTTATACGTTGCCACATGGTCTCTTTTTTGTATCAAATTGCCTGATACAACCTTAGTTTCAAAAAGACAGTCATTAGTTGTTTGGTACACACTGCTGTAATTCAGTATTTTAATTGAGCCAGTATTATGTTAAAACTGGCTTTCTGTGCTTTTCCAGCTGATCTTGCTTTTAATTTATTAAAAGGTCTGACTAGCTTTTGCCTTATTAGTCTTACTAGAAATTTGTTCCTCCAATTGTATACCTGTAAATTCTGGCAGCTCTGGGTGTACTTAGAGAAAACATCATCTCAGAGACTGGGCTAATCTCTTCTTTCTTAAAGAAGTTCCTCAGTCTGATTTGGCAACTGAGTTACAAAGGCATGTGTGTCTAATGCCCAAGTTGTGTACACGCTGCAGAGAATGAACTCTTATTTTCCAAGGCTGGCTCATAGTAAAGAAAATACCTACTTACGAGTACTTCAAAAATGTGTATTTAAAAATACTTGTGTTTATGGATGCCTCTAACGCAGTATGTAGAATATTAATGCATTCATATATGGACTTGGTATGTTTGGTGTGTTTTTTGTATAAATGCAAAATCATTTCAAGGGAGTTCTTTTGTATTCTAGACTACTCAAGAAAATACATCAGGTTCATTAATGAAAGATCACCTTTTCCAACACGAAACTGTAGTAACCAGTGAACCTTACAACAGTGCAAATTTAAGGCCTTCAGCATTTGAGGATTTCAACACCAGGAGAGCCTGTTTTCCTAGCCAACCTAACCAGGTAAGACTACCAACAAAAAAACGAGTTCTTACTTCACTTGCTGCATTAATGGCACTGTATGTAGTTTCTGACAAGAAAGCACTTTGATTCTGAGTCCCTGTATGTAGCATTATACTCTCAACTTCTTGAAATTATCAATATAAGCTTTGCAGCTGAAATATTACAGCATTATTGTGGCAGAGGTAAACGTTTGTGAAGCTTTACCTATGCCTGTAGTGCAGCAGACTACATGAATAAATCTTCCACTTTCTTTGAAGTCAGATTTCTGTATTACACACTTCTGTATCTGCAGCCTTGAAAAGCTGTTTAAATTTGTTCAGAAAATGTTAATTGGCCATGAGCTCAGTCTTGGTTACATGTATACTAATAGTGTTTTGATTAGAAATATTGAAAAGTGTCTTTAAAATGGATATCTTGGATGCATCACACAGTGGGGCATTTTAACTTAATATTTTCAGTGAAACATTGTGTTTTCTAACTGCCTCTTTAAACTAAAATATTCTATTGTGGTATGGAAAGGAAAACATTTTATCAGTTATGAATCAAAAATATTAAGCTATTGGTAAACAGATACTTAAGAAAAACACGTGAGGAAGGCTGATGTACAGACATTTCTTAAAAGAGGTCATATTTATGCAACATTAGATTGGAAAGGCAATGTTACAGCTTTTCCTTTAACAATATGTGTTGCTTTTTTCCTAAGCCTCAAAGAACTGACAGTTTTTGTAGACTGTAGAAGTAGACATAATAGTGAGTTGGATAATAATTAATTTAAGGGTCTTATGCCTAGAAGCAAACACGTGGGAAACCTTTCAGAATAAGCTTGATAACAGAAGTCAAAGCAGAATGCAAGTTCAAGTAGTTGTGAACACTTCATCAGAAAATATTTCTGTTCCTTGAAATAAAGCTTTTTAATACCCTCAGTCATTCTTGCAAAGAAAGACAGGATTGTATTAAAGTCTTGCGTCAGCTGCTTTTTAACTGCTTTATTGGGCAAAAGGAGCAAACAGTGTTATCTGAAGAACTAACTAAAGAGCTTGAAATTACAAACTTTGATTTTTTTTTTTTAATCATGGATCTGCTCCAATTATCTTTTTGTGTAAGTCACCTCATTTTTTTTTTTGTTCTGTTTATCAAGAGGTACATATTTTTACCTCTTCCCATTTACTTGCAAGGAGAATTTAAAAATTTCTTAGAATAGAATAGAATGGTGATTAGATTATTGCAGCTAACACTTAACAGCTACAGTAACCAGCACTCTGTGCGCTGTTAGTCTTCACTGAGTTGTAAAGTGCAGTAGCCTAAAATACCTGTATGTTTTAAGAGCACATACAGAATGGGCTACTGAGAACGTGATAATTTAAGCTGTGGTATACTGGGTAGTGCCTGTCTGATAGAAACTAAATGGGAATTTCTTTGAAATGACAATGTTAGAATTCACTTCTTGCAGACTGAAGTTATGTGAGATTCCACAGAAATTTAAGTAGATACTCTTTAAAATATTTTTCTCATATTGTAGCACCACCTGCATCTGACACTCCATGCTTTTTGCGTGGTCATGTGGTGCACACATTTGGAACATAGGCAACAAAATCTCACATTCAGTATGTGCACACACTGCGCTGTGTCAGCTAAAGTCCATACATGTGACCATGTGGCACAGCAGATCTTGAGGTAAATACCTATTTTGTTTCAATATTGTATAAGTAAGTTTGAACACTCTTACTGTGCTCATAAGTTTAATATCTCAAGAAGTATATGCTCAAACTAAAGAAGTGATTAACGATAGTTCACGTCTTTACCTGGAATACTTCGACTGTTAGTAAAAAATACCCAAGTCCCTCAGCTCTTCAGCTTTTGATACACTGATGTGTGTTTAACTTAAATGTAGTACTTTGCGATGATATATTCAGCTACCGATGTCCTCGTATTGTGAAGTTGCAAGCTGACCAAAGTCAGGTATACCTGCTTGAGGAGAGACAGAGAAGGCTACAGTACCAAGCAAGTGTCCAAGCTTTGTTTAAAGGTGCACCCCTTCAAGCCAGGTGTAATACTAGTGAGTTCAGTTGTGTCAGAAATTTTCTGCCTAATGAGGTTCTCTGTGGAATTTCAGTTTGCTGTAATATTCTTCCTCCCTTCCTGCTTCATCTGTTGGACAGAGATGGCACTTGTACTGAGTTATAATTTTGAATGGCTAGAGGACTAATATGCGTTATTCTCATTGAATTTTGCTGATACCTGCACCTAACTGAATCTGGATTGTGTATTGTTCTTAAGGTTTCATGTACGTTATGCTTTCATATACATCCCATTAAACACCCAATATGTAAGCACTTTATTTATAAAGTTTTTCCAACATTTCTCCCATTTTCTTGGTTTTTAGCATTTCCCACTTGCTTTCTTAAAAAATTATTTCTTAGTATCAGTTGCATAAATAACGTAATGCTACCTTGTTTGTAATATGTCAGACCTTAAGCATTTTAGTAGGTGTTTGGCTGGGGACTTGAAAAAAATGAATTCTATGTACGTGGTGTGTTCAGCTCAAACAAAAAGCCTTCAAAGACTGAGGAGAAGTCAAATTTTACAGTTGTTAGTATTTGTAGTGATCTTTAATGGCTGTTAGCCATCTGGGGAATAGGAGGTAGAGGGTGAATTTTTTTGGTTTGAGGTTTTTTTTCTTTTAAACAATGGGTTTTATTTAATGTCTTAAATGCATGTGTAATATTCTGTGTGGACAGTGTGGTAAGGATCCTTTATGCCTGTAACATACGGAATTGTAATGACATTTTTGATGCTTTTTCTCTTAAATAAATTTATGCTGTTAACAGTTCAAAAAAGCCAATTCACCATAGCTAGTTATTGATGCTAAAACAATAGGCTCTTTCTCTTGTTTGAAAACAGATTAGAGTTGAGAAGCACTCTGCTTTTATAAGCAAAGGGGAGGCATGACTGCTTGCATTGGAGCCTGGTGAAGTATGGAAGAGCAGTGATGTTAGCTGAATAGGATATAACCTTTCTTCACCCTGTATCCTCAAGACCTTGTGGAAGTCCAACTACGTGGCTTGGAGCCAAGAAAAAAAATTACTCTTGTTAGCATACTCCAGTTGAAACTTCCAGAACAAAGCAGCACTAATTACAGTTCTGTACTTAAAATATATCACACAAGGATTATTAAGCAGGGCAGTGATGGTTAGAGCAGGCTACAGGTATTCTTACATAATCAGAAGCTGGCATATTTTAAGAAGCTATTCCTTCTTCTTTCCCAGCTGCCTTCCCTCTTCCCTCCTCTGCCTCCTAATCCCAAAACCAGGGCATGCAGACTTCAGTGTAGTAGGAACATAAGACACGTGCAAAGTGAAAGTGTGTTAACTTAAAACATCATCTTCAGTAGTTTGTTGTTACACACTGCAACGCATTAGGAACAGGCAGTTCAACTCTGTTGTCCTAGACTATGGAATGGTGACACATTAATTCTCATGAATTTGATCAGTACTAATAAGGTAAACACTCTCAAAGCAACAGATGCCAAAGATGCATTCCCAAATAATTCATGATTCTGGAAGAATTTGTAAGGCCAATGGGTTAGGGTATGATTTTTTTTTTTTTTTTTTTTTTCTCCCCCTCAGTCTTTTCTGTGAGATGATTTGCAGGCTTGCACTTGACAGGAGAAAAAGGCAGAATTTGACTTGAAGCTCCATTATATTCTGGCTCCGATTATAACAGCCCTACAGTGTAGGAGAATAGTTGCCTGTCTGTAAGGCAGGAATACTGGGAGATACTGAGACTTCTGCTTTTTTGCTGCACTGTCAGCTATTTTCGGAAGCTCCTTCCATACATGTGTGCTAAATTTTTATCCTGTTATTATTTGCACCTCTTCTTGAAAGTCACTTGTAATGTGATTTCAGTAACATTCAGTGGTAATCCACTGTTGCTATCTTACACTTAAATCTAAGGTCTGCAGTATTTCAATTCCGATGACTCAAATTCGCCACCTTAAACAACTTTTTCATGTCCCCATGCCCTTTCATTGTAAGGCAGAATAAACGAGAACTCTATCTTATCTCTCTGCTGTTTGTTTTGTATGCGTTTAGCACATTCTTTTGTACTTGCCTTTTGAGGTAAAAGGTCTTGAATTATGGTCAGTTCATTACAAACTGCAAATTTAAAAAGTACTTAAGTGTTTGCCTGCTGGTGTCCTAAACTAATTGATTTAAGTACTGTATATTAGCTAAGGGGAGATGCATTTAGAAGCCCCTGCTATTGATTGATCGTGCTATTGAATATTATTCTTCATATGGCAAAATCCTTATGTAGAACGCAGCTTTGAGAATAGCTAACCAGTATTCAATACTCATGTTGCAAAATCAGAGGGAGTTTGAAAACTTAGAGCAGGAATAAAGGAAAGCTTCTCCTAGATAACATGAGTAACTCAAAGTGAATGTATCAGGGAGGTAATCCTAAAGCAGTGGATCATCACTGACATGAAATCAGCAAATTCACGTAAGGCGTAATTGATCTGTGGAATTAATTGCTACTGTAAGATGTTAAAACATGAATTTTGAGCATAATTCAGAGAACAGTATCAAGTTTTATGCGGATACCAAAGTATCCAAAGCTTTTATAAGATACTAAAAAGTCAGGAAAGAATACTAAATCTCATGGTCCTCATATGCAAAAAGCTCGTTATTGTGGGGAAGTCTGTAAATCATACTAATAAGAAAATAAGCTGAAATTTTTATCTTCAGGCAGCAAGGAAAAATATCCTGGTTTTTAATTTTCTAATTTTTACATTGTAGGTGGACATAAATTTGGGACCTCACTATAGTAAACTTATCTTGTTTTGCCATTCCAGGTCCCACTGAAGTCAATCAGACACGTTAGTTTTCAGGATGAAGATGAAATTGTTAGAATAAACCCTCGTGACATTTTGATACGTCGTTATGCAGACTACAGGCATCCTGACATGTGGAAGAACGACCTGGAGAGGGATGACGCAGACTCAAATATACCATTTTCTAAATCAGACAGTAAAAAATCTGACTATTTATACCCATGTGGGGATGGAACTAAGTTGAATTCCCTGAAAGACTCAAAGAGTTCTGTGGTATTTAAAACTCAGCCTTCCTCATCAAAATTTAAAAACTCAAAAAGAAGAAAAGAGGATGGTGAGCGTTCCCGCTGTATATACTGCCAGGAAAGGTTTAATCATGAAGATAATGGCAGAGGAAAATGTCAAGATGCGCCAGATCCTATTAAAAGATGTATCTACCAAGTTAGTTGCATGCTTTGCGCAGAGAGCATGCTGTATCACTGCATGTCAGACTCTGAAGGAGATTTCTCTGATCCTTGCTCGTGTGACACTAGTGATGACAAGTTCTGCTTACGCTGGTTAGCACTGGTGGCACTCTCGTTCATTGCTCCATGTATGTGCTGCTACCTCCCCTTGAGAGCATGCCATCACTGTGGTGAGGTATGTGGGTGCTGTGGAGGAAAGCATAAAGCTGCGGGATGAATCAGTCTTGTGCCAAACAGAGCTGAAAAATCTTTGTTTCCAGGAAGCATCTAACTTGGATTTGTGGAAGCTTTTTGGCGAGCTGAAGGGAATCTTCTTTCATGTAAGAGATGCTTGATGTGGAGGAAGCGACAAGACTTGTCAGACCTTGGCATTTTACAAGTGCTAGCCATGCCTAACTATTTCCTTTGAGTGCGTGGCATTTGTTGCAAGTTGTGAAGGAGATTTTGCAAAGGAAAGCCTATTCTTATTATTGGCTATAAAATGAGCATATAAACTATGATTATACTAAAAGGGATTAACTTTTGCCACTTTGTACATTCATGGTTTAGGTGAGGGGGCTCTTCTAAAAGGATTAAAACTTACCTGAGGGGAAATCTTAACTAAAAGTGCACTAGTGACAGTTGATTTAAGATTAAGAAAAGTTAATACTCAGCAAATGAGAAATGAAACTGATTTTAAGTGCAACTAAATCACTTATTAATAGTTTTTTGGAAGCGACTTTATGTATAAATAACAAATGTTTATATTTAACTAAATGTGTAAGGTACGAATTATTACATGTTAAACTTTCCTTCCCTCTGATATAGTAGGTATGGACCATATCTACTGTCACATTCCATGGTAGTATTTTAAATATTTAATGAGTTAATTTAGTCGCATTTTTATTCCAGATGGACAAATTGATATTTTCAGTCCTGTTTCCCTTCAGCTACGGTTTGTGTTGAGTTGTATCCATACATTCTGATAATCTAAAACCTTTAAAATATTAATTATTCTAGTCTTGAGTGACCAATATTTTTTTGTTAAGCACAGATGTAATTGTCTAAAATGTTCTTGTTAGAACATAACATTTATTTTTATATATAAATGACTTTGATTTCAACATAATAGCAAAAAGGAAGTTGTTTCTGTTGGTCAACCAGCAAGTTGTTTTCTTTTGGGGTGTCCTCCAAAAATACTTTATTGCATATTCAAATGTTCATTAAGCAAAAGGTACATTAAGGCAGTTGTAACGACTTGTCATCAGTGTTCTTGTTTATCCTTCTGTTAAACTAGGATCCTGTTCAGCTGTTTATCAAGTACTATGATTAAAACAAAAGATTAATAACAAAAGTGAAATTGTTTTCATTATTTTGAACTGCAACTTTTTCTTATTTGAATGGGCAAGAACAAAAGTACTGTGTGTTTTGTTCAAAAACAGTAACAAAAGACTTAGCTTGAGAAATGAATTACAGCCCAGGCGAAATTGGAGTGAACTCCTTTAATTGAGGAAATTTGGAGGGAGGATGGGGAAGGGAGGGAGAGAGAGTGTGTGTGTGTGTGTGTGTATGCACGGTGGTATATTGTGTACGGTATTTGTTACTGCTTTGTACTTACTAGGTGTTTAACATTCAGATAAGAATTAATCAATTAACCCATAGAGAATTTTTTAAAACATTACATGCTTTGCTCTGTCATGAAGTAAGAAACATTTACATCTCATTAAAGATAAGTAAAACACTAAAAACAGTCGTTACTCATTAGCAAAGGTGCCTGTTTGATATCCTGGCTGGAGTGGGACAGACTGTCCTCAGTAAACCCTTGGTATTAAACAAACAAAAAACTTAATTGAATTTAAAAGATGCACATAACATACTTTTCTCACTTCCTATGCATTTCTTCAGTATATTTTGTGTAATTTTTCTCTCTGCATGTATCAGTGCCCTTAATTTTCCTTTGTAGCCCAGAAGTAAAATGAGCAAATGTATATAACATTATCTGTCTGTAAAATACTTTTTAAAAGAAAACATTTATATTTATATTACAGCTTGAATTGACCACATTGTGTACATAGATCATCTCAAAGTATTATTTCACATTGAAAAGAAGACAAATATATTGATAACTGTAGAAGTTACGGAAGAGCTTCTAGTTTTGTATTAAGAGTTGATTGGATGAATTAAGTCCAAGAATATGACACAGTAGCAGCAGTCTTGGTTTTTACTGTTTATATATTTGAAAGCTGCTACTCCGGTTGATTTTCATGCTTCACACATTTTCAGCTAAACTTGGTTGCCTAGAATAGACTGTTAACTTTAAAAACAACTTTGATAAAAAAATGGTGATGCTTTTCTAGTGAATGAGAGGCACTTAATATTTGTAAGTGCTAGGTTCCTAATTCAAGGTGAGGAGAGGTATGAACAACCTAAGAAAAGAACTTGCTGGCTGTATAGGAAAATGCTATAGAATCATATTGTGTATGTACTTCAGAAAGAAATTAGCTTAACAGTTTCCTCTGAGCACTATACAACATAGTGAAACTCCTGGTCCTGTACTGTATTTTATATGAAACATATATGCTTTAATATTTTTATTGAATGTGTGCATTAATATTTTCACCTTGCATTTAACCACTTTGCTGCTAAAGTGTTTTCATCTTTTGCTTTCCTCTTTGAAGGCTTGATCCGTCTAAAAAGGGTTACTGAACTGACACGTTCACTTTTTCTTCTTGTGCTGGAAGCGTCAGCCTGCATGCCCAGTGTGAGAGCAACTACAAGAACTGCAAAGATACGTGGTTACGTAGGGGTTGGTTTGAGTAGGGTGCACACATACTTTTTCTTCTGGTGTTAGGGATCTTGCCCGCTGTTGCACTTAGAAGATGAGTAGTGGAAGGTGGACGTACAGCAAACCTATTCCAGAATGGGCTGTTACATCCGTGCATCTTCGGGTTTTGATAGCATGTAACATTTATTCTGTCTCTTCTGAAATCCTTTCTTAAGCATTTGGAAAAAGAGAAATTTCTTCTCCAATCCTTTCTCTTCCCCTTGCCCTTAACATAAGAACTGTAGTTTGTCAGGCATGTAGTAGTAGAGCTTTTGTGTTGCTTGGAGGGGAGACCTGAGCCTTGGGAAGTCATCACTGAATATCCAGTCCCTCACTTGTTGAAAGTCTCTGTTCCCTTGAAAATTAAGTATTTCCCCTTGAAAGTGGGGGAAGAGGTTAAGTTATAGCGGCACTCGTGCACCATCTACTGGGGGAAAAACATTCAGCTGCATTCAGGCACAATATTTGATTACATAGTAATTTAACTGACTCTCGGTGCACTACTTCCGCTACAAAAATATGTTAAGCTTTAGTTATGAATTTACAAAATGGTAATTTTGATTCTTACTGTGATTCTGTATCTCATGCTTCTTAATTTTCATTCTTAATATTGATTGAAAGTAAAAATACTTTCACCATGTATTTCGTTTAAAATCATTAAACAAGAGCATAAAAATCAGGAATGAAATAAAAATTATTTTGATACTGTCACTCGGTTCATAAGAAAGACTTATTTACTTAGTATTTTTTTCCCCCTTGAAGTTCTTCCCCACAAAAAAGTTGATGGAGTTTTGATGTTTGTGCAGAGGGTATCTGGCCTTTTGGTTTGTGATACGAATCAAGTTTTGAGTATGCACAGGTGGGTCTGTGTGCTCATACTTGTGATTCAGTAGTTGTGAAGGGTATACCTACAGCTGTGTGCAAGATTAAAGCAATATTCTGATAATAATCTACAATTACTATGGTAACTGTTTAGTAAACAGCAGCAAATGATGGCATAAAACTCAGATGCCTTTCCAGAGTTTATGTGAGAGATGTTCCAAACAGTCTTAACCAATGCAGCTTCCTCTAGAGAAACAAAGGTATTTTGAAGAATGTCTTAATTTTACATGTTGGAATACAACATTCCCATTTCAGATGTGTTCTCTTCAGAATGATCTGTTCATGTGTACCTGGAGGATAATGTAGAACTCCATGTAAATAATGCACAGATTTAAATTAGACTTTAAATCTTTTCAGAGCTTATGGCACAGTATGCAGCCAGTACAGTGATACATTCGTATTAATAAAATGAAGATCAAGGGTGGTGGCTGGCAACAAAACAATACTTTTGAAAAGATGCCTTATGGTACTATTAGTCCAGCAGCTGGGTGGATAAAACTTGCATTTCCTTCGGTGCACTGATAAATACAAGGAGAGGTTGAGGGGGGTGATTTGGGTTTGGTTTATTTTTCCTGAGAGCTTCTTTTTCTTAATTACAAAAGTTGTGGTTCATTTAAGAAATCAAAGCATTCAGTGAAGAAGCCTTCATGTTCAAAACTGCAGTATAAGCTGTACATAGTTTTCCTTCTTCTGCTTGGTGCCATTTGCTTTCCACCCTAATGACCTCAAAGTGCCTCATGTGTATATTGTTTCCATTAAACCTCAACTGCTATTTCTTTCTACTAAATGATGTATAATTTAGTTAACTCATTCCCATAGGTGTTTATGAATATAGCTTGTTACTTTGAGTATATAATGTAAATATGCCTTTAAGTTTGTAACTGGTTTGTTACATCATATCCTTGTAAGTTGACATAGCAGATGACACCATAAAAATTGTTTAAATGTTTTTTCCTGTAATTAACTGATTAAAACTATCTTGAAGTGAAACAACTGACATGTTTTTCCATTCTGTGTTGGGATTACTCAGAACAGTGCATATGACATTAAATGTTGTAGCTCAAGAACAGAATAAAAAGATGTAAATACAGATAACTATTTTGCTATAGTATTCTGCTTACTCGTTAAACAAAATGTTATTCGGATCGTTTTACAATTTTAAGACTGGTCAAACAAACATTGCATTACTTTGAAGCTCCATCATCTTTCATTGTAAGAACCATTTTTGAGAGTTGCTATAATGTTTTAAAGTGTGTCTATACCAGCTTGCTTTCTATCTACAGCAGTACTTTTCCTTGACATCATCCTGTGGAGGTCAAGATTCCTTCATATACATCATGTTTGAGTTCCAACTCAACCCCACCACAAAAATGTGTATCTCTGAATATAATTCTAAGTCTGGTGCAAGTTAAAGAATAAGATACACACCAGAAAAGGAGGGAAAACTAGTTAGTCCATGAAGAAAAATGAACACATGGAAATCTGTGAGAGTGTAATTTGAAAACTCAGTGGTCAGGGTTTAGGATGGATTATTCTAAACTGAATTGTATTTGTCTCTTAGCTTTTGCAAATGTTTTCTTATTGGTTAGAACTGATACAGTAATTCTTACTCTTCATCTGATCAGCTTCTAACTTAAAGAATTTTGTTATTGCCGGGTGTAACCGTTACATGGACTATTAACTATCAATACTTGAGCTTTTAACTGATGATTTAAAAATGCAGCTCCACCAGAGAAAGGAAACAGGTAAATGAATTAAGTTACTAACAAGGTGAGGGGTTAATAGAGAATGTTACCGGACTATAAGACCACATATGAGAAAGTGACTCAGCATTAAACATAGTTTCATAAAAATTAAAAACTTAGTGTTAGATCTCAGACAAATGCACCTTAATGTCATGTATAATGCACAATCTTCTGGTTTTGAACAAGAAAAAAAGGAGAGGTAAGGGGCTCGTCTTTTTTTCTTTTATCTTTTTTTTTTTTGGATGGGTAAGTCAAACTCAGTTGCTGGGGTTTATAAATTAAATCAAAAGCAAGTTAATCCACAGACTGTAGACCACAGACCTAGTTGCCTGTTTCTAAAGACAGCTCATAAAAATACCCCAATTAGTCCTTGACATATAGCAATTAACACTCGGTATTTTGTATCACTGTTTCTCGAACATTTGGCTTACTGTCAGGTATGACTATGCACTCTTGTACCAGAACGGGAAGACTTTAGTCAGTAGGGCTGTATCATCACTACTTCATTCGGGAACACTGAGCTATGTAATGTAATTTAATAGCTTGGAAACAGGCATAGCAGGTAAATGGACAAGAATAAAAAGGAATCCCACAGTTCATACCTTTAACTTGAGGTTGGAGAGTGTGTGCATGCACACACAATGGAATCTGACTAAATTATGCTTTGAGTACTGCATAATGTGAATGACTAGCAATATTTGGTTTTACCTAGAAGGAAAAGAAAGAAAGGGATAAGTCAATTCTTAAAGAATCTTGTAGCTCTAGATACCCATGCCCTGACTTGAGAAATTTGGCAATATTTGAGAAGATACTGACAGAATAAGCCTCTTGGATGAACTGTGATTTCAGCTAAGTGGTGATTTGGCAGACTCCAGGCACATCTCAATACCCACCAAATTATAGCTGATATGTTTTCAGCAATATACAGGTATTTATGTCAGTTTGAAGTAATGCACAGGAACAATTATTCCATGTTTGGCATTTACTGATTTTTTTTTTTTTTTTTTTTTTAAACCCAACAGCAAACAACTCTTCTGCATTTGCATTTTGAGTAATATGTATTGGGGTAAGGTAACCTGACCAAAAAGCTCAGTGTTTGGTGGACAGATGGATGGAGAAGGAAAAAAAAAAAAATACCAGGAAAGCTCTTTTTACTTCCTACCCAGGCCTACGTGGTAGATAAAGAAACAACTCCTAAATGAAAGCTGTTGCAGTATGATCTGTTGTCTAAAAATGGAGACTTTCTATAAAGACAGATTTAGATGTTTTCCATTTAATGAGCAACCTTGCGAAGAGAGAATTCTGATCTCACCAGGAAGGACAATGTGCAGGTGATATTGAGCTTGCTAACACTGGGAAATACTGGGGTTTTGTGATGGTACAACCATATTTAGTGGGATCAACAATAAATATTTGAAAGAGAAAGAATTACCATTTTAAACATAGATCGATCAATTCTGTTTGTCCGGTCAATGCTACAATTAGCTGTAAGAAAGCCTGTTAAGATGATTAAACTTCCTGTTGCATGCAAAACTGGCCTTGAAGTACAGGCTAATCTCCCCTACTCCAATCTTGCAGCCCGCCAAACCATTCCTGTAAGAGCTCTCTCCTCCCACGAGTGCACATGTAGAAAACAAATGCACTTCCATGTATTAAAGACCTCTTAGTCCCCAATGTAGGTAACGTGCCATTTTGTACCCCCTGTGAACAGTAAGTAGCCTAGTGAACTATTTCTTTCAAACTGAATATATGAGACTCTTTTTGTTATTTCTGAAGTAAAAGGGGGTTGTGAAAACATATTACTGCTGTCAGCAGCTACTGCTGTCCCTTTGCCAGAGCTGACTGTCCCTTCATACCCACCAACGTGCTTAGGGGCTTTTGTGTGGTTGCTTTATATTGCCTATGAGGGAAGTGTTACAGTATGTTTTTTTCCATAAGTTGTTCCTGTTTCCTTTTATGTTGTCTGAAGTTGTCTTCAGCTTTCTCTGCCAGGACGTAGAGTTTTTACAGGCTGTGTGTGCATCTGATGACCATAGGTGCTGATTACTGAATGCCCATTATAAGTAGTATTTAAAAGTTGTATTGCAAGGGCTAAAAGAGTGTGAAATACTGCATCTCTCTTGAATATGATAATGCTGAGAAGTTTTCTGTTATGTGGGCATCCAGCCACAGGCTGACCAATCCAAAGAATTGGTTTCTGAGTCTGATATGGTTTTACCTAAGTTTTCATTTGTCTCTTGCCTATTTGTATATAACAGTCCATAGAATAGATAATGGGATGAAGTCTCTGGTACATTAGTGGGCAACCCTTTCCAAGGAGAGGAGAGAACCAAACCCTGAAGCTCTAAACAACTCTTTGTTTGCTCTCTTGCCCTAACAATCACATCAGTAATACAGCTAAATAATTTTAACAGTTGTTGAAACTATGTTGAAACCAACATGGTGGAACAAATTAGTTTGGGAGGGTTGTCACTGTTGGCCTTCACCAGTACTAGAAATGCTGTTGAGTCACCAGCTGTGCAGGATCCGCTGTTCTTGTTTTCCATGACGTTACAGCTATGTGTTAAAAATGCTGCTTATGAAGGAGAGAGCTTTTTTTCTTTCAGGGCTGCTTCTGTCATGAGAATGATGAAATGACTATTTCTTCTTCCTTGGGCCTGGTGGTCTTCAGTGAGTTCTTAGAAGCCTGGATATTGGTGGAGACATGAGATGTGAGAATGGTGATCCCCAAGCTGAAGAGGTACAGTGTGGGACAGAGGTTAAATTTTGTGTGTGTGTAATAATGGGAAGGGAGAGGGAGAGCAGAGGAAGAGGAGCATTGTCTGGGCCCTGTTCACAGAATTAAGTTCTTCAGGATGAGTTGACAAGTGATACAGTATTCACAAGAGATTTCAAACTTTCTGAATACAGCTATGCAACTTCTGACTTCCCCAGGGCCTTAGAGTCTCATTGTGTACCTGAATAAATATGTAAAGTCTGTTACACTCCAGGTCCTGGCTCTTCCATAATATGCACTGTCTCTGAAATCCACCAAGTCATAGTACAGAACACTTCTCTTCACAAATAGTGCTTGTCTGGGATTTGCACAGATGAATAGCTAATTGATCAATATTGAAGGTTGACTGCTCTCCAGACATTTCAGTTAACACCCTGTTCTAGAGTGGTGGTGGTATTCAGACTTCTGAATAATTTTAGCTTGTGGCAGACTTGCATAGACATCTCTGTGTTAGCCATGTTAGTAAAGTAAACTTATATTTCTAAAGTCATGGTTGTGAAGGAGTATCCAGAAGGCTTTAGTGCATTTGGAGCTGGTTGCCCACAGAGGTGGGTGAGTCTCCATCCTTGGAGACATTCAGAACTCACCTAGGTATGTCCCCGAGTCACCTGCTCAAACTGACCCTGCTTTGAGCAGGTGGGGTTGGACTAGGTGATCTCCAGAAGTCACTTAAAGCATTAGCAATTTTGTGGCTTGTTTTTCAAGAAAATGAAGATTTTGGAGAAGCAAGAGAGCAGTCTCATAAAAGGAATGTGATTTTGTGCCTGCTAAATCTGAAGGATTGTCATTTTAGTCATGTCATTGTTATACCTCAATATTTTTCACTGACAGAATTATTGAAATATGAATATATTTCATGAACAAAGGCTTCAGTATAAGTAATAGGTATTAGCATAGTATTGAGGTGAGGGGGAAAGCTATTCCAACTGTTAGTAAGCTCAAAAATATGCACAGGTGTTTGCATAAGTACCGAACAGCTGCTTCACATGCTCTTTTGGCACAGAAAATGTTTTCCCAGAGCTGCTAACTAACTTTAAGATAGTTTAGTAAAAAAAATAATAAAAAATCCAGCCCTCCAAACCTTTTCCAGATTACCGATCTAGCTTAAAAGCATCTCTAAAACCTGGCTGGAATCTGAGGCAAGTTTCCTGAGCGAAGGCAGGCAAAAATGCCAGAGCAGAGTGTACTTGGAAGGCACGCACACATGCTCAGACTAAAGAAGCATCAGCTGCAGGGTGAGACTGGACTCGGGTGTCCTAACGCACGCAGAGCTCACAACTAGCAAAGGCTGTGGCTCTGGGACCCGGTACCTACTACAAAATTTATACTGTGCTCAGTAGCCAGAGCCAAAGGATGGGTGGGGAGTTGAGAAGATTGAGTCATTCCTCTTCATGCCTCTCTTAAAAAATCAAAGTAATGTTACTGCACACAAACATCCATCCCGTTTTTAGACAGACGTTTGTCTCAAGTGGTTACTAGAATAGATTTTAACAATATAATTGCCAGTTCACATCTCTTAGTCATGTTTCTCTTCTTACAACATTTAGAATAATGAAATATTCTAAAAACCTTGGCCCTTTTTGTATTTCTAGAAAATTTGAAAGTACCTGAACTGCATCATTTGTTTGTCAGGCTTGTTGTCTATGGATGCCTGCTAGCTTACCTCCAGCCAGTTCTGAAGTGGTAACTCTGGCTCATCAGCTTACTCAGTAACATGCTGATCATGACTCAAGTCCTTCCTGCACTATCCTTGATGACTTCATGCTCTCTGTAGCTTTTCTCTCCATTCATCTACCAGTCTTTCCAAAAAAATGCTTAATTATTTCCTGAAGACTCTCTTCGCTTTAGACATATCACCTCTTTGCTTTCCTCTCTTTCCTCATTTGTTCAGCCTGATACCTCCGAACTGACTCAAGCATTCAGGAGTGTGGTGGCAGTTCTGACCACTGACAGTACTGTCTTCCTATATTTATAGATTCCAGGTCTCATTTCTTGGTAAACACTGTGCCTTAAGGCCTTACAGTAATGTAAGTAAAGTAGAAGGTTTTTGCCCCAAGATAAAAAAAAAAAAAAAAAAAAGTAACTTGGTCTCTTTGGTCTCTCCTTTCAGCAAGGTGGAAAGTAAGCTGAGGGAAGGTGGGAGTGGATATGTTGGTTGTACTTTTCTATGCTATCACTCCCCAGTCTTGCAGTAATGTACCTTTGGAGGAGGAGAGGTCATACAGGCACCAGAATTACCATTGTCAGCCACTGGAGCTGTAAGACTCACTCTGACTTCACACCCTGAACACATAGCCCATATATACGTACTGAAACTCCTTCACTACAACAGTAATCTCCATTCTCTCCAGTTTCTCTGTTTCTACCTTTTAATTTCTTTAACATATTACATCTACATTCAGAGGGAAAAGTAGGGTGAGAATGCTAGCAGATTTGTATTGCTAACAGTACGTTAGGACAGTTATTATTTAGAAGAATTTAGAAAACAGGCTCAATCAGTTGAGCTTTATATTTCTAGATGACTTAGTTTAGAAGATCTGAAACTACTCTAACCTTTACAATGTCCTTTGTCCAGTGCAGGTATTTTTAATTGTCTATATATCTGCTGAAGCATGATCTAGAAGTTACCTTTAACATACTCCTAGGGCTTAGGTTTCAGTTACATCTCAAGTGCAAAGCAAAGGCTGGCACTTGCCAACTGCTTTTTTCAAGTCCCTGATCCCTTGATTTTTATTTTTTCATGCTTTTCCTAAATACCTGCACTTCAAAATCTACTTGTAATCTTCTGATGATGATATAGAAGCCTTCCCTTTCATGGAGCAGGAAATCTTTAGGTAATACAGTGGAGTCCTTTTGCAGACCTGGACAGAACACCGTATGGGCTTGCTCTTCAATTCACAAGTAGCATGTACTAAATCAGTGACGGTTTGTGTTACCATCATGTATCCACAAATGAACCTTTAACAAATCAAGGCTTCCTTATCAGGCTGTTGGCTAAAGAACTGTCCTTTGCAAGATATCAAAGAGATACAGATTTGTAAGTGGTAAAACTAGATCCTGCTATGTGTATGGACCTCTTCTGGGATTATGTGCCTTCTCAAAATTTTGCATGTGTGAAAAATCTCACTTTGTGTAATTAATGGTTATACTGTAGAAAAGATCTTTAAGCATGCTAAATTCCAAACTCTGTGTGTGGTAACTGGACTTAGGAACATTTAAATTAAACTGCTCCCATGTGTTGCGAAGGTCATTTAGGAAAGGCTGACATCATGAGTGATTCATGTCTGCAAAAACAGAGCGACTGACATACTATCACAACATCACTTGAGATGAAAGTCTTGGCTGTCAGAGCATTTGGTGAACACGCTGCCAGGACTTGGTGGAACTTTGACATCTGTGATGCAGCCCAAGGGGAATTTCAGTTTGCATATTTACATGGATGATCAGATGGTACTTCATCAGCCACAGTCCATCTTGCAATGAATTTTTTTTTTCTATTTCCACTATATAGTGGAGTTAGGGCTTAACTATATCTCTGACTTGGAAAATCAACTCTATTTGCAGTAATCTCACCAGCTGCTAACATGTTTGGATAGTCACTTACCAGACTCTAAATAACTTCTGAAATGTGGCTGGTAACCATGTGCTAATACAATCTTTTAGTGAGTTCTTTGCTTCCTTTTTTGGACAGTAACTTGTCGATTACACCTCTACAGCGACAGTTTAAAGAAGATCATGAAAGATTATCAGTTCACTCCACTTGATTTGTTACAACAGTGGAGAAAGCTAGTTAAGGTAGGTATCAACAGGTGCTTTTTGGTGTCAGTGGACATAGCTAGAATGCAGAAGTATTCAAAAGCCTGCCATGAAAAATGTGTCATACCTTTTTCTGTTTATGAAACTGACTGTTAGATAGCAGTTGACAGTAGTTTGTGATGTCAAATCAGGACTGAAGCAAAGATTCCTCCCAAATGGGGTTTTTTTGGTAGCATCCTCCAAGGCAGCTATATGCTATGTGTTGGAATATAGCACCTTATAGTAGTCATAGGTATTAGGCATTCAGGATGTAAAATTACTTTAAAAGTCTTGGTTTCTTTCAAAAACTTTCCCTTGCTGAAGACTTTTATGTCCTGTAGCTATGTCAGGGAGAAAGCAGCAGTTTATCAGTCAACTAGATAACACTTTAGACAATGTCTTAAAATGGCTTATTGACAGTCGTCTTCAGGTGAAATAGCTCCTGATGAGTTATTGAGGGCTGATGCTAAACATCAGCTGTATAAGGTTGCTTCCATTTTTTCAAGCCATTAATGAGAATGAGAAAGCTGAGATGGGATTTACCTTGGCAGCTTGGTATTCAACCTTGCTCAACCCCTGCATTAGTTCTGCTCTTGTGTTCACAGCCATTCCAGCTCTTCTACCAAAATAAATACTTCATGCAGCACTCGGCAGAGACATACCACGAAAGGTTTCTTTTCAGTGGGGCAGAGCTTAGTGGACCACATCATGTCCCCAGAGAAATGGCAAAAATACCCACTTCCATGTTGAAACAGAATGTGGTATCTCAAGCAAAATCTCCACAGCCAGGTGATTCTGCTCCTCTCCCATCACCAAGTACATCCCAAAAAAGTGGGGTTTTCTTTTTGTCTTGTTCTCAGTCACTTGTTGCTTATATACAGTGTTCCCTGAGCAGAAAATACATGGTTAAGCTCTACGCTATTTGCCACCTGCAGCATTAGAAGGACATCAACTTTGAGAATGTTTGTAGAAAATTCTCCTCTATATGCATGCTGCTTTAAGAGCCCTTTCAACAGGGTCACAGCCAGCCCTTTAGGAGATCCGTTATGAGCTTGAGTCTTTGGCAACAAGAACATGATTGATATCACTTGTAGTCTTACAGGTTCCTGTGGTGTGACTTGAAGCCTCCTGATGCTTTTTGTTAGTGTAGCAGTCACAGCGCTACATTTCATCAGGCACCCCAACAATGGAATTGCAATCTTGTGCTAAGATGTATAGACCATGACAGAGTTTTCTACCATTCATCCCCTAGGAACAAAGAGAAAAAACTTGCAATTAAAACGTCTCTTAATGTTTCAGGAAAGAGAAAGCGTATATCAAGGTTTCCAACAATAATATCGCCAAATTATTTAGTTACCAGGTTAGAGGGCAGTGTATCTTCAGCTTGAGGTCCCAGCAGAAGCAGCTGATCCATCCCTTTTGAAATGATGTGGTCTGATTAGATGGGCTCCCTGATCTCATATTCCTTTTTTACACCAGCTTTTCTTTTTGCCTCGGAACTTCCAGTGTGACCCCACTCTATTGCCATTTAGTGTTTTCATTATTTAAGTGCATTATTAAGCACTACCTGCATGGCTTCAAATGCTGCAAGGCTAATCCAGCCTTCTACTGCTCCCCTTACATCTCCTGATAGGCCAGGTGGGAACCCCTCACTGGCTTCCTATGCCACCAAAGCTTCCAAATACCCAGTTTAATCTTTATAAATTGGATCACTACATAACAACCCAGAAAGCATCACTGTCAATGTGTGACCCTCCTGTGTGTTGTGTTCCAATGGCCTTGTTATGCTCTGTTTTTAGCTCACTTTCAGACTGTGGTTGTCCCAATTCCACTTTCCCTCTTTGTTTGGTCCAGTACATCCATTACAGCTGGTAACGGGCCTCTGAGTTTGTCATTGCTCAATGAATGAACCACCTTAATAATGTTTTTGTAAGTTGCATGGAGAAACCCTGTTGTGCCTTTCCTCCTTTACTCCTTCTGCAGTAAGAAGCTTGCATAAATTTTAGTGCCAGTCACACATGAATAAGACTCTTTCAGTGCCATGAAAAAAAAGTCATTGAAAGGCCAGTTATGAAAACAACTTTAATTTCCCTTAAATTCAGTGGAAGCTGTATATATTCATTTTATCTCTGGATCAGCCCTTTAGCTAGTAGAACTTATTATTTAGGTGCTGTTGTTGTGCTGTACATTTTGAGTGAATACTTTTTTCAAGCAAAACTGCATAACTGCATGAATTTCAATGTATGGATTGAGAAATGTCAACAGAGAAACACACTGAATATTTCCAAAATTGTTTTAACCCATAAGTGGTTAATGTTAACATTTGTCTAGTACCAATAAAGTTAAATTTATGTGGTACGTAATTTAGGAAATTGAGTAGGCAGAGAGCTGGTGGATGCCTTCTGAGCTAAAAAAAATGTTCACTTTCCGTTAAACGCTCACACACATTTGTCATAGCAACCTCGAAGGTGGCCATAATGCTAAGCAAAATAAACAGTGCTAGCATAATGTTCACTGTAATAACATGTCTCATGAGCTAGTTCAGTACTCCTTTTTATTACCTTATTTTCATTGCTCATTCACTGTGTTGGAGTTCTGTTTTGTGGTTTAATCATTATTACATCATTTTCCTTTCTTAATTTAAAGCTGCTGCCCTTTTCCTGTCATTCCATGCCACCTCTTTACTACGTGCACGTATCCCTCTTAACTTGCTTTATTTCTTAATAGTGAGTTCTCCACTCTATTAGTTCCCAGTAAAGACTAATAGTTGATAAATTTTGTATAAATCTAACTAGACAATACTCTCTCATTAGGAGGAAAAAAAAAAAACATGAAGGATTAACAGGAAAAGTGCAATACAGTTAACAAAGTATGACAACACAAAATGCACAGAAAGGTTAATCAAAGTCCAACATAGTCACATCTGTGAAACAAAACAAAATTCTGAAGTTTATAGCTAATGCTCATTGAATTTCATAAATCATAATCAAAATACACAATATTTTGCACAAATCATGAAAGCAGAGAAACTGTTCTCCATTCCAGTCTTCTTCTATCCCCCTCTTCCTTTTGTAGACAAAGAAACCTAGGTAAAATTAAGCGTATCTACAGAACAACATACCAGAGATTTCCAGCAGATGGGCAATTGCTACTCTATGTGCCTTCCCAGTCACTCCCAATGCATATGGCAAGATCTCCGCTGATCCTCCCTGGGAAAGGCCACCTGCCAGGTCAGGACTGAAAAGGGACAAGGCTTCAGGGCTGGCACCCTATTTTACTCTTTTTACCCTTTAATAATCAACATAATGAAATGACTGAACTGCTTTTTCTTAAGCAGCATGTATGTACTGTATGAACAGAAAAAAATTAAAATACTCTATTACCCTTTTCCCTAGGAAAAACATGCTAGTTCATCATACTGGTAGCTACTTCTATCAGGTAATCCTCATCTGAAAGATGAAACTCTGTTCGCCTCAGATGGCTCATGTGGAAGAAAAGAAATATTCAGTTTTCAAAACCCCTTCTGAGTCCCTTTCAATCAATTCTATGTAAATTTGGAAAAATAAGCAGTTTTAGAAAGGTTTCATATTGCCCATCCTCTGATATTCTGTCCAAGTCTCTGTGTATAAATGTATGAAGAAATGACCCTTGTCATGTCCAAAGTACATCTTATGTTTATCCACAGTGCTATATTCATGGCAAGACTATGTACAAGTGATGTAGAGTCCTCCAGCTTTTAATGAACAGCAGAAGGAACCAACAGGATGACAAGAAATCAAATTTAATGATACATTATCTATATTTGCTTTATAAAATCCCAAAGAAAATATCAAAATCCTTCCTCCCAACCAAAAATATAATCCACAGAAAAGATACTTGTTTTCAGGAGCTTTCGCCAGGTGCTAATGCTTCATCTTCCATAATTACTGACGCAAGTGGTGAAATGCACCTAAAGCAGCAAAGTTGCTCTCATTTAACTGTCTGCACTGAAATGTGATATCGTTGTTGTTATTGCAATGGTTTTGTGGTTTCTCCCTTTTCTCACTAATCCCCCTCTCTCTGTGCAATGTTCATCTACCAGAATAATGGGGAGGAAAAACCATTATGCAAAATGTATTTCCAAAGGTCTATCTGCATGAGTAAGGACTTGCATGCAAGAATGAAGATTGAAAGTCTGGGTCAAATTTGGCTAAAGCATGATAGCTTCATTTACAACCAAAACAAACAAAAAACCCCCACTTTCTTATTCTAGATGAAAAGGAAATCCATATAAGCAACAGTCTATAAATGGAACAAAAGGTCTTTACTGATATTTTTTCAGCAGTACAATGTGACAATTCATTTATGGAATTGGGTTCATTTTGAGTATATACACCCTAACCTTTTCATGCAATGGTATTCTGAAGAAAATAATAGATTAGCCAAGAGCTGGTGGGCTAATGGTGTTTGTCTTTGTTTTATGATGTTAATTAGGTTTACTTGATTGTCTGCCATTTACCTCAGACCACAGGATTAACTGAATGCCCTTCGTATTAACTCTCTCATCAAATAATTATCATTACTTTTCCATGCAGTATTATTACATACAACATTTACTTTCATTTCCTCCAAATATTGAATAAAAAGTGTATTCATTATATAACGTATTTACTCCTAGAGTCATGAAGTCATGAACTCATTTTAAGGACTGAGGAAAAGAAGCAAATACAAAATGATTATGGGCAAGACATGCTGTCTGCCTCAGCAGTCAGTTTAACGTCTATCATGGAGAAATGTATTTTCCAAGGCCAATTGTGGCACAAGTATTTTTAACTTGCCCTTGCTTACACTGGTTTAAATCTGGAGTAACTCACTAAAGTTAGAGAGTAGAAGCCTGGATGAATTCCACAGAGTGAGACAAGAATTTGGCTGCTAGCATATAAAGCTAAAGCTGTTAATCTTCCTTTTGATTCTAGAGTTGGTCATTTCTTTATAAATGTTTACTACAGTTGTAGTACCTAGGAAGAAACTTATTTAACATTTTCAGCTGAAAATATATTTTCTCCTCCTGAAGCCTACATCTCAAGAAGGTGTCTTATTCTATCAAGCACATTAAGCTCTCTCCCTTTCTGTACAGCTGTACTGCCTCTACACTTCTCAGTCTTACCAAGGGGTTTCCTTCACAATGCTTCCAGGAAGTAAGGATGTGATAGTATTCCCATTTCATGGGCAGCCAACTGAGTCTCATAGGAATTGTGGGTTAAATTCAGAGCAAGGATTTTTTCCTCAAGTGTCTCTGTAGGCACTTACAGACACATTCAGCTGCCTTACCTACTCAACACGGAAAAGCACCTGAAGTCACTCAATATTTAATATTTCCTGTGTGAAGTTATATTTTCTGTTGGACAGACATACAGGTGCATCAAGTTGTGACCATACCAAACAACGAACTGCTGGGCAGCTCCGGAGCTCTGTCAGGATTCACAAAACAGAGGATCCTCATCCTTTTTCATCCATGATTCTTGACTTACTACCTAAATCTGGAGTATAAATTCTCCAGTAAGATGGGCATACAAGGTGGTCCCAATAGTTCAGCCTGTCTAACCCCTTGGGCTGTGGGTCCTAGGCTTGGTCCCCAACAGCACTGGTGTGGTTGCTCCTAGGTGACTGCTCCATCCACCAGGTGCTCTGACAAATTTATTTAGTGAAGTTTGCTTTCTATAAAACACATACTGCTGTGCCAAAAAGGCACACTTTCAAGGCATGCAGCTGGGCAGGGGAGGACTAGGTTCTAGAAATTTCTCTGTGAAACCAATTTATTCATAACTGATGATCTTCAAGAAGAGGGCTTGCCTCAGCCTGTTGGCTACACAGTAGAGGACTGAATTTGGATCTCCCACGATACACAGAATGCTGGAATAGTGAGTTGAACTGTACCACCTCTAACCTTCTTAGCTATTAAAAAAAGAATTTGACTGTTACTTAGAAGAATAACAGTGACACTTAGATGAGCCCACCCCTCAGTGTGTCCTACTGGATAACCAAGCTATCTGTTGCTCAGATCACTCAGTCCTATGAACTTCAGACTTCTACATCTAAGTCTTTTCATGCTTTATGGAGTATAGGCTGGGCACTTACATCAAGGCACACATTACAGCTGGTAGCATGCACACCCTAGCTGAAGATTTGATCACCTTCGTTAACTTGTCTGCAAGAAGACTGACAGAGCTGAAAACTGACCTGAAAACTCTGCTCCAGTATGTTATCCCGATTCATCTCTTCTGTCCACCATAGTTTTCCTCTTGAAACATAGCAGTGTCTCAGCGGAATCACAAACTAAAACCATTTTTTTTCCATCTAAAAATACTTTTTCACTACCTTTGTTTTATCTTTATTTTTAGAAAGACAGTGAGGAGCACCAACCCTGTGTGAGAAAGGAGTGGTGAAAAGATCTTTAGATGCCCACATGGTGTACTTCATCTGTCTTAGAGTAAAGGAGCCTTTCCATTGACATCATGGGACTAGAGTGGGCCATTGACAACTTGTATACTTTGCACGTCCTGTGATTTGTAAGTGTTTCCAAGCAAAGAGCTTCCGGTCTGGCAAGATGCTGAACTCTTCATCTTAGTAAAGCCAATAGAAAACAGCATACCTCAAGGTTTGGTCGTGTCTCAACAGCACTTACTTTTTTGATTCATACTTATGATTGGAAATTTTCTAGGTAGGCTGGTGTCTGATTGGGTGTCTATATTGTAAAAAATAAAAAAAGGATGAGCAAAATCTCCTACAAGAGATTTTATATAATACTAACATGTGTACAGGTGCCATCTAACGATGGGAACAAATAAGGGGGATGATAATTTGTGAAGATCAGCATCAAGAGCTAACATAAAAGGTATTAAAAGTAAGTTTATTGCTAAAATGAGGCGTTTGAAAGACTATTAAGGAATATCATTCTCAGATAAGGGCCTGAATGGATCTACATATGGAGCTAAATGTAGCTGTGTGTATGGGGGTTACAATGAAAATCAGTTAAGTTGTGAAGCAAACTGATTTACTAGTTTGTTTTTATTTACTATTGTATATGCTGATGCAGAACTCAGAAGATCTACTGAAGCAAAAAACACTCTAAAAACACACCCGAACAGAAAGAGTTAGAAAAAAAATAAGGGGCAAAAAGTATATTTTAAAGTAATATAACTAAAATTATAAATAACTTTAATTTAATACACTTTTCTCCCTAGAAGTCCTTTCCATTTCACCAAGGGAAGGCTACATAATAATTGCTGTCTACAAAACCACTCTGTGCACCTCTATATTGTGTGTGTAGACAGTATACAGAGCACCATCTACTGACATACAAAGAGCATGAAATATTCTTCCTTCCTAAATCATCTTCACTGCAGCTCACAACTGTGATTTTAGTCTTCCTATGACTCCAGACAGTACATGTCCTGAATGTGATGATTTCTGTGAGTAATCACATCATGTATATAGTAATAAAAATGTGAATTTAAAACAAAAAAAATCTTCTTGCATTGGCAGGGAGAATAACATGCACTTGCAGGGGCCATAATCTCTCATTCATTTTCTCAGTCTGAATAATTGACACCAAATCCCATCTTGGATGAATTCATCTTTCATGACAGTAGTTAACTTTGCTTGCTTGTGGGAAGAAACAGTAGAAAGTAATATGTTACAGAGATCACTGTATCTGCCTTTCCTGTTAAGCTGAATTTAAAGATTTTAGTAGACTATTTGAGAGCTGTTGATTAAGTACCGCTGTCCTTACTTCACTCAAACAAGAGGAAGCGGTGTATTTCACAGTTCCTATTCCTCTGGCTTCCTCCAGACACACTGAAGTTGAAATTTGAGGACGGCTTGTAGCAGTTTTACTGCTGTCACCCTCCAGATACAAGCCTGTGTCCCTGAAGTGGCTCAGATAACAGTAGTTTACTGATAGAAGGTAGTGCAGCTATGTGAGAGCTCTATAGAGCTCTGTGGGCTAAATGTTTCTAACGTAGATTTTTCACCCCTAGTTTTAGAGAAATGAAATGCAGCTCCACAGAAAGAATGTGTGAATGACAAAAGATGTCTTGGAAATAAAAAGGAAATTGAGTCTTCCTTACTTCTCTGTTCCATAGTAAATTAAATTTTTTAAAGATCAAATAAAACAATAAAGGGAGCAAGAAATCCAGGTATTTTTCCCTATTTGTGCAGTTTAGCCACTAGTTACTTGGTGTATGAATTAGCAATGCAAATAGTGAGAAGGAGAAGAGTATTTACAGAGTAGCTGGAGGATTTGTGGAAGCCGTCACGCACACATGATGACAGTGTCTTGGTTTCACCCACATTACTCCCTCTTCTCAGTTACAAAGCCCCTAACTCTTTGAGGAGCAGCCATATGGTTAGGGAGAGGGGAACTGATGCTGCACAGACAGAATTTGGGTTTTTTTCTCTGCTCTCAGACAGAGATCTCCTTGGGGACAAGCTGGGCTTAGGTGGTTGCATAATTTTGCTTTATTTCCTAAGCAATTTTTTGCAAGATCCTTTTCAAAGGCTTTCACAATTCTACTTTTCTTAGTTTATAACCTTGTCTTTTGGTTTCTGTCTTTAAAACCCATGTGAAGGTATGCTGTTGGCAAAAATCTGGCAGTTAGCAAAGGCAGTCCTTCACAGCATAGCCAATATTTTAAAGGATTATACTAATATTAAGAGGACGCACAAAAATCGTGCTAGATTCTTTCTGAAAGAATTGAAAAATTTCTGAGCTTCCTGAGTATTCCCCGAAGGCATTTACAAAGAAAGTAATTTGCAGATGACCCTTCTAATTTCATCTTTCCAACAGTATGTTGAGGTCATCTGAGATTTATGCAATGCAGACATCTGGGGAAAGGGAGAGGAGACTCTTCTTAAAGATCTTCAAGGGTGATAATAATTATTGTTATTATGTGTTACCAGTAAGATCAGAAATATATCAGAAGCCTTCTAAGAGCATCAGCTGTGATGTTACCATTTGAAATTGGAACCCAAAAAGGAAAGCAATAAATATGGTGGAAGGTCAGAGGAAGAATTTGGCACTGTCAGAATGGACTGGGTCTGAGCATTTTTTGTGATGGGGAAAAATAGCCATTAGAAAAATGATTGTTGCTATTTATGAACATCAGGTTGCTAAGTGACATCATGTGATGTTCACTGCTTCATCGGCCACCCACAGTTCTCAAGGAACAGCAACAGAGGGGGTGAAAGGGGAGAAAGCAAACCAAAAGGCTGAGTTACTATTTTTAAAAAAAGGCCTACAGTTCAAGGCAAAGCAAAATAAGCTTTCTAAAAATACCTTCTTTCTTTTTCTAGGAGAATCCAATAGAATTAGGTTAAGAACTTTTTACAAAAGCAGTACATAGGTGAATCATTTGAAAGAGAGAGCCTAAGAACCAAAACCTACCCCCAATCTCAAATATAAGTTAGTGACCCGCTTTTATATATATGTACGTATATGTATGTATGTGTGCACGTATGTGTGTATTAAATTTTCTGAGAGGAAGACTGTATGCATTAAAGACCACGTCATACATTTTTAATTGCTTCTAATGTTTTCAGACTTCAATCATTTGGGCTCAAATGCTTCATGCTCCTTTAATTTACTCATTTTTTTATTACTTCAGCCATGTCAGCTCAGCTGCTTCACATAGATTAGATTATTTAAGAACCATTTCACTGAAACTTTCGGACTTCCCTTGCTTTGCAGTGTCTTGAAATTCATGAGGGGAAGTGGGACAAGGACAAGATTGAGATGGAGAGGAGAAAAAGGCTGGTTCAAACACCTCAGGAAAGCATGCATGAGAAACTTATGAGCGTGGATGTAGAAACAGAGAAGATGGAGAAGCAACAGACTGGACAATTCATTTTCTGTTGTCTTGTAAGAAAACCTCTAATGGTATGGGTTGGAGGCCACCATCCAAATCCTCACTATTTCCTATTTTGGATACTCCTCGCACTCAGGACTTGAGAGGCATGGGACATAAAGCAAGCATGCTCAGCCTTTCTAGCCAGTGTATCTTTTTAGTGGTTAATATTTAGTAATTTTTGTAATCTTTTTTTTTTTTTTTGTGATTTCCCTTTGATGGCTTTTTGAATGCTTTACTCTGGGACACAATCGTTCATCTTAACTTTACTGATGCTTTGCTTTAACCTTCAATACTAATATATAAAACGATCAAAAATATATCTATCCCCTAAAATGTCCCTTCTCCCACCCTCTCATAGCCTCCTGTTGCCTCTCTCCTCTTCAGATTCTTTCAGTCATGTTATCCAACTCTGGCATTTTTCATTTTTAATGAGCATAAGTACAACAGGTTATTAATTTGATGTCTGTTGTCCAGAGAAAACCATTTAGGATATTGAATTAATTTTATCTGTTCTCATACACAGTGACTAGAAAGGAAAGGCAATTTGGTAGTAGTGAGTACTGGGATAAATGTGTTAGCCAGGTGAGTTAGGGGGACTGTTTATTGGTTTTTTCCTCACAACATGACTATCAATAAGTACCTGTTATTGATACTACATCATTATTAACTTTCTGAATTAATACGCACAGAGGTGAGTAACCTGTTTACAGTTTCAGAATCACAAGTTTATGCTGATTTACATTCAGATCACACTTTGACCTGGAGCTTAATTCGCTATCTAGAAGGAAATTTCTGTCAGCGAATGCAAAACGTCAGGTTCTAATCTTACTTGTTGAAGCCTTTCCATTACCAGGCTCCCTGAAAACTGCTTGTGTAGCACTACTTCTTTAAATTAGAAGTGTGTCTTTTAGAGAGGGAAAAGCAAGAATTTCAGAATTTCATTTCATGCACACTTCTTTATTGACATTTTCATTTGTGCTGTTGAAAAAAAAAAACAAAAACAAAAAACAAACCAACAAAAAGACAAATATGCCCTCAGTTCATTTTCCCATGCTAACAGAGTAGCTTTTTTTTCTGTGGCAAACACACCTTCCAGACAGGGAGTTGCTTTCGGACTTTAGCGGTTCACTCCCTTCCTGTTTGAGACCAATTACGTCTCATTTGCAATACCATTAGTCAAGGAAGTGGCTATCCTGAGGTCACTTCTCAGCCCACCCTTCCTAAATGGCACTGGTATGCCTTTCTTCCAAGCCACCAGCCGTGAGGTTGGGCCCTCTTTGTGGTGTAGGCTCCTCCAAATGTACAAGCAATGTAAACCTTTCAGCACTGGCCGCAACTAGTGCAAGTTGAAATCCTCCAAACTAATTTGAAAGCTGTGGTTTGAAAAATGATCCTGGCTATTTATTAAAACAGCAAGCATGATCAGACCAAGCCAACTTGCTGGTTTAACAGATGGAAGCTTGTTAAAAATCTTTATTCCAATATGTTAAGAATCCAGTTTTGCTACAAATTGTGAAGTATGACTTGTGAGTCAAGCCCCAGTGGAATGGATGTCTCATACTTTGAAAGTCTCAGCTTTACATTCAAGACCCAACATTTGCCACTTTATGATGTTTTGATTTGGTTTTTTTTTAGAAGTAAACTATTCCCATAATTTAACAATATCCCATGTTTCCTGTCTTTTATTTTAACTAGGACAAATATTCTTTACATTTTATCAGTTGAGGAGAGCATGATGATTATTATTGTTGCTTAAATTTATTAAGTTCTGGTGTACCGTCTTTACTAGTCAGATAACAGTTTTTTACACCTGAAGCACAACAAGTTTTAAGTGACTTCCCAAGGTCACACTGTGTACATGACTAGCAGAGAAATCATTTTGTCTTACTAAATGCAAAAGACCTTCCCTTCTGCAATATTTGTTCTTCTCATCAGAAAGAAGCTAATAGGGTGAAAAAACACAGAGAATTCACTTAACTGTGGGAAATCTATGGAAGAGAGAAATGAGTAGTGATAACAAAAAAAGAGTTGGGAGCTAAAAGAGGGAGCTTTTGCAAATCTATACACCTGAATTCCCTATGGAGGCAGCGTAGTGCGTGCCATCACACACACGCTTTCGTGGAGAAGTCTGAGCCTTCCAGTCTTATTGACATAGGTTGTGGGGACTGGTAGCAGGTTTCTGACCTCAGAGAATCCCTCCCAGGCAACTCACACATCTGGTCACATGCTTTCTTTGCCATTTAAATATTCAGCATATTTTAATTAAATTGGTATTTGCAGAAGAACTGTCATAAGACTTTTCTCTGTTGTACTTTCTTGAAAACAGAGTAAGTATGAAACAGGCACCTATGACTACATCATACATGAGTAAAACAGCTTACAGTAAAACTCTGTGTACATTCATGAGATTAATTTTCAACCAGAAAACCTAAAAGCAGGAACACTTTGTGCTTGGTTTTTCACTCCTGTAACTCTAGTTTTGAGCTGAGCTGAATAAAGTTACCTTTTAGTAAAACAAGTGAAAGAGAACAGAGAATGGCTGTAATACATGAAGCTTCTCACAGTGAAGCCCCACCACTTAACTTCTAAGAAATAATGTCAGTGTAAATCATGATGTGATGAATGCTTCACTGAAATGATTCATGCCATATGGTCTGAAGAGCAAAACGGGCACAGTTTATTTTTAAAAGAATGAGAAATATGAACTTGGAATATTCATTGCTTTGTCCTGCCAGGCTGAACATTTGCTGTAGCAGGGGCCAGACTTACTGCAGGTCTGTCTTTTTTTGCTCACTTAATATGTTGCACTAATTTGAGACTTCAGTCTCATTCATAATGGAATCATGTCCACAGAATTATGACCAGTACTCAGCAGCCTCTTCTGCAAACAAATGTTCACTGGGCACCTACAGACTAAATCATCTTCTCACTTTCTCTTCAAAAAAATATCCATGAGAAACTTCAGAAGTAAATAGTCTTCACGGTGTAATGACTATCTTGGTAGTGAGAAGACAATTAAATCGAGTCCCCTGACAGAGGTGAAAGGTGATGGCAGTTCCATGAGTCACTCAGATTTCCCTTTTGTAAAGTTGCTAATGGTCAACACCTTTCTTGCTATATTGTTGTATATTAATATATTCAGTGTGAGACTCCACTTAAGCAAAAAGAAATCTAGGTTCTTTCAACAGTCTCTTGTACATCTCTTTCAACACTTCTCTTGTAATGCACTACCAGAAAAAAACAGAAGCAAATGAATGTAGATACCTGGTCTGCAACAAATTATTTGTTTTTCTCAGTGATGCTAAAAGGTATGAGCATAACTCACTGAAATATTTAGGCCCCACACCTGCTCCTTCTAATGTAAATGACAAAAGTCTCAGTAACTTCAACTATGTGCAATTAAGTATATAACAGTACAGAGCTAGACTGTGCCTTATTCATTTCATTCCAACTCAAGGACAATGAAGAGCCCCTGTCTCCTTAGACAAGTACTGGAAAAAGAGGACTAGTCAGTATGTTGCAGTCATTGTGCAAGGTGTTGCTGGCTGCCCGGTTCTGACTAGGCAGTCAGCACCCAGCTCCCCACCACTTGTGCAGAGACATGTGTCCTGAGAAAGTAGTTTGAGAGCAGTCCATTTTCAAGAAATAGAAATTTTCATTCTGCAGAATTTATCACTGTGCATAATTTCTCAAAATAATTCATTTTGGACTGAAAACTTTAATGTCACTACTTCAGCTGGCTCGATTTGGTCTGGGAGATGTTAGAAGGGTGATTTCTAAATCAAATGTTTATCATGGGAGGTCACCTTCAACTTCAGTAGGGTAACCCTTAAACTGATGGGCAGGATTATTGTAGCTAGTATAAATCTGCTCAGGTTCGGTGAAGTTAGCATAACCATCATTCACATTTACTTTATTTGCAAGATTGATGTAATTTATATATAGATCAATTTTAACTTGCAGTGCGGTTCCACAATGGCATAAGTAAGTTGATACTGTCTGGGGTGGGTACTCCCAAATCATCCTTAAAGATAAGTGTTTACAGAAGGATTAAAAGCTATTTAACATTAGTTTTTAGCAAGCAAGCTACACTTGTTTAAATGTCAGTAAAAAGACTGAAGAACAGTGCCTATTTTTTTTTAATAGGTTAAAAAAAGGGTCAGTAGTTTTTTACTGATGGAAGTTTAATAGGTTTAACCTGCATAAATTTAAACTGATAAAAAAAAATCTGTAAAGAAGTTACTTCATTTTAACAATTAAACCTGTTATTGATCTGTTTTAGACATAATTAATATAAGCGTCTTATATCAACTTAAGCATGCATAAAGTGCTGTCTTTTCTCAATCATTTTTAAACTGTGCACATACAGTACAACATTCATGTAGGCAATCGTGTTAGAGGAAAGTGTTTATTATGCAGTATATTCAATTTCTTCTCCACTCCTATGATCCCCTCTAGTGGTCAATAATTGCTAAACGTTCCTTAGTACTACAAATTATTTGTACCTCTTCTGCATTAAAACAGAGTCTGTTTCCTCCTCATCTGAATTCAAGAGATCTGTTTTTTGATTCCTGTGCTGCATACGAGAAGGACAAAGCAACCAAATCTTTTGAAACGTGCAGCTAGGCTACCCACGGGCAGTTTTACTTTCCCTACTAACAGCAGATAGATTGTGCACACCACATACAACCACGAGCCTGCTTTGCTGGCAGCGCAGACCAGGAGGTGACTGCTCTGCTGCAGCAGTAAGCACGACCCCTCCACCCTTGCCACTAGGCCGTATGAGAATGCCCAGCGTTCACTTGCAAGCCTGGCAGTAGGAACACTTCTTGCGCAGTTTTGAATAGCATCACAACACATGACTTGTCATAGTCATACGAGTAGTTCGGTAAGTGGTGGAGATTTACCTTAGTTTAACATCAATAGAAAACTGAGTTATGTATTTTGGTTTTTAGTAAGATTACAGGCAACTTGTCATTGTAGGGATTTAATAAGAATTGGCAGAAGACCTATCCCCCAGATTCCTACTTTCACCTTGCTTTCAACTCAGGGTACTTTCCAATATATTTAAGAGAGGTGTAGGCACCTCCAGCCACATGCTCAATTAAGATGCCATTTCATATCAGTTCAAGTTGATTCAAGTCAGTGCTGATCCTGTGCTATCTTCATTTTCTAACCTTGGTTGTGGATTTCTACTCCTTCCTTGTGCTAGCACCAGGACTCAGCTGACCGCTGAGGGAGGTGGCTAGCTGGCAGACTAGTGAAAAAGAACTCCTGACAAAAACCAAAAAGCTCTAGGGCACTGATGACCTACTTGAAGCCACATACACCTTTCACGTGAAAGTAATGGCTGTATGCTGAGATGTCTTCCCTTGGTGTTCTTGTTTATATATTACAAAGGGCACGGGGAAAAGGCAAAGTCCACTCCTGTGGGAGTAGGCTGCTACAAAATATTTTTAGCCAGCTTTATTGTGATTTTTCTTCCTCCCCCAGGGATGGGAAACTCAGGAATGGACATGGAGAAAGGTGTAGCCTGAATGAATGGCAAAGTTGTGAGAAGGTGTTAGGCAACCTAAGTATATGATCACAACCAAAAATGTCTTCGAATTGTGAGTCTCAAGACACAATTTGTGAAATTCAGACTTGTATTTCCTCATATACATAATATCTCTACAGTACAGAAAAGTTCGGATTTTTTTAAAAAATCTTAGAATTAAAAGAGTGATTGATGCATGTGCTTGGCTATCATATATATGCATTGTTATCAAAAGACAGTAGGAGAAATTACTAGTTTATGTACTGTCCTGTAACATAAATTAGCAAAATACACTTAAGGCATGTAGGAAAATTTACAGAGAGAGACCGAAGGAATAATGCTGCCACCTACTTGTACCACACAGTACCTCTTAAATTATCAGATTACTTTTTAGTTTTGATAGATGTTTTGCTAGTTTCACCTCCAGTTGTTCCTAGTTCTTTTTCTTAGCATGCACTGTTGGGTGCTATGAAAACTACTTGGTTTCTCAGAACAGCTGTACAGTGATGATTCACTGTGGGTAGCATAAAAATACAACTTTAGAAAAGAAAGGGAAAGAAAACTGGCTATTTCTATTTCTGTGTATCTTTTCTCACTCAATTGGACACCGTTAATTGGACATTAATGTTGTTCATATAGGAGTAAGAGTTCTTATTTTCACAGTCTCCACTCTCAGATGCATGCTCCTTCATTTAGAGAAATTACTGTTAACCCATTTGAAACAAAAATCCTCTTAAAGCTCAGTCATATGGAGCAAGACACACCTGAGAGCTGTGAAAGAGATGGCTGAGCTACTGGCACTGATGTACAGCCTATGGTCGACATAAACCTATCAGACTTTAAGATGCCCTTCTTTCCACTGACTGCCATAAATAATGTTGTTAATTTCTACATTTCTGTCTGTGTGTGTGGGAAGATGTCATGGCTGTCTTGATTCCCATTTATTTAAAGCTTAGTACTCAATAAAGCCATGTCTTCTGCTAAACAGAAATAATTCAAAATTGTTGCTTCAGAAATTGTGGAGATTTCACTCATTAAGAATATCTATGTTGGAATTATCTCCATCTGATTGCATGCCTTTACAGGTCTGATTTTCTGAAGGTTCATGTAAGACAACACTGGTTAAAAAAAAAAAAAAAAAAAAAAAAGGCAGAATTTTCCTTCTAGCTAATAGGAAAGATAGGAGTCTAGGGCTGAGCTAGACAAAATCAAAAACTCTGAGGAGATAATGTAGCAATATTGTTTTAGAGGGAATTTGAGGGATGCTTCACCAGAAGTGGCTGTGAGTGAGGGATAAACCAGGGATAGTTTGGGACCAAACACAAAAAAAGCTGGCACTTGTTTTTGCCTCTCAACATTGCAGTCACTAAGAAAAGCTCGGAAAGGAGAACCCAGACACCTCAAAATAGGAGACAAAAGAAAATCAAAGATCAGACAAAGTCACATGTTTTAGGAGACCTGCCTTTTTCCAGTTTTCCAGTTAATAGATCTAATAGTACTGAAACTGGAAATCCCTGCAGGTCACAGGACTGAAAAGTGACGTGCTCAGAGAGGGCCAGCGGGTCATCCCACTCGATGACACGCCGCACCAGCCCCAGGCTACAAAGCTTATGGCGCTGCCAAGGGCTTCCTCACAGGGGCCACGTCCGGCGGGAAACCCAGCACCCCTCGGGCCGGAGCAGCTGGCCGTGCTCACCGCCGCCACCACCGCCTGTGTCAGTCCCGCACCGCCCGCCCATCCCCGCTTCCCCCCCACATGTTACTGAAAATATCATGGACAACCTGGATTTTAAGCTCAGCCAGGCTCCGGGAGCTGGGCCCCGCCAGGCCCGCACCCCCGGGGCAGGGCTGAGGCCTCCCACGGTGGGAAATCGGGGGTACGGGCCCTGCAGCCGTGGTCTGCACCGCTTCAGGCAGAATTTCACAGTTCGAAATTCAGAGAGATCCCAGAATTACCGCAGAGATCCAGGCCTAAAAACCTGCTTTTTTGCACCACGTCCCAGGGAAGGCGCAGGGCAGGCTGTAAGAGTCTGCGGGCCGCAGAGGTGGCTCCCCAGGCACAGCCGTGCCCGGCAGGGCAGCCGTCCTCTCTCCCGGTCCCGTTTCTCCCGGTGGCTGGTACCCGGTGGAGGGGGGTAGGTGACGGGTGAGCCGACTGCAGCGGGCAGTGGTTTGGGGCCAAAGCCGGAGCAGGGCAGCAGGGACCGCTGCGGGGCCAGGAGACAAGCCCGCCAGGGAGGGGTGAGAGAGCTGGGACGCTCCTCCGTAATGGAGAAAAAGAAGGGCCGGCCGACACGGAAGGTCACCGCCAGCTACGTGCGACTCGGTGGCACCTCCGAGCGGTGAGACAGCCGCCGGGAGACGGGGCGGGGGCAGCCGGGGCCTCCCGCCGGGAGACGGGGCGGGGGCAGCCGGGGCCTCCCGCCGGGCCCGGGGCCTGCGGCGGCAGCGGAACGCCGCGGCGGGCGCAGGTTGCGGCGGGCCGGTTTGAGGAGGGCACAGAGCGGCGGCGAGCCGCGGTGCCGGCATGAGGGAGCTGGCGCCCGGCCTGAAGATGGAGTGCGACATCTTGGACGCGCTGGAGGCCTTGGGGTAATCGGGGAGCAGCAGCGGCTCCCCCTCCGCAGGGCGAGCGGCTGAGGGGAGCCCGCCGCCGCGCTGCCCGGCCGTGCGCGGAGCGGGGCCCTGTCGCCGCGGGCGGGAGGCCGGGCCGGAGGCGGGGAGCGGAGCGGGGAGCCGGCGGGGGGACGGGCCCCGCGCCCTGGCGGGTGCCGCGGCTGGGCCGCTTGCCTCGCCCGGCAGCGGGGTCACGGCGCCTGCCCTGGGCTTGCCCGGTTGTAACGGGGGCAAGAGGAAGGAAGCGCGTCTGCGTGAGCGTTCCTTGGGGTACGGAGGGTTTCAAAGGGCGGTGGTTAGTCACAGGGGGGCGGCCAGGTCCCTGCCCGGTTCGTTCGAGCCTGCCTTCCGCCCGCCAAGGTGCTACAGAGGCAACAGAGCAGAAAGTATGTAGAATTTAGTTTGGTATTCAGTTACCTTATTGCCGGTACTCTAGGGCAGCGAGTTGTTAACGTTGGAAGGAAATTATTTTGACTAGACGCTTGAATCAGTACTTGAATTCTTGGCTGTTTGGCGTGTATTGAGACACGAAACTCAAACGTGTGTGTGAAACCGTGAAAATGCCCATCTCCTATTCTCTGACAAACCATTTTGTTTATAAATTACCGCTGATTTTTTTGTGTGTTAAAGTCGGAATTATTCCTTGACAAAAGTAACTGAGATTAATTTCTTCCAGTGTAGTTACTAACCAGCTTACAGTAAAATGATTTTAAAATGTGTATAGTTGATGTTAAACTTGCTTCTTATCACTAATGTTTATCTCTGTGCAGGTACACGGGTCCCCTGTTGGAGGAGGAAGCCCTGAACAAAGCAGCAGAAAATGGATTGTCTTCTCCAGAATTTTTTGAGCTTTGCGTTTGGTTAGGTTCCCAAATAAAGTCACTTTGTCATATGGAAGAAAGCATCACTTCAACAGATGGTATATGAATGTCATTTTATTCAAGCAATTTAGTATGTGTTCAGTGGATTAGATCCCTGTTGTTCGGCTAATAGTGAAATTACAGCGTTGAAGTTTAGAAGATAGCTGAAAGGTAGCTGAACTGAGGTTGATATTTGTGTGTATGTGGCTCTTAGATTAAGGTCTTGTCTTGTGAAGATTCTTTAAAAAAAAAAAAGTGCTTTGGGGTTTTTTTTAGATCTACATAAATGTAAAAAGTACATTCATACATCCTATGAGTGGTTGTCATATGTAACCATATTTTGATGGCTTAAATTCCACTGCCTGGTATTTTCAGCTGATTGGTCCAGTGCAGTGTTGTGTTCAGTACTGTAGGTGGATACACGAGTGGCTCATGAGCACTACCTGATTCTGTGAGTGCTAGAACTTGGATGAGATTTTATATTGCTTATGTTTTCACAAAAAAAAAGTAGTAAAACTTAAACAACCACTGAAAGTCATGGCTTATGTCTCCTGTAACTTGTTCATCAGAAAACTGATTACACTGATACTCTGTTTTGTGACATAAGCTGTTCACTTCCTAGTGATGTTCATTTGCATTCATGTCTTCAAAGACTGCTGTAGCATTACCTTGTGCAAAGCATGAGTACAGTATTGCTGTAGCTATTAAAAGGCTTGTATGTAGGACTTCTTTAAGAAGAAAGAAAATGTTGTGAGTGTGGTAGGTGGTGAATCTTTGTCGGGGCTATTGAAACCTGCAATTCAAATGTGGAAGTTAAGAAAATTAGATTATACTTTGGTGTTTCTGTAAAAGTTCATTAGCTTTGCATTTATTTATTCCCATAGGTGATAAAGATATAGAGAGCTTCCAGCTTGAGATTAGTGGCTTTCTGAGAGAAATGGCTTGTCCGTATTCATCACTTATATCTGGAGACATCAAGGGCAGATTAAGAGAGAAGGAAGATTGTCTTAAACTCCTCTGTAAGTTATGACCATTTCTCCCATTTATAATACAGTATTTTACATGCATGCTCTGTCATTATTGTACAGTTTACATTAAATATTTCTTTATGTGTATTTAAGTATATGTGTATGATCATTACAACCTAGGTGAGCATGCATCAGCTCACTTGTGCAGAAGTGCAAAAACAGAAAACTATTAGGAAACTATTTTAGTAGAAACTAAAATTTCTTTATGAAGTAGGCCTCCTGCTCTCTCTCTTGATTCAGTACCAGCTTAGCTGAAACTGAGACCTTGCTTCCCATGTTTCTGAGAGCTTTCTGGGCAGCCTAAAGGACAATGCTTTGTGATTTGAAGGTGCTGAAAGCAGGATTGAGAGAAGCAAAGTCTAGGTTTAAGCTGGACTCGGACAAAGGAGTAGCAGCAGGAACCAGTGTGATAATATGAAACTAGCCAAAGAACTAGGGGTCTGGTGGCAGAAATGAGTTAAACAGTTTAAATGTGAAGTGTAGACTGAAGATAGGAAGTCAGGTGTTAGTTCTGATAAAGTGTGGGAAACTGATACTGTCTAGGAGAGAACTGAGAAAGTCTCCCTTTTATCATGGTCCTATTATAAATGTATATATTGTATTTGTATATGAGACTGTGAATGCAGAAATATTCAAGTGTCTCTAAATCTGCCTTTATGACACTTTTCTCTCTAGTATTTCTAAGTACAGAACTTCAGGCTTTAAAGATACTGCACAGCAAGAAAATTAAAGGCTCTCGTTCAGAAAAGCATGATGAAATTTATCAGGAAGTGCAAGCTATTTGCAGTGCACTGGGCCTACCAAATTCCTCATCTTGTGATATTCCTCCCTTGTTAACCAATGTGGAACAAAAGGTATGGGCTTTTATGTGTTCTCTGTATTGTTAAACTGCAAGCATTATCTCTATAAGCATTCATTTTAGAGTTAAGAGCCCAACAGTCTAGTCAGTAAAAGCTCTATCTGAGAAGTGCAAAGGAATTTTTATTCTGACAGCCAGTTTAGTGTCTAAGTTAAACTGTTTTAGTTATGAGGTGAAGTATTTCAGCATTTCCCTGACGATCCGATGTACCTGATGAGGCAGACTTTGCCATGCAAATTTAAGGTATGTGTTGAAGTAACATAGTTTTCCCCATTCGAATGTGCTGCAGCAAGCAGAAGACACTGGGTAATAACTGATTGCGTATTTATGTACCTGTAGTCTTTTCTGGGATGTATTTAAATTTAATATCCAAAACTTAAATTTTTGCTTTTTTAGTTTATGAATTTCTTAATTGCAAATATTGATTTGTTAGTACCATTTCCTTAGTTGCAGAAGAGGATGAAAATGCCTGAATTATCGATAGCCAGTGAATAAGCCAACTTAAACCTTCTTCAACAGGGTAGTTCTTGCAGTTGTGTCCCAGCAGTTTCTAACTCATGGATCACTGATGTGATCCTTAATCTGACTTCCTCACTGCAGAATGTAAATGGGCTCTTGGGGCAGAATTTATCTTCTCTGTCAGGCAGGTAAAAGTTTTGCTCTTTAATTCCCCCTAGTATTTGGGGAGAGAGTGGGTGACCAGTCCCCTTCAAGAATTATGGGAGATACATGGAATTAATTTCCCTCTGCTGCTGAGTCTTTGAGTTTAATAATATTACATGATTATGCTTCTTTTTTTCTTCTTCCTCCTCCTTTTCTCATGGGTCAGTGAGCAGTTGAACATTCAGAGGTTCTGGGGAGAGGGCCTGTTACTTGCATGGTTTTCTTACATCTGTACGTCTTTAGTATAACAAGACAAAACCTTTAATAGATTAATTTGTAAAAAGCACCATCCAGGTGAAAATGCCTATTCCTGCAGTATTAACTGTGCTTGATCTATTTAGTTCTAATGAAATCTTTATATCCAGTTTTTCCATTAAATTTTTTCGAGAGGGTGAAGAAACAATTCTAGCACTGTTTTCTGAGGATTAAATTTCAGAGTTCCAGCTAATAACTAATTGATTGAAACTTGCCTGGTACTGTTGCTCTCCCTCTACGGGTGTTAGCTGTGCTTACATCCATGTGGGTTTGTAGGTTGCAGCCACAGGCAGTGAGTGGCCTTCCTTGCTCTCTTCCTTGTTTCACTTCTTGGGTCCAGATTTAGTTTCATCCCATGTTAAAGAGGTAGGACTCTTAGTTCTGCAACTGCAGGACAGCAAGGCCAGACCCACTGGGCCAGTGCCTTCACACACAAATAGTCTAGAATGTTTTCTTTGAATTATTAGACTCCTGGTATCTGCCACCTTTTGCAAAGTCCAAGATTTCCTTTCACAGGCTTGAATGGGTGTGTAGAGTGTTAACTGTTACAGTTTGTGTAAACTGTTACAGTTTCATAAGTACTGAAATGGGCAGAATCTTTAAAGAGTGTTATCTTTTTTTTTTTTTTTAATAATACTGCCTGGGCTATTTTGCAATGGTTTTAAGGTCTGTCAGTTCAACAGTGGTTACACCACTTGTACTCACTTCAGAGTATAGACTGGTAGCAAAACTAGTTTGTTCATCTTCTGTGACTCCAAATTAATAGTGTAATTTGTTCTCTGTTTCATCCCTTACAAACAAAGATGTTTTTTTCCTATCAGGAGATTTAGAATTTCTACTATATGTTTCCTTGTCCTTCATCCCTTACTTTAATATAGCACAGGTTCAGAGTTATTTTGATACAGTGCAGAGTTAGACACTTACGTTTGTAGATGTAGCTGCGTTAGAATAGTGATATCACCAGTTGGAATTCGTTGGCTCTGTAAACGTTTTTTTTTTTTTTCCAGAGTGCCATTTGTTACTTTTTTTAGATTCTTGCAAAAATTCATTTGAAATGATCAATTTCTTTTCCGTGAATTTTTTTGCTTCTGATTTAATTACCTTCTGTGTAAAATTGCAGTTGGTTTTTAGTATTATACTATATCATTTGTAATAGAAACTTACATACTAATCCAGTATTTTTATTGAATTTACAAGTATACCTGCAGCATTTCAACATGTCTACTCTTCGTCTCTGTCTAGCATCTTCAGCATTGTCAGTAGCTGTGGGAATAGTTCTGAGAATAGTTTGTGGAGCAGCAATCTACCAAAGGGATAGATCACACATTGTATTTTGGTATGGAGTGTTAGAACATTCGTTGTTTTTAATAATTTGTCACTTTGTTTAAAAGACTAGTATAAAATAAGGATTTCTTTCTTTGTTCAAACTATGAGTTTTATAGTAGCTTAAACTTTGAATATGCAATTGTAGGAAGTACCTTTTAAATTTGCATCCCCTGTAATAAATTGGGATAGTGGTTATCGACATACATAAGAAAATGTGAGAGATGAATTGACAGTATTACAGCTTCCTACCACTAAATTTATTTTATTGTATAGCACTGAAACACTAATAGTAATTTTTTAGTTGTTTTTTTAAGATGCCATCCCCTTGTAAAGTATATTTACAAAGAGTAACTCTGGGAGGCATTCTGAAATTTAGTACCAAAAACCCCATAAATTCTAAAGGAACATTTGTCAAAGATTCAGAAAAGGTTATCCCGGCATTGTGCTTTGTAACTCATGCTCACATCTGGCTTTTTTTCCAGTCAAGATAGTGTGAATTTCACATCTAATTACAAAGTGATGTTCTAATACTGTTTATTTGAAAGACTTCTTCATATCATATTATTCAAAAGACTTCTAAACTTTTTTTGCCCACATTATTTGTTTTCTAATATGTGAAAAATAGCCCCCTAATACTAGAGAATTAAAAGAAATTATAAAGGGTTACAGAAGAATTTAATCAAAACTAAGCTAAAATAACATTTAAGTGAAATATGAGACGAGTATCTTTAAAAATATTTGGAAATACTTCCTAGAATTTATTCATGTTTAAGTTAGTGTGTTGCTTCTAACTGTTAGTGTTGAATAATTTTACAGACACAATGGTGCCTGTACATTAAGTATCAATGTAGTTGCAAGGAACAAGACAAAAGAGTTGTCCTGTTCACCAGACATAAAGGTCAAACAAAAATGTCTTTAAAGTTAGATAAATATTGAAATTAAAATGATCTGTTTGTAAATGGAATAGAGGCAGAGGCTGGGTTAAAAATATTTTAAGATTTTACATGATCTTTCTGCAATTGTGCAGTACACCTTATGACTAGTTAAGATAATGTTGCTTGCTTAAAGTGTTGATAGTTTAAATTAATAAAATTGCACCTCTCTCCGGGTCAGGTTTTTTTAAAAGTATTAGAAACACTGGAGGTGTATGCATATTTGATGTTTATCTGTGCAAATGGTGTTAAACGTAGAAATTCTTGCTCTATTTTGTCAGAGGGTAAAGATAATTAGTAAATATATGGAACATGGTAGTGAAATGTGACCTAAAAAAATTTTCAAAGGAGTATAGACATAAAACAGATGAGAAATGTCATGTTCAACACACAAAGATATGCTTTATTTGGTAACAATAGAATAACTGTGTGTTTTTATACAGCAGATTTTGCAGTCAATATTTTTGTCTGAGACAAATCCAAACAAACTGATTTGTTTTCAAACTATTTTTAGAGAGTATGTGAACTTCCAAAGCAATCCCATAAATATTTAATGTTACCAAGGTCATCGATTACACAATATGTTGAATAGTCAAATATATTCATCTCCCTCTAGCTTTTAATTGGTTTCTTTTTACAGCTGAGTTTGTGAGAACTTCAGGATGGTTTGGCTGTTTACGATCTGTTTTACTTTTCTATGAGTATGTTTTCACTGCTCTTTTATCTGAGCACTGCTTTTGGTATTGTTCCCACTTACACACACAGACTTCTTTCTGGGTTTTGGTGGTGTTTTTTTTTAAACTCCTGCTTATCTTTCTTAATCTAGGGCAGCTGCCGTGTTTAGGAATGTGGGTTATAGCATAGACTCTCACATCAGTTGTATTCTTGTCCTCTGGCAGACAGGTGTATGTCAAAGCTCTTGTGCTCACGGCCCCGTCATCAGTCAAGGCTGGATGATGTATGCTGCAGCTGTAGGCAGCTGAGTTTATTTCACCATTGTAGTTGTAGGGTGTGTCCTCAGAGTCCTGCTGGTGGGAGTGACAGAGTGAAGTGGAGATTCAGTAACCTGGGTATGACTCTACAGTGTCTCACAAACATGAACGTAGACCACTTAATCGGTGAAAAGATTCCTCCTTAATGTTACTTGATTACTAAACCTATCACTGGGTAAAATTACATAGGTATTCTCTTTAACTTGGAAAGAAAAAGTTGCAGAAATTTGGGGGCAGTTTCCTAGTCAATAAAGGATTGTTTCCTTTAGCTGCTCTTGTTTGTTCTTAGTTCTGATTTTTACTGATTCTCATCCTTAACTGTTCTCTCTAAACTTCCCTTCATTTTTCAGTTTATGGAAATCAGGAGTATGCAGTGCTGGGTTAGGTCTTTTGATTGTGATTGACTTGTGATGGCAGAATGTATGGTGTTTGTATGTGGAGCCCAGTGTTTTATTTACCTCTTAGCTGCCCTTGCAGCTGCAAACTTGCAATAATTCTAATATCTAGATGGTATTCAGCATCACTGGTTTCCAGGTTTTATTTCACTCTGTATTGAGGACTTGTTTTGGTTCTGTTGTGCTGGTTTTTTCCAGCAGCCAGTCTCATTTTGATAAACTCTCTTCCCTTCAACTCATTAGAACCTTTGAAGCTATATTTCTGACCTTAATGGTTTATGGATAGACACCTCTTGCCTAATAGAATTTTCCATTCATCTGCTGTTTGTTCCTTCTTCTATACTAATTACTGATTTCTTCATCTCTTGTTGTCATGCTGATCTTACTGTATGGTTGATTATTAACTTTAGTTTTTGATTCTTCAGACATTTGTTTAAGCATAGTTTGTGTTTAGATACAGTTGAATTTTGAAGTAGATTGAGAAGCATCATGTACATGCTTCACTAAAATCAAAACAAACAGGCTACGTTTAGAAGTCAGACAAATCAGGCAACCCTGGAGGGCTTTTTTCTAAAGAAAATAAAAGGTACGTGGAACTGAACTTCACCCCTTATTATAACCTGCCTTTTGATATGGATGGAGTATAATAGCAGGGAATATTACGGTAACTAGATGGCCACTTTTCAGATACTACTAGGCTGTCTTTTCTACTGCAGTCAAAATTGTTTTCCCATAATTTGCTTACTGCACAGCATTTTTTACTTCAGACTTTTTCTGGGGATATTGTGTTTTTAACTTGCCATAGTGCTGTCCAAAGGTGATGCAGAAAGAATAAAATACACACCTTGGTTTTCACACAGAATCTGAGATCAGTCTTTCCTTGGAATATGCAAAAAAAGGAATAGGAAATAATTACAAAACCCCTGAAATATGAGAGCTGATTTATCAAGTACTCCTTTTCAAGTAGCTTTCTTTAATCAATTAACTAGGTGCTCTAGAATTTGATTTCTGTCTCCTAGAGGTTTTTTTTTTCATAGTGATCACTGGAGATGATATTTCTGTGATGTGTAGAGCTCAAAACTCTGACAAGCTGAACTAAGATAATACTGGAAGAGTGAGCTTTGAACCATACCTTTATGATAAATTTAATGTAAATGCTTGTGTGCCTACATGAAGTCTTATCCTTGCAAATGTATCTAATGGCTGCATCAACTACAGGTGTTACTGTAGGTCATACACTATTTTAAACTTTCCTTGTGACATGTAAAAGAAAACTCTAGTTTGAGTCTTGTTTGACTTGATTCCCTATAATTATTTACAAAAGCAAATGATGAAGATGTAGTTCTTCTCCCCATCAGACTGTGTGCAAAACCTGCAGGAACAGTAACATGCATGCAGTCTACTGCAACTGAAAAATCAGTTGGCTGGAAAGTTCTGTACAAGTGTTGTGGGTGTTTATGATAACAGTTTTAGAAGAGCTGTGACAAAGGAGGTTCCTTCAAGAAGAGGAGGTAGAGGTTTTATTGTAATGAGAGAGGAGAATGCAGTGGAATTTGTAAGGCAGAAAGAGACAACATACTTCATCCCTGATTATTGAGGGAAAAAAATAATGTAAGAAGTATAGGCAAGGCTGATTTGGAGTGAATGCAAAAGTCTTAAACATAATCTTAAATGGAAGCTATGACAGGATTAGAAGAAAATTAGCAAGCAAGAATGACCGCATACTTCTCATGTCTCCTGCCTTTCTTACTAGCACCCATCACCAGATTTTTGTAGCCAAGTCTAGCACTTGACAACAGAACTCCTAGCTTCCAATTGTTACATTTCCGTAGTTGTAGTTACAACACTTAGTAATCAGAAAAATGAGTAATTTAACTGGTCCTACTGCCTATATGCACTTAATAAATTTGCCATATAGATATTGTTCTATTCTAAATGGGAGGAGAAGTGATGTCCCATAAAATATTTTTGTATCGAGCTTGGTCATGTAGTGAAAGTATTCAGGAAGTCTTCTTTTTGTAACGGATGATAAGCCAGAAGATGCGTATCTGTTTTTAGGAGTCTGCTAAAAGAAATGTGCTATATTTGATCTTACGAGTAGCAAACTGTGTTTGCAGCAAGTTGTGCTGAAATAAATGTAAATAACATTTGTGTTCTGAGAAGTTATGTGTTTTGTTTCAGATAAAGGACATACTCTCAAAAGTTCAAAATAACCATGTGGGAAAATCACTGCTAACAAAACCTCTGGATTCTGACCAAGTGGTAAGAAAAAGTCTCTTCATTTCTTTTCTGTATTTAACAGGATGGTCTAAATTAATGCATATGACTTCATCTATCTTTGTCCATTTTACAGTCACTGTTCTATTGTTAAATATTAATACTAAAATTCAAATTGCTAAATATTAACAGTGCTAATCAGATACTTTCAGAATTGTTATAAAACAGACTTTGTGTTGATTCATCCACTTACTATCACAATATTTTGTATATACATACTACTGTAGCGCTATACAGATGCACCCCTAATTTTATGTAGTTTATAGTGGTTACCTGGGGATAGACATTTTAGTTGCTGAATGGGATTAACTTTAAATTGACTTCTGTAACTTTATAGATTTGAATGTTTGGATTTTTTATTGTAACACTGCAGGAAAGATTGGAAAAAATCAATGATGCGCTTCGCAGTGAGTACGAATGTCGCCGACGTATGTTAATGAAGAGGCTAGATGTGACAGTACAGTCTTTTGGCTGGTCTGACAGAGCAAAAGTAAGCTTGATGTATTTTTTGCTTCCTGTAGGTGGGAGTCTGCTACAATTCCCCAGGTCTTCCTACCAAATATATGTACCATGTAAATACACTTCCATTGCTGTTGTCTTCTTTCCAACCAGTTTCTCATCCCTGGTTGTAACATCCAAGTCCTAGATACTGAAGAAGGGAAAGGATTTGACCAGATGGCATAGCTCATCCTTTGTGACTGTTTATAGCTTCACAATTATAAATTCTAGCATCCTCTGTTGGGGCTTCTCGCTTCAAGTTCACATCTCCTCTTTCTTTTTCCTATATCCAACCCCTCCAATCAAGTAAACTAGGAGGGAACATCAGCATTTCTCATGCAGATGCAAGAGGAAGAGGAACGCTGGGCCTTAAAATAGATTGGGTGCAAAGAATGACTGCCCATAAAGTCAGTGAGATTACAGTGACTGTTACCTATCTTGGATCAAAGCTGATAAGCAGATGGTCAGTTGAACAGGTTATTTAAATAGCAGCTTGTATGGGAAAAGCACACAGTTACCTGTAATCCTTCATGTGGCTAAAATTTCCAAAATTCCAAACTGGATTTTCTCTGCTGGTATCATTTTAATTGTGATCGTTTAATTCGTACTATTTCCTAGCAGTCTGTATATTAAAAAATATAATGATTTAACCAGTCTGATATTTCTGAGCTAGAAATATATATTGTTTTTATCCAAGAGAGTAAGGAGATAAGATACAAAATATTTGTAATTCGATGAATACACATGTGGGAAGCTGGAGGCAGATGTTTTTGCTCATGAGCTGGAAGATCAACTTTCCTTCCAAAGGTTTGTGTAGAAAGCTTAAGATAGGTAAGTCTTAAAACTTCAAAAGCTTACTGAAAGTATGGATTGTTACAAGTCTTTCTGGTGTCGAAATTTGTCATTGACATATGCAGACAGAATCAGTTTCATGAAGCTCACTGAGTCTAGATGCTGCTGTGCTGCTTTGCAAAGGCTCACTATTTAATTTCTGCAGGGGTTCTGAATGCTTTTACACTGCAAGAAAGGAAGAGAAGGGCATTTAGCTCATAGAAGCCAGGAGATGTCCCTACGTGTATAACTTCCTTATAGCTGTACAAGTATATATTTTCAAGTTTAAAGTATACTTCTAAAATGTAGCTGATGTTAACTGATGAGTGAAACAGATGAAAATTTTAAGTCACTTGATATTATTCCATTCAAACAACGTGAAAAACAATGAGTACACTTTCACAATAGAACAGTAGTTTAAAGAGATTTTTAATGATGGTAAAGTAGTAAGATGATTAATTTTCCTGTCTTATAAAGACTGTTGATGTGAAATAGTATGCAGTTATAGAAATAACCAGGTTACATATTAATTCAAAATTACATACAATTTTTAATCTTTTTTTCCTTATTTCTCTTGTAGAAATATTTGTTTATAACTTCTCCAAGAAGGTTTTGGGACTTGAAAATATTTTGGTGTTGATATAATTTAGATTTTTTTTTTTTTTTTTTTAAGCCAAGGGGCAAATTGTTGTCCTTAAAGCTATTTGTTAGCTTGCGTTTTCCCACCATTAAATAGGCATTGATACCTTTCTCTGCTTTTGATGGTGTGGCATTTTTTGAGGTGGGTTTTTTTGTTTGGTTTTTTTTAAGCTTGGTTCAGTCTCCAAGAGTTTGCAGGCTGAAATGGATCCATAAATGGTGTAGTAATTGCCTAGCAAAACAGTCATGTAAAGGAACAGCGCCTGTTTGGTCCATCCAAGATCTAATTTTTCAAATCATTCTAGATGTTCCTAGAAAGTGTATGTATTTTTCTTTTTTGTTAAACAAATGAAATGTCAAAGTGTGTTTGGGAAAAATCTTACGTTCTCCCCTTCTCAGTCTTACTTCTTCATGGCTTGCACAAGTGTTTTGCTGCACTGATACATTTTAATTTCTTTCCACAAATTTGCCTTACTTTGAAGCTGCTCTGTTTTCATCACATTTAGAATTGATCTGTTAAATATGTCTGTGTAAAGCTCTTGAGAGACCAGTTTGGACTCTTAAATTTTAGTCTTTAGATATGTTGGAAAACATCAAAGAATCTGTTAGTGGATAGGGGAGTTTCCATTGTAATGGTGCTAAGTTTCAGCATCAATTAAACATAATCAGCAGCATTTTTTGTACAATGGCTCCGTCAGTATGAAGAGAATTGGTAACAACTGGCACTATATTTTGTACGATAACCTAGATTTTCAGACGTTACGCCCTGTGTTCAAATTGAAACTTACTGAGACCAGTACGTGGTTTACGGTAAGTGTGTGGTTTTATGCATAGCAAGTCAGTTGTGTTTGATTTTATCATTTAGGTAAAAACAGATGACATAGCACGAATCTATCAGCCCAAGCGCTATGCATTATCTCCAAAGTCAACTATTACATTAGCTCACCTTCTTGCTGCTCGAGAAGATTTATCGAAGATCATAAGAACAAGTAGTGGATCAACACGGGAAAATACAGTCTGTGCAATCAACAAGGTATGCTTTTTCTTTCTGGGATGTGATAAAAGGACATGGGAGTTTACAGACCTATCAAAAGTAATTCTGGAATTATACTCTTTGCGTAGTATTTTTGTTTCATTTTTGCAAGATACCTGGTGCTTTGAGAAAGGAAGGTTTGCAGCATTCCAGTAAACATTGCGGCAACTTCTTTTTTGTCTTATTACACAATCAGTCATGCAACAGCATGAAACAGTAGTCTAGTAGTCTAGATGAGAAGGAACAGTGGTGGGGGGGTGTATGTGTGTGTGTGTGTGCATGTGTAAATGACATCCTGGGTTCAGTGGAACTGCACAGCTCAACTTAAGGATACATGTGAGTCTTTCTGGTATCAGTTCCTGGGCTACCTGTTGCCAGGATTATACTGTTCAGTTTGTAAATGAGCATCTTTAGTTTATCAGTATATTACAAATCACAGAAGTTTCTGTGGAAGTGTCATTTTGCTGCAAAGTAAAATTAATTGGTTTGGCAACATTAATAAATGAACATTTTAGTGCTTGTGTATCATAAAAGCTGAAGCTTGTAATGTTAGTTTTACCATTCAAATGGTGACTAAGCCTGGTTTTATTAATCCTTTCTTTACAGATTTTTCTAAAGTTTTGTGCTTCATTTAGGTGCCCTTTATGTTTTGATCCCAAAGATTCTGAAATTTCTTAATGATTGTAGGATGTCAGAGAAAGTTTTTTTCTTCTTGAGAGGACTTTGATTGGAGTGCCTGGGACTGACCAGAGTATCTTAACATTCATCACACAGAATTTAGGAAATATGAAAACAACAAAAAGACCTACTTGGATACTTCTTTGTTCTTTAACGTAACGTTTTGTGTAACTTTGTCCAGTACGGTTTCCCTTTTTGTACACTGAGTACTATACACCAAAGTCAAGATCCCTTTTTTTTTCCTTTCTTGAAAGTGTTACTGCAGCATGTTATGTATTTTGTCCATTCCAGCTCTAATCTAAGGCAAACTGGCATTCCTTTTAGAGTTGCACATCAGTTTGCCAGTTTGTTTTTTGCCAGTTTATGGTTTTTGCCAGTTGATTGGGTTTGAACTTGAACTTTGAAATTTAAATAGGAGAGCCGAATCATAAGGAGTCTTTTCTATATGAATATATTTATATATTTATATTTATATATTCATATATGTTATATATATTGCTTATTATAATACTAATACTTCACATGCATGTAGTTTTCTTCATAAAGATTTCACAAAAGTAATATGAGCTAGCTAGTTGCAGTTATTTAAATTTTACAGGTGGAAAATGGGATCACTTTTAGAGTTCTGTTGTGTTGTGGCAAGTTACAAGGACAGGAAATAGGGATTCTGCTGTCACGCTCCACACCAAGGGGACCATATTTCCTGTAAAGACCAGGCAGCATGTCTTTGTTCATAGGACAAGAACTCTGTGTCACTTCAAGTTGTTATTTTTTTAAACTAAAAATGATCTGGTTTTCAATATAGGTTCTGATGGGGAGAGTGCCTGACCGTGGAGGCAGACCAACAGAGATTGAACCACCTCCTCCTGAAATGCCTCCCTGGCAAAAAAGACAAGAAGGTGGTGGAAGAGGTGGCTGGGGAGGGGGTGGTGGTGGTGGAAGGGGCAACTGGGGGGGTGGAGGAGGTAGAGGAGGAGGTGGTGGTGGTTTTGGAGGTGGGGGTTTCAGAGGTGGTGGAAGAGGTGGTGGTGGCTTCCAGGGTGGCAGGGGAGATTATGGTGGCAGGGGAGGTTATGGTAGCAGGGGAGGCTATGGTGACCCATATGGTGGGAGAGGAGGGGGAGGATACCGAAGATACTAAAATACTGTAAATAGTAACAGAGTAACTGGCAAAATATAGTGGTGGTGTTTACCGGTATCAGGAATTTAGATACATTAACCTGGGTTTAGGTTAGAATTAAGTATGACCATATGAATCATTGCATTAGACCAACTGATGTTGTCATTGAATTCTTTTAGTTGACTGAACAGAACTTTTGTACTAAAATGTGATGGCTAAAGTCCTTGTTTTTCGTACTGCTCATATGGTGTTTTTTATTATGTCATTTTATTTAAAATAAGCCTCAGAAAACTGAATAAAACCCTTTCTAAACAAACAAAAAATACATTATTTAATATTCAGGCCTCTCTAATTATTGCATGTTGCATGTCCACTCCCCTGCTCCAAAATGCTGTGTAGAAAAAACAAAATGGCCTAAGAACCAGATGGAAACAGTTTTAAAAGACTCTAGAATGCTGCATGCAGGTTTTTTCTCTTCATCTAGTTTTCATGTGAGACATATAAATTAATTTTTTTTTATGTCAAATGTTAAAATCCTTAAGGCTTTTGTCAAAATTATTGTTAGGTTTCTTACTCTTCCAGAACTTCACATAAAAGTAACATTCTGAATTAGTACTCTACAGACACTAATAAATTCAGGTTGTTTTGTGTGTTCATAAATGTAGTGGAGACTATTTGAAGGTCAGAGTGTATACCATAAATTCAGAGTCATGGTGAGTTTTGATTTTATTTTCATTTTATCTGTTTTCCATTTTATTGGTGTTTCATAAAAATATTTTAAGACCAGATTGGGCAGCAAACTTCTGCAGCCATCATGTCTGGTAAGAGTTCATTTATATACTCCTTCTGAATCAGCCTTGAGACATAAAGGTTGAATAAGCTGAGCTTCTTGAGAAAGAACATACCATTTTTTTTTTTTTTTCCTCTCCTCTGCCTGCTCTGTGTTTGGGAATCACCAACTGCCCAGCTAATAAAAACATCCCATACAGTAGTTGCCCTTCCTCAGTGACTTCTCTCTCTCACTCTGCCAGCTAATTGGTCAGATAACCTAAAAGAAACTCTGTCTTGATATGGTATGAGTGCCATCTTCACAGTGTTACTTTAGAAGGAGGAGTTGGCTTTCATAAAATTATGGCTGTAAATACATGTAGACAAGAACTAAATTTAGAGCTATCAGTTAAAGACAACAGTTTCTGTTGTCTGGTGTCCTGAGTACAGAGGTGGAACAGGGAGGTGATGTCTAGTATATACTCATGACAGTGTTTATCAGGGTCAGGTTACTAGAGGGAGATTTGGGAAGGCATCTGACTAACCTGGGGGTGTCTCTTGATCGCATAACACAGAAACCTTGAAGTACTTTTGAGTATGTAGCTGTAGGCTTAACTGCAGGTTGAACTTTAGGATTTGGTTTTAGTTTTATAGTCCATAGTTACGAGTTCTTTCTGCACAGATTTCTTACTGGTGTCCATATTTGGTACACTTTAAAGATGTTATTTTACCTTCAGGAATGTGTGCATCATGTCCTGTTTCATAGGTAGCTTTGTGCATGAATGTAAAGCTCTGTTCAAAATCAAATTATTATCTCTTTCAAAAGCCTATGTCAGACTTTATTAATTAACCACCAACTACCTTTTCATTTAAAATTTTAATCAAGATAAAATTTGTAAGTTTCTCTCCTGTTATTTCCTCTCAGATCTTAGTCTGCTTGTGATGTGATAGATGTGGCCTTACCTGTGCTTTAGGGTCCCAGCAGATGCCTAACAAAAAAGGGCAGTAGTTTTCCTTGCTGAACGTGTTAGCTTGGGTGTGAACTCTTGAAATAAGGGGCTTAACTTCACCCAACTGCTAGCAGTATAGTTCCTTTGCCAATTTTTTTCTACACTCCTTTCTGGCCTCAGCTATTGTCAGCCTCTGCAGTCATTATGGAAAGACCCTCATGGGTCACGAGGGAGCATAGTACTGGTTTTCTTGCTTGTGAGCTTGGTTTTTGCCTAATGCTTTGGAATAGCTCACAAATTTATCACTTACCAAGTGAGATTGCCGGCCTTGGAGGTTAAGTGTTAGTCAGCAAAGGATTGGAGAGAGTAGTTTTTAACAACCAGAGCCTTAATATAAAATTCTTTTTGCTCATCCAGTGTTGTTTTTAGCTACACATAATTTCCAAACAGCAGTCAAGCATTTAGCTTCACCAAGGAAATATGCTAGGAAAATCAAACGGCTGATCTGTGCATAAAGATTTCATCAGTCTTTTAAGATATGAAGTTGCGCTAGTTTAGTTGAACTGTTGTAACTGTATATGTGGATGTGCCTTGGTGGCTTTACACTCATCAGTTTATGCTGTTGGTAGCAGGTGGGACGGTTCTGGATGAAATAAACCATCACGGGAACCAGCTGTGTGCCCACATGTAATTCTAACAGTTAAATTATTTCAGTATTATACTTCAGTTATATTTATGTAGACTGTGTAAAAGATGGAAATTTAAATAGGTTGGAGATTTTTTAACCTGGGCGCTTCATTTTTTCTTAAATAATTCCAAAGCATGAATGCAGGAGTTGAAAACTGAAGTAAGCACCACCACATTTCATAGAGGTATCCTTTTCTGTCCTCTGTTGTCAGAATGTATGCTTTTAATTTATCAAAAGATGCAATAATACCATGAAAGTAATTGATTTAAATTTCTTCTCAAATTTTGTATGTTTATCTTGGAAAAAAGTATTTTCAAAAATTCTGTTGTAAGTAAAAGATTTTCATATATATGTTTGTGAGCATTTTTGTGTTTATTCACACTTAGTGAATATCTACCTGAATATTGTTTTGTTTGATCAAGAATTGAAAAATAGATGAGGAGTTTTTTCAGGATTTGAGAGTGGCACCTTTATTAACAGCTGTAAACACTGAGGAATAAAGTACTGTATTTGAAGTTATTTGTATCACTTGTGTAGTGTGATTTGGATCCACTATCATATGTTCCTCCTGTGTTTATAAGGAAGAATTCCTGCTGGTATTTACAAGTGATGGAACTTACCTTTTATGATAATGAAAAATTTTGACCAAAACTGAGAAGGCTGTAGATAACAATATAGGAAGATTTCAACAGACAGGGCACATCACAAATATATCCCTATTACATTGTCTGGGATTACTAACGAATCTCAGTTAAATTTTATCTTAGTACAACAATAATTACACAGGTCTGTATGATCATTACTTTTGTCTTTATGTAAACTAAGGAAATATACTCCAATTACTTCTGAAGATTTTTTTTTTCATTTCTATAATTATGAAGTAAAACAACTTGTTTTGTATGTGCAAGACTATAGAGCAGATTTGCTCATATAAATAGGAATTGCATTTTCAGTGGTTAGTCTGCACTCCTTGTCGTCTTCCTTCACCTCCCTCAGATGATTGAAGATAAATGAATGAATGTTCATTACCACATATAAAAACATCTTCTGAGATCAGGTATTTTGAGGTTGACTACAAGGTAAAGAATAACAAGTCTTTAGGGTGCTACAGTGCTGCCTGTGTAATAGCCAGCATGAGCAGACACTGCAGAAGCCTGGGTTAAACTTGGTTATCATGCTGTGAAATCTTTTCAGAATTAGCATTCTTAACAAAAGTGAGAGATTGTGCTAACAAAGAATTGTGATTTGTAATACTTGGAATAGTGAGTAGCAAAACAGTGTCAGTACTGCGTCAACTGCTAAAATACTGAAAGAATAATCTGCAAATACCTAGCTTCCTAAGATGTGTTGGGCAGTGTTCCGAGGCTTGCCTCACAGAAGGTGAAGCTCGACTGGGGACTCTGGTACTGGGTTAATCCTGCAGAAGTGTCTCAGATGACAGGGTCAAGGAGGATGAATATAGGTTGTTTAGATCTCTTTGAGATACAAACTCAGAGGCATGAAGTGCAGTTTTAATAGTTTTTCTATTATAAATATTAAACTGAAATCTTACAATTTATATAAATTTTTTACAATCTATACACTTTTTTAATCTTCTCAAACAGCATTAAAACAAAAATTTTTCAAGTTGACAAAGAGATCAGTTACAACAAAATAACAGATTGCTACTTAACAAAAACGTATTTCCAGGAACATATATAAGCTACTTTAAAGGTAGTTGTGTTTAATCTGAATATGAACAGTAGCCCTGCCTTGTTAATTATCATATTAATCTATTTACTTTTACCTTTGAATGATCAGAATTCACACTTAAACAGTAGTTGGGATGAGGGGACATGCTCGGTTTTTTTCTTCCTTCCTGTATATACATGAAACAAAGCTGAGCCTGGAGAAGGAATAAAAGTGAGTGCTTTTCATTTAAATTAGCCATGACAAGATGAATTTGAATATCACTGTTATCTAACATAACTTTTAAACAGCACTTAGTACTTTAATTGTATCTTTTTTCGTAGCATCAAGCAGCTTGACGATTAATACAGATGTGATTTTGTTCAGTACCTTTGTCAGTTTTAGCAGTATCCCTGTAGTCAGTTTCTGCCATTAGTCTTCCATAGAGAAAAAAGGAAGTTCAAAAAAAAAAATAAGAAAGGACTACCACCATTTAAAAAAAAAAAAAGAAAAAAAAAAAAAGAAAACTGTAAGGGACTTTGGGCAGAGAACCTGAAGGTACTTTGAGAACTGTGAAATTCCCCAGGTATCAACTGACTTCTTTGAAGCAGGAAGTTTTCAGCATACATGAAGCACCACATACTTGTTCTGTAAGACATTCCTGCAAACACATCCCTTTTAAGTCATTCAGATCATTTGTAGGAACAAGAAGGTAACACAGAGAACATTAAATTAGCATTTAAGACTGTAGACATCTATGGTCATAGCTCAATTTTGAGTATTAAGTGTTCAACCTAGTAACACAGTAGCCTTTGGGCCAGCTGCTGATATTAGGGAATTTTCTCTTTAAAGAAAAGCTTGTTCATCATCTCCACCTCCCAGCCTAGAGAAAGTATACGCATACACACAAATTCTATTAGAATCCAGAGTTTAGACCAGAAGTGAGCAGTTATCTTACCTGCACAACAAGATAGGAGTCTTAGCTGCTTTTTTGGGGTATTTTCGAAATTCGTGAAAATATATTCAAATTTTATCTTGTTTATTTTAATTGTTGCAGAAACAGACTTTTATACCTTAAACACCTATTAGAAATATGCCTTGCTGTAGTTCCCTGAATGGAGGACAAAATCAAGAAGCTTACAGAAAATGAGCAAAGCAAGTTTGCAGACATGACCTGAATGCCATTCTGACTGCTTCATTGATCAAAGTGCAATTCCATGTTAATTGTTAATAAATTCAGGTTTAGTGTATGAGGAAAAAAAGCTGCACAATCTTCACAGCTGCTGGTTTTTGTCCTATGCATTTTAGTTATTTACAGTAAGGTGACAGAAAATCTACTACTACTACTACTATTTCCCTCCATTTGTTTTTACTTATACATGGAGATGCAAGCACAATCCAAGTTCAAAACAAGAATTTACAATCACTAAACTGACAAGTAGTTTCAAACAGACTTTTTTTTTTTATAAATAAAGCGTTCATAGATAACAACTAAATTGTGGATGGAATGTACATTTATACCACTTTGAACACAAAGCACACATGCCATTGTAATAGGTTGACTAAATTTCAATCTACAAAGGACTTTGGAGGAGCATTAAGTAGACTATCTACAAAGTCCTAAGTTTCTGATGTTTAAATGTGTGATGAGAAATCCCTGTTTGATAAATGCAAGCAAGTTTTATACAACTGTATGTGTACAGATTCTCTTGAAATGCAAATGCAATTTTTAAATTGGCTGTTAGGACAAGTAGATTTATCAGTAACTTGACAGACTGTTTTGTTGTCTCTTAACAGTATGTACACTTTGTAGCTTTAAGAAAACTGAGTTACCTCCCTAGCACCTTTTACTATACAGAATTTACACATGGAAGAGCACACTCAATCTTGACTCTTTACCTAAAGTGCATGTGAAATTGAGGAGAGAGAAATGGAGAAAACTTGCTTAGAACCAGAAGACGTTCGGAGCTCTAGAATACAGTAACTGTTGCACTGGGATTACTGTACAGTTTCCCTCATATTATGGCCCTCAAGGTTCTAATCAACAATGATGTCCACCTTGACATGAGAGAAAAATAATGAACCTTGTCCCATATCTACTGTATGTGGACAACAAGTTACCTGTTAAGCCAATAAGTAGGGCTAAGTGTTCCAAGCTGTGGCACAGAACACAAGAATGGAAGCAGTATTCAGTGTAAACTCTCTATAGTCTCATCTATTTTACTTTAACAAAGGTAGGCATTTGAGCAGCAGGACTTCTAAAGCTCTGAAAGAGGTTTAAAAAAATTGTCAGTTTATCTTAAAGTAAGAATCAAATAATCAAATATCACTAGCTTAACTACTTATTTTAATATTCTTGTTAAACTTTGGAAATAAAGATGACAGTTCGCTTCATGATTGTAACTGGTTTCAACCACAGTGAGAAGGAACTGTTTCTCTTAGTGGAGTATTTCTAGTTTTACTTAAATACTCAGATTTATTGAACATTTGTTTCTACAAACCTGAATTTAGGCCAAATCTGAGGTGACACAGTTGTGAATAGCTACTCCTAGAGTAAAGTGTGCTGCTGGCAGCTAAGTCACTGGGGAATCCACGTGGTCTTAATCATGCACAGAAACTTCGTTAAGAATGTCACTCCTTTTAAAAGCAAACCCAGGAGGTACTATTTTCATTGCACAGGTAATGCTAAATTACCTTAAAAAGTCAAAGGAATGGAGTTATACAATCAGGAGTGTATGTTTAATATGGAAATGTGTTGAGTAAAGAATATTTCTGTTAACATCCTTCAGACTGTCTCTCCAGTTCACTTGGTAAAGCAGCTTTATCACAACCCCTCCTTCAGTCTTACATTCTTCCATAGGAGATTTCCTCTCTAGTCTGCTAGGAGCAGTCTCTGTGTTGTAGGTTGTCAACAACATGGTTTCTTCTCTGGATTGTGAGAGATTCAATTGTTTTATGTGCCTGGTCCAGTTGGATCTTTAAACCTTCATTGTCTGCCTTTAGAATATTTCTTTCCTAAACAAAAAAATAGAGAATGGTATTTTAGTTTGAATTTGTTTTAGGACTGTCTGGTTGTATGTTTAGGTTGACTGGCATAAATGTTAAGTTGGCGTAGCTCTTATCAGTGGAACAGAACCAGTAACTTATATGACTGTTTCCGTAGTCACTGTTGTATCCTTTGTGTAGACTCTTAAAACTTTACAGCAGCTTGTATCTGACAGTCATGTCCACAGCCTGCATTTACCCACCCTCCACTGCTCCTCTCAGAACAGCAGTACTCTAGGGGAAACAGGAACACAGCTCACACTCCACTGCTCTACTAATGCAGAAACTGATGCACAATGATCTAAGACATTAATCTATAACGTCTGTTGCTGTTCAGTAATTGAGGTCAGGATCTGCTGACAGAGCAAGGACGAGTGTAAATTGTGGGACGCACATGAATGGGACATTCTTACAAGTGCATCCACACTTCACATCCTTGTCTATATTGAACGTACAGTTGACTGAAAGAGAAGTGGTCTGTACTGCAAGATTCTTCCTAATTGTCTTGTCTCTGTTTTAATAAACGAATCATCTTTCATGAAAGATGAGCTTACTTTCTCAACAGCAAAGTTATACTGATCATTCAAAGATCAGGCTGTGGTCCTGTTGATGGACTGTTTCCATGTTGGTCCATCTCAGAATAGTGACAGTAATGAATAAAGTATGAAAATAATTTCACCTTTGTTCCTCATAACCATATCTGGATCCATCAGTCACATTGTTGATATTGTGATAATCTGTCTGAAAAGGTGTTGTTTCTACAAACCTGAATTTGGGCCAAATCTGAGGTGACAGTCTTATGAATAGCTACCTTGTCAGAACACTTGTAAAGTGAGCCACAACTGGGCTGATGCAGGTGAAATCTAGCAAGAGGCATCACGTCTTGTTCACACAGCGAAATTTCTTGGTGACTTAAAGTTATCAAAAAAAAGAAGGGATTCACTGTCAGTTGAACAAAAGCAGAGCTCCCCAATCTCCCCGCCCCATATATTATGTCACTTAGGGGAGCAGAGGCCACCAAAACTAGAAAGAAATTCCGGACTATGTTACTCGTTTTATGGAGTAACACCCTGTCCTAAACGATTGGATTATGTTCACATGCTTGCCTGTCCCTTTTAAGACTGACAGGGATCAGTGTAATCATAATAAGGGCTTCAAAATTCATTCCATAAGCCCTATACTAAAGTACTGAAATTTATGCTTGAAGTGAAGCATTGCTGGAGGTAAAGTGGCTAAGAATTTATGATGCCACTCATGGATTGTTCTGGCAATTGTATCAGTTGTTTTATGTGCCTGTTCCAGCTGGATCTTTAAACCTTCATCATCTGCCATAATTGCACTGGAGTAAGGTGACAACTTCCCACCCAGCCACTCCCCCACAGCCTCCAACCACTTTACGGTACTGTTGTGTAAAGCAGAATTTGTTTCATCATGTATGTACCTGCTCAAGTTCCTGGTATGAGGGTTTACAGCTGTGATGCTCCTCCTTCACTTTCTGGCTGGAGTCCTTGTTTTCCCATTTAACATATGCCTTTTTGCGGCCTAGAACTGGGCTTGGACATGGGGATGGTGGAGCTGCCTGGAGATAAGGATTTTCTGGCATCCTATGTTCTTTCTTCTCTGTCTGCCTACGAGATACATCACCAGCCAGCAGTGCAGGATCAGTCTGTGTACCTTTATGAACCACAGCTGGTTTCAGTCTCACTGAGATTTTCTGAGCTGAGGAACCCATAAGCATAATGGTTCGGTCCTTGCTGTCTTCATTGTGTTCCACTACTTCTCCATTAGGAAATGTGAATGGTCCTTCTTCATGTCCTGTAGAATATATATGGCAAATTGAGTCAAGATCATATCCCAGGAAAGGAGAAACAGAAGGCACAGTAATTAAACATGATTTTAATGAATAAACCAACATTTGTTCTTTATTGATTTTACATTCATTGCTCTCCAAAATAGGTGTCACTGAAAATTTCTCAATGTTGTGTTTCCTGGAACAACTCTTTGCCCTGTCTCAGTAACATAAATATGGATCACTAAGAGGAAAAGAGGTGTACCATCAAGGTCACCTAGAGAAAAACCTCTATATGGCTAAGAGGTTTTTTTATAGACCAGTGATTGGGCTGGAAGATTAAACCTGGGTGTTAGTTCAGTGTCATGACAACTTGCAGCTCTAAGATACAACTTATCTCATCCACTTTATAAAGGTGAAATAATGACATTTTTGATTTTACATTGCTTTTGTATAGGTTATCCTAAAATACTTTTGCAGTTAAAAGTAAAAACTAAGCAGGGGAAGGAACCACGCAATGGTAGAAGCAGTGGCAAAAGATGAGATTAAAGGATTTTAAAACAAGATCCGTTTCACATAAAGTAATTTTGGTTGGGAAGAAAACAAAATGAGACCGCATGTTCAGACACGTGCGGGGAAAGCACAAAGTCAGTCCAGTAGCTGCTGCAGGCTCTGAAGAATTAAATGAGGATTTGGATGAACAGATGAGGCTTACACCTTCAGCCAGACCTGAATTCTCATTCTTCAACACGATGTAGCACTGAGAGGTACCACATTCTGGCGCACTGGGTGATGATGGGGCAACACACCGCAGTTCAATCTCTCTATAAGCGTGACATCCCACAAGGTGGTTATCAGGCAGTGCTGCAGCCACAGAGATGTACATGGTCAGTTATCAAGAGAAATTGGCTGCACTGTGCTCCATGTAAGTGCTAATAAGAAGCCTGAGATGGAATCCAGCAATATGAATCTTAAATACAACAGAAAAGATTGATATCAAAGTGGCAAGAAGTAGATTTGAAGAACATTAGATACAGGCAAAGAGCAGGAGAGAAATGCAAAGACAGTATGGAGAGAGTTGGAGCATCAAATTCAAAAGAAAAATACAAGTAGCCTGAAGTCTTATTCAAGGACAATACTTCCTCCTTTGGAGGCCTGTGTGGTAGTACACAATATGAAAAGTTCATACAGCTTGTTTGATATAAGGAGAAAAGAACAGAGAGGTGTAGATTTTTCATTTCCAATTAAATGGAAGATGGATGGACAAAGAGGAATTGTAGATTCAGCTACTGAAGTGGAAAAAATAAACATAATTAGCTCTTGGCTTTCCTAGCACACATATACATAATCAAACTGACTTTATAAACTCCACATTGAAATCTGAGTCAGAATGGTGAAACAGTGCAGTAGCCACTTAATGTGACTTGTCACAAGGTGAGAGTTAAGGGAACCTGTCAGCTGTTCAGTTCATGGCATCTAGTTCTCATGAGAATCTGGCAGAAGATTTACTCAGTTTCTGTGGAATTTGTGCACCACACATTGTGTAGTGTGACAAGAGATCTCCCAGAAAAGGAGTCCTTATTCAGACTAGAACTGGAACAGTGTTACTTGGTATTGGCTCACTTATGCCTGGTTCTAGTTTATATGTTGATAAAACACTGCAGTTAACTAACAAAACCTAAAACAAAGCTGTACAACTCAGCTTTAAAAGAAAAAGGAGCAAAGGAAAGATTAGATATTTTGATCTTTTAAATGTGATCTTTTCTCACCATGGAATTGCTCTTTGACTCCTACTGGGCAGAGGCTTGAAGCAAGAGCAGATGTTGGGCTGCTGTCTGCAACTGAAGTTTTGGGTCTTCTCTTGCACTCTATCACAACCAGATCTTTACATTGCTTGTGACAGTTCATTCCGCAGTCTGTAAACAAAACAAAGTTTACATGATTCGGTGGCTCTGTTGTAGCATCTAAGATCAGCTCTCATACTGTGTTGCCTCCCCAGGAAGCAAGAAAGCTTCTTTGGTGTTCTCTACATGCGTTACCTGTAACTACGGTAAACAGACCAACGACATCTCTTTGCTCTGTAAGTCTAAAACTCCTTTTCATTGTGAAAATACAAAATAGCAATATTCAGTCACAACAGCATCCTGACTGTAGGAGTTGCAGAGAAAGCAGATACCTGTATGAGGAAGAAAACTCTGCAAAATACATGTGAACGTGCTGTACAGTTTTTAGTGTTGGTGTTTGCGCCCACTGGAATAGAAGGGTCTGTTCCCAAACCCTCTGAATTCAGTGACATTTTGCAAAGGGTTAAAGCTATCAGTTATGAGTTCCTTTATCTTTCTTCTGGACCATCTGTCTGTCATACTAGTCTTGAATCAGTCTTCTCCTCCCTGAGACATCAGATTAAATAGGTCCATAGACATAACAGTGGATCTCAGGATGATCAGGTTTGTCACCCACCATCAATTATTGACTAAAATTAGCAAAGCATAAAATACCTTACCTTTGCATCTGTATCCTTGTTTAATGACTCCCCATAGCTGAAATTCAAACAAACAGAAAGACTGTGTATTACTATATTTCTCTGCACATTTGATACCTCCAGATATAAAAATCCACTAAAAGCTCCACTCACTTCTAAGTTCTGAGCACCTGCAGAATATCTTGGCTTTCTACCCTTTTAATGGTAAGGTCAAAATATGAACTATTTACTTCTTTAGCATAAGGTAAACAGAATATTTTATGTGTGTTCCTCAGTCACAGATGAAATACCTTGAGCTAGTCTCTAATGAATAAATCAGTAGATCTGACAGCCCCCAGAGAAGTTACAGAGCCAGAGCAGATGGAGAATTCTATCTCAGCACCCTTGTTTGATCCCAGCTAAACTGGGGATTGGTAGAAGAGTCAATTTTAATAAATCTTTCAGTGCCATAGGCAGGGGACATGTCATGTCTGTACTAGGACATGAGTTCCAACAGCCCCATGGAGTGGAAGGCTCTGGATTTGGAAGTCTTGCCTGAGACTGCAGTGACACAACTGAACACCACAAGGTAGGAGCCATGTTTAGCAGACAATAGTACTGCCAAGAGGGGTGTAAAGGGTACCTTAAATAAGTACACAGGCAGAAGCCTGGTGTTCTATGTAGCTTCACTGGCATTTTATATAGGTCCATTTCTGTATATGACACATAGTGATTATGAGATTAAAAAAAGCATTATTTGAAACAACATTAACATAATTTACTAAAAAGTAAAGCTTACAAATCCAGCACAGTTGTCGCAGAAAGTAGGCCTTAAGTAAGTGGTCTCTTGGAAGTTGTGAGCAAAGCCAAGTCCTAATTTGGAATAGATTGAGCTAGCCCTCATAAAGTAAGCTGTTATTTCATCCCTGCTAATCAGACCTTCCCTGAAAATAAACAAGAAAAAGTTGTTTGAGAGACATACATTTTCTTAAAAGCATAAGGAAAATTAAACGTATCTTTCTTCACAATTCATAATGGCAATAGTTTTCTGGGCCAAAAACTACAGTGATCTCAGTAATCTTGTCAACTGCTCCCAAAGGCTACAGAAGCTTATCTACACATTTAAAATGCAGCCTGTAAGGATAAACGAAATTCTGCATATGTGGTGCAACCTCAAAACTACTTCATAGAAAACCTCTAAATAATCACTATTTGTTTTTCCAAGCTTTAAAATGTTAAGAAAAATGTTCTTAATTTGACCAAAATATACATTTGCCAATTCTCTATTTTTGAAGGATGGGTTCATCCTAGGAAATTTCTTTAGTAGTATATACTGAGTATCATTCAAAAAAACTATTTGTTTCTCTATTATCTGTTCTTCCTCCTACATCAACCTGGTTACCACTGCTGTAAGTTCATGAAGATGTAATTCAAAACACAATTAGAAGATGCTTTTGTCAGTTACGTTTTCACTTCTATTTGTGGGTGAAGAGGATGATTTTACCACCCTAATGATAAAAATTAAATTTAAACACAAAAACCCAAAAAACTCTCCCAAAACAAATGCTACAAAATTGATAAGCAGAACTAGGTACTCACCAGTCCTTAGCCATTACACAAAACGAGAATGGAAAACTGGTGGCTATCTTTTCAAATTCTTCCTGGGAAATGTATCCATCCTGATCATGGTCATAATTTTTGAAGACAGACTGTGTAAGATAATGAGGATGGGCTGAATTACCACTTTAGAAAGTCTCCACAATATTTGTGGATTTCCTCTCCTGCTTTCTCCCAGTATCTATTAAACAGTGCAACAGTCTTAACTGCTTTTTCTGCTTGAGACTAAAGAAGCATTATGATTTCTTGATTTAAAGCAAAATATAGATAAGTCAACATAGGCTAGAGTAAATGCTTCACTACACAATGACAGCTCTTTTTTAGTTTTGTTTTAAGATCATTATGTCTAGGCCTACATATACAACTTGTACTAATGCTCTCAATTGGTGCTCTCAGTGATGATCTCTGTAGTCATATCAATGTAGCTGCCTAGCTTATTTCATCAGGTCAACGTTATGTGAAAATTAGTTATATGACAGAGTTGTCATGTAGACACATATTTCTATGTGTGGAATGACATCACTGTTTGTCTCTGGCCCTAAAGCAAGGAGCACACCTAGGCCAAATTAGAAATATATTCCAAAACAGCATGTATCAAAGGATACCTAGCAATATCAGAAGTGTTTAGAAGGAAAACAGATGAAGCAGGGATGCAAAGACAAACTTTACCTTTCTTTCCCCATCAGTTTTGGAAACAGTCACCTGAGCTTACATGATGGTTTCCAGTAAAGCCAGTGACCCAAAAGATAGAGAAAAAGCAATGGCTGCTAGTAACAAAGCCATTGAGAGGTCCACTTTCAGACTCCACCAGTGACATGATGTTGGAGTCCCTGGTAGAAATGGACTCCCTGGCTCCTTGGAAGAATGATTCTGGAATTACATAAACCAGCATTCACATTCCCCACTGGCTCCTTAGCCATTTAAGGAATTTCCTTCCATGCCTCATGGGCCACTGCTGCTATTTACAGCTAGGCAGAAATACCTATTTCTGAGGACAAGTGCTTACAAACTCAGCACAGCTTTGAATGTGTCCAGTATTTTTTCCCTTTGAATTTTCTCATACCTAGAGATTAAGGCTACAATTTGTAAGGTAAATGGGCCAACCATACTTACATCTACCATCCTCTGAACATGTTTGCTGATGGTTTTTGGATCAGGTTTTGGGGCTACTCCTGAGGCCCAGTCTGCAACTACTGGTGGTCTGGAAGGTGTCAAAGGCTAGAATTAAGTGAATGGGACTTCATTAGTACCACATGGGAAGATTTTCAGTACTACACTTCTTTCGTTTGCAACAATAAACTATGTGATGCAGGACTGAAGAAATGGCCTGTTGGACCCAGCGTCATACTTTTGATAATTACGTGGTACTTCAGAGGAAGCTCTTCCCCGAACTGTCCAAAACAGTGGCCGTTCCTTAAATTGTCAGAGTTCACTGACAGCCCTATAAATTCACAGTCTTCCATATTTATAAAACAGGAACAAAACTACAATGTAACACTCACGGGTTTCATCATTTGAATCACATATGAAGTCTTCATTTGAAAGACTCAATATCAAGTGCCAAGATTGAGCCTGATGTCATGTCTCTACACAAGTAACTTCATTTTCTGTTTGTGTTCGTATTATAAAACCTGATATGGTGTCAACTATTCCATATACTCTATCTTAAGCTTCATCATCAACCAAACAATTTATGCTTTAACAGATTTTGCCCAGTCTATAAAGCTGAAAAGTTTTCAGTTTAGCATAAAATAAAATGAATGCAAGGGATAAAAGTTACATTACTCATAAAAAAAAGTCTTTTTGTTAAGAATCTGTAAAGGCCCTTACGGCAGCTCGGTGACTTCGTGGCTCTCGTGCATATGAAAGCTCATAAATTTCATCTTCTGTGTAGTAAAGATCAAGGGACAGCTGAAAACAAACACAACATTAGTTTAATCCCAAAACAGTCACTACTACTTGATAAACTTGTTCCTGGCATGCATTAGTTTTTTTGGTGGATTAATTTTTAATTTAGGTTGCACCTAGAAAAATGCACTTGAGCTGCACAGGTGTTCACAATGATTTGAAATGAGTGCATTTCTAAACTCCAGACTGTTATTTCCATTATCTGGAAATCCATAACATTACACAGCTACAGTCATTAGCACAGCAAGTGACTGTAGGCATAATTAGCAGTCAGTTAATAAGTAACCTGAAAAAAACCTGTTACTCCCATAATATTCAAGTGGTCTATCATGCAACAAAGCACAAAGTACCATTCCAATGAAACTGTCCATCAACTCAAATTCTCAGAAAATTCTTGTTCAAACATGTCATATTTATCCAATCCAGCTGTAACCATGTTGAACTAAGAAGTACATAATGAGGATAAAAGATGGATTTGCATATATTTAGTGAGAAACTTTAGCTGTCAACAGCAGTAAAGTGAGAAACATTACACCTATGGAAATAAATGAATTTGAAAAAATTATCAAATGTATATCTTTGCTTTTGCATGTGTCCTGGAAAATAGTATAGCAAATATTTTATTGACTGGAAATAAATTTTAAGCTAAGATTGTAGACTGGTAACATGACACTTTTTGAATATTTACATGAAAATATTCACACTAGACATGCAGTTGAATAGAAAGGCCAGACATAAATGTGTTACAAGCCTCAATCTATGGCAAATCCAAAGAAAATATAAACTTGTTACACAGAGTCAAGATCATGGCAGTCATGTATATAAACTAAGAAACCAAAATATGCTATTTTATCCAATGAATAACCTTACTCAAATTGCAGATATGCAATAGCTTTCTGTGAACAGCTGCAAGAATTACTGTTGTCGTCATAACAGTGAATAATTTTAGATTCTTGGGGAAATCTTAAAGTAGTTTCTGACACTCAAAAAACAGAAGTCCAAATGTTACCATACTTCTGTGAATTATTGACCTATGCGTGTAATTACTAATACCTCTTCAAACTGATTTGCCTGCTAATGGGAAAGCATATGACTAAAGGAAACAGAAGGAGAAAGACTGTTGGAAAAATCAGGGAACAAACAGGAAAATTATGTGCCCTGGAATATTAGCAGATTAGAAGCTCCTGCTTTAAATTAAAAGAAATACTTTATTTCACGTCCTGCCATATATAGCTGCACAAAATTGTGGCCAAAGTTCTACATATCTGTAATAGCCATTTTTATAAAACATTATTTAAAAAAAAAAAGGGGGGGAGGGACTTACAATAATTTGAGACAAAACATTTAAAACATTTAGCAGGAAAAAATTCACCACTTGATGTAGCTCTATTTCAGGCCCTCGGCATATGTGCTTAATTTCACACACGAGTGCTCCCAGGGAGAACAAATAACCTGAAGCACATAAGCATTTTTATCTATTAGCTTTTTACTGAAATAGGTCTTGTAACCAGAAAGTGGAAGCAGCCAATCTAGTTTTCCAAGCTGACTACTTGTTAAGGCCAAACAAAACTGAGAAACAAGAAAGGTAGATTTAGTATTTTAATACAAGGTAGTATTTTAACTTACTAGGAGAAGCTAAAATTATTGTTGTGACATAAGTATCGATTTTGTTAGTAAAATGGCACTGACTAGATATGACTAGAAGAGTAATACAACAACTATATTTGACTAACATTTATGTCAGACAGTTTTTTTAGTACCAGAAGAAACTTGGCGAGAAATGTGGTATGTTTAACCCTACACGTCTTGAAGGACTGAACTTTTATGTGAAAGTTTGCATGTTCAACACAGGGAAGCTTTGTATGCAATCTTTTGCCTCCACGGTGCATCTAAGGAAGCTTTCTACCTCTCTCCCTATTTAGGCTTAATTAGCAGAGGATTCAGAGTGCTTCCTTAGTGAAAGTAGTGAAAGAATGCATAATACTATAGCAAAGCAGAAATAAACATTTCCTTCCCTTATAGAAATAATTGGAAGCATACTGCTGAACTGGCACCTCTACCCTTGCTGCCAGATAAAGCAGTATCACTAACTTTTTCTCTTCTTCTATGATTGTACATTTCCTTAAGGTAAAAAAATCTTACAATATTATGTATTAGTTGTTTAAGAGATATATGAAATTATTTCTAAAATCGAGGTATTTACTACTTACTGTAAGCAAATGAACAAGGTCCATATTAGCCTCCAGGGGAAGTGGCATTTCCTGGAGTTGTATCAGCTCATTTATGTGGTTATACAGAGAGTATAGTTTGTATATGTTAATTTTTTTGTCCTCTAAGTAGTCAGGCATGCCCTCATAAAGTGATATCAAGTCTTTCAGGTGGACCCCAAGGATTGGGATCTTAAAATTACTGCACTCGTTATAGGCACGTCGGTAACTATCATAATTTCTGTAAGATGAAAGCAGTTCTGTCATTTCATTAAACACCTAAAAATAAAAAGAAAACAAAAAAAAAAATCAAACTTCATTACTGTTTTTGTTCTGGTCATACAGCACAAGAATTTCTCATGTTATTGTTAAGGGGTTTACTCACAATGACTCTTGAAACAGATTTTAAAACTTTAAGCTTCAAATGAAATCTAGGTATTCACCTCACCTAATTTAACTACCTATAGTAAGTAATTATAGATAGTTAATATATAGCCTAATCTATAATGCTGGTCTTCCTACATTACCTATTTAGTCAATGAAAAGAAATATGATCTCTCAAATCAAGGGGATGTGTAAGCAGTTAATGCATAAGCACAGCACAAGCTCTCTGACCTTCATAAAAGCAATCATCTTCACCTTAAAATGTGGAATGCACTTCACTGGCTTGCAGGTGACCAGCTGGAATTGCTGGAATCCTGGCAGAGAAACCCTATGCTGTGCTATGGTCCCATTACAGCGTGACCAGAACTCCCACTACAGTTCAAGGTGGCACATCTGTGTTTTTAAGAAAACATTTTTGCATGGAAATGAAGAGGAAACAATATATTGGACTTGTAAAAGCCAAATGAATCTTAAGTCTAGCAGTATAAATATTTCCCTTGTTTAAAACTATACAGGTACAAAGCTGACTCTTAACATTATAAAATCAATGGACCAATGTTTTCTTGTGGAAGTCCCTAACTGCTTAATTTTTAACCTTCACAAACTCTTATAGTTAGATTTTGAAGTGTGTTCTCAAGTCATGAATTACCAGCCTTTATTTACCTGCTTTCTATTAGCGCTGGTTTACAATTTCTTGATGCAAAAAGTTATTCAAATGATGGACACATATGCAGTCCACTCCTCATAATGACAAAATTTGTAAAACAACATGCTTCTAAAATAAGCTTGCTAACTGGTTTTATAGATCCTGAGAGCTGCAACCATTATCAGGGGGAGGTCATACTTCTGGTCTCTATTTCAGGCATGCACTGTTCATTCAAGCTGATCATACTGTGATCAAAACAAGTTCATTGGATACCTATACGAAATATTTCAGGCCCCAAACAAAATAAAATAAAGCATATTAGTCTCTTAAGAAGTTGTCTCTTAAGAAGCCATTTTATTGCAAAAAAATATGCTTTCCTTCGCAGTTTTAGTAGCTGGAATCTCAGCAAAAAAATACATCCACCTGTATTTCACAAGAATTTAATTGGAAATTACAACTGATTCCTAACATTCCACTGTATTATAATGTGTGTGTATTAGGGCTAAGATTGTTCAAGTCTGAAGTAGATAAAATCTGTCATAAGGAAAAAATCAGATGAACAAAACCAGTCCTTTCAGTTTTGAACTCAAAGTGCAGAGCTCTTGTGCTAGCGTTTCACAGACTCAGGATGGTCACTGTTGCTATGGCTGACAATAGTTTTGTTCTCAAGTGTTCTAGGATCCAATTCTCTGCTTTTGTGTTTGAATGCCATTCTGTACTACTGCATACAAATGAAAATGCAGCTTGTCACATCTGAGTATTAAGAGAAACTTTAGAGAAGCTATACAAATCTTCAAGAAAGCTGGGGTTGGAAGTGTAGGAGTAACTGGTGCTATAGAGATGAAATGACAAAGAAAAACCTTCCAAAACTAAAGGAAGTCTTCTTTTTTCTTTTTGTCTTTCTCTCCATCTTATCCACTGAAGTAAGGTTGGGTTTTGTGTGTGCAATAACAAAAAAGTTAAAGGCTATCCTATTTGTAAAACTTAGAGGAGCAATACCAACCTTAATTACATCATGAGGAACACATGAGCTTGTTTCCTTGAGTCTGGAAATGGAACTGTGGCAGAGACCTCCTATCACTGCCATTAATGTATTGAAATTCTGCAGCTGGTGAAGCTTCTGTGTTGACATACAAAAAAATAAGTATTTATTATTTAAAAGTTCAAATCGTTCAATATGCACATCCAAATTCTACATTTCCTCTATTGTCTTCCTCTGAAGTCTTACAAGTTTTATGCTGCTATCCATTTGACTTCACTCATTTTAGTAATGAATTGTAATTTTACTGGGTGGAACGTACTTCTACTGTTATTAAATCAAACACTAATTCTACAGATACAGGAAGTCTTCAAACTACTTCCTCAGTACTTTTCCCTCTTCCCACAGTCTACCACAACCAGGAAACACTGCCTATTATCTTGGTTATGACTGCAGTTGAATTAGCATGCAAAGAATACTTATAGGACCATAACTCTGCTTCTATCCAGTAACGTGTATCTGGTAGAAATGCTTCTAATTAACGGCCAAAGGCATGATAGTAGTTCATGCTTTGGAAAGGTACACAGTCACAGCTTGGAATCTCACCAGCTGATTCAAAAGCAAGTCTAGTTTTTCAGTGAAAACAGTTTCTTCAGAATGGATATGAGAAAGTCATGGTGCCATGACACTGTAATATCTGAATACTTTGTATGAAACCACAGCATACACAAATAGCGGTGCTGTATGTATGAACCAGGAGACTAGTGCCAACACTCCTAGCTGACCCTTCAGTAGTAGCACAGGAAGAGCAACTAAAGGGCTGTATCAGGGAAAGACAAAATAAACACCACACATGTCAAAATTTAACTGACCTGTGCCACATGAATGAACTTGATGAACACTTCAGCCCGAAGCTGTGGTGTTGGTCTGCTGAGAACCATTAGCTGCACCCACTGAGAGATACCATTGCAAAGAGCAATCGATCTTTCCATTGTTGGATTCTCCTTCACACAACTATTCACAATGTAGTTCTGATAATCTGAGAACTTAAAATAACCAAAGAAAAGTGTAAATGAAAACTTATCTACAGTTTCATATACCTCGTGATCTGTGTGCAGATACAAGTCTGCTTTTCAAATTAAATATGCAATATGCATTGTACACCTTAAATATCCAGAAGACTGGAATCTGTCCTTTATCAAAGCTTTGTTCAGTTCAAAGAAGGTGGCTTCAACTATTTGAATTAACTGAAAGCATCTTTTGCCATAATTTGTATCACATCACTGCACCATGTATATCCCAGGACCCTTGGCTCTTATAAACCCTAGGATGAGTAGAGTTGGGGCTTTCCTCCCAGCTTCAATGGCTCCACAGGTTCATTGAATCTAGGCTTCTACAGGGAAGGTTAAACTGAATTTAAAGTGTAATCTAGTAACCCAGTTGATAGTTTAAGAAAGTTAAATGTTCAGTTTACGTAGCTAGGGCACACTTCTGAATTCAGCTACACTAATATAAAAAGCAAGTTTAATGAGATTAATATAAAACTAAGACCATTAAGAATGAGTGTTACAGATTTCTTAATATTTTTAATACAGCTTGTTAAGACTCTCTTATTTAACCAAAGTGATTAAAATTGTTCAGTAGACACCTGTATGCGACAAACAGATTTATTTTAAGCCATTCCTCCTATTAAGATCTAAGAGAAGCAATCATTTGGTTTTGTTGATGCAATGTTTATCCATTCTCTTGATTTATCCATTAACAACAATACACAAGAATTTGAATCATCAGAAGATGTGACGCAGGATTTATACATTCATTCTTTACTATGACCCTAATACTAACATTTTACTGAAAACATTCATAGCTGTAATAGACACATATTCTTTTCTTAAGGCCACAGGAGTATGCTGAATGGCACTGATCCTTAAGAAAAGGTCATAAATTGTCAGGCTGCTGTTTGTTTCTTGCTCTCCCTCTCTCACTTTCTCTCCACTTTTTAACTCTTTTTCCATCCATTTAATTAGAACTATTAACACTTTAAAAAGCAGACATGACAGAGGACATCTCTGGATTTGTCCTCTTATTAAACTAAAAATGGAAGAAACATTAACAGTAATAAGTAGAGCTGTCTCTGAGATTACATAGAACTTACTTACAATTATTATTTGAATTTTGAATCCCAGCCAGATTTGGCTGGATCTTGAAATTTAAGCAACTAGTCTATATAATTAGATAATTTTTCAATATCTGACTACATAATTATGGACTTCATAGCAGTTTCAGTACAATTATGAATCACTTTGATTAGTTTATATTTTGTTCTCAGCAGCTCTCTCCTTCAAAAAATATTTTTTTAAAAATGCTGAACTTATTTATATCTAACATACTACTTAAAGTTTCAAAATAATTTTGGTGCAAGAATTTATTAAAGAGGTCAGCTGTAACAAGATTGTTAGTGGCAGATGCAATAAAGAAGTTCAGGTACTTAAATAATGCAAGAGTCTAGTATTGCAATGACTAACTTAGGAGCCTCAACAGGAAAGCAGAATCCAGATTCTTACAAAAGAGTGTAGCCTCCTGTATTTTATAACTATAAATGAAAATGGTTGCCAAACACCAGTATACCTGCAGTCATTACTCTGTGAACACCACTCCCTGCATTCTTCCTTGCTGCAAGACACATGGTGTCTCATGGAAGATTTTGCTGTGTGCTGTATATGTTCAGGGGATCAAGTATTCCTTTCTGACTTTCAAATGACCAAACCTATGAATAGTTATTCCAGTGACTGATAACAGAGCAGGTTATTTGCAGCCTTTCTCCCATGTTAGAATAACAAAAAGATTCTGTGGCTTAGCATATCATGGACACATTCTGCAAGAGTTAATGAATATAGCTATTTATTAATTACACATTATTTTCTGATCTGAGGTCTTGGTAAACTCAATTTATACCAAAACATATGCAGGTACCCTGCATGTAAAAGGTATACAAGTATGTAACTGTTAGAACTCTATGACACATGCTGACTGCAATCATACTTGTTATGTTCATTAACCATTAACTACTTTATGTCTGCACAGAGCTTGAAAATGTCAAGGGTTATATAAACTTTGTATATTATTACTGCCTACAGGCAGCAATCTGTGCATAACTTCGGTTCTATGGCTTTTTGAATTTAACACAAAACTTGAAGAGTTGTGTGCTATCAGCTCAAAATAAAGTACACTAACACACGACTGAAATCTTCCACAGTCTATTGAGAGCCCCTTTCCTTACAAGACTTCATCTTCAAATTGTAGTGTTTAAAAAAACAAAACAAACAAAAATCCCTAAAAAGACCACTTTGCTTTCACTGTTATCATCACATTGACTTTGCAACCATCTTAGATTTTGGTCTCTAACGTTCACTTTTCTTTTCCATGTGTGAACTTTATCAGGTTTGAATAGAAGTTTTGTTGTAGCATACAAGGATGCAAGTGAAGTCCAGGCACACAGGGAACTTAACATCTTATCAGCTACCAACATAGCTGAGAAAACACATCAAATGAAAGAAAATATAAAAGAGATAAATCCTTAAGAATTGTTTGTATCCTTGAAAGCTTGTCTAATAAAATATTTTAAACCCCCCTCAAATTAAAAAAAAATGCTTTTTCTCGGGTGCTTTCTCATACCTAGTCTTTATTTTGTTATGCACAATCAAAATTGGCAAGCAGAGTCCAGTGGACATCTTCTGTACAGACAGTCCATTAGTCACTGCACAAGAATGCTGCACTGTTTCCTACAGCCACAGAAGGTTAGTATTCTAGGAGAATATTCCAAGTTGCCTTCATCCGATTTCATCCTGATTACAGATTTGAGTCAAAGAAGGCTGCTTGTTCCTGTGCCCAATGACACTGCTTGTTCTAACAAAAAGAGATTATTTAGAAGCAGATCAAATGGTTTACTTCTCTTCCTTCCAACTGACCTTGCCCTGACTCTGTTCAGCAGTTGCTTAAAAGGTTCACCCACCCTCCCTCAAATGACTGAAGCAAAAGGGTATGAACTCAGAATAAGTATCACTGTCCACCGTCAACAATGGTAAAACACAAAGAGTCTGGGCACAGACTCAGCTTGTTCAACAGCTTGCACTGCAGAGCTACTCTTGTAATACTACCCCTTTCCCATCGAGTACACCCTTAGTAAGTTTGCAGATGACACCAAGTTGGGTGGGAGTGTCGATCGGCTCAAGGGTAGGGAGGCTCTGCAGAGAGATCTGGGCAGGCTGGAGCGATGGGCTAAGGCCAACTGTAGGAGTTTCAATAAGGCCAAATGCCAGGTGCTGCACTTGGGCCACAACAACCCCCAGCAGCGCTACAGGCTTGGGGAGGAGTGGCTGGAGAGCTGCCAGTCAGAGAGGGACCTGGGGGTGTTGATTGACAGCCGGCTGAACATGAGCCAGCAGTGTGCCCAGCTGGCCAAGAACGCCAATGGTATCCTGGCTTGTATCAGAAATAGCGTGGCCAGCAGGGACAGGGAAGTGATCTTACCCCTGTACTCAGCACTGGTGAGGCCGCACCTCGATTACTGTGTTCAGTTTTGGGCCCCTCACTACAAAAAGGACATTGAATTACTCAAGCATGTCCAAAGAAGGGCAACGAAGCTGGTGAAGGGTCTGGAGCACATGTCGTACGAGGAGAGGCTGAGGGAACTGGGGTTGTTTAGTCTGGAGAAGAGGAGGCTGAGGGGAGACCTCATCGCCCTTTGCAACTACCTGAAAGGAGGTTGCTGAGAGACAGGGATGAGTCTCTTTAACCAAGTAACAAGTGATAGGACAAGAGGGAATGGCCTCAAGTTGCGCCAGGGAAGGTTTAGACTGGATATTAGGAAGCATTTCTTTACAGAACAGGTTGTTAGGCGTTGGAATGGGCTGCCCAGGGAGGTGATGGAGTCCCCATCCCTGGAGGTGTTTAAGAGTCAGGTTGACATAGCGCTGAGGGATATGGTGTAGTTGGGAACTGTCAATGTTAGGTTAATGGTTGGACTGGATGATCTTCAAGGTCTTTTCCAGCCTAGATGATTCTGTGATTCTGTGATCTTTTCTATGTCCTTCCAATCATTGTTTCAAACAAACAAACAAACAAACAAACATCACTTACTGATATTCTTCTGAAAGACTTAAACTCAAGATAGGTAAGGTGATCTGACAGCTCTTCTGGCTCAAGGTGATCAAAAAGAAGTGAGACTTTCCGTTTCTTACTGGTGTTGGCCTTCACACGCTGTGTCAGCTTTCTAGACCAATCCCTAGAATTTCTTTTAAACAAATTTTAAAACAGAATTACCCTGAGTTATTTTCTGAAGAGCAAACTTTTACTCTCTCCCCAATACAAAAGTAACATTGTTTCCATGCCTTACTGCAATAAAAAATGAAATATTTGAATTTCTAACCAGTAAGCGCCTTTCATGCATTAACGATTACATGACAAAACATTATTGTTAGTTTTTATTATACGGATGTAGCACATAAGTACAATACAACTATATTACTGAACAGCATGAGATTATATATTGCACTTCCAGAATTCTATCCATAACTTTGTCTTCACTGAACACGTCCAGTGCTCCTCCTTTTAAGAATTCTTAAGATTTCCTTGACCAGCCTCTGAGTATGTTCCCCCTATGCTATTTGACCATTAAGTAATGAAATTTAATTGGATTTGAAGAACTAAATTCCTAACCAGATATAAAATGTATGCTAAACTCTGCTCTGCTTTGCCTGTGCATTTCCAACCAAAGTACGAATTGACAGTTATACAGTTCCACACAAGTATCTTCCTCTCATATAACAAGGTTCTCTTCCCAAGAAAAAAACTCATGTGCTGTATAGCTGTGGGATTTATTTAATGAATAATGATGTATAAACTCTTCTAAGGATAGATAACATATGACTTATCAAAATTAACCCACTATAGGACCATTATCCTGATATACTGGAGAGTCATTACGCTTGAATAAAAGAAATTCAGAGCAAAAGTTTGTTTTCTGAGCATATTGAGAATTCAGCACTCACATTTGAGATGTGTCAATTAGACGACAGTGTAACTCTTCACCGTTAGCTTTAACCAGTTCTTGAAATTCCTCCATAGTTGTGGATAGTTTAGAGTCCATTTTGAACATAACCCAGAATTCTGTAATCCAATACCTATTGCACATTGAAAATACACAAATACAAAAATAAAGGTTTTGTTCTAACATCAATAAGGCTGAAATTGAGACAGTTTTGCTCCTGTTTATGAGTTGTATTTATTCCTGACCAACTTCAGGTGATAAATCTTGCTTTTAGATGCTTTTGCTAGGTTACCTTGATTTTATCAAAAATCAAAATTTCAAAATTAAAAAAAAATTAGCAACTACCAGGCTTAATGCTGTATAGCACTATACTACATATAGGTTTGCAATAAATTCAATATTAAAATTTCTAGTTTCATATTAAATATAGATAATATGCATGCTGATTTTTTCTTCATGAACTTATAAATAATTTTACATATTCCTTTAAAACTTGAAATTATTTGGTCTGGACATCAAAAAAATGTACCATGCTGGTCAGAATTTTATCTATTAACTGAAGAAAAATTTACAAATTAAATATATTTAATAGTTTACAGGTGATTCAGTCTCACATGCACAAAATATTTTCAGAGAACTACACTTCTCTATGCTGGGCATTTAAATGGTCTCAGTCATATATTTTATATTTCAATTCCTGTATGTGACATGTCACCCATTGTGGTAGGTTGACCTTGGCCAGCAACCAAGTACCCACCCAGGTGCTTGCTCCCTCCTACCCCCCACAGCAACACGGGGGAGGGAATAGGAAGGGCAAAAGCTGGAAAAATACGTGGGTCAAGATAAAGACAGTTTAATAACTGAATGAAAGAAAAAATGCAACCAAACAAACCAGTGATTGAAAGGCAACACTCACCATCTCCCACAAGATGCCCAGCCAGTATCTGAGCAACAGCGACTCTGGAACGACTACCCCCCAAGTTTTTATTGCTGAGCACACTGCTGTGTGGCGTGGAACACCCCTTTGGTCAATCCGTGTCAGCTGGCCCAGCTATGTCCCCTCCCAATCTCAAGCTCACCCACAGCCTACACTCTGGGGAGGCTGAATGAGAAACAAAGTCTCGACGCTCTGCAATCACTGTTCAGCAACAGCTAAAACGTTGCTGTGTTTTACTCTCCCCTGTAAAGCACAGCATCATAGGGGCTGCTATGAAGAAAGTTAACTCCATCCCAGCCAGACGCCCCTGCATGTAGAAATCTGTGCTTGTTGGAAAAATGGAAATGCACATTCTTGTGGATGCATGTGTGTATGAATTTGCCTAGAAGCAGAAATGTTCCCAGATCACCTACAATACCAAAGCATTCTGACCTAACCAATAACCTGCTTTAAGATAATAAAATCATCACCATTTAAAACAAATTTTACTTTCCTGTTACTACTTATTTCCCATTTTGTGTAAAAAAAGAGATATCATATGCTAATCTATTATCAGAGTTGCATCTTTTTTTCCTCTCTTCTGTTTTCTCTAAACTGAGATATCAAACTTTACTAAACTTAATTGAAAAAAAAAAAAAAATGTGATCCAGGATCATTGCAAGTGACTAAGTAGAATTACCTACCAAATACAATGAAGTTTTGTTTAATATAAAAATAGCTGCAATATCCCACTTCATTTTTTTAATAGACCTATCTAATAATCTTAGACACAATGCTACCAATTCCTGAGCACTGTCAGTTTTCACTGATGTTTAAGATATAGATTCATACAGACTCAGTTCAAAACCATGACCCAACAATTAATGCACTGACTTCAGTGCATCTGCACAAAGCCAGTTGGGCCTTTTTGTGTAAAGCTGAAGCAGTACAGCTGTTTCTCTTTTTAATGTCAGCTTAAGATAGGCAAAAGCATTCTTACGTATGGTACATGGATAGCTGCAGACTAAGAGCTACTAAGCAAGAATGTTCTTACCTCACAAAATAGCATATCTTTACACACAGCATTGAAGATTTATTTTCTAAGGCATTAAGATAGGTAGAAAACTGTTAAGGAAAACCATGTCCATTCACATATGACATGAAATGTAACATGCTTGATACTTCCCTACCTGTAAACAACAGGAATCTTTCAACTGATGGTACATAATATCAGATTGTGGTTTTACACAAGTGTATACAAAGTATATCCCAAGATCGTCAGCAACAGTTTATTGTAAATATGATTACTATGAGTAATACTGATGTAGCCACCCAAGTAGTGAGTAGTGTTAAGTAGTGAAATGATTCTGCTTTCTACATGTGTTTCTTTGCAACATGCCTCACAATCTCTAAAACTCACGCACTTGCACATCTCACTAAATCTTGAAACAGTTACACCAAATTTATTAATTACTGCTTTTATGAAGAAATCCTTTTCAGTTAATTACAATTCACTGGAGCTTTTCCAAAAAAGATGCTATTTTCTTTTAAACATAACTAGTTGTTTACATGTGAGAAAAAAACATGAAATGCCTCTCGCTTGCTAACCTCACCTTTCTAACTACGCAACATTTTTCATTTGACTTGCTGTCATAACTGCAAAGAAACACACATATTTTTAGTCTATTAGCTCTACAGAACATGTTTTGATATTGTAGCAAATCTTTTTTGAAGACATGGAAAATCCATTTAGAAAATGTATTATGCACGTCTTGATTCTTCTGCTGTAGATTACACACACATTTTCAGTACTAAAAAACATAATTTAATGAAAATACCTTGTGGACCCTCCCACAATCTGATTGAAATTAACTGCAGCCTAAATCTACTGCAACTGAGGGGACATACCATCCACAATTTAAGCACCTATATTAAGTACTTAACTTAGGTTGACTATAGAATTAGTGAGGTCTGAATAAGTTCCCGAATATTTTCAAGGGCCCTGAACTGAATGTCTGAAGTTAGATGGCTAACAAACCATCCATAACCATCTAAAATCACTCACATAATTTAGGGGATCAAAAATGGTGAAACTGGGACATTTGCAAGGTTTTTCAAAATACAAGAGCCCAGAGTATCTGACCCATTCAAAACTGTCTTTACCTTTCAATGTCTTTAGAGGGATCTATACACAGAGTCAAAAACCAAGCTTGCAAAACATGTAAGTCTGATAAGTTTGAATTGCTTCTCTGACTGTAGAAAATGCTACTTCTCAGAAACACACAGGCAATTACTTTCTTCCATTTTCAAAGCGTGCATGAGCCTAAGTTAAATGCAATACTACACCACAGTTGTAGCTTAGCACACTTGATCTAACAACTGTGGTTAGAGAAGCAGCGGGACAGTTAGAATCCAACACTACAGTAGAGCTCTGTTGTAAATGATGGTGCCTTTAAAAGCCAATAAGATACAGAGTTTGGGGGAAGAAAGGACTATCTAAATTAAATTGTACCAACATTGGCTGGAGATTCTTAGCATGTCAGGTCTGCTTCCTGTACTGTGCTCATCTAATTAGGAGTAAACATTCTGTAAATCTAAGAAGTCAGGTAATATATTCCACAATTAAAATACTGCCAACATGATCTAGTAGCTTTGCTGTGAAAAATTTAACGAGCCAGAAACACACATGTATGAGTCCAGGCAGTCACCTCAAAATGGGAACAAATAGTAACGAAAAGCTTATGATTTATTTCAGTGTAATGTAAGTTTGAGTGTGTGAGTGAGAAATAATATTTATTGAAAATTTTCACCTCCAGATTATACAATCAGAGTATTTTCAAAAGTCACATTTTTGTTCTTTGCTCTTCTACTTGTATGGTGGACAGGAGAGAGAAAGATATTTGAAACTTAGGTCCAGGTTCACAGTACGTAACTGAGGTACCTACATTAATCTAACACCTGCTAGATATTCCCTCCATGCCCAGTGGGGGGTGATTTAGCCTACTTAAAATCTGAGTTGGAGTTTCATGGTTTTTGTCTGTGGATGGTAAACTAAACCAAACAGACAAACAAAAAAACCCAACCCTAAACCAAATAAAAACACACTATACAACCAAAAACTGTAAAAAAACAAGTATATTGTTTAATTAGTGGAACAGTAATACACCCATAGATTAAATATCTTCTACTTACCCATTTCAAAGTTGTCAAGTTATCTAATATTACCTTAATAGCAGGTGAGTATTACAAAGGATATAGATCAATGAGTTTCTGGAGCATGTCTGCAGAGGAGATGATAAACTGATGCATGGCCAGAATTATCTTTAGCAGCTGGTTGTTTTGATACGCATTTCCTTCTAAATCTGGAAAAAAAAAAAAATTTCTATTGAAATCATGATATAACTTGGTAAACAACTTGTAAGAGGCCTTTTTAGAATACTAATTCTAATCAGGCTTGTTCACCTAAGCTATTTCAAAGCCAGCAGTAACTTACTAACTTAGGAAGTGCATCATTTTTCTGATGAGAGCTATATAACAACTGTATTTCACTACCAGGACTTGGAAGAACATAACAAAAAAAAAAAAAAAAGCCAAAAAAGCAGCTGTGTCTCAAAAGCACTCAAAATATCTAGGTAATTATACATAATGATCACAGCCCAGCAATGCACTTAAATGCTTAGCTTTAGGCAGATGATATAACCTTTGAAACAAATTAATGAATTGCAGCTCAAAAGAATTCAGTTACTGATCCGTACCAGTCAGTCAGTGGCATGACTGAACTCATCAAACAGAATGGCAATATTCTTAAAGTGTTTGTGAGGCTTTTTTGTAGAGCTGACATACATAACACTAAAGTACATGCACAGGTTAGGATCTATATGTAGATGTGCATGGAATGAGACGTAACATATGCAGAAGCCCAGAGGTTAACCTACGCATACTCCCAGTGGTGGACCTAAATGTCCTAACACATTTCCTTGAACTATGCATTACAAGGATTTTACTTGAAGAAGGTTTTTAGACTACATCTATCTTCTGGGTCTTGTGGGTTTTTTTCCCCGTATTCAGAAAAAATCAAGGACATCAAATGTAGCAGAACATTTTTAAGAGTTTCCATTTCTGTAACAAACAGCAGTGAAAGTATCTGTAAATATTAACAGAGGATGGTTTTCTACAGCCTGACATGAGAGAACCTAGGCAGTTTGAACTGGAATTAGACACACTTTCAAAGACAAAAGAAAATTTACCTATTTGAATAATTTAAAATACATTGTCCTCTATGAGGATAAATGTAGTTATCATGTAAAATAGCAATAACAGGAACAACATACAGAAGCAATGCACAATAAGGCAAAATAGAAGAGGTAGGTAAAACAGCAGATTTGCAGCATGTGAAATGGCATCTATTACTAGAGGGGAAGAAAAAACATTTTTAAATTGCACAAAACCAAAAAGGAACATTAAACTTAGCCCACTTGCAAAACATATAATCCATGTTAGTCACTGAGCAAGAGTTTCCATGCCCTTCTACAGGAAGGTACCAAATGTAAAGAGAGAACTCTAGAGCCCAGGACTTCCCTTTTGAACAATACATTGGATCTTTAGTAGCACTAATAAAGCCTGATTTCCTCTAGATCTGTCTCCTCTGTTCTTCGTTCCACAATAGTCCTATTCATCCCTTTATCACTATACTCTCCCCTGAAAGTCTGTTCCTTCTCTTCCACACAACAATGCCATAACTCCTCGCTCGTGCTTAAAGCTATCAGCTACACAAAAGTAATATATGCTGTAGCTGAATCCAGGTGGAATGGTCAGACATCAAATCAAACCATTGCTGGGCTCACACAGCTGCCCCTACACCAATGTGGGCACCAATCTGGATGTCTCTCTTCTACACAAGCTATTCTCTGAGATTCCTATCTTTCTATCAAATTTAGTTCAGGCTGGCAGACGGGCTCTCTCTATTTCATACAGAATAGATGTAATTTAGTAGGAAGATGACTCAGAATGGCCTAGATCTGTAGTTTACAAGTAAAGTTATTGTTTTAGTTGACTGTTTGAAGCCCTGAAAGTAGAGGATGTGCCGGTTATCATATACCTGGTGTGGGTAATACAACAAAAAGTCTTGAACTATCTTACTACAGCCAGACTCTCAGGCAAGAGAAGCACAAAAGTCCTCATCAGTAAATTATGGCAGAGCCCATGTGAACATGCAGCAACCCACTCAGCGCTATTAAGCCCAGAATGAGAACTTCATGCATCAGGTGATCTTCAACACTGAACACGAGACACAATTTTCTGAATCTACCTTCTGTAGTTACACTTAAATTGTAAGGAGCAATTCTACCTACAGTGATATGGGCAAGGGGAAAGTCTGCCTGTCCTACAGCCCCATAAACGAGAGAGTATGGACCCCAAGTAACTAAAAGTTCTTGAGCTGCCTTTTGACTTACAAAAGTTCTCAGTTTGATAGCATGAACTGAAGTTTATGCATTCCTTGTTTGTGTTCTCACATAATTTCATTCGTTACCTAAAGAATATTTCTGGGATATAAACTGCCTAGGTATTACAGCAGGTGCACTGAGGGCAAAACAGCAAAAGTATTCAGGCAGAGAAGTGAGAAATTTGCAGAGGAAGGTTGGGACATCAGGAATCAATATTTATTAAGGCCCTTAGTATTTGGCATTTTGTACTCCTCCAGTGTCTTCAGGAAGAGTAAAATTATTTCAGGCCTGCAGAGAGGCCTGTATCAATTTTCATCCATTTTACAAAACTTGGTGTTCTGCCAGAGCCTCCATCCAACAGCTCTTGTTTAATCAGAAAAGCAGTTCAATATATGCTTAACTTGGAAGCCAAATGGTTATGTGCACACATACTATTAAGTATATACAGCTGTAATTAAATCACCAGCTTTTCAGAAGTGCTCAATATAGATCATCTCCAGCTGACAAAGACAGCAAATAACTCTCCCTCCTAGCAGTTTCTCCTCTGTGTGCATTCCAAAATCCTCTACCATGACGTAACACAGGTACCACTGGGTACCAGGTTCCAGACTGAATTTCTGTCCTCTAGAAGGCGTCTTTTCCATTTTACAAAGATGCAGAGAAAACCAGTATGTTCTGCCTACTATTAGAGTTCAGGTCAACACATTTATGGTATTTTCTTGCATAATAAAAATGCATTTATGCTTCACAAGATACAAACTAATTATCTCACAACAGAGATAGAATTCATTACAACATGCAATTATTTTGCACACATTAAAGCATTACTAAGTTTTGTGCTATCCATTCTCTTACCCTGCTAAAAGGCTCACCTCCACAAAGAAAACATTATATTAGTGATGGTTTAAAAACCAAAACAAACACTATGCAGCGAAACATCTTAAGGTTCCCAGTACGGTTCAGCGCTGAACAGCAAACCTGTATGGAACTGTAGCAGCCCACAATTTTACAAACACATGCAGTATCAAATATTTAATGTCATCTTCCTGCCCAATTTTAAAAGGAAGCACTTTTCAAGTGCATAGACCATGTTATAGCAAACATTACTAAAAAGAAAAATATTGAGTCTGATTCCTCTTTCATTTGTATTTCACAAAATCATAATTAAAAAAATCCATGGAGTAATCCACTGGATAAAATGGGCCTTAGGTGAGAAGAGACTCCAGCTCAGTTTCAGTTTCAGAACTGTCATTGGGTGTTTAGCATCTCTGACCACTAGGTCACTTCTTTTCGGAGAGCTAACCTGCTAAACATAGCTGTGTGTAAGGAAGTAACAAAAGTTATGGTTAACTATCTTTGTGCAAATGGCGGAGCCAATAAGAGGGCTTTTCTGACTATGTTGCAAGAGTGTCTCTGAATGCCTCTGCAGTATTCTCTCGAGCCTCCAGCAGTTTGTTTTAAAACTTTGAGACTCATTTTCATTTCCGTTTGTATACCTGTTTCTAACCACACACCCTGCTGAGCAAAAACCACTAAGTGAATACTAAATAAAGTGAAATGGGTGTGTTTCAGTTAGTCAATTTACCTTCAAGCAAGCTGCAAAATACTGCATAAGCCTTAGCTCTGTTTCATTGCAGCAAAATACAAATAACCACAGGTTACACGCTTTTCCTCCTGCAATGCCCTTACAGTACTAAGATATTTTAATAAATATTCTCTGAAAGAAACAAAAAAGCCAGAGTTGAATATACTTTTCCAGTATTTAACTACATGAGTGAAAGCACAAAGACATTTAGGGCTAATTATTTTATTATCTATGTAGTAGCACAAAGCCACTAAAAACTACAATTACAAAAGTTCCATTACATATGAGAGACTCAGAACACACAAGGGCAAGAACATCCTATTCTGCCCATCAGCCACTCTATTGCATGATCCCATTGGTGGCTCCCTTGTAAACATGATTTAGAAAAAACTGAAGTATCACTTGTTCCTAGAATAGTTGAAAGAATCAAAGTACTCAAAAGTCAATAAGCAAGGCTTTAAGAGCAAACTGCCTGCTTTTCACCAGGTCTTGATGGCCACCAAGCCTGTGGTAAATATACTTAACAGAAAGAATATGCTCAATAGACAAGATTGTTGTACCAAGACCTTCCCACTCATAAGTGCAATGATAAGGCAACAGGAAGAATGCCAAGGATGTCTTAAGTGAACTGAATTTTGCAAGAAAGAAAAGTCAGCTTTTCTAGGTCTAGGAGGTCTTTATTTCATAAGCAGGTTCCAACTCTATCACCTAGCGTACAATTTGAAATGAATCAGAAGTGAATCACAGAGCACTGACATCACGTGATCAGTGACTAAGCTACTTAAAACATGAATAACTTCTTGTAAACTCCCTTAAGTCTTCCAATGGTTATCAAAAAGTAGCACCAAAACCAATGCAATGCAAGAAAGCACCAAGCAGTTGCCAGGCAGTCTTATCAAGCGCAAAGCTGAAAGTTGTGGGTTGCTACACTGAATTGATGTGCTACACAGAATTGTTCAAGATTTCTGCTAAGTCTTTTTTTTTCTGGTGACTTAAAGAAGATGGTATTGGGATGGTGTTATAAATGTCTGCAAGGATTATTAAAGCAGCATGTAATTTGAAAACTGGGGCTACAAATGTTCTTAAGGTCTCTAAGACCTTGATGAAACACACAGACATGTATGAAATATGGAGGTACATGTGGGAGTACATGCTAGGGTTTAGTGACTGAACTGAAACAGTCAGAAGTCAATGTCTCTGCCCCACATGCAGGGTGTGGTACTATGAGATAACCTCAGAATGGCTAGAAGGAACCAAAATTGAATGAAATATTTCATGAGTATTTTATGGATACTTCCTGGAACCTCCCTTCACAAATAGAAAACACTCTGTTCTCCTTCAGCTTAAAACTTATGCAACACATAGTAGTCTTCTTACTACAAGATTATTATTGCCCCGTTGGAATTTGGTATCCTGTAACATAGTCATTTAACTCTCTTCATTAAATCGATCACTTTTGGTCAGAATCAGATTCTTAAGAAGCCACCATCCTATTCATCAGTTATGACACCATCATCGAGGGTCAGCAAGCAGATTCAACTTAAACTAAGTTGTTTACTTTTTGAGTTGGAAATAGCCTTTATTTTTTAATGACAGTTGAAAGCTCAGTTGATGGCAGAAATCAGGGCTAGGAGCTAATGTACTCTATTCCTCTGCTCCAGTGCAGAATCAGCTTTCTCAAAGCCAGTATGCTTCAGAGACAGTTTAATTTGTTGTTAAAATTCTACGATGATGATTTCACAGCCTCTGAAGGTGACTTATTCCAGCACCTAAGCACCTCTGTCACTAGAGATTTCTCCCTACTGTCTAATCAAAGACTTCAGGCAACCTGGGCAGCTTAAGCCCATTATGCCTGGCCCCCAGCAGACAGAAAAAAACATTCTCTTTCCCTTATCAATATATTTTCTCTATTTAAGGATTGCTTCACTCATCTCTTTTCAGACCTAGGAAACAGCAAATTTGTCATTTTTTTTCCCTCAGAGGCCAGGTTTTCTAGATCTCTGGTCAACTTTGATGTGCATTTCTTCAGCCTTTGCAGCTTGCACCTTTATGAAGCAAACCTGAATATAGTACTCCAGAGGAGTAGACTAATCAGAGTTAGAATATTGGTTTTAGTGTCCCGTATATAATACCTTCATATACATACACGTTTTTATGTATGTAAATGTACCTATATAAAATATATATATAAAAAAATATAAGCACACACCTCTATGCATGCTTTGAGTCTATCCCCTTTGAGTTTATGCAGTGGTACGGTATCATCAAACCATTTTCAGTTTTAAAATCCATCTTCACATTGAGATCCTTTTCTGCAGAAATGCTGCGTATCAATGACTTTACTGTACTGTTTTTACAACAGATTACCCTAAGTGTAGAACTTTGTACTTGTCCTTAGTGAATTTTTATTTCAGATCATTATTTTAAATGCTCAGTATCTTTCAGATATAACTTAATTATAAAGTCCTTACAAAGATGACACCCTAATTAGGTAAAAGAACAATTGTTTTAATTTTAGCTGCAGCAGAAAGCAGGTGGAGTCTTGAGCTCTCCAGCTTACATTTAATTCCATACAGGATGGTGGTGTTCCCCCTCATGCAACAAGAATGCTATAATGTTTAACAGACAGCACCAAAATAGTCAGGGAATTGCACTACAGCTTTTTTTTTTTTTTTTTTTTTAAATTGGCTCATTGTCCATACATGCTTGTAACTATTGAGTCATACATAAATTTATTTACACAAGTAATTAGTCTTAGGAGGAAAAACTCCAAAATTAAAATGAGAACAAATCAGTATTTTCCAGAGAGGAAAGAATCATAGTACTCTGTGACCAATCCTGCACCAACAGAACCCTAAAAAAGCCAAGTAAACACAGATGTTGGAAGAAACCCTAGATACTTGACATTTCTCCAAGTCTACCTCCCCCCTTCAAACTCCCTACCAAACGGTGGGGGGAACACACTGCTGTTCCTCCAAATACTCATTAACAATGCAGATATATCCAAGACACAAGTGAGTCTAATATGCATCCAAAAAGGATAAGACTGTTCTGTGTGAGGGTAGAGAACATTAGAGGAGAAAAACCTCAAGGGAAAGCCATTACCCTCTCTTAAGAAACAGTATTTGGAAAGCTACATCTTGCAGAAAGAGCTCTGGGTGGGTAAGTCTTTGAAGTGAAAACAAGATGATAAAAGCTCTTGTCAAGGGAAATGGGATGATTTTGAGAAATTAAAATGTAGTTTGAGAGAAACCAAATGAAATGTGGGTGGAAAGCACTCCATTAGCCTTGGAAATTCAGATCAAGTACACAGAACAAGATAAAAAGTTAACACACCCCCCCATACATTGTTCTACAGCATGTTTAAAATATTGATTTTAGCAAATTTAGATGAGAACTTTCTAATCAAATAGGCTTTTTTCTAAAAAGCCTACAAAACATAATTTGGGCATTAAAGAATTTTTCAAAGCTTTAAATCATGATACTGGAGCCACGTGCAGCTTTTGAGCTGCAGGCAACTCTTGAATAATTCAAGTGTAATGCTTGGCAACACAGCTGTGCTGGCATTAAGCACTGATGGATAAGACAAACGAGACTCCCAGAACAGAATCAGAAACTTCTGAGGCTGGTATCACTATTTGACCACTGAACCCAGCTGCATGCTTAGCACTTACTCATCCCACAACTGCAGTGTTTTATAGTAAGCTTCTCTCTAACTGCATGATTGATCTGGGGGCAGGCAGCCATCAGATCCAACAAAGCACAAAGTCAGCCCCATCCAAAGGTTCAAACTGTAACAGACTGGCAGACACCAGTTGCTTTCCTCTCAGGGACTTGAAGATGTTGCAGATCACTTAGATCCCAGTTCCTGGCCTTGATTTTCATTACTGATGCATGCTCCAACTCTGCATCCAACTCTTCTCTAATATTTCTGACTTACTGTTTCAGCTTTCCCTCCCTTACATACCTCAGCTTCCTAGTTTTTGCTCTAACTTCTAGATATATTTCTGGAATCAGTGTTTACAGACTCTCTGGCAAACTAGCTTCTAACCCAGCAGTTGGGGCATACCTTCTCACACTGCCCCACCAGCGAGTAGGCTGGGGGCGGGCAAGAAGTTGGGAGGGGACACAGCCAGGACAGCTGACCCCAGCTGACCAAAGGGATACTCCATACCATATCATGTGCTCAGCAATAAAAACTGTGTGGAAGTTTGCCAGGGCTGCTGTTGCTCGGGGACTGGCTGGGCATCAGTCGGCTGGTGATGAACAGCCAGGGTTTTTCACATCACATGTTCTTCTTGGTTCTGTTTGGGTGCTTTGGTTGTTGGCTTTGTGCTTTTTTCAAAACTTATTAAACTGCCTTTATCTCAACCCACGAGTTTTCTCACTTTTACCCTTCCAATTCTCTCCCCCATCCCACCGAGGAGGGGAGCAAGTGAACAACTGTGTTGTGCTTGGCTGATGGCCAGGGTTAAACCACAACAGTTCATCTTTAGGCTGAAACATCTCTTGTTCACCAGAGACCAAATGAACTAAAGTTTCAAAAGTCCTGCAGCTTCACTCCAAACTTAAAACACACTTAATCACAAGGTAGCACTATCAAATACCTGCATACAGAAGCAGCTCCCCAATTGCAGATTCGAGCTAGTTGCAGTATGCCAAACTCTCATCAGAGAAACATTCTCACATGTCCAAGTATAAGCTTTATTGGCCCCATTGTATCAGTTGGTCTAGCACAGACCAAGAGTCTTATGCCTCCTAAGTACTGTTGCAAGGCATTTCTAATTATTTCTAATAAAGGTATCTGATTATTTTCTATGTTATTCAACCTAAACAAGTACTTTTTTTTTTTTTATGTATACTTTTACAAGAGTAATGCTACATACTGGAGATAGACATTAAACATAACCAGTTCTCCTGGAGGAAGGGAGAAGACAACTCACCCATATCCAAAGTGAGTATTCTGAAAGTGAATCTTCTTAAAAAAAAAAAAAAGTAAAGGTTAAAATAGAAAAGAAGCTCTTGACATCTCACACTATTGTTCTCTGCCAGAGGAGTTCTGTATTTCAAAAGAAAGATATTATGGCATATCTCTAAATGATTTTTCATCACAATATAGATGGCATAAGGCACTGATTTTTTTTTTTTTTTTCTGATATGGCCTCTATATACATTTCAGTATTAAAACTGCAGTGTTGAGGGATTCCTAAAGTCATCTCCAACACAAGTGTAATCTTAATAGCTCCCAGCAGGTACTCTCTTATCTTCGCCTTTTGCCAGCTGTTGCACTTGCATCTTCTTACCTCAGTAATGGCGGAAAAAAGCGGTATCATGTTTAGAAAGTTATCTTAGCTTTTGATCTCTAGCCTGTCCTGCATAACAGAAAGATCTACTGAGCGATGTAACAAAGGGAAGCCTCTTCTTTTACAGACTTTCAAAAAAAGCAATGCAAAAATATGTCTTCACACTTGGCAATACACAGCAAAACACTGAAAGGCTTCATACTTAAAGCACACGCAAACCAAACTGAGTAACAGAAAGTAAGATGCATGGGGAAGCCTAAAGAACAAGCAATTTTCTTGCTTCAACTTCATACATTGAGAAGAAAGAATTAAATTCATACAACATTCTCAGGAGAATGAATTATTTTCTAGTGCTATCTAAGCTTTTATGCATTGCTAAATACAATATATTGTTTTATCTGAAGTTATATTTAGACGTATGAAGATAGAATTTTCTGTTATATCCCTGTAAATATAAGTAAATCCGAGACTGCTTTATAAAGCAAGAAGTCTAAGTTTTCTTAATTGTCTTTTATTACTTATTTCTTGACTTTGGAAAATTATATTGAAAAGACTGAAGTTAAATTAGCTAAATAGAACTTTAAAATATATATAAAGATATCTGAAGTTTCTTTTCTTTGGGAAATTTTTTACCACAGACATCAGGTTAAAAAAGAAATCTATTTTCGTTTTGGTACAATCACAATTAACTTTAATAGTTAGCTAAACAGCACTTTGTATTCTCCAGAGCAGTAACTACTCTTCTGTTCCCACAATGTCATGCATTCTACAGAGCAGTAATGACTCTTCTGTTCCCACAGTGTCATTAATTGATCATTAACATAGTTTCTGTTGCCAAGCAATACTAAAGGTTCTGCACAGTATCTGACCAAATCATACCCAGATTACTTAACGCACAGTGATCAACAACATTTTAATACAGAACAATACCATGAACAAGCTTTAACTACTTTTGGGGGGACTGGAGTCCTCAGCATTCAGCCTAAGCTTCAGGGGCGAGGGGTGGAACCCTGGAAGTTTGTGGAGCATGAGATAAAAACGAATGACTGTTCAGGCAAACCTAACAGAAAAAAGTAAATGACCAAATTTGTCTTCTGTGGGTGCGCTTATGCTTTGAAATACGTAACTGCTTTTGAGTCAGGATTCTATGTTAGAATTTGGTATATAGTAAATCTGGTAAAAAGATAAACTTGGTACTTGAACTGTGATTGTTTCACCAGTTATTGTATGTTTTAACTAGACTGGAATAATGTACTTCTGTTAAGAGATAACTGAAAGGGGAAAAACTGGATAAGACTTTCAAATTTTCCGTATTTTAGAGGAGAAGATGGCTATGGTTCTCCTGATGAGTAAACTCTAACTTGCCTGTTTCATTGTTTGTAAAATGGATGCAATACTTATCTGGCTTTCAAAGAATTCCTAAGACTAATGTATTTTTGCATGATATTGATACAAAAGTGAGCTATAAAAATCTTACAGTTCACAGAACTAGATAGTTAATGTAGTTATTTTTTATTCTAGAAAATGCTAACTGTGATTAACTTGTACAGTTTTAGGCAGCTAGCACCTAAGAGGCAACCAGCACCTTTGCCAGACTTCTGATTTCTAACAAAATTCTGTCACATATTTCATCCAGATCAGTCTGGAAGTGGTTTCCAGGATTTCTAAGGTTTGTTTACAAACATCTCACTTTACCACATATTGAGGCAACAAGCTAGTTTAGCACTGATCAGACACTGCAGAACAATTTATACCACAACCTACTCTTAGACCTAGATGTCTAAGAGTATTATGACCACTAGAAGTTCCAAATTGCACTAGGTTCACACAAATTCTACTAAGAACATCGCTAATCTTTGAGGTTATGATTTTTAACTTCTTTGAAAAGTAGTAGTCATGGGTTTAAATCTTATTTCTTTTTCGTATTGAAGATTGACATAGCGGTATAAAGAACTAACTCCACTGCAAACAGCTAACTGTGGCTGAGCTTCCACACCGAATTATGCTACATGCTGTGGGAAATATTTTGGTTGCTTTCCTAAAGCCCTTTTAATTACATCTCTCTTAAGAAAGCAGACACAGGGACACTGCATGGTGACATGCATTTAGAGATGATGATTTCTTTTTTCCATTGAGCACACTCATTTTGTCCAGCAGTAACTGAAGTGTCTGAATTGTAGGACAAGCATAGGTCTTCTGTGTGCTACAGTGAACATGCTTCCAGTACTCAAAGGTAAGAGGTGAATGAGTAAGATATTGCACTGAAAGATTAAGGACAGAAATACCTTCATAATATTAGAACTTTCAGATCTTAGGGATTTCTCAGCTCATAAATGACCCTCAGATGCTTTTAGGAAGACACAAGTGTTTTTATAAATTATGACTTTCAAGTGCACTCTTGGAATTGTTTGTTAGGTAGTTCTAAGTAACATTTCAGGACTTTACTGCAGGCAAAGCAGGGAGATAGCAAAGTGACACTATGCTAAAGATACATTTTGTTCCAATTGCAACAGAGTTTTTAAACACTTGTAAAAACAATTTAGACATATGTTTTGTGTGGGCATATAGGCTATAAGCTTGAATGTATGTTAAAATAGTTCATCAAATCTTTGGAAGGTGTATTTGTTTAAAAAAAATAAGTACATTTAAACCTTACTCAAGATTTTTTAAAAAGGTACAATTATAAGATAAATGTAGAGTCAAGGGAGAGAAAGAGGGACCTCTTGCCATGCACAAACATGTAGCGAAGGCACAAATAGAAGAAAACTGTCTGCTAGAATAGAAACTGACTTGCTAACACATAGTCAGAACATCAAGCTCACAGTAGCATGAGGATAGCCTAGGGTGAAAAGCATTATGAACACTTATTATTTCATTTCTATAGTTAGCAGATATACAATTAACAAATTAAAATATCTATCCAGTGAAGTGAACACTGCTGGTATATTCTTCCTCCCTGATCTGTAACACTTTCTGGACTAAATATATGTTAACATGCACTTATGCAGTCTCACAGAGATTAGTATAAGAACAACTAGCAAAAAGTAGGGCTGTGCTCCTAAGCATAAGTTTTCTGTGTTCTACTGAACTATCACCATTAAATAGTCAATATGGCTGTGGACCAGCAGACTAGACCCTACTCTGTGGGTTTCAGCAACAAAGCTGATAGAATAAGTGTCTTTACAACTAGCAACAAAGTAGGAGACAAAGTCATATTGACTTTCGGAGAATTGTCTGCCAGTCAAAAGTACATTCTTTTCCAGGCATTTTATATACTACATAATGGAAAAACATGGATGCAGGGGGTTAAAGTCACTGTCCTACTTACAATTCCACTCCAGAATCACAGTCACTTCCCCAGAATAAATTATCTCCCTCCTGAAGCTGCAATATTCCAAGCCAAGATCTATCAATTACTTCTTTGCTTCTCGGAACTCACAAATTCAGCCATCTTGTTGCCAATTAAACACCTACCTTTAATTTTCTCTTTATGACCTTTCTGTTCAGAATTGACCTCTCTGATAGGTTTCACTGAACCTAACCTTTCTAGAGCCTCTGTATTTTCTCGTCTTTCCAATCATTTTACCCTACCTCCTGCTCTTCATCTCTACACACTCTCCTTGCTTCTTTCATTTCTCTTTTCCTCTACTTCTCTGTTACGACTTCTCTTTCTTTCCACACCATCACTTTTTCATCTTTAAAAGTTATTGTCAGCTCCACGTATAAGCTACACTTCCCCTTCTTTTCTAAGGCAATCACACATGACGCATTCACTTGCGCTCTACAGCTCTTCTTGTCAATCCAGATCATAGCAGTAACAGCATCCTTAGCTACTTAGAATGTTGAGCGATCTTCCAAGCCATGTAGAACATTTTTTAAATCATTGTCCTATATAACCAAATCTCTTCTCTTCAAACTGATGAGAGCGGTTTCAAGTCTCTACAAGTCTAATCTCAGGACCAATATTCCTTTCTAAAACACTTTCTGCCTTCAGTCTCTCATCATGCTATTTTTCCTGAACTCTTGCCCTAGCTTACATCCTGGCTTTTCTGTTGCCTTTACTTTTGGCAGTTCATTTGCAGGATGATTCATCTTACTCATCCTGATGCAACCTTTCATGGGACTTGAAGAAACCTCTACTTTTAGCATATCCTTGTCATCATGCTATTGAATAAACACTGGTGTAATACTGATCTCTCAGTTGTAGTGATCATCTACATGACTTCACACTACCTCATATGACCGTCACTGTTTCTATCTCTAAAGCACATGCCTATCATTCACCAGTTCAAGCTACAGAAGACCAAGTTTGAGAGGTGAAAGACCACATGCTAATCATCCCAAAGTAGATGTTTAAGTTAATTAAACTGAATAAGCTCTTGGTCTTTTCTAAAGAAAAAAAGAAAACAAAAGGCCTCCTAACTCTTTACTTTTGCAATTAGCAGGTACAACACCACCATTGTGATTCACACTATTCTGTCCACATTTTAGCATCATCTTCTACCCAGTACTGTTGTAGACCCACAGACAATATCACTAACTCCAAGATCCAAATCTTTCCACCTTGTCTCCATAACACAGGTTTTGGATTAACTTGGCTCTCTGGACAAAACTTGTCTTTCCACAAAACATCCTGGAATCCATTTACAACAGTGGCAAAGCTCAGTCTTCTCACTCTTCAATTAGCATATCCCCCTTTCTCATTTTTTCCCCCCTTATCCATACTGTAAGATAAATAACTTATATTGGTGTTCTTCACAGCTGTGTGTATTAATTCTTAATACCTTCTTGGTTAGACCTTCTTGTGATAATTCTCTGCATATATGGCAAAAGGCTGCCAACCTTCCCTTACACACCATTGTTGACAGCAGCCTCTCTTACAAATGATTTGCTTTTTCTGAACTTGTATAATTGAGTCCAGGAACATACTTTACATAGGAATTGTACCTGTAATTGTACACATAGTAAGTGCAGTATACAATTAACATGATGCAATATATATTCTGAAATGTGACAGATCATCATCTCTATCTACTGCCTATTGTTCTCCTTAACCCTAGACAGCAATCGAATCAAGTGCTTTCTCCAGAAAGTAAACTTAAAATATACAAAGGAAATCTGTGCTTATGCCTTGGGGGTTTCTGTATTTTTAATATTGAAATAAAACTTTCTCAGGTCACAATAATGAATTTCTAGCATAATATACAAAATATTATAAGTCAGAATATCTCAGACTGAAGGTATAACCTCAGTCTAAACAGAACTATTAGAGTACAGGGTAACAACTTTACTTCAGTACTATGCATGGGAAGAAACTTGCTGAATCACTCAGTTTACTTGTAATCATTCAGCAACTATGCTTTTTTTCCCATCATTTTTCTCCCTATCGCTAACCCTCCTCAGACTCCCAAATTAAAAGTTTTTTCCATCTCTTCCTTTATTGGCACAATAATGTGAATGAATTTTGCACAGTGTTTTTGTTGGTAGCTACAAGAACCTTCTTTAAGGAAATTTGTTATGTGGGTTATATCTATAATTGTAACAGTTGCACTTTACAATTTATGTAAATACCCTACTGGGAAATTCCAGTATAGCTTAAGAACATGCATAATGTCATAGCAGATGTACAAATACAGACACTACTATGAATTGCCCAATGAGGAGTCTGAACTTCTGCAGCACACGTCATAATTCTAACAGTCCTTAGTGAGTTTAAGATTATGTTTGCAGATGCCCTACAATTCACTTTGCTAGACCTACGCACCACTTGTCAAGGTTCAAAAAACCCTATTTAGTGGACTGTGGTAAATTTCTAACTGAAGTATGAAATCCTTTAGAAAGATTCACATGCATATATAGCTGAACTGGACAGGTACACTTGCTTTTCTTTGTCAGCTTAGTCCTTATAATATATGGATGCCCAGGAATCCGAGAACACCTAAGCATGTGTATGCTGATATACATAGAGCATTAAAAAAGCATTAAAATAATTAAGCTAACGATAATCTCCCATTCAGGGTTTGACCTACACTACCTGAAATCAATCACCATAATCATTTTACTAGATTTTCATGATGTTACATTTATAATACTTTTTTTGCATAAAAATGTGGACACATTAATATTGGTCAAGCAGTCACAATATTAAAACTGTATGAAGGTCTTAGATGTGCTTTTACATGTTTTATCTTACTCCTAGTGAACCAAAACTTATAAAAATGTTGGTTGACATTTCTTTAGGAATTAGGGCTTTATAGCAGTTCATTGGACATGTTCTTTACAATAATTAAATGGAGGAGAAAAGAAGCCAAAAAAACCCCCTAACAATTTATTACTGACAATTACACATTTCATCAACTTTTCTCAGATGCGCATTAAAGCTAAAAAAAAAAAAGCATTTCCAATGAATGTGAAATATTAGTCATTGTTTATACAGTATTTATGTGCTGCATCACTAGATCAGCACTATGTATTACTATTTAACTATATAGATTAAGTATTTTAGAGCTCAGTGGCTGTTCAAGTACATTTATTTTTCTAAGGACTACTCTGCAACTAAGACTTTGCTGTATATGCTTTGGGAATAGCTCATAGCACTAAGACACAGCATTAACAAAGAGATACACTACTTGCAAGAAAATTATTCGGAATCATTTTGAGTGCTTTCAGTACTAATGTATTTTAATAATATAAAAAATAAACACATTTACTAATGATAAAGTTGGAAAAGGAAACTAGGGATATAGTGCTCAGGCAACAGTCATGCTTGTCCATATATTACAATTCTTATTGTAAAAAAAACAAATGGATAACCAATAGGCTCAAAAAGGTATACAGTCGTGATTTCTGTTTGGATTCTTTCTCTTCTGTAGAGAAGCAACTTAAAATCTATACTGATAATGCAAGAAGTAATCCAGTGTTATTTCACCTAGCTTAAAAATAGTCCTGCTCATTTCAAAATGTTTATATTAAACATGTTGTTTACACACATTATGAGAATATTACGGCAACAGGCAAAATATAATGATTACTTGCTAAAGTTTACCAAATTGGTACTTGAAGGAACAACAGAAATCACACATAGAAGTATAGATGACTGGCGCTTGTCTTGTTCACTCACAAAAAAGCAGTGGTCACACTAATCTCTTAGCATATATTATATGCATATGCATAAACAGATCCACAAACCTATGAAAATATGTGGTCACCTACAGCATAGAAATTTCTCAGTTATGCCTTTCTAGCCAGCATGCTAACAAATCAATGTAACTCACGTGTAAGTGACCTAAACATAGCCAGGACAGAAACAAATTAATACGATTCTAAAAACCTCCAGACACTCACCAAAAGACTGAATGCAGGTTTCAAGAAGATCTTCCAAAGTGGCCCCTTTGGCTAAGTGCCCCAATGGCACCATCGTGACCTGGGTAAGATTTGAAAGGCTGGGACAGTGACTGATCTGCTTCAGCTCAAGTGCTGATTCAGGGGCAGTGCTGCATGCTTGGGCAGGTTGCCTAAAAGAAAGCACAAGAGTGAAGTAAATACAAGACCGAGTGGTAAATCTTACACTGCATGGGAAAGGAGGAGAAATTTAAAGGACAATTAACTCCCTGTAGCTAGGGTGCTGAAAGCCACAACCCTCCCACTTAATACGTACACCAAAGAGACTGCTCAGTAAGTGACTTTTTTTTTCCTGCTAAATGTGGACCGTAGAGCACACAGCTACAGAGCTCCTTGAATGATCTGTCAAGATTACCAGAAGTCTTGTTTCTTTGCTGGGGAGTTAGGTTTACATTACGATTTCAGCACAAGCATAAAACTCCCCCAAACTATGTAACAGGAATATTGTTATGCAGTAATCTACCACCACATATTTGTGTGCCCACCAGAAGTAAAGGAGAAAAAAATTATAACTGTAACCAAATATTACACACATTGGAAAATGCCAGATGAGCTTTATTGATTTAATTTAGAAAATCACTATTAAGTAAACAAAATATCAGTGCAACTTTCAGTGATTTCACAATTTAAAAAGAAAAAAACCAAAACAGATTAATCTGCATCTGTTCTATATTATTATTTCCCATTAAGTTGTTTTAAAATTGCATGCATGACTAAGTTAATGTCTTTAATAATAAAGGTAAAAAAGACCAAAATAACAGGAACCACTTCAAAATCTGACTTGAGAGTATAACCATACAGTTCACAAAAGGGCAACAACCACTGCTGTTTCAATAAAACTTGGGTTTATTTCAGGGGCAATTTACACTCTAGAGTCTTCCTAAACAAGTGACTCCAGCATCTTTAAGATGCTATCTTAAGCTTTTGTACAAATTTTCTTGAAACACTATGTGAGACTTTATTAATAAACTGACAGTCCTGGAAAGAAAAGGCATAGAAATTTATCCAGGTTCCATATTACATACAGATAGTGAAGGCAGACACAAACATCCCTGTATATAGGCACTCCCGGATGAAGTTGAAAATATGCATGCCTTGTGAAGACAGACTGGACCCTACCTCATCCCAGTGAATGTCAAACCTCGTTGTAAATTTCTGTCTCATCTGAATGCTGGGAAAGCCATGGAACTGCACTTGATGTCACTGACAACTCAACACTGACCCCAGGCCCCCACAGTTTCAAAATCAGAAAATACTGGCCTGACCCTGCAGGGGTACTGACCATCACTCAGGGCCTCCGTAGTTAAACTGACAGTGGCGACGCAAAGAATGTTTTCTTCCCTTCCCCCTTTCTCTAAATTTCCCTCTTAGCTTTGTGATCTGACTTCCTGTTCTCATACAAAAAGAGCAAGGGCCCGAGAAGCTTTCAGGGTTTTCTTTTTACAAGCTTAAACCCCTCTCCTAATTTTTTTCCAGTGACTCTTCAACACAGGGCAGAGGGTCCTAGCAATGCGGTAGTAAAAGTAGGAGTTGTTGCAGAAGGTATTTTAGGTCTTGGCAACAGAGCGTAGAAGAGCCAAAGTGTCCACACCCCCAAAAAAGTTTACAATAGCACGACGGCCGACTTGGCAACGCCGAACAGACAAAACTCCGCCGGTGACACGTCTGAAACTAATCATTCATTAGAACCGATTCCCTTGCAGCAGTTACTTGACATGAAAAAGAGATTAAAGCTGTGCTGGGTGGGGGGGCCCAGGAGCCCCCCGCGTTTCCACCGCATGCTATTCGGCGGCGGGGAAAAGACCACAAGCAAATGATCGCGGCTCCCGAAGGGCCGCCCGCGGCCCGGCGGGGAGCGGAGGGGACAGCCGTGCCCCCGGCCCGGCCGCCGCTCCTGGCCCGGCGCCCGCCCCCCGCTCACTGCCGGCGGTGCCGCAGGTAACCGGAGCCGCCACGCTGGGACCGTAACGTTGAGGCTCGTCCTAGCCGGCGCTGGCCGAGCTGCCCGGCGCGCACTTGCACTCAAAAGGCTGAAATAAAATCCTCCCCCCACACCCTCCCGCGCTTCTTTCCCCCTCCCCACCCGGCAGGGCTTCGGCCGGCCCCCGCGGTGCCCCAGCCGCCCGGACTACCGCGCCCCACGGAAGCCCCCGCCAGCCCAGCCGGGGCGGGGGGCAGAGGGCCGGCAGCGCCGTGCAGCCCTCCCCGCCGCCCCGGGCCGGCACCTCACACCCTCGGGCGCGGCGGCCTGTGACCCCGCGACCCACCGCCCGCCCCGCCGCCGCCGGGAGCGGGAGAATCAAACGGCCACGGCGAACTCACTGGTTTTCTCTGCGCTTCCCTAAGGTTCCCATGTCGGTGCCAGCCGCGGCTCCGCCGCCCGGCCGGCTCTGCCGGCAGCGCAGGGCGCGGGGCTACGCGGGGCGGAGGAGGCCGGGGGCAGCGGCACGGGCCCGCGCATCGCCGCCTCCCGCCCCGCCGCTCTCCCGCTCCCCGTCTCGCCTCGGGAGGAGTCTGGAACCGATTCAAGCGGGGCAGCAGCGGCGGCAGCCGCCACCCGTGACGAGCGCAAGCGAAGATCTTATCGGCAGAAGGAAGTACTGAGCTACCGGGCTGCTCTTCTCCGAAGCCACCGGATTTACCAGGTACCGAAACGCGCTCTCTTGATCACACCGCCCGGCTCTACAAGCGGCTGCAACTTTCTCCAGGGCACAACTTGGGCCCGGCAGGGCAGGCGCTGCCGCCGGGGCAGGCCCCCTCCCCACGGCGGGCTGACCCGCCGGCGCTCACGCGTGCCTCAGCAGCACGCACACCCACCCGCCCGCCCGTGGCCCAGGACAGCTGCCGCCGGGGCACCCGGGATGGGACGGGGGCTGCCGGGGGCTGTCAAGCTCTTGGCCAAGCCGCAGCCGGACGCCGCCCGGTCACACACCGGCCGCCGGGTCCTCCCAGCCCCGGGGTTACGTGACTGCTGGTGGGGTGGACCCACGCGCGCCCTGAGCCCGCACGCCCTCATTGGCTGGTTCGCCAACGGCCGGCGGGGGGCGGGGTGTCAGGCGGTGGTTCCCCCCCCCCGCCGCCGCTGCTACCTGCCGCCGGCCGCGGGGGGAGCCGGGCCGGGGGACCCCGCGCACGGAGCCGGGGGGGGCCGACCGGGGGGCCTGGCCGGCGGGAAGGCGCCCGGGTCATTCGCGCCGCGCCCGCGGGGACACGCTGCGCCCCCCCCCCCCCCCCCCCCCCGTTCCCGCCGTGGAAGTAAGCGTCTGCGCGGTGCTGGGGTGGGGGCACGAGACTGAGATACCCCCGTGGGCGATTGGTAATTTAAAGCCTCTGTGCTTATTTGGCGCTTTACGCCGTCCCTCCAGTTTACTCGCAGAGTAAGGAAAGGGGACCCAGTCGTTTTCATAGTCCTTGTATCAGAATTACGAGTTTCTGAGAGGTGCTCCAACCCAATGTTGACAACTCCTTCGCTTCTGAGGAGACATCACCGGCAGAAAATCTGAAAGGGAAAACTCACCCCATATCCTGTAATTTACAGTTGGACCAAATGGTCTTTTGTTGAGAAATAGCCTCAACAGAGCAGTACAAAAGTCCTGGGTCACAGAGCCCTTCGGCTGATGCATTCTCAACAGCTTATTTTGAGAGCACAGTTCATGTTCTTAAAAATTACTCAGGCATCATAATGGCATAGTGCCTCACACCGAGATCCAGACAGTTTTCATAAACTGTTTCTTTAATTTTAAGACTGACTGGTAAGGTTCAGGTATTGCAAGTAATTCTCTGCCACCAACCAGGGCACACTTCTTTTCAGGGCTCCAAAATGATCAGTTTTGCAAAGGACATGGCTCACTGGCATTTTCTCAGAGGCAGTGGTAGCAACCATTACCAGAACAGGAGCTGTGCAAACCTGACTTTTGTTTTGCTGAAGATCTCCAAGTAAAATGAAAAATCCTACATACTCCTGGAAATCACATCAGTGGTTCGGTAGGTCACATTCTTCTGAATAACTTCTAAACTAGTTCCTAACATAGAGCTTGAAGGTCACTGTGGTTTAAGAAACACAAATACATTAATATATATGCAAGACCACAGGTCAGGTGGTCTGTGATATTATCTGTAGCAATTATTTTGTTAAGCCAATCTCCTGGCTGAATTCTGCTTCAGAGAAGTACAACCCAGCTAGTATTGCTTTTTCTTTAACACATTTTACTTGAGAAGGTCATGTGCATGCATACGCACACACACAAATAAATGGCAGTTTGACAGAAATAATACTCTCTAGCTTTGTGGTCAGAAAATAATCCATATGTAAACCTTACAGCACACAATCTCATACAAAAATTCAGTTCTAACTTATGTGCCCACACAGCAGTCTGACATACTGATCCTTGAATGTGCCATTCATCAGATGAAATGGTCTTCTACTGTAAAGTAGATTCATGCCTGGTTTGTGTCCTCAGAGGATCAGAGGTTTGCTCTGTGGAAAGGCAAGATATTTCTTCTGTTCTCAGAGCTTCAATCAATAGAGGATTAATTTATAACTTATGATCCAAAGGAGCCATACTAACAGAGTTTCAAGATGATGTTGGCTAGGATGGGCCATATTGCTCCCAAGCAAGCAGGACCAGCCAGGCGTTCTTATACTGTTGTGCTTAGATTCCTGGAAGATCTTGCAACAATAGTAGTTTATAAATTGGATTTTACCATTGGAACCAAGTGAAGGGACCAATTTACTGCCTCAGCAGAAGCTGGATCTTTGAAGTTCTGTTGTAACAAGATATGCCTTTCTCCCTCCAAGTTAGTATGAGTCCACAAATCTAGCTTGGCCTTGAAGTGGGGTGAAAATAATTTTCTTAAGCTGTTCTTTTATATCTACTTTAAGCTCATTTAATTTGCCATCTTTCCCGGGTCCGTATTCCTGCTGTTCACAATGGGCCAATTAGTGGAGCTTGTACAACCACACGGTGAGTTGCACACAAAAATTAATCAAGGCAAAAAACCCAACCCATCTAAAAATGATGCATGTTCTGCCATGCGGTATCACTTATTTAATTCATTTCACCACCCACGCATATTAGCTCAACTGCAGCCACAACCAAACAAGGGCAAAAGAGCAAGACCACACATTTTGTCAGTAACTTTCACTTAGATCTGTTTTACATAGATCATTGTAAAATCACAGCCTAATTCTGAAAGCTTTTCGATGTCCTTGTGGGATCATGAATGAGACGGTTCCTTGGTGCTGACAGAGCATCTGCTAGGTGGTGGGGTCAGTAGACAACAGAAAGGCAAGCCAGACAATCTAGTGTAGGACGCAATTCTAGAAAAGGAAAAAAACTTGCTAACAAAATTGAAAAGGACAGCAAATGGAAGGCTAAGAAGAGTCGCTGTATGAAAAGTCAACATATGTTATGCAAACTAGGTAGTAATCAGAATCATTGGGTTTAACAAGTTGTCAGTGAGAACCTGCTAGCAGTTGCACATGAAAAAACTTCTTTCATCTGAGCTGTGATAACGCCAAAGGTGTGGCTATCCTGTATGATCAGCTGATAGGAATAGCTCTTCTCCTTAAGGCATCATCTAACTGTACTTCCCTATTATAATTAAAGTTTGTAGCTGTTAGAACCATTTTTGTTGGTCTGAGTGCTGATTTCTGTTACAGCTAGTGGAGAATTTCTAATGTCTTTTTCCAAGGTTGGGTCATAACTTTTGATCAGGATGATCTAGGCTTTGGGTGCTTTCACTGATTTATCAAATATTTTTTGTTTTTAGAAAGTTGTAGTGTTAGTGAAAGCTTTGGTCTCATAATCCCACTGAGGTTATTAGACCATGGTAATTCTCCCACTATTTTTCTGTTGATGCACCTTTGCCATAGTGGCCAGGGATGGAATGTTCCACTTCCTGAAGCGATGTGACCTATAAGAGTGTTAGGTTTTGTGACTTCATCCCAAGCATCTTCCTTCAATGGTACATGTTCTAGGGTGACCTTTTGCACAACTACAGCTTTCATTTATAAGTGGGAGGCAATAAAACTCATACTCATGATTGCAGAATGGGACCTAAAAGTGTAAGACTGTAGGATTGAGAGAGTATATAGAAAATTAAGAAGAATGTGAATCCTCTTTTTAAACATGATCTTTAAGTCAGGTTGAAGAAGACTGGACTGATCGTATTTAAGTGCTTTGGGTTGTCAGTACCTCTGAGGTTCCAGCTTTTCTGCAAGAATAGAAGGAATTGAGAGCACCCAGCAGCCACTGCCTCCTTACATTTAAGGACCATAGGTTTGTGTACATTATATTCAAGACATGTTACAAAGTTAGTAACTATACTAACAGATCTACCTATCCAATCTACCTCTATACTGGCATTTCTTCTGTAAAGGCTGCTTCTGCTAAACCTTTTAATGTCCAGCAGTCAACCTTGAGCTGAACAAGGTGGAAGAGACAAGACTAGAATTCATGAAAGAGGAAAAGCTTAGGAAAATTGTCAGAACCTAGAGTAGAGCATGGAGTACCTGGATCTCACTCATTTTGGATTTTGCCAGAGCATTTCTTAGGTTGTTTGCCAGCCATGGGTTCCTCACCACTCTCAGTGAACACTCAGGCTGATCATTGACTGTGAGTCATTTTGTCAGTTCAAATGCCAAAGGTCTGTGGGGTGGATTGAATGACTCCAGTCCTAGTAATGATACATGTAGGTGCAAACATGCTGCCACTTGATGGAACATCTGTGGGTTTTAGTCTTGAAAATTATAGGCAAGACATAATTTGTGGGTAAAGGCAGTATCTTTTATAAGACCAACTGGCACAGTTAGAAGAAGACAAGATTTTGGGTAGACTTGAAGAGGGTTTCTGCAGAGAATCACAGAATCACAAAATGACTGAGTTTGGAAGGGACCTGAGGTCCAGCCTCCTGCTCAAAGCACATCCAGCTGTGGGACTAGACCTGGTAGCTCAGGGCTTCATCCAGTTGGATCTTGAAAGCCTCAAAGTCTGAAGATTGCACAGCTTCTCTGAGCAATCTGTTGCAATGTTTGACTGCTCTTATAGTTAAAAAAAAAAAAAAATTCCTTATATCCAATCAATATCTTTTTGTTTCAGTTTATTTGTTGTCCCTCATACTCCTGCCATGAACTGCTGTGAAGAACCTAGCTTCTTCTCAATAACCTTCTCAGAAGTCCAGTCAGTCTGCTACTACATCCCCCCGAGGCCATCTCTTCTCCAGGCTGAAAAGGCCCACTTCCCTTAGCATCTCCTCACAGGGCAAGCACTCCATCCAAGCACTCCATCCAACAATCCCGGTGGCCCTCTGGTGAACTCACTCCAGTTTGTCAGTGTCCTTCGTGTACTGGGGAGCCTAGAACTGGACTCAGTCCAGAGTGCTGAGTAGAGGTGGTGTAATCACTTCTCTCGATCTGCTGGCTCTGTGCCTGTGAATACAGCCCAGAGTGCTGTTGGCCTTCTGTGCTGTCAGGGCACACTGCTGGCTCATGTGCTGATGGGACAACTAGATGGGTATCTAGCTGTTCACCCATCCAGACCTCTGTCCCAAACTGAATGCAAGAATATTGTATGAAATTATGTTGAAAACTTAAAAACCAGCAACATCTGGAAATCTGTCTACTTTTTCCTATATTATACTAGTGGGTCCAATAAAAGGTATTATCTCTACCTGTAGACCTTGTCTTGACTATGTCTTTAAGCCACTGCAGTTATGACAGCGTTATCGTGAGAGATGCCCCTTGAAGAACTGTGTACTCCAGAATTAGGAGATTCATATCTCACTGTGTGTATGGATGTCAATATTGCCTTTCACTATAAAACAAGATACAATTTCTTTCATAGCACCTCTGCTTCCATTCCGATTATAGTATGGATATGTAGCAGGGACAAATAAGGAGGCATACTAATGAGAGTTGTCATTTTCAACTGCTTTGGTTACAGAAGTTAGATGGCTTGTAGTCACTAGGGAAAGAGGACTGTAGAAGTAAAATTGTGGTCTTCCCTTTTAATTATTTTCAGACAAATCTTACACGATGAAGTGAAGCACTCCAGGAAAATAGATATTTCATACTTTTTAATAAGTTAATTTCTCCTTCTATTTTCACCCTGGACTCCCTAAAGGACTTAAAAGTCATCAAAGACTCTAAAATTTACTTGAAGAACTATGCCTAAGTTTGTCATTAGTCAGTTGTCATCAGTCTGTTGCAAGCTGCTGATTGGCAACAGTTTTGCACTGTCAGCCATGTGTAACTGAAACTGTTAGACTTTTTGGTTGTTTTTACTCTGGAAGACTTTAAATATCAGTGAACTAAAACTAATTAGTTTAGTCTGTTAAAACTAATTGTAAGAAGAGCAATGAACATATATCTTGATAATATATAAAAACATTAAGTCTGGTAAGTCAGAAAATGTTATTAGCTGGTGGCATTCTTCTGAGTAGAAGCACACTGATTTGTGTAGCTTTGAGGCTCAGTCCTACAAGTAATACCTCAGCCTTTCTATTGATTAAAGATTTTGATGGTTTCCTGTTTAGGAGAATGCTGAAATACAGTAAGCACTGATGATCTGCCTATCTTGCGTTAATGTCCAGCTGTTTCAGAAGTAGCACACAGTGGGGCTATTATGATACTGTAATATGTACTGAAAGGTAATGGTGTTGCTAACTGAAATCTGTGTTCTGTATCACTAAAACCAAAATCACATTTAATTCTGGCATCAGGGAAAGATAAAAGCTTTTATTTACTACAACTAAGTCGAAGAGCATTGTCATCATAACTTCTGTTTCCCTCCAGTAGTCCATAGCAAAATAGTTTTCTTTCCTTTATGGTCATTTAGAATTAACGTACGGTTCTGATTCGGGTCATCAGGATGCTTATGTGTACATACAATTTACCAATTGATTTTGATAAGAATTGCATGAAAATGAGTCTCCTTCCCTCAAAACCCCAACCATGCTACGATACCTTCTTTCTTAAAATGCATGTGTATAAAGGGAAAAACAGCTGGTACCCCTGAAATAACTACTGTCCAGAAACAGTGAGACTCAAGATACAGAAAAGAAAACCATAACAATACTGCTAAGAATGCTTCTTTTTGGTTCACCATCTGATGTAAAAGAACAAAACAGCTACTTAAACAGGATGTAGATAACATCATCCCAAAGGTCCCTTTGTAAACATTTTCCAAGGAGACAGTGATTAGCTACTTCCTCTACAGGATATCTCTTGGTCAGCAGCAAGAAGCAAGACACCACTCACTGGAAATACATTAAGTGTATTGTTTTAACCTTTTAAAAGTAGTTTCACAGATAAATTGTTGTGGATATAACAGTCCCTTTGAAAGTATCACAGGATGAAAGTTGGTCTCACAGAAGTGGTGGGGTTTTTTTTGTTTAATGTAATAATTACTTAAAATTTTTGTGTTTAGCAAATAGCTGATAAAATTGCAGTGCTCCTTTGATCTGGAAAGGAATGTAGACGTGATTTCCATGTGATTTGTTTCTGACAGAGCTTTTTCAAAATTTCCAAACTGAGTGGGCAAAATTTAATTTTGCTGCTGCAGTGTTCAAGGCCAGTATTAATGATTTTGCCCTTGCTCTTTGCAGTGACAAAGTCAGTGGTAGAGATTGTATGAAGAAGCAGGAGTGACAGTTGAGGTGAGGAGAAATTAGGAGTAATCACAGCGCTTTCACAGGATGTGGGTGTGTAGGAAGTAGTGTTTCTCTGCCCTTTCTGATCTCATCTGCAGGGCAGGAACCTTTTCCAAGGGGATTTCACCCTGAAGTGTAAGGTTGTGCTGATCTGAACTGAATACTGGATTGAGTTCTGAAAATGTAAATGGACATGACACACTACATAGACAAGGCCCATACTCCTCCTCTGCTGAGGGACTCTCCTTTTGCATCGCTTTAAGGGAAATGCTCTTTTTTCCCTTCTCACCAGGTTTTGCTTGCCCTTCTCTCTGTATGCTCAGTATATGAGTCAGCTGGGGAAGAGAGGAAGTGAGAGGAGAGGGGAGGAAGAACATTTTCCCTCAAACCCATTCCAGCAACTCACCCTTGGTGTTGGGAGATCAGAGGGAAGCAAAACAGAGCTAAGGCAGTGTGGCTGCAGATAATAGCAGTGGCTGCCAAGGGCTTTCTGTCTTCTGTTGTTATTGATACAAGACTTAACAGTAAATTGACCATTATTTAAAAGGAAAAAATAGTCTTAGTTGTGGGCTGAAAATGGTAAGTTTACCAACCATATGTATGCATGAAGGGAAAGATTAATCTTTCTAGGACTCCATTTGTCTCTCCTGTGCTCTCTTGTTCTCAGTTAGTCTGTATACTTACGGCTTGACCGGGAGGCTATTTGCTCCACATGTACTGCAGAAGGGAGGGTGGTTGACTGAAGAATTTGTTTGACACCTTTTCAGTTGAACAGAACTGATATTACATAACATATTTGGAGCTAGTTAGAAAAAAATCCTGTTTTATTCAAAGCTGTTTACAAAAACTGTTACACAACAGCACTTTGTTGAATTTCTACTTTGCCCCTAAAGAATATCATCAGGATACGTCAATGCACTGGTCAGTCTCTATAGTTCTTCAGGTTATTAGGAATGAATGGAGAAAATATCTTGAAGAGACAGGTGGCCAAAATGCCAGAAAACGTGTGCTCAAACTCTTTATAGAATATTTAACACTACCATGTTGATACCATCAGACTTCTACTTACATGAAGGGAATGTAAAACCTGTTCCTCAGTTTGCTGGATTTAATAGACACTTTGCAATAAGTTATGCTGGGAACAGGATCAGGCAGATGAATGCAATAAAGAAAATTTTGAGTAAGCAGAGAGATAATCTACCACCTTCATTTGTGGTCCATTGTGGGTAAATGTCAAATAGAAGAATACGGGGAAATGTCAATTACTTAAACCTAAAATGATGCAAGTTTTCCTGAACTCCTAAGATCTTTTCCTTCTCCCAGTTTTATACCTCATTACCTTCCCATCTTTAAAGCAATGTGTATTGTTTCATTTTAAAGGGCTGCTCAGAATAGCAGTATTGTCAAGCCTTACTGTCACTTTTCTGGATTAGAAGCATTTTCTATTGCTGGCTTCAGCTGCAATCAGGGAGAGTAGCTATAGCAGTACTGAACAGAATGTAATTGTGAATATATGATAAAACCAATTTCCAGTACCATATCAATAATCACATCATTTGAAGGTATTTAGGCACCAATTCAGCAAACACATTTGAACGCGCTCTTATTTCAAAATGTCAAACAGGGACAGGCTAAAAATTGATATGCTGAAAATGAATCTGGTTTAAAAGAAATTCTTATTTGTTAGGAGCTCCTCAAGGGGCAATATCAAGAGGTAATATTAGGGTAAAGCCCTAGCCCAAGTACTTTGTTAGGTTCAGGAACTTAGTCTCTAATTATAGGTGTCTCTGTGAACATCTCTAACTTAGAAAACAATGCACAATTGTCAAGATAAGTGGAGCACCTTTAGTGCTATTTCTGGTAGTCATGCTACAAGAGGGTTAGGTAAACTATCTAAAACTTTTTGTAGCCTCAACTAGAAGTTTTTTTCAAAATCATTAGTTTGCAGCTTCTTATTTTGCCCCTTCAATCATCTGTAAAAAGAGTTAACAGTACCTTTCTTTAACAGTTTTGAAAGCTTCTGAAATCCTGTGGTATAAACATGAACAGTGAAGTCTTATGACAACCTGAAAATAATACGGTATTGAAAGTTAGATATTCAATTTCTGTCTGAAAAGGGGCTGTTTGGGTGTGTTTTCTCTCTTCCTATCTACCTGTCCTATTTTATCACTTCTTTGGAATTTTGAAAGGAAGAGTTGTTAATGTTTGTTCAGGATGACTCACAGGTCAAAAAAAAAGGCTGTGTGCTATTTCTTGGTCAAATACAAGCACATTTTAAAATTTGAGTTTAAACTTAGTGGTATGTATCTTTAAAAGGTCAGAAAACAAAGTGGGAGGGAAAAACATTGTCAATAAGTTCTGTGACTAATGAGTCAGAGTAACTGAACTAGTATTCTTAATGCAGATTATTTTACATTGCTTTTAAGAATATGCCAAACACTATTATTCTCCGCATCTTACAGAATATTATTTAAGAATGTGGACAAAAAAGTTTAAAGCATATTTCCATAGTAGAGAGAAATGACAATAAAGAAGAATTGTGCTTAAATGGACATGTCCGATTCTACCAATATTCAAATATTTGACAAGGTGCAAACTATTTGTATTCAGTCAGGAAAGGTTGCTTAAGTGCTTTTATCTCAATCTGTGGTTGTGGCAATGAAAAAATAGTTCAGACTTTAAATAAAATAGGTCTGTAGATCCCTCAGCTTTTTTGTAGGATAGGTGGCAAGAAATAGATAGTAGCACTCTGTAGGAGTAATTGCTGATTGAGATGCAGAACCTTATATTTCTTTTGCATAGTTTTTATGATTTCTCTGACACACAGTGTATTTATGCACCAGTTACTGAAGATTCAGTTTGACCCACCAGTGGGATGCATTCACATGCCATGCTGACTTTACAACATTGTTCATCACCATTACAAGTTGGGCAACTATGTAGATGTGCTAGAACATTTCATTTTCATACAAATTTCCAAGACTGAGCTATGCTAATAGTTGTGGTCATGATGCTCAGATAAAGAGATATAATTTTAATGCTTGACATGCTTCCACAGGAAGTTGTTCCCTTGGAGCTGTGTAGATTGCAGAACATGCTTAGGTATATCACATAGGACTGAAAGAGTTACTTCATTGATTTTTTCTTTTGTTTTCATGTTTTATTTTAACTGCCTGTATTTACTTATATACAGTTCAAGTTAATATGCAGCCACCTTTTCAAGCATTGCTTGTATTCTTCAACACTACTTTCATCATTTGCCTCATTTGCCTGCTCCTTGAACTCTAATCTCAGTGCTTTTGGTAACATCAGGGATAAGAGGAAATTCAGGAGGTGACCCCAGCTATTTAACAAGTTTATCTCAATCATGTGCCTTCTCTCTTTCATTTTTCTGCCATTTATGTATAGACTAGAACATGCTGGGTTTTTCAAAATTTCATTTTATCTGTTGTGCAAATATCTCCTTTTCCTTTTTTATTTCTTTGTATCTCATCTGTCTCTTTGGCTCTCACAAAGCAAATTATTTAACAAGACAATTATTCAAAGTGCTTGGTTTATGGAATATGTTTTGAAAAACAACAAAGGCTTCCCACTATACAAAGTCATTGACTGATTAAATACTATGCTTTTTGCAAGCTTTATTCTTTTAATCTTTTTGATACTTCAAAAAATTGCTTAAAGGAATCGTTTAATTTGAAGCTATTTACATTTGTTAAATCTTTGTCAGTTTGTTTTTATCTTCCATGGCCATATGGTTGTAATTTCTGATTTTCTCACGGTTTTAATGTAGTTAATCACACAGAACCTGGGGCAGGTAGGAAACTATGAACACTGTGATTTTACTAATGGAAAACTGTTCAGCAAGATTGACATCTCGGTCCATAGAGTATTTTGTATTTCAAATTCTTTAGATCGAAGTTAAAATTCTTAATATCCTGACATTGCTGCTTCCTCAATCTGGTGGTATCCAGAGCTCTGTTTCTGGACAGAATAGTAAGCCCCCAGCAATCAAAATCCATAGGCTGTTTGCTATTCTGGCTATGTTGCTTGAAAAGCTTGATCCAAGGACTACTTAATAAATATAAGAGAAATGGAACCCAATTTTTCCCCTTCCCAAGAAAATGTTCTGGTAGTTGGCTGTGTTAATGTTTGTTATGTGCATTCCCTGTGCATCCAACGTTCTTTAATTATTGAGTAGGAGAGAGTGAGAGCATCCCTTCCCTTTTAAAGATCCTATAGCCTGGCATTTAAGTCATTTTTCCACTGAGATGTGGGAGGTAAGATTTGAATTTCTGCAGACAGCGGAAGGAATTGAACCTAGGCATCACATATAATGATATCACGAGTGCTAGAGCATTCTCTATGAGTGAGAGCATCTCTGTGAGGGCTCCTAGCATCTGAGCCACTGAATTTAAATACATTACGAAAACAGTGTTGACTTCCTTGTCCTTTGAAGGGAATCTGTCTTGAGGAGAGATTCCAGAACCTCAAGTAAAAGAAGTGCCTCCTTTCAGCAAAGACCACTTATGTCAGATGATGTAATTTAAAGTATGATACATCAGATGATGTAATTTAAGGTATGATCTTTAAGAAGAAATTACTATTAACTATGTTCAGCTGCTCCCAGCTCAGAATGCAGCCTGCTGTCAATCTGAGTAATTTATAAGGTTCTAGGTTCTGCTCCATGGCCAAGCACATAAAATGGCTTGTTGCTGCCTATAACTTAGTCAACACTGTGTTTCACTGGATCTGAACTGCATGACATGTTCAAGGTCACAAAAGTAAGTTGTGGAAGAGCAAGATACTGAATTTAGTGTAAAAAAATCTGATGCTAACATCTTAAAAAAGAGCCAGCCTTCCTCTCAAATATTTCACCATAATCCAGTAAACACGTAATAAACATGCTGTTGACTTATCTTTCCTTCATTACATCACTTTCTCGCACTGCAGTTGTATTGCTACTGTATGAAATTGCTACTCTCTAAATGTGTCATTGCAGTGACTGTGCAATCATCTTTATCTGTATTCATTACTATAGCAACCAGAATAAAAACATTACCTAGCCCATCCCATGTAAAAAGGGCTCAGAGTTTCAGCTTCTCTCCTTCCATTTGATGCTTATGCTGAGTGAATGCATGCGACACAGTGGAAATTGTTTAGTTTGGTTTGGTTGAAGGCTGTTCACATTAGTGAGGGTGGAAAACTGAATTATACTGGAACTCTTGTTTTGAAAAAGGAAATAAAATTTCTGACCTGCTCATCAGTACTCAGATGAAACATATGTGCCCTCTCTCCAGCTTCATTCACATGCTCTTCCAGCTATGAAGAGGATCAGTACTTGTAAAGGAGCAAGTAAGTTCTAACATGAGACAGATGCTCAAACTGCATATTTTAATATTAGTAGGAATCATTGTCTTCCCTGAGCCTCAGTGAGGCCTTGTCTACACTGATATTTTTGAGTAGACCCTGCCTAATTATAATGTTTGAGATCACTAACATAAATATTCTCGGTCATGAACATAGCTTCACCCCAGTTTTCATCTCTGTTTCCTCCTTCTTCCTTTAAATATAAGAGTGGGGCTTTCTGCTACCACCAGCTTTACCCTCTGAAGCATGGAGGGAATCTGAATGGTCTTGTGGCTGTGCATAAAGACATGATACTCACAGGCTGAAGGGAGAGATCCACATGTCATCCATGCATGAGCAGTTCTTCTAGTTCATTATTTTATTATGAATAATACTGTATTTGGCTTTCTTCCTTTAAGCTCTGGTTCCTAATGTGGCATTGTTTCATGCATTTCCATTTTGTTGTTGGGTTTTTAATTCATAAATTTCTTAATACAGATGAAAACTCTAAAACATAACAAAGATATCAATGAATGGTTCTGTTAACATCCAAACAAAAGTAGTATGATTTCTATCACCTGAATTTTCTTGCTCTCAGGCTACAGTCTGGCATCTACAGTTGTCCCCCTATTTTCACAATATTTGCATTACATTACCTTTGAAACTAATACCTTTGAATTACATTATCTTTGAGACCAGTACTTTGTGTCCAGTTTTGCTACAGTTTGCCAACAGGTTCAAAAGTTACTACTTTGAACACATGTACAGGCACCCATACACACCCACCATGATTGCACAAGTTTCATTTCCTTAGGAAACCAGACTGAGAACAAGAGGTGAAACCAGAGAACTCAAAACTGTGTCTCCTAATCCAATATGCTGTCCACGTTCTAGCAAGTGAAAAAAATGGAGTATTTCATTTCGCCCATAAATTCTACAGGTAAAAAGCTGCCTGATCCACTGCTTATCGGGCTTAAATGCAGGGAATCTTGATTCCTTTGTTTGCTATTAGTCAGTTGTGTAATTCTGGTCAAATTCTCATCTTCCATTTCCCCTTTTGCCTGTTTAGACACAGTTCAGTCAGGCAGGAGCAAGCATTTTGTCCATGTCTTGACAGTGCTTAGCATGCTGATGACCATGAAACACTAAAAATCAATTCGAATACATAGTGCAGCATTCCTCTAGTTGATTACTGTATAATTAACCAGAACAGAAGCAACATCTGAGGGCTTCAGTCACCAATATACCAGCAAATAGAACTGTTCACAGCTAACTTTTTGAAATCTTCCTGCAGATTAGAGGGGATTTGTTTATGGAGTCTGTGGACAATTTTAAACTCCTACATCTTCTTCTGGATCATTTAAAAGCAGAGAAAAGAAATCAAATAAATTACTCCTTATGAATAATTAATCCAAATTACTAATTTCTTCTACTCTTAAGCACTCTTCTGAAGGATTCTTCTCTTAAGCACTCATTTCTTTGGCTATTTAGAAAACGCAAGCATCCTAAGAGTGAATTAGTCTTACTTACTATTTTTCCTTTTTCTAAATTGAGAATGAAAACTGCATAGACAAATTCTGTCTAGTTTTGATATAGCTGGTGGTACAAGTGCTGATAACTGTAGTGAGTTCAGAAGACCTATAAAAGCCTGGTTTGCTCAGTACCTTACTGTAAACAGACCAAGGGATGGGTTCTACAGTAAGATAGTAAACATGGACCACACCCTAGATTCAATTAGATCACAAAAAATGACAGGTTTTCATTCACACTGTTTCTGTGAGATGCTGTTTACCTCTGCTTTTCTTTCAGCACAGACTAAAATAATGGATTTGTGCCTCAAGTTTAACATATATAAATAACGGTTCTGAACTGTTAAAAAGCCATCCTTGACTTAACCATAACTGATGTAGTCTCATTTTGCATGAAAAATGTGTGCTGTGCTTTAGACTGATATAAGAGTGATCGAACAAAGCCTGTGCAAATTGTGAGGAACAGCCAGTGAAACTTGAGTTTAGTTTGGATTAGATGTTCACCGTTCTCAGTTGATGTTAAATCAGTAACAAGTTTTAGATTGACAAAGCCACCTCCTTCCTCCAATTACTTTTAGGTCTCCTTCTTCTTATGCACAATGTGTTTACAAAGGCCTATTTCTCCTTCATGCGCTATTCTAGGAATTTCCAATATTCAGAAACTTCTGATTAATTTTCCTACCTGATTGATAACTAATCAGAATTTGTTCCTGATTCATAAAAGGAATTTTAAGCAAAAAACTTTGACAAGATAGGAGAAGTACACACAGCATTAATTAACAGCAGAGTACTAAAAAAAGCCCCTTTAAGCTGGCATTAACTGATGCTTTATGCAAATTAGCATGAAACGCAGTAGCAATGAGTACAGTTAAGCTGATGAATAGAGGTTGGAATAGTAAGGAGAAGCAAATATGTTTCTGCTAGGAATGTGAGAACTGTCATTATAGAATGCATCAATGTTCTTTCCTCTCAACTTCAGACCTTGAATTTATATAATACATGGAGTACTTCAAGCAAGACTTAAAAAAAAAAAGTGCGTTTTTACTTAAGCAAATATTTCCACCATGTGTTGTAGACTTTATAACAGGCTATTTTGCACTTAGACTGCTGCTTAGGAAAGACTCCCAAGTAGTTGGGGTTCAATCTTGTGATGAATGCAACAGTACTGTCATGAAACAGGACCTTTTCAAATCCTCTAGGTGCAAAGAAATTTTACTTTGGGGCTTAATTCTATTTCAACTTTTTTTTTTTTTCAAATGCTTTGTGATGATCTTTGAAGCAGCACATTGTGCAAATTGTGTGCAGTTACTACAGAACACTTTTTAAAAAATGGGTAATGCCTCTGTATATTGAAGCTCTGAGCTGAAACATCAGGAAACTGATGTCAGGGAAGGCATACAAAAAACACTACATGGACGTTTTCTGCAACTTAGATATATGACACTTGCACCCACACAGCTGTACGTGGAGTAGAGAAGACTTTTTCAGGTTTTGGGCAGGATAAGAGAGATATGATGTGTATATGTAGAGAGATATGATGTATATATGTTTTTAGAACACATCCTTGCTACTGAGATAAGTGAAGCTGCTGTGTAAAAAGCTTCAGATGATAAATAAGGGAAATAACTTGACAACATAGAAAATATTACTTAACTTAATATTGTTTTGAAAAAAATAGCACAGATATTTATCCTTTCTCATCAGCATATTTGTGAACAAAACTAATTTACCGAGCTTTGCATATTTATAAAATCTAGTTCGTAACTTACTGATTCTGCCATTCATTAAACATTCATTATTAGACTTACTACATCTCTTAAAATGACTCATGCACTTGTATGTAGAATTTCAATAACATCCTGGTTGCTAGGGTACATGTGATCACTCTGACATAAAACGTATCTGTTAGAAATAGATTTTTTAAAAGTATATAATGAACAAATCTGTAGGGTTTTTTCTTCAATAAATGTTTCTGCCAGTAGTTCATTATGCAAAGCAGCATGACATGACTTCAAATAAATACTGAGTTGTATTGTACACGATCCTTAACCGATACATACAACAATTTTTTTTTTCCATCTCAGTAAACAACTTTTTATTTCTGCCATATGCGTATGATACAATAGTTTCCTGGGTGATTTTTCTTGACATTTTTTCCCCCACTGGCCCACTCTGTCAACACTGTTGCTTGCCTATAATTGGATTTTATCTTTGTTTCAAGCCTCTCCTAGCTTTTTCTGAGGACCAGTACAAAAACATTACCTCAAATGTGCATATGGCTTTTGATATATGCTTCTATGTCTTCATTTTAGAACTACAGGCTTGTTTATGCACATGGCACTGTGTTTGTCCCTGCATGAAATAATACTTCCTTGCAGAGAGCAGGGAGATTTGCAGGTGCTATCACTCCTCCATTAGTCCAACCTTCTCCAGAATTTATGCTTGTGGATAGCATGACACAATCTGACCAGAGCTGTCTCTACCACACTGCTATTTAATTTTAAATTGTGTTCTGAAAAACCTGTGTTAAAAGAACACTAAACCTGCAAAGTGGTGGAGTAGACATATGAGACCAGAATTCACACTGCCTATAAACCTAGAGATGGGTTGAAAAATAATTTTCAGTTCCATTGCACAATCAAAACAATCAGAAAGTACATTCATTGTATGTCAATCCAAAAGACTTTTTTTTCCTCAAAATATGTTTTTCTTAGTTTGGATTCACAAAAACTGCTTAGTTGTGAGTCATTAAGAATTTTATTTGTTTATTCCATGTAACATTTGGGTCTTCAATTGTTTTTAATTTAGCTCAGTAATGAAACAAGGCATAATTTTTCAAAATGCAATATCAAAAATATTTTGTCATTTATTAAATTAAAATTTTGCCTTAATACTAGCAAAAATCTAGAGATTAATACTCCATACTTCTTAGTATTATGTATCAGATTCAACTAGTGTTTGCAAATAGTGTTAGTACAGTAGAAAAAGACATTTTTGTTTATTAAAAATATTCCCTAATTTATATAAATCCTTACTTTAGTCCCTAGATAAACATGCATCATTAGACAATCTTTACCTAAATAAGAACATGTTATTTCTGCAGGACTCCTGCGTAATGACTGTGCATTCAGTGCACATGATAATCAGTGCCCACTAATTATTGAAAGCAGTATATTATGAGGGAGGATGCTAGCTAAAAGTAAGGTAACAAGTGGCATTGAAAGGGAAAGTGTTGTCATGAGAGTGTGATTACTGGAGCTTTTCAAGGGTCAGTCTTTAAACAGTTCTTGTTTAATAATTTCATTAGTAAGCTTAGTATGGAGATACAAGAGTGTGATAATTGAGTTTGCCAATAGCAAAAAATATGTCTATCATTAACACAGAAGAAGGCTGCAATATCCAGGAAGACCTGGATGACTGTAAGGACTAGAATAATATACAAGGGATGAAATTTAATTATATGAAGTACAAGTACTCTTCAGGACTAATACTGAGAGTTTCTGTTAATTTGTGAGCTCACTGACTGGAAACAGCTGTGGTGAAGACAACTGTAGCGAGTGGTTGATCACAGAATGATTTATGAGTCACCCATGTGGTATGGCTGTGGAAGATGCCAGTGTACTAGATGACATTTGTTGCAGTAGTGTTGGAAGCAGTTGTGTTAACTGGTGTGCAGGAGCTATCTCATCTACAATAGTTTTTGGCATCCAAGCTCAAGAAAAATGAATTCTGAGTGAAATAAATGTTAGGGAAGGAGGTGCTCCATTTCTCTGCTATATCCCAAGCTGTCATAAAATTTTCATTCATTTAGCTGAATATATGACATTTCATTCTAAAGCAAAACATTAGCACAAGAACAGATAGAAACTTCCCATGATTAAATTCAGATTGAGCATTAGAAGTTTCTGGCAAAATGATCAATAAAATCCAGAGATGGCCGGGTTATGGCTTCTCCTATTATGGGCAAGCAATTCAATAGTCCTTAAAAACAATTTGGAACATTTAGGAAAAGGATTAGATTATGTGGTTGGCTGCAATTGCAGGATATTAGATTTAGTGACCCATAGCATAATTTAGGTCTGATAGTTGTATGGCCCTATGAACAGTTTGCTATTTTCTGTAGTATACTGCTCCATGAATTATTTGCAGTTTATTGCAGTCTGCACCAAATACAGAATAATTAGCTTCTATTTTACAATTTCTGTTGTTACTACTTAATTTACTTTAGAAAGATTGAGGGAAAAATTGTTTATGTTGAATATATGGAATACCAAAGTACTGAGAGTAAAACCCAAACAGTTAAATTAAGTAATGTTGGGTTTCCCATCTAAGATATCTATAATCTGCTTTTCCAAGTATTTAGAAGTTTATATTCAAACCATACTTATCACTAACTTCTGCTAAGGAAACTCAGCTCTGCTGCAAGACAGACCACGGGTGCCTTTTTTTTTTTTTTTTACCTGTGTCTTGAGTGATACTTATATTGCAGAACTGTACTGAAGAGGCAATTTAGTATAAAATCCTCCATTATGTTCTGTAACACTAGTTTAAGCTGTAGCAAAGTACCATGTTTCTTTCCACCTGATTTGTCCATAGAGATGTTTATCCAAGCAATGTTTTATCTCAAGGTGACTGCTAAGGCTTGAAACTGAAATGGTGCTGATATGCAATTTACGCAAAGGACTTAACTAGACAACGTGGTTGAATTAGTATCATTTGGTAGCTGCTCTATCAGTCACTGTTATTATCCCCCTAAGTTTTGGTTTAGAGGATAGCCCCCGCAGGCTCTAACTCCACTATATGAGGTATACAGTGGTAATGCCAGTCTAAGGCCTTGTTGTCTTTCCCATGCCTGGACATTCATTACTCCAGTGCTGCAGTTCACGTTCCCCGCCTTGTACCTGTACAGCTGACTCTGGGACTATGTTGGGAACTAAGTCAGTCAACTGATCTGCCTTTTTGTCACGTTTTCTTTCTTTCTAACAGAAATCATTTAAGTCCTCCAGTTCACAGATGACTCACAAACTGTTGCTCTAGCTTAACCTAGAAGGGGGACATGCACTACTGCATGAGTCCAGGAACAATCAACCTGAATAGCTCCTCAAGCCATGGTACCATAGGACAATGACTTCAGGGTATGTCTGTGTTGGACACTACATGTGTGACCATTGCTTGGGTAGACAAAATAGTTCAACTATGAATTGCTGTTCGGTAGAAGTGGCTGTAGTCATTACAAAATTATCAGATGAAACAAGTTTTAATCAGGGCAGGCAAATCTACACCATCATCTTGGTGAATTTAACAAAGCATGAAAAGATTGATTATATCCACTGGTACTGTGCATAGGTTGATCCTATTATTTAATCTTCTCAGTCTACAGAAGTCTAGAATGTAATTTAACACAGACAATACAATGTATTTTCTCTTGATTTTACTCTCAGAGAATATTCCATTGTGGTAGCTGAAATTTAGAGAAATAACCAGCTACTGACAAACAGCGGCATGAAGAATTTCAGCCCAAATTGTTGCAGTTTGCTAGTTAGAAACAAGAAAAAGTAAGTTCTTATTATGGAAAATTATAAGCACTGTAATACTTACAAAATGCTAACCCCATAAGCATTGCACTTAGTGCCCTACTTAAAAAAAAAAAAAGGCGGGAATGTTGTTTTTAAGCTGTGGTTTTACTCTCTCCTCACATGCTCTGCTTTGTTTTTGACACAGCCTATATGAGTGCTTCTAAAAACTGTGATATGATATGTGTTTTTAAAGTGTGATTCTGGGAAATCTTTGTGCCTGTCAGGTAGTGATTTTATAAATTCTGACAAAAAGAGACCATTAATCTCATCACCAGATTATCAGTTTCTTCTTTAACTTTCTTTCTCAGTCATGTGCAAGTAATTTCTATTTAGTCAGAATTCCTGAACAGTCAGACCTGAACTTTTCTCACACTATAAGGTGCTGCAGGTTGCACAGGTGCATGTGAGAAGTGTTCTCTCTCAAATGTTTGTAGAAGTCTTGGATTTAAGCCAGAATTTGTATGTTCATGAACTTCATGTTACAGTATTCTATCAAGCTTACCTGCCATATGCTTTAACCAAGGGGGTCATTCTGGTTTTGATACCCTTCCTTTCAAAGAGAAGGTAAAAACTGGAAATTTTAGCAGATGAGTTAATTATAGTAAAACAATTATCTTCCTTTTTGGATATGCTTCTTATTGGTATCATGTAAGGCAAGTGCCCATGTTTTTGTTTTACCTAGTGCTGAGCAGTGAGTGGTAAGTTGAAGGATAGCCCTTCAAGTTACTTTAATTATGGAAACTCAGAATGACTGCTTAAAGATGAATCTGTGTTGCAATCTTTTTGTATTTTGTCTATTCAAATTTTGCTCACCAACTTACTTGCTAACTCAACTGTGGTCTTATACTGAGTCTAAAAAAGGCACCTGTGACAGACAGATTTCAAATGAGTTAACTGAACTAACCTACCTTGAATGTTATATGTTACAACATTGCGACATCTAGAAGTGTTTAGCTCATTTATAGCTTAGGTTTGTGCTTTAGAAAGCACTTGTTTCTGTTTTGAAAATGGGGAAAACTTTATAAATAAATAAAATAAGGGAAGGATTTATTTAATATATTAATATATTAATTTTAATTTATTTATAAATAAATAAAATAAAAAAAGGAAATAGGTATTGAAACATTAGTTCTAAATGAGTAACAGCTGAATTCCCATTCTCCAACCAGGCTTTTGTATAAAGGAACACCACCTATATTTCAAATAGTAAATCCACGGGATGAAAACTTAAATTCTTTTCCTTTCATGCTACCTAAAAGTGCAGACAAGGATCCCTGTGAAGTAAACACTTATCCAGTAAGAAAAGTGTAATGGAAAATTTACATTTCCTTAACAGATAGACTCTACCTTTCTGTTTGTATGGCATGTAACACCCAACAAATAAGACTAAAAATTTTAAAAATAAATTCTACAATTGAGAATTATATTTAACTCATTGAACAAATTAGGTGAGGGAGAGAAGGGATGCTGCATGCATCACTGAGTAGAGAAGACAAAATCACATTTCTTATTGAAAAAGTTCCCAGGCATTGGTTCACTTAACACAAAATTTATCCTATTATAAATATTGCTTTGGTTTCATTTCTCTTCTTTCTCTTCCACTCTCTCCCTCTCCTCTCAGAGCAGTAATTCATTTGCTGTCTTTTAAGAAGTCACAAATGTGTTCCTTGTTATATAAACAAATAAATTATACACTCTTTAAAGAATAGGT